>NW_022111368.1:36565838-36645733 GCF_000313985.2 Echinops telfairi
AAGGTATGTCCAGTTGTCTAGAGATGGGCATTGGGTCTCCATCGCGCGCCACCCTCATTGACAAGGATATGACTTTTCTCCCCGCCTTTGGTGTTTAAAGCCTGGTCCCTTTGGCCCTTCATGATCACACATGTTGAGGGGGGGATGTTGGCTCATGATCGGTAAACAAAAAAATTAATTTCCCTTTGGGGGGATTTTGTCCATACTCTAAAGATGTTGCTTTTAACAATGTCTTGCACTGATTATTTGTGAATCTCAGACATATTCTTTGGGGCATTTTCAGACTTGCCAACTTTTGAGCCCGTGAGAGCAGATTGGATTTTTGGAACAATGGCATCTTGTCAAAGTTGAATGATGAAGTTAAGAAATAAGGTTTGGGTAAAATTAAATATGTAAACAAATTTAACAGAATGAAGGAGAAAACGATCCTTGTTTTGAAGAAAACGAGCACACACACATACAGCTTAGAATAAAACATGAATGAGGAGAAATACTTGAACAGAGTCAAAGAGTGCTAGGGCGGGCAGGCTGGGGCAGCTCGGATCCTGGTCTATGTGAACGCAAACATGATGGCAAGGCTTCACACCCATATCACATGCCAGGGGTCAGTGAATGTTTACTGTTGAATGCCGAGAGTAAATATCCTGTGTTGCTTCAAATACACTTCTCTCTTTGTCTTTTTCTCCATATATAAGTTTGTGTGTGTGTATGGTAGCCACCTTTATAAATGTAAACTCAGTTTTAGTTGGAGACCCATATAACAAGAAGTCATTTGCTATATATGGCTATAGTTTATTACTATATTTCAGTGGTTCTCAACCTTCCTAATGTCACGACCTTTTAATACAGTTCCTCATGTTGTGGTAACCCTCCAGCCATAAAATTATCTCCATGTCTATTTCATAACTGTCGCTTTGCTACTGTTATGCATCGGGAGACCCCTGTGAAAGGGTTGTTTGCCCCCCAAAGGGGACACGACCCACAGGTTGAGAACCACTGCTATATTTCATCACTAAATAATGACAATAGGGACAAATGTGCACCTCAATATGTGTGCATAGTAGATTCTGCTATGAAAGAA
The DNA here is from genome assembly GCF_000313985.2 of Echinops telfairi. Classification (NCBI taxonomy): domain Eukaryota; kingdom Metazoa; phylum Chordata; class Mammalia; order Afrosoricida; family Tenrecidae; genus Echinops; species Echinops telfairi. The sequence goes on from NW_022111368.1 coordinate 36,566,920, forward strand.
TCGGTATCATGCCCTTTGACAGGAGTCCTGGTGCTGTCGTTTGGAAAAGTTGGATGGCCAACTGAAAGATTGGCTGCACAGAAGGACCATCTGCTCCCTGGGAGAAAGATAAGGCAGTGTGCTTTGTAAAACTGGGCATCTCTGTACAGGAGCACGATGCGTTAGAGTTGACTCAATGGGAGTGGGTAGTAACAGCCAGTGGTAGTGGAGCTTTAGAACTCTCTACAGCTTTCTACCTTGCAGAAATCCTGGGGTTGATTCCCAGTGTATGCACCTGTCAGCTGGCGTATTGTTATGATGCTGAAGCTTTCAACATATCTTCCAAACTAAAACAGGATAGGAAGAAAGACCTGATGATCCAATTCTGAAAAAGCAGCCAGTGTAAACCGCATGGATCACCACAGTCTGATCCCTGTGTTCATGAAGTCTCCATAGTTTAGTGCCAAACTCAATAGTAATTGACAATGGCAATAAGCTCTCTGAAGGTTAAATTTTTTATTGGATTCAGGGAATGTTCAAATAATAGTTGCACATATTTGTTTATTTAATTAAGAGTACTAATGTTGATAAAAACTTCAAAAAGTCTTCATCACCCTCCTACTCTCTCTTCCTCTATGTGCATGCATAACAAACTTATTGGTGCTTACCCAGAGAGTCTGCTCGCCAAGCCTGAATTCTATGGAAAAATGACAGTCTGCTCAAGGCAAGAGCCTGTTCTTAAATAACAACCAGCCCAGTGAGCAGAACACAAAACAGAAGCAAGGTGCATAGAATTTTCTCATGACTTGTTTCCTCTCTGGGACTATTAGTCAGAACGCCAACTTTACCTTTATTTCACACAGCAGTTTGAAAGGTCAGGCTGACTGACCATCTGCCCAGATGAGTGAGTGACTCAGCCAGGGAACACCTGACCCTCTGCAAAGGACAGCACAGTGATGCTCTTGTAGAAAGTCACCAAGCAGAGACACATTGGAGGGGCATCGTGCGTCTGAGCCTTCTCCCGTGGGCATTAGTCACAAGCATAACCTTGGCTGGGGTTGTACATGGACGTTTGCAAGTGCAGCTGCTCCTTCAATGTCAGCCTGGCCATGACCTCCCGAGGGCTTAGGAATGGAACAAGGCTGCATCTGGGTCCCCGCGTGGTCACAGATCTGTATTGAGGAATGGCTGCACCTGCTGCCCACGAAGGCAGAGGTTACTACTGATGGCCACTAAAGAAGACAAGGGGCTTCAATTCGTGTTAGATGGAACTGGATGCTGAAAAGGCTCAAATGGCTCCTTTACTTGTACGGCTGCTGACTCTCTGCTTCTATATCTCTGTCCACATTTCTAGTCTTCATGAGTCTCTCCATACTGCCCTCTTTAAGGAGCGCAAACTATTGGCACGGAAACTTAGAAGGTTTATTGCATTACTTCCATCTTCTGTTGGACAGGAGAGCCACAAGGCAGTGTAGAGCCAAGGAGAGGGGATTCAGTTCCACCTCTTGGGAGAACTGGCAAAGACTTTATAGCCAGCGTTCATCAGCAAAACCTCTGCAGCGAGGCTATTTTATTTATTTAATTGCTTATTATTGAATTTTTTCTCTCTCCTTTCTGGTCTCAGAACTTCATGGAGTTACACAGACCTGGGAAGTGTGTGTGTTTTTATTTGCTGAGATCATGTGCATCTACACTTAATTTTGTTGATTGCCCTTGTGTCATACGTGACAGTTTCACCCCTCTCCCATGTCCTGCTGTGGAGGTGCTATAGAACATTTGAATGGTTTAGCTAAATGTAATAGTAGATGCTCATTAAGGTTTCACCAAAACTATGATTTGCCAAAGATGTGCTCTAAAAGGCTACTGTGGTTGTTAGGAGCTGTCGAATGGGTTCCAACTCAGACCTGTGTACCACAGAAGGAAGCACCGCCCAGTCCCATAGCATCCCCCTGACTGTGATGGTTGAGCTCATTGGTGCAGCCACTGCGTCAATCCATCTCGTCAAGGCCCTTCCCGTTTTCACTGGCCCTCCACGTCACTAAGCATGATGTCCTTCCCAGTGGCTGGTTTCTCCTGATAACATGTCCACAATAAGTGAGACCAAGTCTCCACATTCTTGCCTCTAAGTGGTATTCTGACTAGGTTTCTTTTAAGGCTACTCCCAAACACTCACTGCCGTCAAGCCTATTCCAGCTCACAGAGACCCTCTGAGTAGACTCACTCCGGTGGGTTTTGGAGACTTGAACTCTTGATGGGAGTAGAAAGCCTCATCTTTCTCCTCCTGAGGAATGGCAAATGGTTTCCAATGGATGACCTTGCAGTTAGCAGCCTAAAGACATAACCACTCTGCCACCAGAGCTCCCTCCAAAGCAACTATATATTCAATATTTTTGACTCATGAATCATATGTTTATTGTCCCAACTACTCAATTCTGCTATCATACTGCAAAAGGGACCACAGATAATGTATAAATGAATATGCATGGCTGTATTTCAATAAAACCCTATTGCAGAAATAGCAGATGTGTTGGATTTGGCCTTCTCTAAAGTATTTTATCAGATTGAGAGAGAGAGAGAGAGAGAGAGTGAGAAGTTTTACATGAAGAGATAGTGCTTAAAGAAAGCTCGCTGACCCCAGCCACTTGCCACACAAGCCTGCCGTTTCTACATCTACATTTTCCCTTAAGCTCTTTAAGGATTCAGGAACATCTGAATTGAGGTAAGGTGTTATATTTCCTGTTCTTGTCCTTGGTATTAAAAACACTCAAAGTCCCTAAATGTTTACAGGAGCAGACAGTCTCGGCTTTCTCTTACTCAGCAGCTGGTGGGTTTGAACTGCTTACCTTATGCTTAGCAACCCAATGCCTGGACTCAAACTCAACTTGTTTGCATTTTTTTCAACTCTCTCAGCTTGAGAAGTGCTGGAAATAGTCTTTTCACTCGAAGTCTTTGCACATTCGCTATAATACTTCATTGTCTCTTCTTGAACAATTTTTGAAATCTTTTGTTCAACTCTCTATTATCATATTTTTTGCATTCACTTTAGCTATTTTACCTTCAATAATAAGTTTCAGAGTCTCTTTGGACACCCATTGTGATTGGGATGGATTCAGAAGAGTATATGGAACAGATGTTATCATTGGATCTTGGCGGAAAGCAGAGAATACAAGAAGAATGTTTATCTCCGGTTTATTGATTACACAAAGGTATTCAGCTGTGGATCATAACAAACTTCAGATAGCATTGAGAAGAATGAGAATTCCCGACCACTTTTTCATGTGGAACCTGTATATGGGCCAAGAGGCAGTCATTGTAATGGAACAAGGGAATACTGCATGGTTTAAAATCAGGAAAGGTTTGCATTAGGACTGTGTCATCACTGTACATATTCAATCTATATACTGACCAAATAATCAGAAAATCTGGATTTTATAAACATGACTGCAGCATCAGATGCAGATAAAGTTTTATTAACAGCCTGACTTGCTGAAAGTCAGGAGGACCTGAAACTCGTGCTTATGAAGATCAAACACTGCAATCTTCAATGTGGATTACAACTAAATGTACAGAAAACCAAACTCCTCACAACGGAACCAGTAGGCAACCTGTTGATAAATGGAGAAGAGATTGATGTTAGCAAAGATTTTGTCTTGTTTGGACCCACAATCAATGGTCATGGAAGGAGCAGCCAACAGATCAAACAACACATTGCATTGGGTAAATCTGCTGTACAAGACCTCTTTAAAGTGTTGAAAAGAAAGAACGTTACCTTGAGGACTACGGTGCACCCCCCAAAGCCATGTATTTCAGTAGTCCCATGTGCATGTGAAAGTTGGATATTGAATAAGGAAGACTGAAGAGGAATCAATGCTTTTGAGTTATGGTGCTGGAAAATAGTATCGAAAGTACCATAACTACCAAAGGAACAAACAGACTTTGGGCATGTTATCTGGATAGCCCAGTCTCTGGAAAAGGATATCATTCTTGGTAAGAGGCATCAAAAAAGATAAAAATCTTCAACAAGAAGGGAATGACATGATGGCGGGAATAATGGCCTCAAATATAACAATTGTGAAGGTGGCAAAGGAAGGGGCAGCATTTGGTGTGTTGTGCAGTGCTTCGCTATCAGTCAGAACCAAATCAGTGCCACCTACAAATAAGAGAAAGCCAATCACTGATGATGTCATACTTCCAGACAGCTCTTGAATTTTTTTTTCTCAAAACCATTTTCTTGGGAGCTAATACAGATATCATATCATTCCATAGTTCAATCACATTAAGCAGTGTTGTACATTGCTACCACAATCGGTTTCAAAACACTCTTTTCCTTCTTGAATTGCCTTTTACATCCCATCACTTCCACTGTACCTCCAAGAAACCCATATTCTACTTACTGCCCTATAGGGTCATAAATCCTGTGTTTCATATACTGAAGAAAAAAAAAACATTTAACAAAGTTTAAGAGGGTCACCCCCAATGACCAATACAACTGAGATGAATGTGATGGCACCTGTCTTTAGTGAATCATTCATTAGATAGTAGATTATATGCTTCTCTGATTCCAGTTGACCAATAACAGTCCATTTCAGCCCACTGCCTCCTAAGGTAGTGATCGTTATACTTTTGGTTTTATCTTGGATGACTTCCAATGATTCTTGACTCATACTTCCTACATCCCATGTTCCAATTTCAAGGAGATGTTTGTAGTGGTTTCTTCTCACTTTTAGTCTTGTCAAGTCATCAAATGAAGGTCTCAAATGTTTTGCTTAATTAACCACATCACTAAGATTGACTTCACTTCGAGAAGGCAACTCTTTTCACGTCATGCTTCCAGTACCTTCCAATTTGAAGAACTTGTCTTCTGCTACTATGTTGGACAGTTTCTGATACAAACCATAAGGTTTTTAGTGGCCATTTTTAGAAGGTTCTTTCCCAAGTGTGTCCTTATTGAGAAGCTTAAATCTGTCCACCCTAGTTAATCCTACTGGTATTTGAAATAGGAATGGCATCACTTTCAGCACCACAGGAGCACACAAGCCACCACATTATGACAAATGACAGGTGAATGCTGGTTATATTGTCTAGGTCAAGAGAGAATATTTCCTTAGTGAATACTAACTTTGATGAATCAATTAGCATCCTTGGTAAGGTAACCAAGCTATAATAAGTGAGAATAAGATTCAAGAGCATATAAAACTCAATAGAAGAGATAATATATGCAAGAAATAGGTGAGGGTGAGATGTCAGAAAGCACCCAGAAAATGGGTGACTGCCTTGGAAGCACATCTGTCCTTGCTGTGAGGAAGGTAGTGTCTAGAGAGCGAGAAGGTAGGCCAAGATACAATAGACACAACCATGACTCTCAAGGAGGCTGATATGTAATGCGATCTGCACATTACCTAGACCTGCATCTATGTCTAACTTTTCATTTATCCCTATATGAAGGTTTCTATAATACCACAAATAAGAATAAAACAATAATATATTTTCAGTAGCAAGCTGTGGGTCACGCAATAAGCCTGAAGGGTTGCAGAGGGACAAAGTATTACTATTGGCCAAGGTTACTGGGAAGTCCTCAGGGATCTTGAACTAAAGTGCAATGTCTGGAAGCCATTTATGGGGCACCTTCCTTTCCCCAAAGCCTGGGATACAAAATTGAGAGTGGGATTGTCTTATTTTCACTCTGTACCCAGGGGCCCAATTCAATGTTTGCTTAGGGTGTTATGGTTATCCTATGGTTTTGGCTTTGGCTCCATACTTCCACTCATCACCTTGAAATGTGGGAGACCAGGCTGTGGAGGTGGTGGCGCTCATTTCTTCCTCCATCCAGTTCTTCATGTCTCAGTCATCCCGCTGACTCCCAGTAAGTGCCCAGCACTGGATGCTTTAGTGCACCCCTTCCCTACCATAAGAGACAACCTTGCAAATGTGCCGCAGATGCATCTCACGTGTATGAAGACAGCACATCTTACTGTAAAAAATGGGAAGCTTTCATTTAACTAGATAGGACTCTGAGAAAACCAGTAATAGTGAAGAGCAATGCCATTCCTTTTACCCAGAATAGGGATAGAGAAAACAAACTCCCAGGAGGCCTGTGGTAATTAAAAGGACATTATATGCATTGCATGATTTTTGATAACACATGATAAGCCGCTCATTCTTTTCACACAGCCATGCATTATTGATGAACCTGCACCAGGAAGGCATTAGGTGATGCTTTATTGCGTTATTTTAAGCCACTGAGGTTTTTTTATATATGAAGGGTATTGATTTGTGCTGAGTGATTCAGCTGTGAAGCAGGGACATCAATTTGTTCATGAATGTGGGCTTGGTGATTGCCTCCATTAAAGTCACCAAGGCAGACTGATCACTTTAATTTGAGTAGAGGCATGCAAACAACATTTGCTAGTGGTATGTATGTCCCTAAGTATGCAGATAAAATAGCTATTCTGCATCTCTGAGGAGCCCTAGGCATGCAGATTTGTGTTCTTATAGGTGTGGAAGTATAGGAAAGAGTCTGAGTCTGATAGAACTATGAATAATTTGCTTCCAGACACCATAAGGCAGAATGTTGTATATGCATTTTGGGGGGTATGTCACCAAACCCCAATTTGATAACCAAAGAAAAGTACAGAGAAAATATGCTTTCTCCCAATTTCACACCAAAGAACTCAGATCTAACTAGATGAGAATAAGTTGAACAATGGTCTCCTTTGTATAACATAAAGGACATTTATAGAATTTAGTTAATTCACCAAATCAGAGTTGAACACCTGGGTTCCAGTTATAGGCAAGATAAAGTAGAGATGTCTGTCCTCCAAGAAGTCACAGTCTAACTGGGGAAATGGGAAATCCCCTTCTAATCAATCCTGATTTACACTTGTGCTTTAGAGAATGGAAATGTATTCAGAAGTTGTCGTGGCACAGAAGTGCAAAACCAATGCTGAGGCTTTGAGAGGCAATGCTGGTGATGCCAGAGAATCAGCTCTTAATTGTTAGGACCTTTCAGCATTGGTAGGGACATATGTTACTATGTGCCATAACAACTTCCCGAACTCAGCAAGGCCACTGCTGACCGAAGCAGAAACCAGCTGTCTGAAAATGCATGCTAATTTTGTTTGGGGTCATAGAAAACATTTGTTAATCCCCTAAATGTAGGACAGCATGGAATTGATCCAACAAATAATAAATCAACAAGTGAGAGGAAGAACCAGTGACAAAGAAGATGCAAACTGAGATTTCAGCTGGGTCTAAGTCACATCTAATTGAAAAAGAAACAGGACAAATGATCTCAGGGAAAATAGATCTCCCTGCACTCTGTCTCAATGCCTGCCCTTTACATCTTTTTGGCTCTCATGACAAGATGGATTCTTACAGGGAATTTACGTGTTCAAATCTGACATTTCCACCAAAACATAGGCCCCTCTATGGTAGGAAGGAATCTTGGTGGCGCAGTTGCTAAACGCTGAGCTAATGGCTGACCTAAAGGCTTAGCTCAAACCCACGCGCAGATCTGTGTGAGAAGGATGCAGCAGTCTGGTTCTGCAAAGATCATAGGCTTGGAAGCCTTAAGGCATACTTTTACTCTGCCCTGTATCTCACTAGTGCCACTGTTGGGAAAGTTGGCGTGCTAACCACAAGGTTGGCTCTTCCCACCCACCCGCTGTAGAAGAAAGATGAAGACATTTGCTCCCATAAATAGTCACAGCCTTGGAAATCCCCATGGGGCAGCTATCAGTGGGACGCCACTAAATGACAATATTCGGGTGTAAGGCTATCACAGTTAGAAAAGACAGCATTGGTTTGGATTTGGTGATGGTGGCAACAGGTTTTTACTTGGCCATCTCTTGTCTATCATGCCTGACACAGGTCATTGTTGTTTGTTGCCATATCATTGATTCTTACAGCGACTCTGTGTATAAGAGAAACAGTGCCTGGTCTTGCACCACCTCACAATTATTCTGATAGTTAGCCTCGTTGTAGCCATGGTATCAGTCCTTCTTGTAGAGGATCATCCTCTCTTGTGCTGTCCTTCTACTTTACCAAGGATGATGCCCTTCTCCAGGCACACAGGGAGTGGTCTCTCCTGCTAACATGTCCAAAGTATGTGCAATGAAGCCTCCCCGTCCTTGTCTCTTGGGAGCATTAGGACTGCACTTCTTCTAAGACAGTCCATGGTCCTCTCCATGCGCTTTTCCAGCCCCAGTGTTCAAATACCTCAGATGCATGAATTCTTCTCCTGTCTTATTTATTCAGTGCCCAACTCTCACGTGCATATTGACACTACTGGAAATACCATCCCTTGGGTCAGCTTCATCTTAATCCTCAAAGTAATACCCTGGCTTTTCAATACTAAAGAGGTCTTGTGCCAGAGAGTTACTCAATGCAATAGATCTCCTCTCAAAGCTCACGACCATTGAGCCCCTTCGGACCCAAGGACCCTCTAGGACAGGATAGAACGGCCCTTGCAGGTCTCAGTGTCTGTGGTGTAGTGGTGATGTTTTGGGGCTGCTCACCTCAAGACCAGGCCTTGGAAACCCCCAGGAGCTCCACAGGAGAAAGACGAGGTGTGCTGCTCCCCAACAAATTCTAGCGGAGGATACAGGGAAGATAGAGTCTATGAAAAAGTGTCCTCCACTTATCACGATGTTAAATGTTGGTCCAGTTGTGACTCTTCACTTTCAGCGAGCAAGGATGTGTCAGCTGTGTATCCCAGACTATTAATAAGCTGTTGTCTTGTGATGCTGCATTCATCTTTATTTCATCCAGATTCTCTGATTATTTGCTCAGCATGGAGATTAATTAAATCTGGTGAGAGTCCACAATCCTGACACACCCCTTTCTTGATTGTTCAAGGATGCATTATTCCCTCGTTCTGTTCACACAACTGCCTCTTGATCCATTTACAGGTTTCTCATGAGCACAATTAAAGATCCACCTTGAAGAAATGTCCTTTTGACAATGAATGTGGTCCCATTTCTCATGAGTTAGTCCTTTCTGGCATAGTAAACCATATGGCTGCTTAATTCAAAATTGCCAATACCAGTCTATTTCAGTGGGCCCAGGTAGCATAATGGGTTGCGAACTGTGCTGCTAACTTCAAAGTCAACTGTTCAAAACCATCCGCTGTTCCGTAGGTGAAAAATGAGTCTTTCTACTCCATGAGCAGTTGCAGGCTCAGTAAACAACAGACAGTTTTACCCTGTCTTCCAGGCAATGCAGTGAGTGAATTTTTATTGATTTTGAATCCATTTCAACTCACGAATGCGTGTTATCAATATTTATTCATTCCATTTTATTTTTGACAGCTGCTAATTTTCCTAGATTCATGCTTATTACATTTCAATTTACAATTATTAATAGTTGTGTTCCGCTATTTCTTCTCATTTTGCGTCATCAGCAAATGGTTGGCCCATCCATGTACTGTGAGAAGTCAGCTCTTCCTCAGAAATATTTCCAGGGCCTCCTGACCGGCCCGTGACCACATTCTGCTGCTATTCTCAGGCTTCTCAATATCAGCCAACATCCCTCTTCCCTCCGTTAGGTTCTCAGTAGTGAGTTAGTTCCTTTGAAGTGGATAGCTATTCCTTCTTCTTAGTCTGCTTCTCCTTTCTGGTTTTGAGCTTCTCCATTCTTTGTTCCCACAGATGCATCAACTGAATTTCTGTATAGTCCATCTGGAGAAGTCGCCATGTATGGTTGCCTCTAGGGTTATTGGTTCCCCTGTGGTGACTCTGCTGGTATTTGGAATACCAGGGACATGTCTTGTAGCATTAGAGCAACACCTAAGCCACTAAGTAGTAGGACAAATGGACAGATAAGTGGGGATAGCACAGATTAGTTCCTCAGTATTTGTTGAATGACCTGATGGATAAATTAGTTAACCAGATATAGGAATTAAAATATCTCTTTAATGTTAGAGTGATCTTTCAATATAAGAAAAGTCAAAAAGTACTACTACTAGGCGCCCAGTACATACGTGCATAAGTTTATCCTGAGCAAGATGCGTTTAAGCAGCTCTCTGATTATTTATGGGTGTACATAAATGATATCAATAGTACACTTTCTTAGTCTCATTAGAGTACCTTAAAAAAAAGATACTTTTAGATCCAGTGAAGGGGAAATGTTTTTGATGTCAGGGTTAATATCAAATTTTAACAAAATGGTAGAGGACTTCTTTTCAAGTCATCAAAGCTCTGCAACAAGTTTATGGGGACCCAGTATCCCAGAGAACAGCAGTTTTTAAGTGATTATGGGTTTTAAGAAAGGTCTGGAAGACCTCAAAGCGTCCATGGCACTGAGGTCAGCTAAGTCATTGCGAAAAACTGCTGCTGCTTGTTGTTTGGATGCCAACAAAGAGAGAAAAGACTTTCTTGAGGGACACAGGGTGACCCCGCCGGCTTATTATGAAAATGAGATAAGAAAGTGGAAGTCTGGATTGGTCGAGAAGTTGCACCAAGAAAATGTTTACCATCATGGGACAGCACCCAGTTTTACTTCAATGGTAGCAAGAGCTGTCCTAAGATCATTTTATTGGGAAATTTTATTCCATCTAACCTAGAACCCCGATCTTACCCTCTCAGACTTCTTTTTTCCCCAAACTCAAAGATCACTTAAAAGGGACACAATTTGAGTCCCTCCATGATACTAAATCTGCCACTTGAAGGCGTGTAAATGGGAGAGTGCAGGGTTCTTTGAAGACCAGTTGGAGAAATTGAAACGGCACCCACAGAAGTATATGGAACTAGAAAAGGACCCATAGCTCCACATTTCGATATGTTTGCTTAGTAAATGTGTCTATAATTTTGTAGCAAACCTTTGAATTACTAGCCTACGTTCTCTAGAGAAGTAAAACCAATGAAGCTTAAAATTCACTGCGATCAAGTCAATTCTGCCTCATAGAGATCCTACAGGACAGAGTGGGTGGGTTTTCAAGACTGAGTTTTTCGGGGAGCAGAAAGCCTTGTGTAGTGGGTATGAACTTCTGACTTTTCAGTTAGCAGCCAAATGTGTAGCCTATTCAGTGATCAGAACTCCATATGTATATACATAGAGAAAGAGAGATTTATATCAAAGCATTGGCTCACACAGTTACGGAGCATATCAATGAGATGAATTTCAGACTGTAGGTTTCTCTTAACTCACATAGCTGCAGGGACTGATGAATCCCAGCCCAAGAGATATGATAGCCATTTTCTGGCTGCAAAAGCAAGCGAACCGGTCTGCAGATAAGATGGCAGGCTGCTGCTGATGCCTCAGCTTGGTAGGAGAGAGCAGGCCATTGGCTCAAGTCTATGGAACTGTAAGTTGGAGGAGGACCCAGTTGCAGGACCCAGACCTAGCTAAAGTAGAAATAGGCCACACCCCTGAAGAAATACCCTTCCAATCGATTCACTACATACAGTAGATTTTATTATGGACTTGATTACCTTATGATACATCACATCGTAGGGGATTTCTAGGTCCAAACTGTCAAACCATTGAGAATCTTGGCCCAGACAAGTTGACATAAAGCCTTAGCCATCACAATTACCATCATAGTATTGTATACTATGGAAATATAATTTCCATAGTATTGACAAATGAAATGTGTCAGATCCTTAGTTAATGTTCATTTAAGTACTCCTTCCATCTCTTTTTTCAGCCTTATCACTGCATTATGGGATAGACCAACTTATTGTATTATTTATACATTTTATTTAGCTGATGAAATTAAGCCTCAGAGATGCAAAGAACTTTATTTCACTGGAAATAGTAATAGAGCATCAGCCCCAGGTGGCCTGAATCTAAAGCATGGGGTCTTAGCCATTACATAGTGAAGAGCAAAGGTAATTTAAAGTAGATAAAATAATCAAGAGTACCTGTGGCTTTAAAGAAGCCATATAAGTAAAAGAAAAGGAAAACAATTGTTTATGATTTCCTCCTGTCCCCCAGCATTTTCCTACTGCTCTCAATGTGGATGTCTACTGAACCACCCTTCCCTTGAAAAATTGCCCCTGCTATCTCACCTGCTTCTCTTCTTCAAAATCCCAGGACTGTCCAGGTAGCTGAGAAGCTTACTCTTGGGCCAGTGGTCATGTCTTAGTACAAGACAGAAGCTGTGTTGATAGGGTACCATCATACCTGAGCTGCATGGCTGCCAGCACTCTCTGGCATGTAGAAGACCTGCGGCTTCTCCTCAAAGCAATTTGTGAAGGTGGCCACTCAGTCACCGTCTAAGTCAGCAGTTCTTAAACTGTGGGTCATTTGACCCCCAAAGGGTTCATGACTCCTTCACAGGGGTCGCCTAAGACCATTTAAAAGCACATAAATATTTCACTATTTATAATTACATATTGTCTTGTGATTAATCACCGTGCTTTAATCATGTTTACTTATGTTCAATTTATAACAATGAAAATACATCTTGCATATCAGCTATTTACATCACAATTTAGAATAGTAGTAAAATGACAGTGATGAAGTAGCTATGAAAATAATTTTATGGTTGGGGGTCATCACAACATGAGGAGCTGTATGAAAGGGTTGTAGTATTAGCAAGGTTGGGAAGCACTGTTCTAAGTGATCTGTCTCTACTGAGACTCACCGTCTTCTTAAGACAGAATGCTTCTGTTTTACATCAGCTGCTCGGGGGTTGCCTCTTGAGGTTTCAGAGGGGTAGAGTTTAATTTCCTATGAATTGTAAAGTACTTCCCATTACATGAAGGCATGTTCTGCTGGAACCTTGGCATCCAATGCAAAGTCTATGAAGACATGAGAATACCTTTCTGAGTGCTAACCATATCAGCCCCGCTCCCCCCCCAAATGCATAAATCTTCAGCTAGGTTGAGAGCATAGCACTCTATATTGTCATAGTTATTACAGAGAATAACAATCTGCATAGAATTTGTGCTATCATCCCTTCTGTTCATGGTTTCACATGATCATGTGACTTTGGTGACTATAAATTCAAACAATTCCCTTTTAATAGTAAATAAGTTCATTTTATGTTGTTGATGAAATATTAACATGAGGAGTAAGTACTTTATAGACCTTTGAATTGCTATTCTGCCTTATTTCAATAGTGCGCTCTTCTTCAAACACCAATAAGTTACCTGAAGCTGTAAAAGTTAATGAAATGATACAATGTTTGGGGCTTGAATGCACCGAATCTGTGCTAGTGTTTGGAATGGAATAGGCTCACAAGGGTTGAAAAATGTAATTTGATTTCCACGGCCAGTAAGGAAGAAAACATTTTATTATTATTATCTTTTTGGATGCACCTCGTGCATATTGGAGTTGAATGTCTAAACACTTTGTTAATAGGGGTTTTAATGTCTAAAACTCAGCCTTCAATGCATTTTTGCCTTTCAAACAAGACTTTGATACTTTTGAGATGGAAGTGTTCTCTGCATTGATGCCCATACAGAAAGTATTTCATAGCCACCGTGTGCTCATCATCTGGAGGTTTGAACGGTAGGGGGATTTTTGTGAGTGCTTAAGAACATCTTGCCTTTCAAATGGCTTCAATATATTTTTATGAGTTACACGCCTTCCTGATTTTGACATTTTAACTGTTCCATCAGCGTCTAGGGAATATCACCATATTGCTTTTGGTTGACTAAAGAGATTATTGGTGGCTTAATGGTGGAATTCTCAGTGCTTCCCATGCAGCAGAACCAGTTTGATTGCCAGCATATGTACTTCATGAACAGCTTGGCCTTTCCATCAGGGGAGGCTTGCGTGTTGCTGGGAGCCTGAACAGGATTCAGCAGAGCTTCCACACTATGACAGTTTAGGAAGAAAAGCCTGATGATCTACTTCCAAAAATTAGCCAGTGACAATGTTATGGATCACAAAGGTCTGATTCCCAAGCTCCTCTGGAGATGGTCCAGGAACACACAGTTTCATACCATTATGCATAGGGTCACCACCAGCTGACATCAAACAACAACAACAAACAAGTGATTTTTTAAAAGGCTAGCGTATATAGGCCAATTATAATACACTTTCAGGTCAAAGTACAAGTAAAATTCTTGGAAATATCAGCATCAATACTTTTTGCTGGCTTATTGTCTTTTTAGATACCGCTAATGATATTATTGTGTTTCACCTTCTTATAAAGAGTGCCCTCAGAACTCAGAAAAGAAACATATCACAATCTTTGAGCCTCCACATAGTCAATCAGAAAAGAAATGCTGTAAGATGAATAACTTGCCTCTTCTATGATGTATTTACTGATTCTCATCCAAGAACACTGATTGCTTCTTTTTTTCTGAATTCCTAGTTTGGGGAATCAGCAGCCCATAGTATAATGATGGCTTCTAAACTTCCTTCTCACCCCCAGCTCCACGAAAGGCAGTTTTTAAAGTAGAAAAGTAAAAGACACTATGTTATCTTCTCCAGAAATCCACCACCTCCCCTTCTCTCCAATAAATCAAAGAATCAGTGGCCCAACCCCAGCAGAAAAGTCTCAAATAGGCAGAGTCTTACCCAGCCAAGCATTTCCTTCAAAGGGAAAGTTGAGTGGAGACGACCCACGTGTATGGTGGTGCAATGCGAAGATCTTTTTAAAAAAATAATTTTATTAAGGACTCATACAACTCTTATCACAATCCATACATACATCAATTGTGTAAAGCACATTTGTACATTCATTGCCCTCATCATTCTGAAAACATGTCCTCTCCACTTAAGCCCCTGGCATCAGCTCCTCATTTTTCCCCTCCCTGCTCCCTCATGAGCCCTTGATAATTTATAAATTATTATTTTGTCATATCTTACCCTGTCTGACATCTCCCTTCACCCACTTTTCTGTTGTCCATCACCCAGGGAGGAGGTCACATATAGTTCCTTATAATTGGCTCCCGCTTTCCAACCCACTCTTCCTCTACCCCCCACCCCCCACCCCCAGTATTGCCACTCACACCACTGGTCCTGAAGGGATCACCTGCCCTGGATTCCCTGTATTTCCAGTTCCTATCGGTACCAGTGTACAACCTCTGGTCTAGCCAGACTTGCAAGATAGAATTCGTATCATGATAGTGGTAGCAGAGAGGAAACATTTAGGAACTAGAGGAAAGTTGTATGTTTCATCGTTGCTACATCACACCCTGACTGGCTTGTCTCCTCCCCAAGACCCCTCTGCAATGGGATATGGGCTCTCCAGTGGCCTACTAATTGGCTTTGGGTCTCCACTCCGCACTCCCCGCATCATTCACTATGGTAAGATTTTTTGTTCTGATGATGCCTTATACCTGATCCCTTCCGCAACTCGTGATCGCACAGGCTGGTGTGCTTCTTCCATGTGGGCTTTGTTGCTTCTGAGCTTGATGGCCACTTGATTACCTTCAAGCCTTTAAGACCCCAGATGCTATACTTTTTGATAGCCAGGCACCATCAGCTTTCTTTGCCACATTTGCTTATGCACCCATTTGTCTTCAGTGATCCCTTCAGCAATGCAAAGATCTTTATTCTACTTTTACAAGGATATGAACATTAAGGGGAAGAATATTCATAGTAGTTCAGGGGGAATTGTGGGAGCTTCTATTAAGTTTGAAGTCCATTCCTCACTTTCCATTATTTAGGTAGATCAGAAGTGTAATCATGATCTCCTGGTAAACTCATGGCGCTAATGTTTGAGATTCTTATTATTATAATGAGCAAAAATGATCCTTTTTTTAGGGCATTTCTTTCCCTTCCATGCATGCTCAGGGTGTGAGAGAGTTCTTTAATGACAGTGTGCTTGAATTAGTAAGTTTTATTGCAGTTTATTTGCTGAACTTGTTTTGAATACTCCCTTAGTCTTGAGGTGTTTTTCAGGGGAATTTTCTTTCTCTCGCAAGAAAACGACTGGTCTTTCCCTTATGCTCTAAAGGAAAAAAAAGTGCGGCGGGGGTATGGGGTGGCTTTCCATAATCATATAATAAAGGGATTTAATAAAATGAACCTACCAAATAGTTATTCCACTTTCACACATGACCTTTTCAACTTTTGGAAATCCCCAAGCAATATAAAATAGTTCAATTTTTAATATTTAATAATAAGCTTTATTGCTTTCAAACTTTCAGAGAGGCAAATAACTCTTATTGCCTCCATTAAATTGCTAACAAGTCAAGGGTAGAGAAAGTGGAGGCAATAAGAAAGTAGAGGGAACAGCCACCTGGAAAACGCATGCCCCAACAATTTCACTTCAAAATTCTACTAAATTTGCTCATATTGTTCAATAGCTTCCATTTTGATGTCTGTTATTACATATTAATGGACTCTTGTCCATTAATCTTTTTCCAAATGGCTAACAGTTCTAGTCCCACACCCTCCATACTTTAGGAACATGATGTTTACTTGATAAAAAGGTGTGTGGGAGTATATGATATTATTGAAATCAGTAATCAAGTGCCTACTGTGTGCAGTCACAGTACTGTTGCCAAAATGCTGCTTGGTGTTCCCACCTGTGGTGTTGGATGAGAGCTACCCTACAGATCAAAACTTAGAATCTTTTGCGATTAGAAATCTAGAACTCTCGAACCTGGAAACCCTTTTCAAAGTGACCACAGATGCCTGGATTCATTAAGAAATGACAGCAGGCAGGCAAGGGAAAGTAAGGATGGTGGGAATTTGGATGGAGTCCATGACCAATTTAAAATACTTAAATCTGCCTTTGGACATAATGGAATTCTTTGCATCATTTTCTACATATTTTCCGAATATTTCAGAATTCAATGGAAGGTAAACAAAATTCTGACTTTAAGCTGACTTAAATGACAGGGGTACATTGCAGAGTAGAGGCTGCCAGACTTTGGGATTTGTGCTGATTAAAATTCAAGGGAATAAATAACTAGAATACAGTAGGAAGTTGCCAGCTCTGTATTTTTTTAATCGTTTTATTAGGGGCTCATAAAACTCTTATCACAATCCATACATACATCAAATGTGTAAAGCACATTTGTACATTCATTGCCCTCATCATTCTCAAAACATTTGCTCATCATCTAAGCCCCTGGCATCAGCTCCTCATTTTCATCCCCTCCCTCCCCACTCTCCCCTCCTTCATGAACCTTTGATAATTTATAAATTATTATTTTGTCATATCTTGCACTATCCGATGTCTCCCTTCACCCACTTTTCTGTTGTCCATCCCCCAGGGAGGAGGTCACATGTAGATTCTCGTAATCGGCTCCCCCTTTCCAACCCACCCTCCCGCCACCCTTCCAGTATCACCACTCACACCACTGGTCCTGAAGGTATCATCTGCCCTGGATTCCCTGTGTTTCCAGTTCCTATCTGTACCAGTGTCCATCCTCTGGTCTAGCCAGACTTTCAAGGTAGAATTAGGATCATGATAGTGGGGAGAGGAAGGAGCATTTAGAAACTAGAGGAAAGTTGTATGTTTCATCATTGATACGTCACACCCCAACTGGCTCATCTCCTCCCCGAAACCCTTCTTTAAGGTGATGTCCAGTGGCCTACAAATAGGCTTTGCATCTCCACTCCACACTCCCCCCCACCCTCATTCACTATAATCTTATTTTTTGTTCTGATGATGCCTGATACCTGATCCCTTCCGCACCTCGTGATCGCACAGGCTGGTGTGCTTCTTCCATGTGGGCTTTGTTGCTTCTGAGCTAGATGGCCACTTGTTTACCTTCAAGCCTTTAAGACCCCAGATCCTGTATCTTTTGATAGCTGGGTACCATCAGCTTTCTTCGCCACATTTGCTTATGTACTCATTTGTCTTCAGCGATCATATCAGGGAGGTGAGCACACAATGATATGATTTTTTGTTCTTTGATGCCTGATAACTGATCCCTTCTGCACCTCGTGATCACACAGGCTGGTGTGCTTCTTTCATGTGGGCTTTGTAGCTTCTGAGCTAGATGGCCACTTGTTTACCTTCAAACTTTTAAGACTCCAGATGCTATATCTTTTGATAGCCGGGCACCATCAGCTTTCTTCACCACATTTGCTTATTCACCTGCTTTGTCTTCAGCAGTTGTGTCGGGAAGGTGAGCATCTTAGAATGCCAATTCAATAGAAGAAAGTATTCTTCCATTGAGGGAGTACTTGAGTGGAGGCCCAATGTCCTTCTGCTACCTCAATATTAAACCTATAAATATAGGCACATAGATCTATTTCCCTATCCTCATATATAAATATATTTGCATATGTACATGCCTTTATTTAGACCTCTATAAATAGCCTTTGCCTCCTAGCTCTTTCCTCTATTTCCTTTGACTTTCCTCTTGTCCCACTATGATGCTCAGTCTTCATTTGAGTTTCAGTAATTCTTGGTTACATTACCCTTGATCATGCCCTAGCAGGCCTCCTACACCCTCGTCACCACCAATTTCGATCACTTGTTGTTCCCTTGTCCCTGGGTTTTTAACACCACTACCTCCCCCACCACCTACCCCTCTCCCATGTCCCCCCAGAACTGTTGGTCCCATTGTTTTCTTCTCCAGATTGTTCATCCAGCCTATCTTATTTAGACATACCTGCGGAGATAATAACATGCACAAAAACAAGACAGGCCAGCTCTGTATTTTTGCCAGTGTTCTAGCACTCTTCTTACTGTTAACACTCTCTTTAGTGATGAGGTCCTCACCCTCATCTAAACCTCATCTGTAGGAGAAAATATATCAAAAGATACACTGAGAAAAGTTTTATGACTGTCCTATGGAAGTTCTTTGTCAGCATCTCTCTTGCATGAAGATCCAGCTCTTCTGTGCCCTACCTCCCCCAGGCCTGACATCTGCACACTTAGGAGTTCATGTGTGGTCTGAAGAGCATGTATGTGACACATTCAGTCCAACTCCAGCACTTATCTTCTGTCTTCAGCCTGGTACTTTTCCACAGTCTACCAGCATCCAATCCAAACCATATCCAGCTGTCCACTAGACTGTATATTCTTTGACAACGTATTCTCCCTTGACATTCCTATAGATGTAAGAATTCTGACAGAGTTGGTAAAAGAATAATTCATGGTTGCGCCTTTTATAAACCAGGGAAATATATGGGATATGTTAAGTGTATTCAAAAGTAGAGGATGCATAGTAATCCCTCATATGGTATCTCCCAGTTGCAATTTTTATCAACTCATGGCCAGTCTTGTTTTTTCTACACTTCTTCCCACTTTCCTACTTATTTCTCCCATTCCAGATAATTATGAAACATTTCAAACATTATATTCTTTCATCTATAAAATTTTGAATATATATGTCTAAAAGCTAAGGACATTAAAAAATAAAAATATGACAACAGTATCATTAGCTATGTTAAAACAGTAATGCTTGCTATACTAAGTCTGTGTTTCAATGTCTTTATTTAACAGATGCACCTATGTTTTCTATATATTCATATATATGCATATTTGTGTTATATTTTGTTTGTTCTATTCAATATGAAAATAAGGTATATGACTTTTATTTTTTCTGCCTGTTTCCCATCCTTGAAGTTTTCACGATTGTATCTATGGTTTTATTTTATGTCTATCTCCTGAATTTTCTGTATCTTCACAGCTCAGTTAACCCTAAAGACTGATTATTTTCAGTTTTACATGTGTGTGTTGGAAAAAATATTTCATAATTATTATTATGTCCTTTCATCAAATGATACATAATATAGAGTTGTGCCTCTTCAAATTTTTTTTTAAATATTAGCAACCATTCAGGACTTCATATAGAGCCAATATTTCATTGAAGTGTTGGTATTTTCTCACAGAGATAGAAGCTAATATGATTCCGTATCTGTTTCTGAATGTTTTGTAAGTTTTCTTCTTGTCATTGGATAGGATCATATCCCAAACCCCTTACACTGCTATCCAGAAATGTGACCTCAAGTCTCTGTCGCATACGACGTATAGCAAAGAGCAACTAAACTATTGTGTAAAATCACAACTTCTTCAAATAAAACTTATTCAATAGCAGAAGTAAAAAGATTGAGTATAGTCATGCACTGATTAATGTCCGTAATAATTTTCGTGTGATATAGTGTTACATGATTTTGATAGTCGTTTAACATTATATTCAATATAGCCAGTCCATAAGTGATATATCAGTTACATTCCTAAATCCATTCTTTAAACTGAATTTATCTATAAATGAGAGCAGTTAGTTAAATATTTGTTTTAGTATGTGGGATATAAGCAGTACCTGGGTTATGAGCATCTGACTTCCATATGGCACATATTTATGAACCAGTTACTGGAAAGCTAATTATTTTTAAGCAATTGAATTCCAAATAGTGTTTTATAATTACAAATCTTTTATTGTGATATCAAAACATTATCATTATTGCTTTATTATTATGCTAGAATATTTTAGTGTATCGAGTTTTTCTTTTATGCAGATTATATTGTATATTAAGGCAAACATTTGATTAATATTAGATATGAATTCTACATATTGTTCTACTTTATGAACAAATTTTACTTGAAGCCAGATTTAAGAGTGCAAATTGGCCATTATCTGGAGACTAACAGCATAGTGTATGTTTCTATGCTTAAAATTCATAGAAGAAATGCTTTGGAATATATTGTTGCTATTGTTTGTAGGCGTTATCCAGTAGGTTCCAACTCACAGTGACCTTGTGCACAAAAGAATGGAACACTGCCTGGTCCTATGCCATCCTCAACATTGTTCCTGTACTTGAGCCTATTGTTGTAGCCACTGTCAGTCCACCCTGTTGAGGGACTTCCTCTTCATCGCTGCTCCCTTACTTGACCAAACATGATGTCCTTCTCTAGGGACGGGTCTCTCCTGACAACATCTCCAAATATGTAAGAAGATATATGATCATTCTTGCCTCTAAGGATCACTGTGGCCTTACTTCTTCCAAGACAGATCCGTTTGTCCTTTTAGCAGTCCATGGTACTCTCAATATTCTTCTCCAGCACAATTCAAATGCATTGATGCTTCTTCAGCCTTCCTTGTTCAATATCCAACTTTCACATTTATATGAATCAATTGAAAATACCATGACTTGAGTCAGTAACAACTTAGTTATGAAGGTAACACCCTTGCTTTCCAGTACTCTAAAGTGGTCTTCTGCAGTAGACATACCTATTGCAACACACCATTGATCTTTTGATTGCTGCTTCCATGAGCACCCATTGTGTATCAAGCAATAAAATCTTTGACAACTTCAACCCTGTCTCCATTAACCATGATGTTAACTAATGGTTCAGGTGTGAGGATTGTGGTCTTCTTCACATTGAGTCCTAATCCACACTGAAGGCTACAATCCATGATCTTCATCAGCAAGTGCTTCAAGGCTTCATCCCTTTTAGCAAGCAAGGTTTGTGTCATCTGCATATGGCAGGTAGGTTGTTAATAAGCCTTCCTCCTTCTTGACTTCTTTCAGTTTCATAGATGTTGAGCATGTTCTTCCCTTTTGGTTTTCTAATTCTAGGTCTTTTGACATTTCATTCAAATATTTGCTTTTGTCTTTGTGAGTGTCCCTTTGAAATTTTCTATTCAGGTCTTCGATTGCACCTTTCTTCCATTTGCATTAGTTACTCTCTGGTTAATAGCAAGTTTCAAAGTCTCTTATGACATCCACATTGATATTTTCTTTCTTTCCTGCCTTAATGTCCTTTTGCTTTCTTCATGAATGATGTTCTTGATGTCCTCCCACTGCTCATCAGATTTTCTGTCATTAGTGTTCAATGCATCAAATCTGTTTCTTAAATGTTCTCAAAATTCAGGTGGGACTGACACAACATCATATTTTAGGTCTCCTTGACTTGTACTTTTCTTCTGCTTTATCCTGAGCTTTGTATGAGTGATTCACGGTCTGTTAAACAATCAGCCCCTGGCCTGGTTTTAGCTCCTCTTATTGAGCTTCTCTGTAGTCTCTTCCCACAGATGTAGTTAATTTGATTTCTTTCAGGGGGTATAAAAAAAAATACAACAGATTTTTTTCAAAGCTATGTATTAATTTTTTTTAACAAGACAACCTTCTCACCTTCAAAGTACTCTCGATTACACTTAATACATTTGTTAAATCTGCAATTCCATTATTGAAAACATTTTTCAAACGCATCTGTTTGGATGTCTGACAGTACCTCCCTTGTTTTTTAATTCACCTCTTCTATTTCACCAAATCGCTGTCCTTAGATGCCCCTCTTCATTCACAGAAACAATACGAAGTCACACAGAGTGAGGTCAGGTGAATAAGGTGCGTGGGGCAAGAGAAGCATGCTGTTTTTTGCCAAAAAACTGGTCCACTGAGATGGCTGCATGATCTGCATGAGCAGGTGCATTGTCACGGTGGAAAAACCAGTCCCCTGTCTGCCACAAATCAGGCCCTTTTTTCACACACTGTTACACAATCTTTTCAGAACCTCTAAATAGAAAGCTTGGTGAACAGTCTGATCTGATGGAACAAACTCCAAATGCACGGCAAATCAGCATTTTCGTCCATTTCGGAAGTTGTCAGACATCCAGAATGAGGTTTGTCATCAATTGACATTTCACCTTTTTTGAAATGAGTAAGCCACTTGTACGCTTGAGTTTTTTACATAACGCTGTCCTTGTTAGTTGTGTTCAACATCAAAACAGTTTCTGTGGCATTTTTCCCAAGGAGAAAACAAAATTTCACAGCCACACGCTATTCTCTTAAATCTGCCATCACAAAAAATGAGGTTCTAACATAACTGCTTTTTTGAAAAAATTCACCATGACCAGAGAGAACCTTCCCAGGTGACGCCACTGTGTGCATTAACTCGGAGCAAGTTGTTAGATGCTTGCTTCACCGTAAAAAATGTGCCCTACTGAAGCTCCACCCAGTGGAGCTTTTACTCTTTCTTTTGTTGGGGGAACCCCCTCATATGTATTTCGTCTGAAGAAGTCAATGTGTATAGTCTTCTTTTGTGTTGGTCAAAAAGGTTATTTGCTATGATCATTTATTTTGCAAAATTCCATCAATAGATTTTCAGCTTTGTTCCTGGCACCAAGTCTATAGTTTCCAACTTTTGCTCTTTCCAGCATTTGCATTCCAATCACCAGTAATTATCAGTTCTTCTTCTTCTTCTTCTTCTTCTTCTTCTTCTCCTTCTTCTCCTTCTTCTCCTTCTCCTTCTTCTTCTTCTTCTTCATGATTGTGTGTTTGGCTAATTTCTGACTGAAAACACTAGTAGAAGTCTTCAATTTCTTCATTAGTAGCTTTTGGAGTTGGTGCATTAATTTGAATAATAGTTGTAATGTTTAGATTTCCTTGAAGGTGGATAGATATAGTCCTATCACAGACAGCATTGTACTTCATGATTGATTTTATGATGTCTTTTCAACAATGAATGTCACAACATTCCTCTTGACGGTGTTATTCCTGGTGTAGTAAATCATAATTTTCTGATTCAAAATGGCTAATACCAGTCCATTTCAGCTCACTAATGCCTAGGATATCGATATTTATGTTTTCTATTTCATTTTTAACCACTTCCAATTTTCCCCGATTCACACATCACATGTTCCAAGTTCCAATCATTACTAGATTTTTTTCAGCTCTTTCTCCTTACATGCAGTAGTGCCCCATCAGCAAGTGAAGAGCTACAAGAACCCACTCCTACAGGCTTCTCCCCATTCATGTCATCATGGTCAACTCCACCGCAAGAAATTAGCTTCTCCTCAGTCACATTTCGAGTGCCTCCTACCAGAGGGACCGATGCGCTAGCACTATATTGTGCTACCATTCATCAGGGCTTCATTATCTGCCAGTTTTTACAGAGGTATGCAAAGGATTTTTGAGGCTCTTTCCTCTGAAGTGGGGAGCTCAGTCCTTCTTTTTTATCTGTTCTTAATCTGGAAGCTCCACTGAAATCTGTTTGGGTGAGCTTGCTGGAATTTGAAAAATCAGTGACATAGTTTCCAGCATCACATCAATACACAAGCCACCACAGTATGACCAACTGACAGAGATGATCGTTCATCTTTAACATAATAATACAGTAAACTATAATAAAGTATTGATGGACATTATAAATTAGTGCCCATTTTTATTACAAGCCATTAGATGTACCTCACAATTTTAATTGAATAATCTTTTGTAAGCATTAGAAAGAAGCATGTTGTTGTGGATAAATGCTCAGCAGCTAACTAAAAGGCTGAATGTTCAAACCCACCTGTTCATTGGTTCTCAATCTTCCTCATGCCGTGACTCTTTCATACAGTTCCTCATGCTGTGGTGACCCCCCAACCATAGAATTATTTTCATTGCTACCTCCTCACTGTCATTTTGCTTAGAGAAGGATGTGTCCATCTCCTTCTGTGAAGGTTTTCAGCATCAGAAACCCTAAAAGGAAGTTTGATTCAGTCCTGTAGGGTCAATAGGAGTCAGAATAGACTTGACAGCAATGAGCTTCTTGGTTTGCTTGTTTTTGTGTGGAATCGAACCATGGATGTATATGCAATGAATTGATGTCTGAATGGGTATTATGTGACACATGAATGCATATATTAAAAAAAAAGCCTATAAATGAAATGCATGTCCCTTTGTGGAAAACCCACACATTTTTGATTTTCCGCATAAAAGGAGAAACTGCATTTTGGACTAGAAGCCTTCAATCGACCATAGTTGAACACTAAAAGTTGAAAAACATGCTAGAGGTTAATGTGAATATTTGTCTAGCTAAATGATAGATATAACTCAATTTTTCTCTCCTATTATCTTTCATATACAACATATTCCAAATCACTGTATATACGTTCATCTAAATTTAAAAGCTATTCTTTAATTTATTCAGTAATTATATTAAGCACTAATTCTAATTGGAATATAAAATGAAATATATTCATTGTCTTCTAGTTGATTCTGCTTCATGGAAACCCAAGTATTACAGAGCAGAACTGTGCCATAGAGTTTTCTTGACTGTAGTCTTTCTGTAAGCAGATCGACAGGTCTTTCTCCCACAGAGATTCCAGGTGGATTAAGACCACAACTTTTAGGTGAATAAGTGTGTGTAACTGCACCACACAGGCCACATAAATACACAGTGCATAGATAGCAAAGGTTAATCAAAATTCAAAGTGGAGACAAGAAATATAACATAAAGAGTCTGACCTCAGGAGCCCTAAATGATTAGTCTTTGTCTCCAAGAAGCTTCTTGTCCTGACCATGCATTAGTTTGGCAGATAGGTATAAAAAGGCACTCTGTGTTTCATTTTATTTTCTTTGAAAGCTAAATAAAATATTGAAAATTATCTGATGAATCAAAGGCTAGTTATAAAATTTAATGAACTCCATGATATTTTTTAGAAATCAATTTGTAGTTTCCCATAGTGTATGCCATGCTTGTAGTAGACTTCATATGGTCTTTATTTTCCTCAAAAACTTTAAAACAGGATAGTTTTTATTAATGGTTTACAGAATAGGAGTACTTGCAGTGTTCTTATTATTGCCATGCACCTGTCTCATTTTGCTGGTAAGAAGATTGCCTTCAAAAAGTGAAGTGACTTGCCCCAAGTCATGTAGCTGATGTGATCAGGAACACTCTTATTTCCATTTCAGTGCTTTCCAAAATGCTCCACGTTGCCTAAGATTTCTTTCCTGTGAAGAACTGTACATAAGTGAGTGCACTGTAATCTTCCAGAGATTTCGAATCTCCTAGGGCAGCAGCTGTGCTTGAGAGAGCAGAGATGAGCAGGACCCAAAGGGGACCACAATGCTCCAAGGATCCTCCCTGCTCATCCCATGTTCCTCTTGTTGGGCCGGCTCCTTCCCTCGCTTCTCTTCTCTCATCTAACCTTACTAATACTTATCCCCTGTCCTCTTGAAACCAGCCCACTGGGGCACATCAGTGTTTTTTATGACCTTAGCTAATCCGCGTGATCTTGTATTAGCACCTCACATTCATTGAAGAGACAGGATAACTGAGTTGAAATTCTTAACTGGGAAACTTGAATTTAGTTCATTTGTTCTGGCTGGAACAGATTTAAAAGATGCTTTAAATCAAATTTAAATGCCTCTATACCAGATCTTTAGAATCTCACAATGTTTTGGAGCTATGCGTAAACTTTTTAGTGGCTGTTTTCCCCGGAAACAGGCAGCCAAATTCTGTCTTCATAGTCTGTTCTTACTCTGGAAGCTCCACTGAAACCTATTCACTTTGGGTGACCCTGCTGGCATTTGAAATACCGGTATCGTAGCTTCCAGCATCACAGCAACACACAAGCCACCGCAGTACAACAAAATGACAGACACACTGACTGATCTAGTCCCTGGAGAAGGACATGATGCTTGGGAAAGGAGAGGGGCAGTACCAAAGAGGAAAGGCCTCAAGAAGATGGACAGACACAGTGGTTGCAACAGTGAGCACAGGCGTAGAATCTATTCTGAGGATGATGCAGGTCCGGGTAGGGCCAACTGTGCATAGCGTTACTATGGGTCGGAACTGGCTCAGCGGCACCTTCTCTAATTGATTATACCATTCCTTATTGGATTATGTCTACTCATTTCTCAAACCTGTCTGACCACGAAGCAAATTTAAGGTGATTACTGTGAGCATCACATCTTCCTGAGAGAGTTTGACAGGCAGGCTTGTGATCTTTTTTCTTTTCTAATCTTTAGCTTCCTGAGGATCTCTTTTCAATTGAAATAATTGCTTGTAGCATTTCTGTCAATGCTCAGAGTTTACTCTTAATATGTCCAAAGTGACAGTGTTCTCTACTCAAGCATGACTATCAGGGGCTCAAGTGAGATTGGAGATGGATCAGAACTATGCTCTGGATAGACAGTTCAAAGCAACCCAGTTAAAATGCATTATTGTGGATGATTGAGAATCTTGAAATAAAATTCATTATCAGCATCTTAGTATACTGGCAAAAATGCCAAATAAGTCAGAATGTTTTGTTCCACGCTGACTGATTCCTTGTATTAGTTGTGAAAATATTCTCCTGGGATGGGCATAGTCTAGAAAGGTTGCTAGGTTAGGCAAAATTATGTGTTTCCTTGACACCAACATGGATTTTGCTTGAATCCTTTCCACAACAGGTTGCCAACTTGGCCTGCTCTATATCCAACAATGAAGAAGGGGTGAAATTGGTCCGGATGGCAGCCACTCAGATCGACAGTCTTTGTCCCCAGGTAAGCCTAGTTTATTTGGTTTCAAAAAGTTGTAAGTGCCCCGCTAATTCAGAACCTTCCCTCTACCCTCTATTCATAATATCAGCCCCTCCCTTTCTCCCATTGTCTCATTTCTTCTCTCTAAAAAATGCTACCTATCATTCAAACTCTACTGTTATCAAAAGGTAATTCTAATGACTCCAATCTCTTCAGAATAACCATGACAATTATTGTATTTTTCACTCACATTGACTTTGCTGCATTTGTTTTGGGTGGTTATTTAAACACTCATTATCTCCTTAATATGCTCCAACAAGTAAATTGTTGGTTTGCACAAGTAGCAAGCCAGGGTTGTATTTCTGCCACGTCTCTGCTACATACATGGAACGTGCCCAGTGACTACTTATTTATTTATTTTTTTTACATTTGAAGCTAATTAACTCAGAATAACAATAAAGAAGAGCAAAGCAGAAAAGAATACTTAAGGTGGTTGATAACTGTTCTACATTTCACATTTCTGGTTATCCTTTCTGAACATTGAGAATCCCCTTGTCTGCAGAAACTACAGGATCCAATGGCTTCGCTCTGGTTTTTGACCTACTTGTTCCTTTTTTGAGGAGTGTGGTTGGTCATCATTTTCCTGGATTGTTTTTAACAAACAGGTAATCAATGCTGCTCTCACACTGGCAGCCCGGCCACAGAGCAAAGTAGCTCAAGATAACATGGATGTCTTCAAAGATCAGTGGGAAAAGCAGGTGCGTGTTCTCACGGAGGCCGTGGATGACATCACCTCAGTGGATGACTTCCTCTCTGTCTCAGGTAATCACTGTAAACCGGTCTGTAACCAGGCAACTGGAGAGCTGTGGGACCACAAGATGAAATGAGGAGGAGCTCATAAATGTCATGGGTCTGGGTTTCCAATGGTTGCCTGGGTCCTTCTAGCTTTCAAACATGTCTGCGAGTGTGATTATAGCACCGTTTGAAAGTGCTTTTTGGCGTGTACCTTATTTCAAGACATTGAGTCATGTCATAAAGGGAAACATTATTTCTGATAAAGATGTCTGAGGCCTGAACAGATTATTGAAGGAAGTTTAGATTCTCTGTTTTTTATGTGTTTTCTTAAAGCAGTATAATTTTATTTTATTTGTTCTTTTAAACAGGATGGCGTTTTGATGCTTCTGAGTCATCCATGCATAAAAAGAGTCTGAGGGATATGGATGAAATAAAATAACTTCTACCTCACATGTGTTCATATTTGAAAATAGACAAGGGGCTATTCTAATTTGGATATGTTAAGTGGGTCAGCTTTACAATAACTTTGAAGCTTCTCAGGTCTGTGCAGAACTATTAGATACAGAACGGACCCATAAAAAGGCACTTGGTAGCAATGGAGGCTTGGAGCATGTATCTATGAGCTTGTATACGTACTTAATTGGGTGAAAGAAAATAGAACAAGTCATCTCTTGGAATGCAATTCTCTTCTTGATAAATTAAGCCAGACTGGGGGAGGCAAGTGGATTTGAATAACCGCAGAGTTAATTTAGTCTTTAACAGGACTCCTCAACAGGGCTTCAAGATTTAGTCAACTGGACATTTTTTTTCTTCTTCTCCAAACCCATTTGGCCAATTCACTTTGAGGAACAATTTATGAGGAGCAGTGGGGGAGAAACATCAGCCTCATTTAGGAAGTAGTAACATAACCAGGTCACCTTTGATATTCAAATTGTTCAAATATTGATCCTACCCAGAGGTGTGTGGAATACGCAGGATGCCCAACACCAGCACCCTTACTTCTGATCACAACTAGCTCTGTGCTATTGTTGAAAACAGGTCAGTGAGGGGAGGAAGGGTCCCTCACTGATGGTGGGGACCAGGGACACCAGACATCTGGCGTCAGCATGTGGATATGATCTCTGGGGAAAGACTATTGAGTTTGGACAGGTTTCCTAGTCACAGTCTTTCTGTTTTCTAAAGAAGACACGCAGTTCTCCAGGGGCTTGCGTTTGAGCTTTGTCTGAGCAGCATGATCAGATCTGTAGCTGTGATAAACTATAACAACTGAGGGAGAGACAGGCAGGGCAGGACCACCGAGCTAGCACCTGCTCAGTGTCTGCTATTTGCTTTAATGCTCATTAAAATTCTATAAAATAGGTATTGGTGTTCTAAGTCTTCCTGTGAGGAAACGGAGTCTTTGGCAGCGTCGGCAACTCAGCAGAGGCAGTACTAAAAGCCGGGTCACCCTCTTGCCACCAGCTGTCGTTCTCAGTTAGTGAAGACCAAAGTCACCTTTCCTTTGGTGCTTTCTGCTTGCCTTTCAGCACTTCTCCCCAAATCACAATAGCTTCATTCCGGTTTCCAATCCCTTTCAGAAGCCCGTGTTCTTTTCATTTCCAAGGTGTTTGCTCGGATTTGTCAAAGCAGCTAGGCATTTAAATATCCCCATACCTTACGATTGACCCATAAAGAACACAAGGTGTTAGCCTGTCTGGAATTTCTGGTGTACTGGTAGCCGAATCATCAAGTCCTACGTGACTCCCGGAGGACTGTCTCTGCAGCAAGGGGTTGCGGGTGTGTTTAGATGCGGGCTTGTTAGGTAAGCAACGGAGGGAGGCTGCTGCTGCTACTGTCAGGGTCACAGCGTCATTTTCTGCTCCCGGTGACACTGTGCACGTGGAGGAGAACTGCTCCCCGGGGTTTGCAGGTTGTGACTTCAGCCGCAGCATTCCTATCAATCGTTTGACTAGCAGTGGGGTATGTAACCATTGGTACCTGACTTAGGACAACGGAAAGGCCGCTGAGAGTCCTAAGCTGTTTTCGAGTCCCCTGCCCACTTTTGTCAGGGCAACTACAGGAGCCCTCAGTAAGGAGAGGGATCTTTTAGCCATCCTGACAGCCCTTAGAAACCTGCCTCCGCATCCCATTCTATGGACAAAGGGGGAGAAATTACTCACAGGCTGCCTTTTTGAGGGAGGAATAATTTCAGAAGTTAAAACTTTCTCAACTTAGCCTTTTCTTGAAATGCATATACAAAATGTTCTGAGGGCGGGCAGCAGCAAGGTGAGTAGGTCTTATCTCAAACTTTTTTCAATAGGACAAAGCCGCTCTTAATTTTCTACCCTCCAGGCCTGCCTCTTTGCCTCCTCGCTCCCTGCCATTACTGTGTGCATTTCATTATTACCAGTAAGAGGAAAAGGCTTTGGCTGCCGCTGATAACACAGCGCAGTCCAGCCCCAGCAGTACAAGTGCTGCGGCTGCTCTGACAGGCAAAGGAACAGGCGCTGTCAGAGAGCCAGGCTTGGCAGGGCCTGCGCGAGCGTGCCTTTACAGCTGACAATTGGAGGCGGCAGGCACCTTTCCGCAGACGGACTTGACAAATAATGACACAGCTCCACGCCATCCTGCTGGTAGGCTGTGGACATAGCCCAATAGTTTGGGAAACTACTTCCTTGTCTCCCATCTGAGCCAGGGCCAAAATATTTGCATCCGTAAATTGCAAGTTGGCCCAGGAGATATTTTGAAACGACATTAAAGACATTTTATATCAGTTTTATTTTTTCTTAGGGGAAATACCTCTTCTGGCAGGAAACTTTATTTAAATTAAAGAAATAAAAGCTTTGTTGTTAAAAGACGACAATGCTTTTTCACCTGAACTGGTGCTTAATTCATCTCTCTGAAATGCAACAGGCTGGGAGTAGGCGTGGGGGGATAGGGGGCGGCAATGAGACTAGTAGTAGAGGAACAAAACCAGTTTGAAACATGGCCAGGATCATAGAAAAGAGAAATGACTATGTTAGAGCAGTTAAACATTTCCCACTGGACCAATAATAAAAATAATAATAAAAGGGAATTGTGTTTTAAAATATGTAACTTGGCATTAGTACATGAGTGTAATTCTTGGGTTTGACTCAAAAAAATGACAGGAATCTGGGATCAAAGTTTATTGTGTGAATTTTCACAAGTAAAATAGCTTAAGATGCTAGAATTTTAAAAAAAGAAAGAAAGAAAGAAAGAAAGAAGGCAAATATGACAAAATCTCGGACATTGTTCACACAATGAACCATGTTTTAAAAAGTTCTGGGTTTTTTTTTAAGACAAATCTTTGAGGTTTATAAAGATCAAATTGCTTGGCCACCAATGATTCTCATAACCAGATTGCTCATGTTTTGGAACTAGGAAGGCTGCAGCCATTCCAGGAAGCACTCACAGAAGGTGTTGCAGCGCAGTGTTCCCAGAGCATGTTGTACCCTGTACCCTGGCTGCCCTCTCCAGCAGTGGCATCCTGTGTGGAATGCATCAACCTTTTATTATTACTTTCACCTCCTAATGCTTGTTTTTCAATTGGAATAGCATTCCTCTGTCTCAGCAGTTCTCAACCTGTGGGTCGCGACCCATTTGGGGGTCGAAGACCCTTTCACAGGGGTCACCCGATTCATAACAGTAGCAAAATGACAGTTATGAAGTAGCATCGAAAACACTTTTATGGTTGGAGGTCACCACAAGATGAGGAACTGTATGAAAGGGTCACGGCATTAGGAAGGTTGAGAACTACTGCTCTATCACCTTACTTTCAGAATTTTTTCTCTTGGAAACACCATAGGATCAAAATGTATAATTTCTCCTTTTCTATAGACCTGTTCATTCCAAACATCTTTGAGTGAGGGCTGGATTCAAGACATGGTCAGGAAAACCCGTAGGAATCAAGTATGAGTTAATGATGTTGCTGCTACTCTTAAAAGATTCTAGGCAACTCTGCTACCCAACCTGTGGGAGGGAGAAATTACTGCAAGCAAAAAGTCCAGCACTTATGTATACACTAAGTGTGGCCATTTGATCAAATGAACCATATGCCTGCATGAAGGGGGTCAACCTTTTCTCAAATACAATGCTGTTATCTGGATTAATTTAATATCAATATACTTAGAAGTATGACAGAGTCTTAATGACTTTTATTAGCATAATGTATAACATGCATCTATGTAAACTACTCCATTGAGGTAATTGTCTTTTTTTTCCTTTAAAAAGGATCTCACAGAGTAACCTTAAGAATCATTGATTCAAATATTTTCACATATTCAGGAAAAAGTTGATTCAGAAAATACTAATCTATTATTAAGTTGCAATATTAGTAAAATGAATAAATATTTTAGTCACATAACATGAATAATTTGGCTAAACATCCAATGAATTGCTTGATAATTTGATTAAATTCAATGCCTTTGGTAAAATAGATTTTCAGCCTTTCCTGGTCTCCTTCCAGGAGAAAGATGAAGCTTGTTGCCCTGTAAAGAAATGCTGTCTCAAAAACCCACAGGGCAGTTATGCCATGCCCTGTAGGGTCGTTATACATACGAATTGACTCAGTGGCAGTGAATTTGGTCTTTGCCTCCTTGGTCTAGTTATATATAAAATAGTATTATCATTATTGATGCTTATGTCATTTAATTGCACAGCCCTACCTTAGGAAACAGTTTATTAAAATAATAATTTCACTTTTAAATATTAGGCCATGAGTAGACTTTGGAGAAGAAAAAAACAAGTTTATTAATTGCAGAGGGGTTAGTACCTAAAAATAATTGAGAGATTGCTTACTGTTTTACATTAGTTCCAAAATTCCATCTTTAAGTTATGCTTAATCATTAACAGGAATGCAGTAACTATGCCTATTATGCAACTATGCTATTCAAAGAAAATGGCCACTGCATGCATGCTTTTTCTATGAAACCCCATGTAGAGATTCCCTTAGGGATCAGGTCATGTTTTTTATTGTCTCAAAGATTCTAGCTGAGCATTTTAAAAACGATTCTTTGAATCAAGCTTTCACATTTAAAATCTTGTGCCAAGTTCCCTTTCATTAACATCCCCCCCCCCCCCCCCCCCCACACACTCACACACTCAGATGTTCTTTTGATGGGTTTTCAGGATACATTCCAAGACCTTATAAAGTGGAATTTTTTCCCCAAAATTCTTTAATCCAAATCTCTTGCATCTTTATTTTCACAACTATGGGTATTTTGTTTGGTTTGTTTGTATATTTCACAGAGGGAAATATTGATATTTGGAAAAGTCTGCTTATTTGTGAATGTAATAATTTGAGGTATTAAAATTTAACTGTTAGGTCCCTGGAGTGGTATTCCTCGGTTCTTGCTTCACAGCTCTGAAAGAATTCACAAGGCAGAAGCACTTTTATAATCCAAGTAACTTCATGAGGGAAAGGAAAGCTTCAGGTATTACAGTCTGGAAAAGTACTCGCTATTTCTAGAAAGTGTGCAAACCCGCGTGGGGTCCTCACAAGAGTTTGCGACTGAACAACAACCAAAAAACACATGAAAGAACACTGGAACTAGGAGTGTGGAACCAGGAATCCCCCGAGACCAAGAGGATGCCTCAGGGTCCGGAAGCGTTTACTCACCTCGCAAGTGGGCGAGCCCCCTGGAAAGAGAAGAGAGGCTTGACCTGCCACAGTGGACATTTATCTCCACTGGCTGGGGTGGTGTGGTTGAGGGTACTAGTCAAGCTTATTGGCTGAGTTCAGGTGCATCTGTGTGATGTCACGTGCCTAAACTGTGGCCAGGTTTAGCTTCACCTGTACCTGGGTGGTCCTAGTCTGTGTGTCCTCAGATTGATTTTCCCAAAGGTCTCTAATTAGTGTGCCCAATTTCTCTATATCCCCTAGGCAGGTATCTGGGTAAACAACCCCCCTCGATCCCTATTCTGGCTACCTAGCATAACTATTACATTTAGTTTTACATTCTAACTTCTGTTTGAAAATGAAGAACTAGAGTTGGATAAAATGTAAGTATTCTAGTGAGGAAATCACAAAACAAATGCCCCTTCATGAAATGTAAGTCATGGTTTGCAACTTTATACTCAGTGTCCTATAAGAGTAATATTCCATCTGAATTCTTGGTTTAATGAAAGTAAAAGAACTCTGTAGTAGATACAAAGATTTGCTAGATAACCTCGCATCCTTCCTTCTTTAGGCCATGGTTAAAATCAATTTTTGATTTTAACTCATGGTGACCTTAGGTGTCTCAGAATGCAACTGTGCTTCATAACGTTTTCAATGGCTGATTTTCCAAAAATAGATCACCAGACTTACTATTCCAAAGAGCCTATCCAGGGTGGACTTCGCCCTTCAACCTTTTGGTTAGTACTCAAAAATACATGAACTATTTGTACCAGCCAGGGCCACCATCTCCCTTTCTCTCAAAACCCCCCCAAACTCACAGCCATCAAGTCAATTCTGACTTCACAGTGAGTCTACAGGACGGGGTGTAACTGCCCTGACACTGTAACTCTGCATGGAAGTAGAAACCCTCATCTCTTTTCAAGGAGCTGCTGGTCCTTTTAAACTGCAGACCTTGAGGTTAGCGGCCCCATCCATAACCACTATGCCACCAGGGATCACGTCGCTTCTTCTAGCAATTCTAACAGTAGAGTTAGCCTTAGAAGCATATAAAAGAGTATTCTATTTAAATATTTTATGAACTATTTACCAACTTTTGCAGTTATTATTTTAACAGCTTAACAAATCACTTAAAATTCTTCAAATTGTCACATTGATCTACTTAAATCATCTGTGCTTGTGTTTGTTTTTTGTGTAAATCCTCTCTTCTTTCAGTAGAATATTGCATATTGTGACCCTTTCCTTAGAATTATTTTGCTAAAGAATGTTCAAGGAACACAAACACAGATCTCACACTGGACATGGAAAACATATCACAGTACACTTGTTAAGCCCTAAAAAACTGAATCATGTATTTTTTTCTCTTGTCTAATTGTCAAGTAAACTTCTTCTACATCCTGGATTGCTTCCACGTTGGGCAATAATGGAGAAGGACGCTGGCCTTGACTCAGTCTGAAGGCAGTGGACGGGAAATAGAATTTGTGTTATTGTTAATGAATTCAGTTTTTGCAGTTGCATATTCCTTGTGCGTGACATAATTGTAAAAGAATGACTGGGTGATCATTTATTCTATAATTTTCCTTCACTATTCCCTTAATGAAAAGAGCGTGCTTCAACAGAGTCAACCCACAGCCTGATGCTGGTCATGAATTGAAGTATTTCTAATTGGTCAGATTTCACTTTGGCTGCACCTCAAACTTAATAGAAGGAAGGATGTTCTCTGTCTCTGGTCTTCCAGGTGTGCTCCCCAAGTTAGCAATGTAAGCATTACTGGCAACTGAATAGATATGCAAATCCTCCCTCCTTACCTCAGAGCCCTCCCCCAATCTACGGAATCTGTAAGACCAGCAGCTTGTGATGTGAAAAGCCATCTGGGTGGTGATCAAGTTTATTAACCAAATCTGTAATAATAAATGATCCTTTAAGTACCATTTTAATGTAATTAGGTCTAGGTGCATAGTGATATGTGCAAACTGAGGGCATATGATAATTGATTCATCAATCTTAGAGTTTCTTACAAGTGTTTAAGTGATGTAAAAGCCTATCAATATGTATGTATCTTCCCCACAGAAAATCACATCTTGGAGGATGTGAACAAGTGTGTAATAGCCCTCCAAGAGGGGGATGTGGATACACTGGACCGGACCGCAGGGGCCATCAGAGGCCGGGCAGCCCGAGTTATCCACATCATTAATGCTGAGATGGAGAACTATGAAGCTGGGGTTTATACTGAGAAAGTGCTGGAGGCTACGAAATTACTCTCTGAGACAGGTAAGCAAGGATACTTGATCTGAATAATATGTTAATGCCATGATTAATTTTCATAAACGAGTAAATTAATTTTACTGTTCTCTTTAGGTCTTTATCCTTCTAAATGATTCATGACCATGAAAGGGGTGGACAATTGAGTACTGTCTCGATAACTATTGAGATTGAATTTGAATAATTGTAGCACAGTCACAATAATATTATGGCTTTGCTTGTGTTACTGGAATTGCAGTTTTGTCTTTCACTCTGGTCAGAGAGGTAATGCTGGAGAATATTACTTAAACCTCTAGAGCAGTGGTTCTCAACCTTCCTAATGCTGCAACCCTTAAATAGAGTTCCTCATGTTGTAGTGATCCCCAACCATAAAATTATTTTCATTGCTACTTCATAACTGTAATGTTGCTGCTGTTATGAGTCAGGTGACCCCTGTGAAAGGGTCGTTTCACTGCATTTGACTGCCAAAGGGGTCAGGACCCACAGGTTGAGAACCATTGCTCTAGAGGGTAGTCATGCCATTAAAAAAAAGTAGGGAGGTCACAGAACAAAAGTGGCTCATCTTACACAAGGCCTGGGGATTGAAAGGTGAGGCAGTGGCCGTTAGGGTCTGAGAATTTCTGATCCCAGCGTACTCTGTTCCCACTGGAGGACATTGACTACTGAATTGTATAGTCCAAAGTTGGTTTCTGAGCCAATTCCTGGGGGAAAGTAGATTAAATTTTCCTTTAAGAGAGAGAAGGCCTGGCTTCAGGAATTTCTCCGAGGTCTAGTCCCACTCATTTATATAAGGCAGCAGTTCTCAACCTGTGGGTCGCAAACTCTTTGAGGGTTGAACGACTCTTTCATAGGGATTGCCCGATTCATAACAGTAGCAAAATTGTAGTTATTAAGTAACAAAGAAAATAATTTTATGGTCAGGGGTCACAACAGCATGAGGAACTGTATTAAAGGGCCGTGGCATTAGGACTGTTGAGAACCACTGCTATAAGGGAACCATCTGTCTCTAGTCTAGTGATCTTTACTTTTGTTCCCTTGACTGGTTTCATTTCTATATATGACCATCCGAGTTGCCATGAACTACATGTGGCCTCCTTACAACCCCATATTGATTAAAGTAGAACTGAGCCCCCTACTTTCAATGGCTAATTTTTCAGAAGACGAGAGCTAGGCCTTTGTTCAAAAACACCTTTTAGCGGACTCGAACCTCAAACGCTTGGTCTAGCTGCTGAGCACATTAATCATCTACATCGCAGAGGGACTCTATTCATCCATTTCTTTATAGCTTTATATGGATGTTGTTGTTGTTGGGTTGTAAATGTCTGTCAAGTCAGCTATGATCCACAGGGCTTTATGTGCAATACCTTGGTCCTGGGTTGCTTTCACCATTGCTCTACGGTTAAGCCCATTGTTGCATTCACTGTGGTAATCCACCTCAGCAAGGGTTTTCTTTCACACTCGCCATGGCTTTTTCCAAAGTATGATGTCCTTTTTCAGGGATGGATTCCTCCTGATAACATGGCCAAATTATGTGGGACAAAATTTTACCACCCTTGCTTCTAAGCAGCATTCTGACTGTCCTACTTCTTTCAAGACAAATTTATTTGTTTCTCCTGTGCTTTCAATATTCTCCACCATGACCAGAGTTCCAATCAGATTGTCTCCAGTCTGTAGTCATTGCTCTTACTTGCATACGAGGCCATTGAAAGTGCCGTGGCTTAGCTCTCGTAGCTTACTCCTTAAAATGACACCTTTCCGTTGAATGTTTCTGAAGAGCTCTCTTTGCAGCAGACTGGGCTAATGTAACATATAATTTGATTTCTTGACTACCGTAGTTATTAATGGTGGGTCTAAATAAAAATTTTAGAATCCTTGAAAATTTCAATATGTTCTTCTTTTTCCTTATTTTGTTTATTGGTCTAGTTATGAAGGATTTTTGTTTTCTTTATATTAAGGTGTATTCCATACTGTCAACTATAGTCTTCAATTGTCATCAGTAGAGGCTTCACATCTCCACTTCCATTAAACAAAGTTATGTTATCCGCATAACCCAAGTTACCACTGAAACTTCCCCCAATCCTGATTGCATATTCTTCTTCAAATAGTCCAATTTCTTGGATTACTTGCTCTCTAAGTATAGAGTCTAAGTATGATGAAAGGACCAACCACCCTAACACACATTTCCTGATTTTCAACTAGTGAGGGCCAACTTGTTTTGTGTGAGTGGCTCCTTCTTGACCTCTCTACAGATAATTTATAATCACAATTAAGTGGAATTCATATTATTTACAATGGCATCCATAGTTTTTAATGATCCACACAGTTGAATGTCTGCAGCGTCAATAAAACGCAGGTAAACATCCTTTCCACAGACCCAGAGGCAGTTGTTTAAACAGAACAAGGGAATGCAGCATGCTTTAGAATCAGGAAAGGTGGACATACCTTTCTTCAGAAGCAGTACGGCTAGAATATTCCTTCGAGGCACACATGGCACGCTCCCACGCTTTGGACTTGTTATTGAGAAGGACTAGTCCCTGACAAGGACATCATCCATGCTAAAATAGAGGGTCAGCAAAAGACACCAAGACCCTTGGTGAGATAGATTGGTACAACCGCTGCAATGATAGGCTCAAATATACCAATAATTGTTTGGATGGCTCTGGACCACTCAGGGTTTCATTCTTTTACACACAGGGTAACTACCACTTGGAACCAATTGAACAGCCCCTAACAACAAGAACAACAACAAACATCTTTCTGGCCTCCTCCGCTTTCTGACAAGTTCTATCTGATGTCAGCAATAATATCCCATCTTTCAAGTGTTGGGAAGTTCCCTGTGGATGTCCTATTGGAATTGTTTCTGAATTGCCTTCAGCCAAATGTTGCTTTCATGTCATGTGATAGTGCTCCATACTTTCTACCCATTTCTTCTGAAATGGATACAAATATGACTCCCTTCCAGTAGATTAACCAGCTAGCTGTCTTCCAAACTTCTTGCTATAGATTAGTGCTTGCTTTCATCATTGCATCTGTTGTCGAACTATCTCATCCAGTATTCCATCAGTTCCTGGAGCCTTGTCTATTACAAATTCCTACAGTGCAACTTGGACTTCTTCCTTTAGTATCACTTATTCTGGATAATTTGCTACTTCCTGACGAGGGCAATGTAGATCAAATTTTGGTGGAGCACAATGACTGTATATTCCTTTCTTCTGCTCTTGATACATCCTGCATAGTTCAGTGTCATTCGATATTTTGCCAATTAAAATCTTGAAAATTTGTATTCTGTTCTTTTAGGGTGAGAAGAGCTGAATATGCTCTTACAGTTTGGTTTTCTAACTACAGATTATTGATGGATTCATAATACTACACTTAGCCTTCTCAAGGTGCCTTTTGAAACATCCTAGACAGTTCATTTATGTTGTCATTTTTTTCTATTTACTTACACATTCTATGGTCAATAACATGTTTCAGAGTCTCTTTTGGCATCTCTCTTCATCTTTTCTTTCTTGTCTTTTTGAGTCTTTTGGTTTATTCCTGTATGATGAGTTTGATGTTATTCTATAGCTCATCTGTTCTTTACTCATTCATGTTCAATAAGTCTAATATATTATTGGGATGGTTTATAAATATAGATTGGATATATTCAAGCTCATATGCTAGCTTTTGGAGACTTGGTTAATTTCCCCCAGCTTCTATTTAAATTTGCAAATGAGCAGTCGATGTTCTCTTCCACAGTTGGCTCTGGGCCCTTTTCGAAATGATGGTATTGACCATCTCCATTGCCTCATTCCAAAAATATAGTAGATAAACTCTTCCTGTGTATTCCATTGATTGAGGCTCACATGTATACTCACCATTCATGTTGTTGAAAAAGAAATTTACAACGAATACCATATATACTCGTGTATGAGTTGAATTTTTCAGCACATATTTTATGCAGTTTTTGTGGTAATATGAGGTGCCTCGGCTGATATTGGGGTTGGCTTATACTCGAGTATATACGGTAACTTGTTGGTCTTGAACAATTCCCCCATGCACTCCCTAGGATTATTACCAGTGCCATGTTTTTCAACCACGAGTCCATTTTCTTTTCTTCCACCTTTCACATTCCAGTCTCCAAAAATTAGCAATGGATCTTGACTGCATATTTGATCAATTTGAGACTATAGAGGTTGATACAATTTTTTAGTTTCTTTATCTTTGGTATTCATAATTGGTATATAAATTTGAATAATACTTGGATTAACTAGTCTTCCTCATAGGTGTATGAGTATATACTTTTATATTATACTTCAGGATAGAGCTTGAAATTTTATTTTTAATGATGCTAGAGCCCTTGTGGCATAGAGGCTTACCTGCTATGGTTCTAACCACACGATCAGTAGTTTAAATCCATTCGCCATTCAACATTTGTTTTTAAGTTCTCATTCCTGGCATAGAAGACCATCTAATTTCCTGATTCAAAATGGCTAATATCAGTTCATTTCAGATCAGTAATGCCAGGGAAAACAATCTTGATGAGCTATTTCATCTTTTAGTATTCCAACCTTCCTAGATTCATGCTTCATACATTGCACAATCTGTATATTAATAGATATTTCTTCTCATTTTGAGTAATACTACATCAGAAGATGTAGTATTTTCAGGTCTGAAAAACATAACTCCATGAACACTATTAAGGCCAACTATATTTGGCAGGTCTTCTCCAATGGGATTGAGAATGTCTTTCCTCCTGCGGGGCTAGTCTTTAGGTATTTTATCAGAAAATGTTGCATTGACATTTTTTCAGAAGTAGATTTCAAGCTTCCCCTTAGTAGTCTTCCTTAGTCTGAAAGTTTTGCTAAAACATGTCTACCACGGTGACGCTGCTGTATTTGAAATAGCCTCCAGTGTCAAAGCAACACGCAGGCCACCCAAGTGCACCAAACTGATTAATGAGTGTTTTTATCTGTAAAATCATTCAGTCACCTTAAGGACCTTATAAAATAGAGAGAGAGATCATTTTTAATCTAATACAGATGAGAACTGGCACCGGTTAAAAGAATGGAACAAAAATCTCAGAATAGAGAATGGTAGAGATATGATTGGAACTAGGAAGTCTGAGCCTGAAAATTAATTTTCCTGCTGTTGTTTGAAAGAATAGAAACATAAGAAAGAATAGTGGGCAGCCTGAGGTGGATGTCATAAAGGTTTCAGATAAGATATACACATTAAGGGGATATTGGAAAAGGTTAACATTCCATTATCTACCTGCCTCTAGAGCAGCATTCTCCTTTTAATTCTTTAGGGGTCCACTGCTGCTCACTTGTGATCATTTCTGAGGCTAGAAATGTTACGTATAGGTCTTTTATAGTTCTTCCGGGAAATTGGGATAGTAGTAATAATTTTGAAAATTCCACTGACTTAGCAGTATAGCCTACAACTTTGAAAATGCATATCAAAGATTGGCTTACTTTAAAATAATTTCTTCATCTTGTTTTATTGTCGACTTAAAATCTTTTCTTAAGTCTCTCAAACCTTGTTCATATGTATATATGAAGTACAAGGAGAAAGAGAAAGTTCAGAGAAGAGGAAAGATTAAATGACATGGAGAGAGAATTTGGGCATGCATTATATGGAGTTATGAATCAGTAATGAATGCAATCATTTGTATGTATAGCAGGATCATCAAAACTCAGTGAATGTTTTCTATGGCTTGCATTTGGACTTTGGACCCACCAGGCATTTCAAAAATAATGTGTTTCTGAAAGGTCAGATCTAGCAATGTTCCAAATTCTTCATGATACTACTTATTAGTGGAAATGTGTTTACTTCTACAAGTAAAGGGTTTCTATAAAAGGTTCTGCAGATATTTATTAGCCTGAGTTACAAAGAAAAACAACAGATACCATAGCCAGTGATCGTTGTCTTTGACATAGAAGTAGGAGGGGAGCAGCGTATAATCAGAAAATAAATAAAATATTTTGGAACTGTTCCTTTGCTTGATATCCTCACAGATGAAAAAAAAAAACCCAATATTGATAACAGTTAAAAATATACCCACATTTTAATTAGCAGATTTTTTTTCTCTAAATAGGCTTGCCCTTTGTATCCATGAGAGAAACACAGAACAGACAATGCAATATTGCTTTGCTTACTTTGATGAGTCAGAATCTGGCAGTCGAATTTCCAATGTGAGGACCCTTCCCCCCTGGCTTTAAGGGGGCTCCCTCACAATTCTGTGGCTCTGAGTTCCTGGCTCATTAGTTCTATTCTGCTACCAAGTCTCAGCTTCACAGGCTATGTCTGAGCCGAAGCCCTTCCTAAAATAAAGCACCCAGAGTGCAGAGTGCCCGAGCAGGGTGAAGGGCATGCCTGGTGAAAGAAATGTCAGAGAGAGCGGTCTCATTCAGCTCATGCCTATTTCTGATTGGTTGGAATGATAATTGTGGTAGATGAAAGATGCAGAGCATTTTTTTTTTGTTTTGTTTTGTTTTGTTTTCAATTTCTATGTGATTTTGGGCCCAAAATGAATTCAAGCATTGTTCAAGAGACAGTTTGGAATCCATTCATATTATATTGTAGGTGCTTTAGTGAACAAAATCAGTGTAAACAATTGGTTCAAAATCTATTTAAAGAGAACAATGTGCTTACTTGATTGAAATAATTTTTTTTTACTTTCACCAAGCCTTGAGATGTAAATAAATTTCTGCCTAATTTTTTACTAAAAACAAAATTCCTTGAAACAGGACCATCTATTCTATATTATTGCTGCTAATCAAGACTTTATTCTTACTTGCTCACTGTCAGTCTTTTTAAAAAAAATTAGCTTTATTGGTATATGCTTCATATGTCATAAACTTTAAGCATTCAATAATTTTGATTTGTGCAATCATCACTACAATCAATCTCAGAACATGTTCTTGTACCCTTGGCTGTTAGTTCCCCATTTCACCCATCCTCCCATGTGATATCCTTAGGCAATTATCAATCAAGTTACTATCCTCATAGAGCTACCTATCCTGGATTTCATATGCAGGACATCATACAAAACACAAATGGGAAACAAATAAACAACAATGACTAAACAAAACATAGAAAAACCTCAGTCTAAAAGAAAAGCAGACAGTATTCAAAACTGAAACAACTTTAAAAATGGGTCAGAACGGAGATCAAATGATAGGGTATTATATCTTAACTGCAATCTGCCATAGGCAACTTTGGCAATGCTGTGTGATAGCAGAGCTATTGCCATCCCTTGACTGCAATCAGAACATGTGTGGATCTTGCAGATGGATTTGACGCCAACTGTCAACCATGTCCTTCTGCACACCAGGTGTTCATAATTTAAGTTCTGATACCATCCATCCTTTGGATGTCGATTTCATTACTTGCAATATTTGGATCACACAGGTCGCTATGCTTCTTCCATATGGACTTAGTTGACACTGCACTTAGATGACTGCTTGTGTTAAGATAAGTCTTTAAGATACCTGATACCTTTTTTTTTCTTCTGAGAGCCGGGCACCAACTAATTTCCTCACTACACTTTGCTATCGCTTCCATAACTTCAGTGTTCTTTTCATGGGAGTGAGCACTGAGCAGGGTCACATCATAATAACTGTTCTTAAATTGGAATTATAATTAAGTGCATGCCCCAAATCCCTTTATATATCTTTGGTTTATATATGTCTTTGGTTCATTTAAGAAGCATCGGTATCCTTGCTTTCATTGGGGCATAAGGTAATTCTATTGATAATGTCATTAATTTATCCAATGGTATAGAATTGAATACACTGTTGAGAAAAGGAAATTATCTAAGTATAGGCTGTCTTCAGGCTTGAATACATGAGTCAATACTGGCGCAGATTAAGCGCTGAAGTGACTGAACACTGTTTACACACAATGTAATTGTAATTTTGATGTGGCAAAACTTTCAATAACATTCATTCAAAAATGTGGAACCTTGTCCACCAGATTAAAACATGTCATCAGAAAGCAAGATTAAGTGACATGCAGAGCGAATTTAGATATGCATTATATAGAGGTATGAATCAGTAATGAATGCAATCATTTGTGTGTACAACAGGATCTTCAAACCTCAGTGAATGTTTCCTATGGTTTGCACATGGACTTTGGAGCCACTAGGCATTTAAAAAGTAATGTGTTTCTGAAAGGTCAGATATAGCAATGTTCCAAATTCTCATTTATTGAGGTTTCTACAAAGAATCCTTCCAATGTAGCCCATGAAGGATGTCGTGTGCCTCAAAGTGACAGTCTAAAGGACCAGTAGGCTATATCACACCAGTCAGATCTTTTAAAATCCTCACTCCAGATCTTCCTTACAAAGATTAGATATTCTGGGGAGTTGACCAAAGGTATATGCCTCATACGTTTGCCATATAATTCTTAACTGAATGCAGTAAATGAGCAAAATATTTAGATTCTCTATATATCTCAGGATATGCTGAAGTAAAATTTTAACCTGGCTGTACTACAAAATATTAGGAATATTTTGTTCTCAAATATTTTTGTTTCTTAAATAGTAATAATGTTGTTTCTGTAAGAGTCAGAGAAAGATTGCCAAGGGAAAGAAAGAACAAAACTTTGCTTATTCATAGATTGTCAATTACAGTAATTGGGGGATGTCCCTGAATGACTAACAATGGAGTTTAAGGGCACCAGAGGATCAGCCCTGTGATTAGGATTGTGAGAGTTTTGTTGGTTTAACATAATTTCCTAAATTAATTAGTTGTTTTCTTAGTAACCAGCTGTGCTTCAGGATATATATCCTCAGATAATAAATTCCTACTCATACCACCAATTTCCAAATTTCTACATTTGGGCCAACATTTTGTTTTGGATTAGAGCCATAACAAATTAATTGCTTTTTCTTGTGAGCTTACCAAACTTTGTCCTGAATGTACACTTTATTTTGAAGAAAGAACAGGAATAGGGGACAAGAATGAAAAAATATTTAAAGGAAGAATGAGGCATAAAGAAAGGCATCTAAGATATGGAAGACAAAATTTCTTTTTTTACAAATAGCATGT
This sequence comes from Echinops telfairi, assembly GCF_000313985.2. Taxonomy (NCBI): domain Eukaryota; kingdom Metazoa; phylum Chordata; class Mammalia; order Afrosoricida; family Tenrecidae; genus Echinops; species Echinops telfairi. The sequence continues at coordinate 36,611,638 of NW_022111368.1, forward strand.
CATTTTATGTAAAGGAAATAAAAATCGTCACCACTGGACATTCTGTGTCCACATCATCCCATGATGATAAACAGAGACGAGATTGCAGTTGTCAGGAACGTCGTCTTGCTTGGCTCCACCATCAGTGCTCAGGGCGCAGCAGTCAAGGGATCCAACCATGCACTGAATTGGGCAGATCTGCTGCACAGTTTGAAGAGACATGGTGTCACTTGGAGCACTCAGGTGCACCAGTCCCAAGCCGTGCTATTTCCGATTGCCTCATGTGCATGTGAAAATTAGATTTCGAATAAGGAATACCAAAGAAGGGTCAATGTATTTAGATTATGGTACTGATGATGAATATTTAAAATACAAGAGACTGCAAAAGGAACAAACAGGTCTGTCTTGGAAGAGGTACAGCTGCAAAGCTGCTTGTGAGCGAGGATGGTGAGAGTCCACCTCAAGTACTTCAGACAGGTTATCAGGAACACCAGTCATGGAGAAGGACATTGTGCTTGGTAAAGTAGCCGGACAGTGAAAAGAGGAAGACCATCCTAGAGAGACATAGACCCAGTGGCTGCAAAAAATGTGCTCAATCATAACAATTGTGATCATGGCGCCAGGCTGGGTAGTGTTTGGCGCTGTTGCACACGGGTGCTGTGAATTGGAACTGATGAGTGCACCTGACAACAGCTGATATTGTGGTCTAGTGGCGACATGAAAAACCCTAAGGAAGGATTTCTGAATCTTCGCACAATTGCCATTTTTTAAAATCATTTTTTTAGGGGCTCATACAACTCTTATCCCAATCCATACATACATCAATTGTGTGAAGCGCATTTGTACATTCATTGCCCTCATCATTCTCAAAACATTTCCTCTCCACTTCAGCCCTGCCATTAGGGCCTCATTTGTCCCCTCCCTGCCTGCTCCCCCCTCCCGCATGAGCCCTTGATAATTTATAAATTGTTATTTTTTCATATCTTGCCCTGTCCGACGTCTCCCTTCACCCACTTTTCAGTTGTCCACCCCCCAGGGAGGAGGTCACATATAGTTCCTTGTAATCGGTTCCCTCTTTCCAACCCACTCTCCCTCTACCCTCCCAGTATCGCCACTCACACCACTGGTTCTGTAGGGCTCATCCTCCCTGGATTCCCTGGATTTCCAGTCCCTATCTGTATCAGTGTACATCCTCTGGTCTAGCCAGACTTGCAAGGTAGAATTCATGTCATGATAGTGGGAGCGGGGAGGAAACATTCAGGAACTAGAGGAAAGTTGTATTTTTCATTGTTGCTACATCACACCCTGACTGGCTCGTCTCCTCCCCGAGACCCCTCTGCAAGGGGACCTCTAGTGGCCTACTCATGGACTTTGGGTCTCCACTCCACACTCCCCTCATCATTCACTATGTTAAGATTTTTTGTTCTGATGATGCCTTATACCAGATCCCTTTGACACCTTGTGATTGCATAGGCTGGTGTGCTTCTTCCATGTGGGCTTTGTTGCTTCTGAGCTTGATGGCCGCTTAATTACCTTCAAGCCTTTAAGACCCCAGATGCTATACTTTTTGATAGCTGGGCACCATCAGCTTTCTTCGCCACATTTTCTTATGCACCCATTTGTCTTCAGTGATCCGTTGGACACCTTGTGATCACACAGGCTGATTTGGATCTGGGTAATTTGTTATTGATGTGGTTTGGGGGCTAGAGGATAATGACCCTATCTATTACAGAATGTGGAAGAGAATCCTTAATCTCTGTTCACTGGTTACCAGAAGCACTTCCTTGGCCTTCAGTAGTTACAACAAGAAATGTCTTTCAATTAATAACAAAACTCACTTCCATTGAATTGATTCTGATTCTTAGTAACTCTATGTAGCATTGCTGAGGCTGAAAGTCATTACATGAGCAGATACTGCCTGCTGGATTTCAACCATTGATCTTGCAGTTAACTGTCCAAAGCTTACCTGATAGTACCACAAGAACTTATTAAACATATGTCCCAAAGACTGAAAGTATGATTCAAAATAACTTCCACTGGGAATAAATGCACTGAGGTAAAGAAATATTTCAAAATAGGAACAAATTTGGACAAGGCAAAATGTTGTCTATATACTGTTCATATAGGATATGGTGAAGCAAGTGTAAGTGGGGATATTGCAGAAAGTAATCCCCAAAGAAGTAGAATGTCAAGAAGTCTGAAATGGAGCAGAAGTTGGTGTTTCCTATCATGGGTAGGCCAGCCATTCTGCATACATATTCATCTTTGCAGGGAGACTCTCACTGCGCTAGGCAACTAGGTTGCCTTCCCCTGAGTGGTTATGATATTGAGAGATATGCAAGGGGTAACAGGGGTTTTGTTGTCATTTTCATGATTTATGTTACTTTCTCAGTTAAGAGAATGTTTTGTGTAAGAGTGTTTTCCATTTTGATACAGTGAGTTAAATTTAGAATAACATTTTGAATCTCATGATAAGATACCAGGGCAGTATGAGGGAAAAGATTATCTACTTATTTATTAATTTATTTTTAGGGAACTAATCTAGGCTGATGAAAACACAGTAAAATGAAGCTACAACAGACCATTTCAATATTTATATGCCATGTTTAATGGGTTCTTCAATAAAACCTGAATCATAACAAATTGCCAACAGCCTGTCCGTGAGTGCATGTTTGACCAGACCCATCTTCAAAGATCTCATTTACAAGTTGCTGCAGGAGGGTAAGGGAAGTGAATATGCAGTCAGTGATGTCGTATTCAGAGAGAGAGAGTGAAGCTCACTTGTTTACGGAGCAGATTCTATTGAAACGCCATTCTTGTGAATTTGACAGCTGATGCAAGCTTATGGCAATGTGAATGTCTTGGATTGGGGCAATGTTGGCACTTTAGAGTCTGCAAGCATTCACCTTGTGCAGAGAAGGCGATAGATCAGAAAAGAAAAGAAGAGGAAAAATAAGACACTTTAAAGGAGGTTTCTATTATTTCTGTTCTTGAGCGTTCCATATGTGGGGACTGGAATTCCATTTTTTTGAATCACACATGGGCCAAACAGATGGTGTAATTCTTACTTACAGGCTTCTGCAACCTGGAGTTTCATAAGAACAAGAAGGAGCTTTTATATCATTTGGTGTCTTTCCCTTAGAAAATTTAAGGAGCTCAGTCAATATAAAGGCATCAAAACTGGAAAGAATATTGATATGTCCTGTGTTACACCATCACTATGGGGCAGGACTGACTCAAAGGCACTGTCGAACAACAGGATTGAAGCAGCACAGTGTAGAACATTTCAGTTTAGGTATCAGAATAGCTTCATTTCTTAATTGCTACCAACTAACTGCTAATACTCTCATCTACAGCCTGATGTTTTGTCATCCAAGGTTGGTTCATATTCTTGATCTGAATATACGTATCTCTGTTCCCTGGTTTCTTGGTGATGCAATCAGCCAGGGCCATCATTGCCAATTCATTCTTTGTCTAGCCACGGTGTAGCATCCAGACAAGTGTCGTCATCCTTTTTCCAAATAGAACTCAACCATGTGCTCCCACTCCTCCTCGTGTAATGTCCACCACGTTTCCCTTCTCTATCTGTTTATCGGAACATAACCTTCACATATAGCCCAGGTTTCAGTTGGAGAAAATAGGGAACCTTCTCAGTATTTTGACATTGAGTACACACAATTGTCTCTGCCCCAAACTGGATTGTTAACTTCTAGAAGATAGAAACTTATATAAATATCCAGGGACTAGAATGGTGCTACTTCATAATTAATGTTTCAGATGCTTGAATTTAATAAGTACATAAATAAATAAAAGATAGGGCATGGCACAGTCTTCTCCCCTCCCTCACCCCACCCTGTGGAAATATGACCACCAATAATATACATTCTCAATGTTCAAGATAAATAAATTTATTTTTCTTGCATTTTCTATATGTCACAGGCAAGAATCTGATGGGTAATCTTGGGGTGTGCTCCTTCACTGTAACTAGTGTCTGCTACCAGCAGGATTGAGTGTTGTGAAGGGGCACATCGAGGTGACTTGCCGGTTCTTGGAGCTGGAGCTAGGTAAAATCTCTATCAGAAGAAGGTGGTTTGAACAGCTTACAGACCACACCAAAAACTATGAGCTTGCATAGCTGTGAGGAAAATCTCAGCTGAAGTAACCTCTTCATGACTGACCTTAAAATTACATTATGCAAGCATTGAATTCCAAAGAAAAGCTATCATAACTGAGTTTTTTTCAACTTAGACATTCTGATATATTTTAATAAAGTCCTTATTACTGATTAAATTACTTTATTTCTCTTTTAAATGTCAAAATAATGCAGGAAAGCTCTTATCAGTTGATAGTTGTGGTAATAATAGTGGTAGAGAGCCAGAAACCTGGGAGGGATGAGAATACCTCATCTACTTAAAAGCCCCATGATATATAATATACAGTTTGCCTCAATGTTGTTTGTACATGATTAAAACCTATATAGGCTAGGGATTGTAAGAATCGGTATGAAACACTTTTAGCATCTACGTTCATTTTACCTTGGAAACAAATACAAGGTTTCTGGCTCCGAGACTAGACTTACCGGTATTGATGCTTGAATAACCCAGGGCTGAGGAACATCAAAATGCCCTAGGTAGTCAAATGTCTCGTATAACTTTGATGCCTTCAAAATTCAACTACTAGTTACCTAATCTTTACCAAGAATATAAACAATAGATTAGCACATTTTTATATGTTATATGTGGGGACTTCCAAAAGTTCATGATAAAATGGAATTAAAAATAAGGTTTTATATTTTTCCATTAAATGTTTGAAGCTCCCTCAAATGAATTATATATGGAACCCATATGAAAGCTGTATTTTCCATACTATATAAGGATATTTCACAAAGTGTGCAAGACTTTTGTATCTACTGATGTAACTGGGGTGATGCCTTCTCAAATTTCCTTTCCATTGTTAATAATAATTTCTATTCTGCATTCATTCATTTATTGAAAATGGTGGGCCATCTCAGATACAAATCTAAATTTACAGTATATCCCATGGGATCACTTCAGCATCACTAGTGGCACTTTATATGGTTCCATGGTAGTATTCAAGGTATACAATATTACAGCAAACATGACAAGGAATACTGAAAAACTGTGAGAGATCACTGTTTAATGTAACACCCAATTTATTGTAGAGAGGATCTGCTCAAGTGGAGCTGATAAGCATTACAAGGCGTTAAAAAAAAAATCCACATATGAGAAGCCACAAAGTTCAAACCACTGTTGTTAAAGGATCAACAGTACTTATAACAATAATCACACAGTTCCCCAGACCCCTTTCTCTCTGTCTAGGATAGCAATGAGGGCAGATGACTTTACATACTACAAGAAAGGAACCATAATATTCTAAGAACTTACATAAGAATCGGTGCTCAACTTCCCCCTCTGTGCCACACCTGCCCACAAATGGATGAGAATTTTTTCCTCTTTTTTGTAAACAAATCCATGAGGTTAACAACATTTTTGCAATTTAAGTAAATGGCTCCTGTTGCTATCGAGCTTTGAAATGTAAATTTGTGGTTTGAGATACCTATAATTCTTTCTGCAAAGTAGTCCACTTTCTTAGTGTTGCTATGGAGACATCTTAGACACAGGTTGTCAAAAATATTTCCTTAGACATCCTGCCCATGCAGACACAAGAAAATATTTTCTGTGCACTAGATTGCTTCTAAAGCATATATTCCTAGAGAATACAGATATGCTCTGCTTTCCCTGTATGAGAGACCCAAGAAAACATGTCTTTTTTTTAATCATTTGATTAGGGGCTCATACAACTCTTATCCCAATCCATACACACATCAATTGTGTAAAGCACATTTGTACATTCATTGCCCTCGTCATTCTCAAAACATTTTCTCTCCGCTTAAGCCCCCGGCATCAGGTCCTCATTTTTCACCTCCCTCCCTGCTCCCCCCTCCCGCATGAGCCCTTGATAATTTATAAATTGTTATTTTGTTATATCTTGCCCTGTCCAACGTCTCCTTTCACCCACTTTTCAGTTGTCCATCCCCCAGGGAGGAGGTCACATATAGTTCCTTGTAATCGGTTCCCTCTTTCCTACCCACTCTCCCTCTACCCTCCCACTCCCAGTATCGCCACTCACACCACTGGTCCTGAAGGGATCATCCGCCCTGGATTCTCTGTATTTCCAGTTCCTATCTGAACCAGTGTACATCCTCTGGTCTAGCCAGATTTGCAAAGTAGAATTCATATCATGATATGATATGATATGAGGAAACATTTAGGAACTAGAGGAAAGTTGTATTTTTCATCGTTGTTACATCGCACCCTGACTGGCTCATCTCCTCCCTGAGACCCCTCTGCAAGGGGATCTCCAGTGGCTTACTAATGGGCTTTGGGTCTCCACTCCGCACTCCCCCCATCATTCACTATGTTAGGATTTTTTGTTCTGATGATGCCTTATACCTGATCCCTTCAACACCTCGTGATCACACAGGATGGTGTGCTTCTTCCATGTGGGCTTTGTTGCTTCTGAGCTTGATGGCCACTTGTTTACCTTAAAGCCTTTAAGACCCCAGATGCTTTACTTTTTGATAGCTGGAAACCATCAGCTTTCTTAGCCACATGTCATACATACACATTTTCATCTGATAGGAGCCTTTAATGTGAAAGTAGAGATAAGGTAGAGTAGACATAATCTGCTAATCATATCTCTTTGCACTATAAATCTGAATCAGCCTAGGAAAACAAGTAGCTCTTCTGAAATATACTGATTATGTATTCTGAAATATACTGATTATGTATTTGGCTACTCTCTGCTAGGTCAGCAGTTCAAAACTACCAATTGCTCCATGAAAGATGGGGCTTTCTACTCACTTTAAGAATTACCCTCTCAGAAGCTCACAGGAACAGTCATGCCCTGACCTTTAGGTTGGCTATGAGTTGGCATCAACTTGATGGCAGTGATTTTTTTTCTCTCTGAAATGCAAAGAGAATTTAAAAGAAAGTACATAAATTTCTACTTGTGCCATATCAGAATCTTGGTAAATCAAAAAGTGCATGGCACTTCTTCGTCACTACATGGGCAGCAGCTACCATTATCTTTGGTTGTTCCAGTAGAATACAGGACTAGTATCCACTAATGGATGGGTAGCCAGGCTGTATCAACTGTGAACCATCTATGTGGTGAGAAAATAATCAGAGAAGCTGTATTATATGAAGAAGAATGTGGTATCAGGCTTGAAGGAAGGCTTATTAACCTGTGATATGCCGATGACACAACCTTGCATGGGGAAAATGAGGAGGACTTGAGTATTTGCTGATGAAGTTCAAGGATAGCAGCATATGGTACGAATGACAGCGCAATGTGAAGAAGACCAAAATCTTCACAACTGGAACAACATTAAATAGAGAAAATATCAAAGTTGCCAAGGCTTTCATCTTGCTTATTTATATCCACAATCAATGAAACAATCCAGAAATCAACGGATGTACTGCCTTTGGTAACTCTGCTGCACGAGACCTCTTTCAAGTGGTGAAGAGCAATGGTGCCACTTTGAGGATTAAAGTGTGCCTGACCCAAAACATGATATTTTCGACCATTTCATATGCATGTGAAATTTGGACGTTGAATAAGAAAGACCAAAGAAAAATGGATGCATTTGAACTATGGTGTTGACAAAGAAGATTGAAAGTACCACGGACTTCCAAAAGAGCAAAACTAATCTGTCCTGGAAAAAGTACAGCCAGAATGCACTTTATAGGCAAGGTGGTCAAGAGTTCGTCTCCTTTCCTTTGGACATGAGAGGCCAGGACCTGGGTCAGCACAAAAGGGGAAGGCTATAGAAAAGATGGATTGACACAGTGGCTGCAACCTTGCTTACTAAAACTTAACAATTGTGGCTCAAATGAGCTCAAACTTAAGAAAAATTGTGAGGATGGCACGGGACCGAACAATGTTTTGTTGTGTTATACCCATGATCACTATGAGTCAGAACAGACTCACTGCCCCCTAACAATAACAAGTATATGGATGATAGGTTTGACAGAAACATTACGTGCTAGGACATCAATTCAATGTCTAAAGTGTCTATCACAATTATATATATATATATATATCCTATTTTTTCCATGATGGAAAGATGGATTGAAGACCTAAATATAAACCACAGATTTTGGGGAAAATATTTGGCAGTCATATATCAGATAAAGGGCTAATTTCAAAAACCTATAGAATACTGAGACATCTTAACAAGAAAAATTCAAATAACCCAATAAAATGGGCACAGGACATGAATAGATAACTTACTAAAGAGGACATCTAGGTGGCCAACTTCATATAAAAATTACTCATGTTCATTAGCTATAAGAGAAATAAAATTTTTTTTTAAATCATAAGATACCACCTCACAAACCATTAGCAAAATTTAAATAAATATGATGGTTCCCCCCCAAAATGGAATTTTCCCCCCAAGGTATGTATTTAATTTATTTTTACAAAACCACTTTATCACCTTTAAAGTACTCTGCATGACACTTACTGCGTTTATCACATTGGAGACTCCATTGGCTGGAGACATTCTTCAAACTCATCTCGATGGCTGACAGCACTTCCCTAGTTTTTTTCTTCACCTCTTCTTTGTCATCAAATTGCTGTCCCTTCATGTCTCTCTGCAATTGATGAAACAAAAAGAAGTCATGCAGAGTGAGGTCATGTGAGTAAGGTGTGTGAGGCAAGAGAGACATGCTATTTTTCACCCAAAACTGGTGCACTGAAATGGCTGCACGAGCAGGTGCATTGTCATGGTGGAAAACCAGTTCCCCATCTGTCACAATTCAGGCCTTTTTGGTCACACACTGTTATGCAATATTTTCAGAAGCTCTAAATAGAAAGCTTGATTCACAGTCTGACCTGGCGGAATGAACTACAAATGCATTATCCTCCTCACATTTAAACAAACAAACAAACAAACAAACAAATAAATAAATAAAAATAGAGCTTGATCTTTGATATCATCTGCCAAGCTTTTTTAAGTGGGATAATGATGGCATCTTCCACTGTCTTGATTGATGTTTGTTTTGGGGGTGGTAAGAATATACCATGTCTCTTCACCAGTAATGGACTTGGAAACAGTCTGGGTCACTTTGCAGCTGTTCTTTCAAAGCGTGGCATGTTTTGATGCTCTTTTCCCTGGTCAGTCAGAAGCCAAGTGTGGTAGTTACAAAACCTGTTGTCAACTTGCGAATTAAGAGAGAAGGGGTGGCGTTTAGCCTGTCAATGAAGTCACAGCTTGATGACCTCATTTGGAGCTGCTAAGGAGATAAATAGCTAGCTGGAGGTGGGACCCTCCCTCCCTCATGTGAGATATTCCTGTTGACAAGACATATGGAGCTATGTCAGAGCCCTGAAGCTGGAGGAGCCACATAGAGACCCACATCAGCACTGAGATGCTTACATCACCACTGGATCCACAAGACTTTCTACCCACTGGTTTATGATCTTCCTGCATTCAGCATCATTGCATGTGCTGCATGAATCTGAAGAGGAATTTATAAATTGGTGTCAGGCATTTGAGCTAATACTGGACTTATGGACTTGATCTGGACTGGTCTGGGATGTTTTCTCAATATGCAATTATGCTTTATATAAAGCTCTTTCTTGTACACATATGAATGTCTATGAATTTTATTTCTCTAGTTTACCAGGACTAATACACCGAAGCACAAATTTCACAGCAAACCCTGCTCATTCCCAAATCTTCCATTAAAATTCGCTGAACCAAGCTCCAAGACAGTCCAGATAATTTCCCCATCTCTTTAACGGTCCATTGTTGGTCTTGGAGCACAAGTGCACAGATTTTGTTGACATTTTCATTTGCTTGAGAAGTTGATGAATATCCAGAAAGATATTTGTGATCAATTGACTTTTCACCTTTTTTGAAAGGGGAAAACAACTTGTACAATTGAGTTTTTCCTAGTGCATTCCTTGTAAGCTGTGTTCAACATCACGACAGCTTCTGCAGCATTCTTTCCTAAGAAAGAAACAAAATTTCACAGCTACCTACTATTCTCTTATAGCAACCATCACAAAAAAATGAGGTTTGAGTGAAATTTGCTTGTATGAAAAAAATTCAGTTACCAGAAAGAACCTTCCCAGGTGACGCCACTGGGTGCACTAACTCAGAGTGAGTTGCTTTATGCTTGCCTAGTGGCAAAAATGCGTAGTATGAAACCTCTGCCCAGAGGAGCTTTTTCCCATTGTGTGTGTGTGTGTGTGTGTGTGTGTTTGTATGTACCCTCTCTTGAGTGTGAGTCTAAACATAGAAACTTTACAATAAAGAGACAAACCAATCATAAAATAGACAAAGGACTTAAAAAATATGTAATCTAAAAGGACATCCAAATTACCTCCAACTACATGAAAATATGCTCAGAGTTATTAGCCATTGTATTCAAAACAGAAAAAGAAGCAAACAAGCCCCACTGCCATAGAGTTGATCCCAATTCATCGGATCCTATAAGATAGAGTAGAACTGGCCCTTGGAGTGTCCAGGGCTGGAAAGCTTTATGAAAGCAGATGGCATCATCTTTCTTCCAAGACATTTTTGGAGTTTGAACCATGCATCTTGCAGTTAGCAGCTCAACGTGTAGCTTCCTCCACCACCAGGGTCCTTCAAGAAATGCAAATTAAAATCACAAGGGCCATGATTTTTAAATATGATAATGAGGATATGGGGATATTGGAACTCTTATGTAATGCCGGTGTGAATGAAAAATTGTAAAGCCACTTTGGTAAAAAAAAATGTGGTGGTCCCTCAAAGACCTAAAAATATAACTGTCATAAAATCCAAATCAAAGCCATTGCAATGGCACCAAACTCAACTCATACAGACCCATCAACTCCACTGCTGAAAAAATGCCCATTACTCTCACTTTCTGTGCCATTCATTCTGTGATTTATCAGACTATCCTGGGTTTCAAAGTCTGTATTTGATCATTGTTTACCTATTTAGCTATTTGTCTTACTTGCATCCATCTGTTTTTATGCACCATCTATCCATGTGTCTGTCTATGTGTCTATTTACCTATGTACGTCACCTGTTAATCAATCTATCTGTTGGTTTTTATCTATCAATGGATATTTGTCTTTCTTTATATCTAGGCATATGCATATATTCTGCTTCTTAATTCAATGTTAACCTCTTGAAATCTGTGATCATTCTCTCCTTTCCTCCAGACTTAATTAGAGTTGCAACTCAAAAATGTTGATATTAATATTAATGAAACCACAACTGCCAGATATTTTTTTCTGGAGGTTTGTACCCTTTTAAAAATGACATGCTAATGATGAAGTTTATCATCTTTTAGTGCAATAATTTGTAGCAAGTGTTTTTACTACGTCTTAATCCAATATAAGTATTTAGACTATTCCAGTGCCAAATTAAACTGTTTATCAAGCGAGGCTTTGACAAACACTACACAGTAAGTAAGGCGTCATGCTTCAGCGTTTTCATTTCTACGTTCCAGAAATAAATCTGCCATCTTTCCCTTTAACTTATAAAGCATTTGTGATTATTTTTAAAATGCTTATTTTAAAATATAAGAAAACTTTCAAAGCAAGCGTTTTCCTCTCCTTGGAACTAGGAATGTGTGTCTAGACAAGAGCAGATGGACGTGCCCCCTTCTCCTAGGGTACCGCTCGTGAATGAAGCGTGGAGGGTTTTTCTTTTCCTCCCTCTTCCTTTTCTAGGCAGTCATTTTCATTTTTTCATCAAACAATTCAGCTCATGGGTTATGTATGGCCGTCTGGAACTTGAATTTGATTTTGATGTTTAAAATTTACATTATAATTTTCCAAACTTGAATTTATGAAAATGGCAGCTTTTAGGAACTCCCACAGAAGGAACAGATGACTGGCTCTGACGAAAAAGTCCAAGAATGTACACATGATAAAAGAATTAGAAGTAGTTGATGATTATGTGGAGAGTTAGAATCAGTTGGCAAATAGTCACAAGGGAATCAAGGAATAAATGAAACTGCGTCCTTTCAATTTTGCTTCTGCGTTCCAATGCTGATACCTTTCAAGTTGCTTGAGAGTAACCAGGAGAGAATTCAGTTAAAGCTACTTCATAGAGAGTTAAGTTTGAAGAACCTATTTAAATACTATCTCTACCCTTCCTCTATCAAATTTCAACATGCATTTGAAGGTACTTTATTGAAGGGTTTAGTTTAGTTAATCAAGTAATATAAAATTAATGAATTAAAGTGTTGGAAATTGAAATAGAAAGGAAATAACTTTACAAGAATATTAGATAAAACTGTGAGACTTTGGGGAAACGAGCATATCATTTGAATGAGAAGAACTAGGGTTGGGTCATTTAATTTGACCAGACACCACTGAAATGTTTTTGTTTTGATTTTCTTATCAATGTGGAAGGATTATAATCAATATAATATTTTGCATTGGCCTTCTTGTCAATCAAGATTAAAAAAAAAGTTTCCAGAGAGTTTATGATATCTGTTCTTATGTGCCAATTTCATAGGGGATTTATTATTATAACTACAATATAATCATGAAGATGAGAAATCCCTAGCAAAGAGAAGGACATGATATGAGGAAGCTCAGTTAAGATAAATCACACCAACATCGTAGTTTCAGAGATTCAGCACTTATTCCTGTGCAATTTTAGGCTTACTTCGTCATCTCCCGTTAGGCCTGTTTTTGAAATTTGTGGTGAATCGCATTTGTACCTCCAGGTTTTATCTGACAGAGACAAATGCCTGTATTTGTGGTAAGCACAGAGGTGTGTGTGGGTGGATACAGACAGCCATGAAGACAACTTACAATCCTTTATGCGGCAGGAACCATGGGGAACAGTGCCTACATTCCACTTTGTTGTAATTGCCTTCAAGGCTGGGACCGTTATCTCTTTAATCCACTGCTCTATTTGTAGTACGTATAGCACTGTACAGATCAGCAGTTCTTCACCCATGGGTTGCGACAGGAAGCAAGACACTGCTCCTCTATCTGTCTCCAGGCAGGTCTGCCCACCTGCATATATGCCCACCTAGGAGTATCCGGTACCCAGCGTGAAGACTGTTACCCATGCTACACCATGCTTCAAGACAAAATTTCATTTATTTTTAATTAGAAATAAACACTTCACAATATATAATTAAATATTGTTTGTGATACATCATTATGCATTATGTTCAATTTGTAACAATGAAAAAACATCCTGCATATCAGATATTTACTTTATGATTCATAACAGTAGCAAAATTACAGTTATGAAGTAGCAATGAAAACAATTTTATGGTTGGGGGGGTCACCACAACATGAGGAACTGTATGAAAGGGTTGTGGCATTAGGAAGGTTGAGGACCACTGGGCTGGATTTATATGTACACTTGCTTATAAATTTGTTGAGTGAATTCTTCCTCAGCTTTGTGTCAACACTTGGAGGGGGGCTATCAATAATCTTCTTTTACACTTGAGTAAACAGAAGCTCTGAATTGCTTAAATAACCATGCAAAATCAAATCTGAGAAATTCAACTTGCACAAAATCAAATATCAATATTCAATTACATTTCTACCTGAGTCTAGTAAATAAACCAGAAAACTACACCATACACAGTTTGTTACAATTGAGCAGAAAATTTTCAGAAATTTTAATACTAGATATTCTTACTGTTATTTTTATGTATGAGAAACACAATAATCACTTTATTAATTGTCTATTGCTGCAAAACAAATAATATCACATTTTAGTGGCTTAAAATGGCAAGCATTCATTAAGTGATAATTTCTATGGATCGGGAATGACACACACATGACATGGTGTGCTGCTGCTACCTCGAGAGCTGGTTAGGAGTGCAGTCATTTCGAGGACCAGATCTGAAGGATTCCTTGATAAGCTCACATAGGAGGCTGTTAAAAGACCTTAGATTTTAATGGTTGTCACACCAAGGCCACATTTTCTTGTGCCTTCATACATCAGAAGCCACACTCACTTTGTTGTCATGCAAACCTTTCCAGAGAGGAGCTCAGAACATGGAAATGGACTTATCTGAATACGCAAACTGGAGACCACAACAGGTCAAGCAAGATGGATGAATCATCTATGCAACTTAAGCTCCAATGCGATAGCCCATCCAACTTGAAATATTCTATTGCTTAGAAGTGAATTAGAATGGTCAGCCAACATTAAGTCAAGACGTTACCTAAGATCAGGAATACTCATTAGTGGGATCACTGAACCCCATCTCACAGGCTCCTTATCATGCATAAATAATTACAAGATTTAAGAAACAGAACAAGGAAAAGAATACGGAAGATGAATAGCAATGTGCTCTTGGCTACTAACTGATAGGTTGCTGATTCTAATCCACCCAGTGGTGCCGTGTTAGAACTATCTGCTCACCTGTGTTTGTAAGATCCCGGCCCAGAAAACCTTATGGAACAGTGTTCATCTGCAGCACACGGGATTATCATGAGTCAGACTCAACTGGGTGGTAACGAGCTGTGACTTTTTTTAACCCCTCTACAAAAAAAGGCCTTGTTTATTGTCTGTTTTTTTGCCTTTCCTTCTACAAGAAAAACACTCCAAAGTATGAGTTGACTGATTGAGCCAACCATAGATGGTCACCTCTCTGTATGTAGATGTAGCTAATAGAAGGTGCCATTAAAAATCTTTCTCCTTGTTCAATGGTAATGCTCTAACCAAGACAGCCCTGACTATATTTTGAACTCAGAATTATAAATAGTTCCTTTAGACCAAATCTAGAATGCTCACTCGTAACTTGGTGAGTTAGTTAATTGTGCCAGCCTGGCCGATAATCACATGTGGGTCTGGTTGAAAGGCGGAGGGATAAATGGGTAGTGAAGCCTCGCCTTTCTAGTTCTCGGGTCTCTTGTTTTGTGATGGTTGCATCGGGTGCAGCTGCCTTAGCAGTTCCCTGCTTCAGCTTGCAAGATGGATTTCCTGCAAGACATCCCCAAGGAGAAGCCGCATGGATCTATCCCGATGCAGCCCAGGGTGCTGGAGCAGCCATGTGGAGACCCCTGCCAGTGCTGAGATGCTTACACGTTCACTGACTCAGCTTTCCTCCTGCAGTCGGCATTATTGCCTCTGTTTTGTGAGGTGAAGGACTTTGTGGACTGGTGTTGGGGGTATGGGTTAATGTTGGACTTGTGGGCTTGGGCAGCATTGGGTTGGGATGTTTTCGTGATGCACATTTTCCTTGCATAAAACTCTCTCTTATACATGAGTTGCTGTGGATTTGTTTCTCCAAAGTACCTAGACTAATACACTTGGTTAAGAACTCTTAAAACACTTTAACAAAATTATTGAGCCAATGTTAAATGACAGGCAGACAAATAAGAGGCTTAGTATGTGGAATGTGATAGTGTTCATGTTGTCCCTATAACACACAAGAAGAAATTAGTCCTTTCACCTTTCTTTCTTCCTTTCTCGCTGGATGGATTCTCTGTGTGAAAAGTCAAGACAAGAGCTTAATTGACAAAAAATCATGATGAGATAGTCTCTGCCTAAAAGGGGCTCATATGCATGAGTTAACATACAAAAATGTCAGCAAGCATCCTAATATTGTGTAGTAATTCCACATCAGTGTATGCCACATTGAAACTTTATAATAAAAATTATAAAGCAGAAAACTACAAACATTGTGTTACCCGGAGCCTAGGGAAGGTTTCACCATGGCATTTTGTTCTCCACTGGAATTTCATCTTGCTTGGGCCAAAGCGAGTGAAATACAAGGATATTTCGGTACAAGAGAAATATTCTTGGTATGGGGTAGCAAGGACTATGCCAGGGTTGGCAACGTAGTATTAGTTTAGTATGATGAGCGCAATTGCGTATGTTTAAGAAAAGAGAAAGTGCTAAACAAAGAGGAAGGAAAGAAAGGAGGAGAGACCTAGTGGAAATAAAGGCTGGTAAAAATGCAAACTTAATTTTGTATCTTGAGTCAGGGAGCCTAAGTCCCTCTGTATGGAAGGGAGTCACTGAAGGATGGTGAGCTGGGACATTCAAAGTTATTCAGATGACAGCAGAGATGGCTGGCTACTCACCTCCACTACCTCTTGTTAACCTTGGCTTTTGCTCTGTGGTTGTCAGCAGTCCTATTTGCATCTTTAGCCCATTTTAAGGAATCACCCGGTGCTCTGAAACCTCACCTCTGAAGTCTCCCAGGAGGCTTCAGTCCAGAACTTCTTCACCTCTGGTCTAGGACCTCGATCAACACTCAAATGATGCGACCTTGATTTTTATATGCATACTTAACTCTGATTTCATTACTCCTGGCATGGCATCATGCTGTAGTGTGCACTCTGCATACAAAAGTATAGCTAGACTTTAAAAGCATTTCCAACTTTGATCACCCTTGTAGGACATAGCTATTAAGAAAATCCTGCAATTCTAATAAATAATGGTAAAAGAGTGCCTAGATTTTTGGATGTAATTCAGAGAGAGGAAAGAAGCTTCTATTTTTACATTCCTATATCAGAAACTCTGTTAATATATAATGTGCGAATCACAAAAGGCAATGCTGTGTTTTGTCCTAATTAGTAAGAAGCAGCATCATATTGGAAGTAGTTTGAGATTTTCTATCTCAGCATTATTTTTGGAGTGTTTAATTTTTCAGGCACCAGTCAGGTGCTGGAAGAATTCATGGTTAAAATCATATCTTGAATTTTGTTCCGCTGGAACTCATTGTTTGATATTTCTGTCTTTAGTTCTACCACTCTTAAAATAGAACAAAACCCAAACAGCAAAGAGGGGACCAACATGGAGAACAAGGGGAGGTTGGCAAAACAGCTGTAGCAGTTGCCCAAGCCTTTTGTAAATGCCTTTTAAATACACTTCAAGCAGAGTATGAAGAAAGATTTTCTTAAGGGTCATGCCTAGAAACATGGCTGTCTCATTCGTTCCTGTGAATATACTCCACTGAATTAGTTCCCACGTGAGATTTTCCAGGCTTGGTAAAGTGCAGGGTGCCACGAAAGAGGAAAGCCCACAACAAGATGGATTGACACAGCTGCAGCAATGGTCTCAGCGAAAGAACAGATTTGAGGCCGGTGCCTGCTCGGGTGGGCTGTGCTTTGTTCTGTTCTACATGGGGCTGCTGTGCGTTGAACCAGGAACAACGTAAAGAAGATGCTTTAAGAACATTGACAACTGCATTGGTGAGAGAAGGCCAGGAGAGTGGCGTTTAACGATCATTTGTTTGTTTCTTTGTTTTTTTCCCTATCCTGACCATGTATGCGGTCCTTCTTCCAGAGGAGCAAGACTGTCAGGAGAGAATTTCCTTGGGAAACTTTCCCCATCCACCCTCCAGACTTCTTTGTGTTCCCCCAACTCAAAGGAAATTGTAAAGGAACACAATTGGAGGCACTCTAGGATGCTGACACTGCTGTTTTGAAAATGTACAAGTGAAAAAGTACTGAATTGTTTGGGGGAAGGGTTTGAGAAATGAAAACATATTCAGAGGTTTGAGACCTTAATGGACAACTTCTGGAGAAACTGTAGCTTCACATTTTGGCATTTTTGCTCAGTAAAGTTTCTGTGCTCTCATAGAGATACTTTTTTACTTTCCCTGGTATATAAGGTGTTCCATATTGTTTCAGAATAGGTTTGATGAAAATATATGAAGGGGATTCAAAATTTCATGAAAAGAATCCATTATCATATAACTCATTTTTTTCCATGACCTTTTTGAAGCCTCTACAGCACTCTTTTGAGTATTTTAGATCCTCATAATTATTCATTTTCTGTTTACATTTCCAACTCAACAGTTTGACATCATGAAGTTTTAATTTTAAGACATTGATCATCATCCCTGAAGCCATTTGCCCCACAAGATGCCGTGCTCATGGGCCTGGAGTAAGCAGCTCATTCTGTTGGATGAGTCAGGATTGGGCTGGGTTCTTGACTGCAGATAGAGTTTTCTTTGGGCTTTTTATTCCGTAGTTATAAATTCTTAGAATGTAGAACATAACAAGAGACAACTTTATCTATAGATTCCAAGGAATGGTTACTCAGTGCCTAGAATTAGTCTTTGTCTACCAGTTAGTGTTCGGCTGTTCTCTAGCAAGGTGCCACTAGGGAAAGATGTGATGGTTTGTGTCTATGATGATTTACAGCCTTGGAAACCCCATGGGGTCCTTCTATGTTGTTCTGCAGGTGGTTCTGAGTTGGAATCCACTAAGTGGCTTGATTGTTGTTGTTGTTGTTGTTTAGATAAAGATCAAATTCACGGGGTAAATGCAACTTTAATTTCACTGGATTTTTTTCATAGTGCTGAGATAATTATTTGTATATATTTGCACCCATGCTTTCCGGAACAGGGTTCTTTTTTTATTACATACTCCCCAAAATTGCTACTATTAGAATATTATGGCTCTTTGTGACAATTCTATTTTTCTATCCATTAGTGAAGTAGAATATTTTATCATGTATTCCTAAGTAATTTGAGATTTTTTCTGTGAATTGTTTTATAATCCTTTGACTGTATTTCTTTTTCCTATTGATCTGTGAAAATATTAATCCTATGAGTGCATTTTTTCTTATTGACTTACAGAATCATTTATCGTACATGTGTGTATAAGTAATAATCCTTTGTCAGTTATACAATAAGAACAAATAACTTTATTTAACTAAGTGTTCCCTAATGATATATAAATTTGTAATATTGTTAATGATTTTAGTTATGGAGCTTAGATATCATGTAGAATGAAATTGATATTAGTCAGCATTTACTGTTTAAAAAAATGAAATTTGGAATTAAATTTAAGAGAGGTTCTCATCCTAAATTGCAAGTGCTTTCAAAATACGTCCCTTCTTAAGGAAGCTAATTTCAATGATCTGGATTATTTAATCCTGTAAATAGTTCATTTCTAGCATCTACGGATACATGAAATGCCCAAAATTTAATGCACTGGCTTTGAGAACTATGCTTATATTTGATTCATATTTGTAGCAATGATCTCAGTATTCCCCAATTTTTAAAATCTGAAAGTAGAGTTCAAAAGGCCACCAGAAAACTTCAAATGGCATAGTGAACCAATACGAGTAATTCACCCATCAAGCATGATCCACTTCTTGTTTGCCTCGGTTTGGATAATTTCTGTAGACAGAAAGTAATAGATCACTCCACTTAAGGTCCTGTATTCTTCTACCCCTCGCCCTACTTTTTGAAAAACAATATTTGGTTTTCCTGGCAGAAAATCACATTTTTCTAGGAATGTTTTATCTTGAATACTCTGACCTCAGAGAGTATAGTAATTTAGCAGAGTTTCTTCCACTAGGGATTAAAATGGCTGTTAACGTATCCACAGAGGATGAAGATGAGCATAAAGATGAATCAAGCATGAAAGTTCAGAAATGGAAATAGATGAGTGATGTATCTATTTTATGGTCCTTGTAAATAAAATGAATAGTGCTTTTGGCTCTCCTTTGCCACATGAACTGATGGTTTCAAGGTAATGGCTGAGAAAATTAAATTATAATTTTTGAGAATCAGTGAATCTGCAGTATTTTTAAAGTCGTCAGTGTAGCCATTTCAGAACTGCCACGGAGTTTACTCTCCACATATCTCTACAGCTGTTGTACAGGTGTTCCTGTGAAACAAAGCAGTGTCATCATTTTAGAGAATTTCTATAGGTGTATTCTTTCACTTCAAGGAGGCTCAAGTAAATGGAACAAATGTAATTCCTCTTTGTAGTCTCCTTTTCCCCAAAGCCTTTCTCCTAGAACCTGTTTCCTCCATGTCCAGGTGACCGGATCCCTCCCTCAGTGCCCTCCACAGCCATTTCTCTCTGTCTCAAGTCTTGCCTTCTGACAACAGTGAGCTGGGTGCAGTCCAGTCATCAGCACTTGTCTAGGAAACTGGGCAGCTTAAGGGCTGACATTCACCATCCAGGCTTCTAACACCTTTGAGCCAAGTAGCTTAACATTTCATCTAGATAGGACTTTACAATGTTTTCAAGTGCGTCGCAGAGTTAAAAAAGAAATCTTGACTTAAGTGTTGTAACTAGTAACCAGCAGAGGTAGACTTGAACTGAAGCTGGAGCAATGTAAAAGATGTAGTATTAGACATTATATTACATGATTTGGGGAAGGTTTTCAAAACTTTCTCAGTTGTAGCCCATCACTGTGGATAGAACAATTACTTTTCCTGGAGCAGATTCATGACAAAAAAAAAATACATTTCATCTGACCTATCCCAAAATGCCAGTGGTCTGTCTGCTACTGCACCACTAGACTGCTGGAGTGTTGGTAGGGTCTGCCATTTTGCCCAAGGCCTGCAATGAGAGCTTGTGAAAGAAAGATCATCTAATGCACTGCTTGTTGCTTTGTTTAACACAGTGATGCCACGCTTTGCTGAGCAAGTAGAGGTTGCCATTGAAGCCCTGAGTGCCAATGTCCCACAGCCGTTTGAGGAGAATGAATTCATCGATGCTTCTCGCCTGGTCTATGATGGTGTTCGGGACATCAGAAAGGCTGTGCTAATGATAAGGGTACGTGAAACCTCTGTAGCTGGAAATTTATCAGAGCTTCTATCTGGGACCCTATTTGTTTATTATCATTTAAATTACTTAATTAAAAGGGGTAAGCATTTGGTTTTCTCATTAGTTAGACAAGATAGACTCTAAAAAGAATACAGAATTCCATCCAACACCAGATTTGGAGAGAATGTCCCGCAGAACACTGCCCTACCTCCCTCTGCGGACACTGCTCCTGAAATGTGGCTGCCAACTTGAGGGTTTCCTGCCAGCCTCCAGTGGGCCCCTTTGCCAAAGCTGTCTTCCTCTCAGAATCCGAAAGTCTTGGACGGACTAATATACTGACATTATGCAGCTTCGTAGGTTATTTTTATTATTAACACTCAATAGAAAAGTGATTCATATCTGTATTCTTTTTGTAGAAAAATAAAAGAATATAAACAAGAATAGAACCCCTTAGAACAAACTAAAAGCTACCTCCACCTTACTATCTGTCTACCCTCAGACTCTATTTTTCAAATAAATGTAAGCTTACCAGGCCATGGACAAAGTAAATATACGGAGATATGAGTCTACCAAACAACCAAACTCACTGTTGTAAAACATGTGTTGGGCTGCTAACTGGTGGATTAGCAGTTCGAAATCACCAGCCGCTCCTGAGAGGAGAGAAGTGACTTTCTACTCCCATAAAGAGTCACAGT
Organism: Echinops telfairi; assembly: GCF_000313985.2. Classification (NCBI taxonomy): domain Eukaryota; kingdom Metazoa; phylum Chordata; class Mammalia; order Afrosoricida; family Tenrecidae; genus Echinops; species Echinops telfairi. The sequence continues at coordinate 36,632,847 of NW_022111368.1, forward strand.
CTAAGAAACCCACAGGGGCAGGTCTACCCTGCCATATAGGGTCACCATGAGTCATGAGACACCAATCTAGAAAGTAAAAACATTTCACTTTTAAGTTCACATAATATCATTTGCAACTCACTTTCCCCATCTGTAATGAGCTTTCATTTGTCTCTGGTAAGACATACTGCTTTCTTCATTCCACCTAACTACTGTATAGCATTCCATCATAAGATAAACTTTTCCTCCTTACCTACCATTAAATATAGTTTTCAAACAATTTTTTTAGCCTCTGAACTAGTTATTTAAATAGCTGTGTTTGCAGAAGCATGATTTATGACATATTTGTTTCTGTAAAACTTTGACGAAAACTGGGATGAGGCCTCTGTGGTGCTAGTCAGTCCAGTAGAGATATCTAAGCTCTACTTGGAATTTAAAATGTGTAGTTGACATATTAAAATATATATATATATAAAGACATTAAGTTAAATTTAATAACATGCTTCATTTAATTCAGTGTTTTCCAAAATGGATGCTACCATCCCTGGGGAACACAGGAGGCAAAGGAGGTGCCTACACTTTATCCCGGAGAATGGGCTATCTGGATATGAGCTAGGGTCCAAATGTTTGTAATAGCTGGGGGCCACTGAACAATTTTTTTCCCTGAAGAATAGGTAATAGACAACTAAATTTATAAACCTAAAGCTTAATAAAATATGTTCAAATTATTATCATTTTAACAGGTTGCAATGGTCACATTTCAAGTGCTCAGTAGACATTCATAGCTAGTGGCCACCATCTGTATTATAAGCTACCCTAGATAGTTTCATCTCACCCTCATCCTAAGACATCAGAGATCACCCTCAGGCTTCTCAATAAAACCAGGAGGGGTCTATCTGCTGAGCACACTTTGAAAGCTCTTCTCCCAGAATTTTCATTGACCATATACAGGCAACCCTGGGATTACAGTCATCTGATTTATGGACAACACCTCTCTACCCTTCAATGTTACACAAATTTCTCTCACTCTGAAACAATTGAATGAATTCCTACATTAAACCATGCTCCCTGCCCTCTGGTTGATTTTAATCCGTTGCTACCTTCAGGGCAGAGTAGAACAGCTCCAGAGGGTTTCTGAGACTGTAAGCCTGGAAGGAAGCAGACTGCCTCATCTTTCTGCTTCCGGGCTGCTGGTGATTTCAGTCACAGGCCTCCCGGTTAATAGGTGGCTGCTGTAACCAGTGCAACAGCAGGGCTCCTGGACCAAAGCCTATTGCCAACACGTTCTTAATCACATGATTTTCATTCGCTACATGTATAATTTTTAAATCATTGAAAAGACTTTGAAAGTTGGCTTTCACTAAAATTCACAAGGATTTATAGAGCTTCTATAGGGCAGAGCACAACGGCTCCAAAAGGTTTTGAAATTGCCAGTGTTTATGGGGAGAGATTTTATCAGGGGTGAGTTTGAACGACAGCCACCTCAATGCTTAACCCACTGCACCACCAGGCACAACCTCCACCTGCTGTCATGCAGTCAATTATGATTAATAGTGATCCTGTATTAGGTTTCAGAGACCAGGAATCTTAGGAGCAGATAGCTTCATCTTTCGCCTACTGTGGCACAACACAGGCTTTGAATCGTGGACCTCATAGTTAGCAGCCCAATGTGGACCTCATCCTGCCTCCAGGGCTCCTCTAAAGCTAAAGAAGAACCCTAAACCCTTAATCTAATTAAGCTATAAGTTCTTCAAGGCATAGTTAGAAACTGATCCTGTTCATAGTCTGAGGACTGCCTGTGTAACAGAACCACTGCCCCCTTCCCCTGAAAAGAATCCCACCCCAAGCCAGTAACCACTGACTGATAGCCTGTGCTCCTTCAAGTCTTCCCAGACAGTATCTATGACAGGCTGTGCACTCCATGATCCATTTATCTAGAGCTTCTTTCACAATTCCTATATGGTGTGAATTCTCCTTGAATTTGGGTATAATCATGATATCTGGTTTTGGTACTCTTCAAAGTTGGTGTCCCAAGCACCAAGACGGGAGAATAATGTCAGCTGAGCAGTACAGAGCGCCTTGTCACCCGAAGACTTGAGGGTTTTCACATTTCTCCGTCACTTGGGATTCCAAACGCCATCTTTTCATCTTTAAGTCAGCTTATTTTTTTGTATCAAATATATCTTCCTTTCATAATAATACTATAACCAACTTGAAATACTCAGAGTATTCCATTAATTATATCAGACTGATACAATTATGCTTAACAATGTGAAATTTGGGGCCTGACAGGTTAATTTCCTGTTCTTCCAACTTTCTCACTTTATCCTTGCCACACATACCATCTCTCAAAGCCTGGCACAAATGTACTTGCCACAAATTTTTTTCCTTTTAAATGACTCTATCCTTTAACCATCTGTAACTATTTCTGCTTGTAATAGTATAGATATATATTACTTATAGGTACATTAGGCTGCTTTAGGATGTGAAATTTCAGAAAGCAAAGGCTATCTCTTTTTCTTTTTCACTATAGTGCCTGCTCTGACACAGTGCCTTATAGTGTATGTGTGTGTGCACGCACACACGCATGCATGCACAGAAGAGAGTGTGAGAGAGAGAGGGGCGGGGGATGAGAGTATATGTTCGCAGCGGCCTACACCTGTGAAGATGACAGAAAGAAAAGAGAATGGAAGGAGACGGAAAGGCAGGGTACTGAGTCTTTAAGCCCATAACAAGTTAGCTCTTTTTTGCCCATCACGTATCAACTTGTGATATAAGGTAATAGACCCTGAGAGTTATGTTTTCAAAGCATTTGGCACTAAATCCCACTGTAATCCTCAAGACATGTTCCCTCTTTTGCCATTTCTCTGCTTTGTTAGCCTCCACATTTGTGTGACAACCATTCATCTGGGAGGCTGAGAAGTTTATGGCCTTCATTCATTTATTCATTCACGAGCTGTAAAAAATATAATTTTAGATAAAATGCCATATCTTTGTTACATGAAGTGTCATTCCTCCATCTTGACATTTCAAATGATTTGATCAGATGAATTTCACACTTAAAATTTAGGAATAGAAATGTACAGTATGTACAAATTGTTATTTTTAAACTTCTTATCCTTTCAGTATCCAAATGGATTCATTTTATACTTTAGCAATTTCTTAGGATTTTGAGTATAATGATTAAGGATACATAAAGAAAAAATCCATTGCACTAAGTGAGGAAGAAAGATAATAAAACTAGTAGAACTACTGAGTCGAGCTGTTCCGTTCCCAGTAAACCTCTCCTCTTGAAGTATCGATTATACTTCGGGAAAGAAAGAACTCTATTTTTTTTCAGGAGCAGCTGCAGCAAGGACCTTGAAGGGTGAGACTCTCCCTCGTACTGCCTGTGGGCATCAGTACATATTGCATGGGGGTGCTGCTATCCAAAGTCCTCCAGGATAGCTGCAGGCAACTCTCTGCAGACAAGAGTCCTGTCCTTCGTGTGGTCAGCAAACCTGACTGATCTCTTGGAGCACATCTACTCTGCCCCTCCTGCCTTTAGGTCTGTCTCCATCTTGGGAAGGTTTGCATTCTGTGTTATGGCAACTCTAAAGGAATTTTCTGATCACTCTCCAAAGTAGGTTGGCAAATTAATGAATAGGCAAACCTGCCAAATCAACATACACATAAGACACAAAGGGCTAAACATTGAGTGTTGATCATTAAGATCAGTAGATTAAGTTCCAGGTGGAAATGTCTTGGTTTTAGGAGATCAGTGTTCAACAAATTGTTGTGTCATTCCCTCAGAGTGAGTCTGAAAACTCTAGAATGATAGTGATACACTGCACGTTTGTAGCTGGAAGCCATGAAACACATTTTTGAAGAGAAGCGGGAAATGATAGGGCCTGGCACGTGGATTTGGATACAGGTATTTCCATGGTTTCTAAACTGCACCAAAGTACCCTAGGGAATTGCGACCTCGTCTAGAACTATGAAGGAAACACAGAGGAATCACTCAGCCGCTGTAAGCGATTAGCCTAAGGTAACTCAATTTCAGCTGCAGGTTCATATATTTCTTTGGAAGAAATGACTTGGGAGGCTAGGTATTTGAGGACAATTGTGATAAAAAGGAAGTTCAGGAATCAGCAGGTCTCCAATTGGATTCCAATGTTTCAGATGTTATGCGATGTTCAACAAGCTCTACATTATTAGGTAACAAAAATATTAAGTTGGGTAGCCCTAACTACTTGAACGATATAACTTTTAGTCTTATGTTTGATTTCATTGTCATAGAAGCATGGCAGAGAACATGAAAATCGTTACTGAGGCACTAAGAGTCCTGTGGAGGATCCCTGGTGGTTACACATTGGGACTGACAACTTCAAGGTCGACAGTTGAAACCACCAGCCTCTTCTCAGGGGAAAGATGCAGTTTCCTACTTTATAAATATTCACAGTCTCCGGAACCCACAGGGACAGTTCTACTCTGAGCTTTAGGGTCACAGGAGTCAGAATCAACTCAATGGCAGGGAGAATTTTCTGGAGAAGAGTACTGTGAATTGAGAAAGTTTGGGAATATATGAGCTAGTTTAGGGGAATGGATGGTTGGCATACTGATCACCTCTTTTAAGCCTGTTTCCTGCTATAGAAAATGGCGATATGTTATCATAGCTCCCAATGTATAGCATAAGTCTGACAAGTTAATTCTCAAGTTCTCAAAAATTATTTATTCATCCAATGAAGTTTATCTTCATATGATCGTTAATAAAATAATGAATAGTTTTATAAAAATTACAAAGATTTGAATCACAAGAAATATCTATCAGTAGTTAAAAACAAAGTATCAGAAAGACCTCAGATGCAATTTATGAGCCTAAATTGATTCACACATTAAAGATTGTCATTAAACACCTTAGTCCCCTAAGGTCCCTAGTATTATTTCCTTAATTAAATTGATTAGAAAGAATTTACTAGGGTTTACAATATTTTTTAATAACACAATCAAGATCACTATTCAACAAGTACTTGTTGATGCCCCATATTGTTGTAAGGGAGCTCCTGAATGTAGAGGTGTCCACTGTCACAGAATGTACATTACTTGGTGGGGGACAAAACAAAGCACTAAGCAGAATACAGTAGTGAGAGATGCTGTGAAGGAATCAAAGACCCGGACAGTGTAAAAAGGAGAGAGCCTAGGAATGGGTATGGGGGTGATGAACGGTGGCCATTTGAGAGGCACCTGGAGAGAGGAGTTAGGAGGAATCCATCAATGTATCTGCGGAAAGAGAAGTTCCAGACAGAATGGCAAGACTGGATCTAGAATAGCGATCCACTAGACCTGGAGCTCTAGATCTGAAGGCCACCTTGCAATTGAGGGGTTCTGAGAAGAAGGACACAATCTGACTTAGAGTTTCAAGGGATCATCCTGGCTTTGGAGTCCCTGGGTGGTGTGCTTGATTAGTGGATGAAAGGTCAGCAGTTTGAACTCCCTCAAAGGTACCTTGGAAGACAAGTCTGGTGATCTGCTTCCAAAAGTCACATCCTGAAAAAACCTATGGTGTAGTCTACTGCACTCGCAAGATCATTATGAGTTAGAATCAACTATATGTCAATGGACAACAATATCATGGCTTTATTATGGAGTAGATCATATAAGGCAATGGCAGAAACAGGCAGGTCAGTTGGGTGCCACTATAGTAGTCCAGGCAAGAGGTGGCAGTGGCCAAGTGGTCCTGACTAGGAGGAGTCAGCTCTTTATTGGTTGTGTTGTTGTTAGTTACCTTCAAATTGATTCTGATATGTTAGGGTACCTCAAAATCTATTCTTTATCAGCATCCTCATATTTCTTTCAAACTCTCCTCTGACAATTGCTAGCTCATGCTCTTATCCCTCTGTTCTCAAATAAACTTTCATATACATGCAATTATTTCTTTTCAATGGCTCTATTGCCTTTAACTGACATGTCTAGGTCAAATGACTTTACACCCTTCAGTTGTCCTCAATGTACTTCTTTTTAGAGTTGGCTGTAGAAGAGACTGTGCGTTGGATTAGGAAGCAGAGAGCAATTGTTTGACTTTGTTCTGGAACTGATTGGCAGTGCAACACTACACAGGTCACATCTTTCTTGACCCCCGATGAAACTAAAACTAAATTCATTGCCATTTAGTCAGTTCTGACTCATTATGAACCCATGTGTTATGAATTAGATATATTTTGTAGGTTTTTTTTGTCTGTAACCTTTATGGGTGCAGATTGTCAGGTCTTTCGTGTGTGGGGTAATGGTGGGGTTTGATCTGCCAACCTTTTGATTAGCAGCCTAGCACAAATTACTTGGACCACCCAGGGAATGGGAACTGCTATAATCAGAGCAATTTAGTCTCATAGACTCAGTAATGGGTTGAACGGTATCACTCCAAAATATCCATCAACATCAACTAAGCTACAGTTCTTAGTATTGTGTAAATCTCTATATGTATTGCAAATCCTAACCTCTAGAATGTTATTGTAGGAGCCTCAATGGCTTAATGCGTTACATGTTTTGGGCTTATTACTGCAAAATCAGAAGTCCAAACCCACCAACTGTTCTTTGGGAGACAGATGAAGAAAAAGCTGTAAATTAAGAACCATAGAGAGCAGTTCTCCTCTATCCCTCATAGTAGTAATGAGTTAAAATCTAAGAGAGAGCTGTAAATTTGATGTTAATGAGGATTTATTAGAGGCACCGTATTCATGAAGGGGGATAATTTGATGTATAGAAAAGATAAACCATGTGAGCTGAGAGCAGAGGGACAAACTACCACTAAGAAAGAATCAGGAGTGCAAGTCCTTTGGACCAAGGTTCTCTGTGCTGAGACCCGTCTAGACTCGGGGGAAAATTGGTGCTAGGACTTACGTAGATCTCCGAGTAATGTTGGATCCATAGCTATTAAAAGTGCACAAGGATCTTGCCTGGGAGTCTCCAGAAAGACATAGCCTTTCCCCTGTGCTTCCATCCTGAACTTGGACGTCTACTCTTCTAAGCTGTTCAAGAATAAATATCTGTTTGTTTAAGTCGCCCACCTTTGTCTTTCGGTGATAGCAGCACTAGCTAACCAAGTCAAGTTCTTCAAGGGGAGATAATGTAGAGGTAAAATCGTTTTGTACCATTTTACATATATGGACTCACTTTCACAACATTCAAAATTCTTTTCATCACTTATTGAAGAATAAAATGAGACGGCCCCTGCTTTCAAACCCCCAGTCAGTGAATTATGATGCTTGATGATCCAGTATGATTAGATCATACTATCTAATGATGCAAATCTAAATATCTCTGGGCCCAGCTGAAGATCCTCTCTATTGCCCCTTATCTCATTTAATTTATGGAGTTCCTTGACCAGCAAGAAACATAACATACCTTTAAGAGAGAATAACTCAAAAAATAACAGCATGAGTCGGAGACACATTTACATGCAGTCACCAAACTGCACATGCACACAACTATTTATATGGATGTCTTGGATGGGTTGGGTGCATGTTGAAGGCATAAGGAGCTATTTTAAGCACCGGCAGTTGCCAAGTGGTGTCATAGCATGCTGAAAACAAAAGCTCTGCGACCCACAGGCCATTTCCAAGCTCGGGGTCTCCCTCGTTGTGACTCCTGGAAATGCCACTTAACTGTTCGGAGTCTGTTTACACAGCTGTAGAATGGGGATCAAACGCGTTTCATTAAGCTGTTCTAACAGTTCAATGAGATCCTGTGGACAAATCCTCTAATTGAGTGTCTGGCTCACAGCGAATGATAAGATATGGTTGTTGTTATGATTGCATTTGGTGCACATGTTATTATTAAGAATAGTCATCACCATATTGTTTATTATTACTTGAGTTTATATTTATAGTTGATGAAGAATTTTCTATGTAGTTGGTTCTAGAAGTTCTTTGAGGTTAGCAAGGAAAGGAGCAATGCTTTTCTTCATTTTAAGAATGAAAATCAGAGAAGCACCAAAGTCCGCTCGCTTCTGAGTGACAGGGTCTGGGGAAAATATTAAGGCCCTGGATCTACGACCAGAGTTTAATACTCTCAGCTATTTATTATTTTTTAATATTTGAGTTCCTGGGCCATGTCACGTGAATAAAAGCTTATTATTAGCCTAATGCTACCAGGGCGGGTTTGCCAGGGACTCGTCTCCTAAATGCACAGCTGATTGACATGTTTGGACACAATGCAGCAAACACTGTCATCATCTGTCTTACTCACTTGAGTGACGTTTTCCTTTCTTTTTTCTCTTCCAAGAACCAATGATGAAAAGTGCTTATAATCTTGTCATCACATCTGTCAGCAGAATTTACCAACTTGCTGTAATGCTCTCCAGTGCATTCCTCAGCAGAAGATGGAGGAATGATTAGAAATTATTGTCCATGACCACAATGACATTGCTTCCAGTTTTTTGAACCAGATTTGCCCAACCTAGCCCTGCTTTAGTTAATAAAGTATGGGAACAAAATCGCTTTCTTCCCTCCTCCTTTTACTATTCCAATGAAAGAATATTGAACATCTGGAGTAGTCAGAGTAAATATTAATATGGTTGACAGTGAGAGAAAAGGAAAAGCAAGAGGGATGTGCCAAAAGCTTAGAAAATTACTGGGCATAATGTGATTTTGGGATTACGGACCCCATTTTATGCCTGTCTGATCAATCTGAAGGCTTCATCAATAACCACACGTGATTAATTACACTGAGGGGGCCAAAGAAACTATTGGAATAATAATGTGACCTTTGGATTGGGAATGGACACTTGCATCAATGGTCCTGTTTGTGGGGTATTAAATCATTTTGAGAGAAAGCCCTAGGAGATGGTGTGTGTCAGAAATCTTTGTGTCAAAGGCAGTTTGGGTGACTGTCCCCTTACAGGTTAATAATGGTGGATTTGGAAATCTTACACTGAAGAACTATGTACTCCTTGCAGGTGAGCCTCACCATTGCTTACGTTCATCCTTGGAGAATCAGCAGAGTATAATAGTTTGGGTACAGGATTCAAATGGCCTGAGTGAGAAGACTTTGTTCAAGATGTAACCACTTGTGCATTACTTTTATTAACTGGAAAATGGAGCAAACAGTGCCTATATTATAGGATGTTATAAGAATTATTGTGTGTGAAGTACTTAGAGATAATAGTGAAAGGCACAGGTGAGCACTTAATGCCCATCTATCACTATTGTGTTTAGGCCATGGAAGGTATTATAGTCCTGGATTTATGGATTCCTACTTCTCTTTTTTCTAACATTGACTTTACAGAGTGAAAAAAATCTTAACCTAGCTCTACACACTTTGAAGGCATCGATAACTCCATGTCCTGTCTGATTCATAATTTAAAAAAAATTTACAAATAGTAACAGACAACAGAGGCAAAAGCCAAGTAATGGAGCAGAGCATGGGGGATCAGAGATCATGGAGTGTTTAGGTCAAATCCTGGTTTTGCAAATCACTACTTCAGAGATTTTGGGCCAGTTGATATCTCAACTCTGGTTTGCTCAACTCTGGTTTGATTATTCCCTATTGTTATCATGGTCTTATTGATATTTTGTATGAGTTATTTAAGTCTTAGCAGGTAAGTAGCAATTTTTAGTTTCATAAAAAATTGTTTATTGAATGATTTGATTTCAAAATACTAAATAATAATGACTGGGGACATTTTAAGATGCTTAATATGTGCTAGACACAACAGCGGACATTGCTTATTCTTCACAGCAATAATCATTGTTAATGATCTATTATTTACTAGTAGTATCAATGCCAATTCACAACTGAAGAAATCACAGCCAAGATACATGAGACAAGTTTTCCAAAGTCACAGAGGATTTGGAATTGAGCTGTCTTTTCTTTAGAAGCTGTACTTATAACCCGCACATCACAGGGCTCAGAGACCAAAATAGAAATCAAGACTAGCCACTTGCCTAAAGGTGATCAATTAGTTTCTCTATTGAGACAGGAAAAAAACACGATGGAATAAGATGACAGATACAGATTTTGCTGGTGGTGATTACTTTTTGCCTTGCTTTGCATATGCAGTGGTGGGACTCGGGCAGTTTTCAGTCGAGCAGAAGCAGTACTTCCATTGTTGCTGAGGTCCGTGGACCAGTTGTTAAAATGGATCTCTCTGAGGTGGCCAGCAGGGAGCCTCCCAATATGGAAATCACAAATTTACCTTCCTTCCTTTTTTTAAACATTCATCTGCACAGCAGCAGTGCTTTGATATCTTGTGGAAATAATAAACTCCCTTTTGCTATATTGGTTTTTATACTGAAAATGATCATTAGGACAAGAAGCCAGTTGTTAAAGTATTTGAATCCCACCACTCTGCATGTGTAATATGAGTAATACACAGATACAGTTTTTCTTGAAATTGGAAGGCATGCCATACCAGGAGTTCAACTTTACCTTGTTACACCTATAGGAGTAAATAATAAATAAGTTTTTGAATATAATTTAGAGTATTTCAGTTTTTCTGATTGTATTCTGACCAGAACCCTCCCCCCACCATCTCCGCCCCCACCAGTGACTAAGCCTATATCTAAGACCATAGATGTATTTTTCTGGGGTTGACTAGCCTTTGTAATAAAGAAATGTGTGGATAAAGCGAAAGGCATTAATTGGAAATATGCCAATTTTCTTCTTCTCTTTCTTCCTCTAGACACCAGAAGAGCTAGAGGATGATTCTGACTTTGAGCAAGAGGATTATGATGTGCGCAGTCGGACAAGTGTCCAGACAGAGGATGACCAGCTCATTGCAGGGCAGAGTGCACGGGTGAGTAGATGGGTGCCCAAGACTTTGGCTTGGTGACAGGGGTTACATTCACCAAACTGACTGGAGAATTAGTGCAAGTCTTCCTAATCCCAGATCTTGGGACCCTAGTGGTTTATGATTCATAAATCTATTTTATCCTCTGAGTTTGTATTTGTTGTTCATAGCCTGTCACATTTAAAAAAAATGATTGAAACAATCCTCACTGATCTTTGATTCCATCCAGCTGCCTTCTTTCTGTATCCCATAAAATGCAGCAGCTACACCAAGCCCATTGTATTATGTGTGATGGTTTTTTCTGGGAATTGAGGACCATGATTAGAGTAAAATAGTTGGGGACCCAGGAACACTCACATTTTGCATTAGCACTGTCCCCATTTTTCTGTGTCAATTCCCTAGCTTTTAAAAACACAACGGCAAATTAAGGATAAGAGTTTTCTTTCTTTCTTTTACTGGCAAGACCTATTGCTTCATGGGTCAATCTACGTTTTCTGATAAACAGAATTTCCTCTGATGACCTTGGTTCAGGATTATCAGAGCAGAGAGAAAACTTAGTTTTCCCCCTGATATTTACGTATAGACTGAGCATTAGACTGAGATTTGTAAGCCACGGAATAGGACAAGAGTCTAGAGACAGATAATAGCAATGTGCTAGCTCAAGTCATGGATCAGGCATATCACTGAGAGCACTGGCTCTGCTTGACATTGACATGCTGTATAGCACAGTCCTCTAGGACAAATGCTCCCAATAGTATTCTGGAATCCAGTCCGATTACCAAATGGTCAATCAGACATATACTGAGTGCTCGATCAAAGATGGCTCTGATAATGATCATCTTTGGGAAAGATATTCAAATCACATGCTGGTCATAATAGAAATTTATAAAAAATGGGACATGAGTCCCTCTTTTAAAAATATCTTACAGACTATCTTTTCCCCCTTAAAAGATTGAAAACTGGAATGTTCAATAAGCACAGTCTTTTGAGGCTATGTTGTCTTAAAATCGAAGTAGTCAATCAATTAATCAAGTCAATACATCTTCATAATTTAGTAAAATCAACATTTGGATATCAGGGACAAAGGGTGAGTATGAGTAATTCCTGTAAACATTAATCAATTCAAAATCAATTTGCTTCACGGATTGGAACTCAGTATAGCTATAACTAAATATTCATTGACTACCTTTTTCCCCTCGAAATCTGAGTCATGTAGTACAACTTTATCTTGCTTTCTAATCACCATCTTGTAAAAAATGACAGCATAGTTCAACATTGTAGAATGAAACATAGAATCCTTGTCCAAATCCATTTCATTCAGCTGACATGTATTAGGCATGATGTCAATGACAATAGGCAGAAACAAATGTCAGAGGGCTCCTGTCTCCATCATCTGTTATTTCTTTACACTCTTGTCACTTTTGAAAGACTTTTCAGTCTGAATTAGGAATATGGTCCAAGATACTAAGACAGGAATATTCTTTTGATCCAGCACTCACCTGGTTTGCCTTTCAGATCCAACATGTGGTCTGTGTGAATAACTGGCATCAGACAGCCTTAGAATTGAGTCAGTCTACTCCAGCCTGTATTGATAAGATGACAAGCTAGAGACCAAAATCTAGCTGTTCAGTTGGAAATAAGAAGGTGCACTGACTGGATGAGGCAACAGATGGTTGAACGTTTGAACAGGCAATTGTTAGCTTGATTAAAATCAAGAAAGAGATGAAAGTTGGCTTTGACAGAGGCAATTGCTCTTTCCAGCAGCCAGACCTCCTTTATTGTTGTTGGGTTTTTTAATTTGTTTGTTTTTAAATCATTTTATCGGGGGCGTGTACAACTCATCACAATCTATACATACATCCATTGTGTCAAGTACATTTGTACATCTGTTGCCATCATCATTCTCAAACATTTGCTCTTCACTTAAGCCCTTGGTATCAGCTCATTATTTTTCCCCCTCCCCCCCTGCCCCTCTCCCTTACAAACCCTTGATAATTTGTAAATTATTGTTATTTTGTCATATCTTATACCATCCGACGTCTCCTTTCACCCACATTTCTGTTGTCCATCCCCCAGGGAGGGTCTTATATGTTGATCCTTGTAATCGGTTTCCCTTTTCTACCCAACCTTCCCTCCACCCTCC
>NW_022111368.1:36646309-36716623 GCF_000313985.2 Echinops telfairi
TGGCTCGTCTCCTCCCCGAGACTCTTCTGTAAGGGGATGCACAGTTGCCTACAGATGTGCCTTGTGTCCCCAATCTGTACTCCCCCTCATTCACAATGATTTGATGTTTTGTTCTTTGATGCTTGATACCTCATCCCTTCGACACCTTGTGATCACACAGACTGGTGTGCTTCTTCCATGTGGGCTTTGTTGCTTCTGAGTTAGATGGCCACTTGTTTACCTTCAAGTCTTTAAGACCCTAGATGCTATATCTTTTGGTATCCAGGCACCATTAGCTTTCTTCACCACATTTGCTTATGCTCTTGCTTTGTTCTTCAGTGATCATGTCAGGAAGGTGAGCATCATGGAATGCCCTACCATGACTCCTACAGTCTTCTCACCACTTGCTATATGACATACTAACACTTGTCATTTGGGGGGCCTACAAGTATCAAAAGTTATTTCTTTGATGTTGGAAAAAGAATCACATTAAAGCCCCTGGTGATTTAGGTTGCCAAAATGGTTCTGAGCTGTTTGAGTGATTATTGGTTTGTGTCAATGATTTTCACATTTGAGTAATGGGTAGAAATGATCAAATTAATCACAAAAGGGGTTAGCTCTTGAAAGAAAAGGCTGGGAGTCTGGGGTGGGAATGGTTGGCATCCTTATGGATCTAGTCTCTGCTCTTACCAGACCTGCAACCCCAGAGCAGCCAGACCTACAGTCCCAATCACCGGGCTTTGCTCCTGAGATGGAAAGAAGCCGGCATCCTCACCCTGCTGCAGGCGATCCCTTCACATGGACAGACAGCTGACTTTTCCCATTTCCTCTGGCCAGGAAAATTATTCTTCTCCTGATCCTTTGGGTTGAGGGGATGAACAATTGCATGCTATGATATATATATATATATGTTTTTTTTTTCCTAGCTAGAGTGTCTGTAATGTGTTAACATTTCAAACTGCTGAGTTACATTGATAGGACCTAATTAAAACTCATGTGTTGAATTTGAATTTGATTAACTTGCAAATTTTGCAGTTTGTGATCTACTGTTTATAGATAACCTTTTTTTAAATTCCAGTTCGAGAAAAGGTCAATTATGCATTTTTAAAAGCCAGGAGCACTCTAAAAATGTTGAGGGAAGGAGAGCTCATCAATAACGACACAAGCAGGAGCAAACATAAGGACACTGGCATCCAAGGCAAACCACCACCAACCCCCCCCCCCCCCCCCCCCCCCCCCCCCCCCCCCCCCCCCCCCGCCCCCATGCCCCCCCCTTGCCCCCATTCAGTGCATCACGCAGGTCAAATAGCCCCCGAGTTGGAAGAGCAACTTCCTTTGCGAATCTGCTGAGAAGTGCTAGCTTCCCTTCAGAATTGTGTTTGTGGAAGATCTTTGTCCATCGTGGCAGGACTTTACAGAGTCAATCTAAAGATGTGGATTGAGCTTCTGTTCTATAGGACATGGAGACTGCCACTGTGAGAAAGTCAGGGGAGAGCGTTGGGAGGAATTCGTTAGAGATCAGTGCAAGGCAGATAAATGCTAAATTATGTGATGAAAACTGGAGTGTTGACAAGTAGATACCCCTCACTGCATAAATTAACCCTGTGGGATGGTGAAGGGTGCCCCACTTTGCACTTGGGAGTGCCTATCTGGGAAATGGCAGTCTGGCAGTCTTGGGGATCATTTTAAATATTCTATTTCAGTGCCACACATGAAGAATACTTGACATCATGTGGGTGTGTGGCCTGCTATGGCTACATGAATCATACCTCCCTCCCTTATGCATGAAGAGGACATATTTTCTCAGGACAGCATTTTTTAAAAATCATTTTATTAGGGGCTCATACAACTCATCACAATCCATACCTACATCAATTGTGTAAGGCACATTTGTACATTCATTACCATCATCATTCTCAGAACATTTGCTCTCCACCTGAGTCCCTGGCATCAGCTCCTTATTTTTCCCCTCCCTTCTCGCTCCCCCCTCCTTCATGAACCCTTGATAATTTATAAATTATTATTTTGTCATGTCTTGCCCTGTCCGACATCTCCCTTCCCCACCACTTTTCTGTTGGCCGTCCCCCAGAGAGGAGGCCACATGTAGATCCCTGTAATCGGTCCCCCCTTTCCAACCCACCCTCCCTCCACCCTCCCAGTATCACCACTCACACCACTGGTCCTGAAGGGATCATCTGCCCTGGATTCCCTGTGTTTCCAGTTCCTATCTGTACCAGTGTACATTCTCTGGTCTAGCCATATTTGTAAGGTAGAATTGGGATCATGATAGTTGGGGGGGAGGAAGCATTTAGGAAGTAGAGGACAGTTGCATGTTTCATTGTTGCTACACTGCACCCTGACTGGCTTGTCTCCTCCCTGAAACCCTTCTGTAAGGGGATTTCCAGTGGCCTACAAATGGGCTTTGGGTCTGCATTCCACACTCCACCCCTCATTCACAATGATATAATTTTTTATTCTGATGATGCCTGATACCTGATTCCTTTGACACCTCTGATCACACAGGCTGGTGTGCTTCTTCCATGTGGGCTTTGTTGCTTCTGAGCTAGATGGCCGCTTGTTTACCTTCAAGCCTTTAAGACCCCAGATGCTACATCTTTTGATAGCCGGGCACCATCAGCTTTCTTCACCACATTTGCTTATTCACCCGCTTTGTCTTCAGCAATTGTGTGGGGAAGGTGAGCATCATAGAATGCCAATTTAATAGAAGAAAGTATTTTTGCCTTGAGGGAGTACTTGAGTGGAAGCCCAATGCAGGACAGCATTTTTTATCCAGCAAATAAGTACATATTTAATTTCTGAAAATCCCCATGGACTTCCTTGCAGTGGGAAAGCTGCGTTGTCATTAATACCATATTGCAAATGTGGGTGTGTAACAGTCTTTTGTAAATTAAAGACACTTCTAAATAGCATGTAAAACTACTTGCAAAGGTTTTTCCAAGTGTGGTTTTCATACGTGAACTACAGTATTTGTATCACTTTGACTTTTAAAACTATATTGTGAATTAATGCCTCTCTATAGAGAGAGTCATATGCACACACAGATATATTGTCAAACGTATGCACTTGGGAGTGGCTCTTTGTTAGCAGGAATATGTAGTATCTGAGCAGCGGCTAGTCCAAAGATATGTTTATAATAATCAAACAAAGATCTCTTTGCACTGTGCAGATGAAGCGCAGTCATCAGGATGTGCTCAGCACCTGAAACTCCAGTAGTTCTTGGCCCAATGGACCAGGCACCATTCATTGTGCAGAGCATAATCTGCATGTCTATGCACTTTCACCTCATCTGGGACACTGGCTCAGAATGGCATTAGTAGACTTGGGTTTAAATTCTATTAATATGTGAAGCTTATTAGCTCTGTAACATTGGGGATATAGTCAATCTTTCAGGACCTCAATATACATATCAAAAGGAAGAAAAGATGTAAATGTATCCAGTGAGATGATTCAGTAGTTGAAATTATATAACATAATAAAACATTTAACAGAGTAGCCAGCCTATATATGTGTGTATGAGGAATCACACCAAGATTCTGTTTACAAAATGGCACATACATTCTGGTTCTTCCATCCCTTCTCCTTTAGTGGCATCTCAGAAATAGGCTAGAAAGTAGGGAGAAAGGAAAGCTAAAGGCAGTGATGCTAATAAGTACTGTTGCTAATCCCACACACGTTTGCTTTTATTTAGTTTGGACAAAGCTTGTGCTTTCATTATTTCACATTACATCCTCCATAATACCTTACTATTCTTTAGTCTGACCTGACCTTTTTTTTTTTTTTTTTTTTAATTGAGAATCTGATCTACGTGACCATGAAGTTGTAACCACATCTGTGACTGAGCTCACTCAGTCCAGCCACCTGGGGTGAACTCACATGCAGCCATCCTATGGTTGACTTTGTTTTCCTACCCCTGCCCCCACAGCACATCAAAAGGAATGTACAATTTAGAAAGTCTTTTCCTTATAATATTGACTGATTTGTGAGACAAACCAGAGACCCCCAGATGGTATTGTCTGACTTTCCCACTGCAGAATACACAGGCCCCAGAATAAGCTAGAAGGTGGTGTGGAAGAACCTACCCCCTGCTGTAGCACGTGAGGCAGGTTGTCAGGTCTGTGAAGAAGCAGTGAAGTGATTTCAAATATTTCCCTCAGAATCAGAGGCACAAATGGCCTTTAACAAATAGTTCTCCTTTTCCCTCCATGCCCTTCTCTGAAAACTCTTAAAAATCAACCGTTGTTTCCTAAGCCTCTGCTTTGGCATCATAACCCCTCTGCCTCTGTGCTCAGAGGCTGTGGAGCAAATCACAGTCACAACAGCATTGATATGGAGACGTGGAGGAGGGCTGAGAACAGATAAAGCCTCTCCTTCCAAATACCTTGGCTGTGGGATTTTCCTTTGGCATACTTGTGGGCTCCTTCATTAATCCTCATAGAAGGTCTTCCCACCCCCTGCACTTGGATGTTCAGATAATGTTTAAAATTCTTCTCCTTCTCAGTGACAGAACTTGTTTTTCCTCTTCTCTGAACGGAGTTTAGTGTTGAAAGAGGTGCATTCGTTTATCTGGTAAAAGTGCAGAGACCAAATGTAAGAATTGTCAAGAATAGATTCTTTGGAACGAACCTATGTCATCAAAGCCACAGAGAAGGTCTGTGACTGTCAGTGTGTGTAAACCTTGGATCTCCCTGTACTTTTCATATGTGCGGGTCGGGAAAGAGGGAGTTGGGAACCTCACCAGCCTTTGGGAAATCCCTGGGATGGAGAAGATGTGTTTCCAAGAATGGCGAGCAGTCCTAACCCCTGTCTGTGCTTGGCTTTGCCATTCACAGGGTGGGGTCAGCCGGCAGGCTGGTGCTGCTCTGTCCCTGTTGATCCTGCTTTGTCTGTTACCCACAGGCCATCATGGCACAGTTGCCGCAGGAGGAGAAGGCAAAAATCGCTGAGCAGGTGGAGATCTTCCACCAAGAGAAAAGCAAGCTGGATGCCGAGGTGGCCAAATGGGACGACAGCGGCAATGACATCATTGTGTTGGCCAAGCAGATGTGTATGATCATGATGGAGATGACAGACTTCACCAGGTGAGCTCCACGAAGAAGGAATTCAAGCTTTTCTCTTTAAACCCACACAGGTAGTAGAATGTATTCGTATGTTAAAGTGTGCTGGAAAATCAATTAAACTTCTGTTTCAAAACCTGGTGATAGTATTATAAAATGTCCACAACTAAGTCAAAAAGGATCTGGAGCTAATTACCACCAGGTGTGTCTTGTTGATCCGAAGAACAGGTCTATCTTGGTATTTTTTGTTGCCGTTGTAGTCAGTTGCTGGCAAGCCAGCTCTGACTCATGGCAACGTTCTGGCCCGGAGAACAAAGCAGCATTCCACCCGGGGCCATGTTCATGACCGTTGGTATGTTGGAGTCACTTTGGTGATGATTATTATTTTAATTACAGATGTTAAATCAGTTATAAAATTAAAGCCCAGGAACAGAATGATTGGATGTTTGGTTATGCTTTTGGGCAGTAAGTTTATTATTTTGAAGATAGGATGAGTGATTTGTTAACAGCCCTTTGGAAGGATATCTATTGATACGTATGTTTACATGCATATATTTAATAGTTTTTATTGCTAATGTATAATCTAATGCTAATTTTGACTTACATTTTCCATTGGTATATGAAAAACAAGAGTCAATACACTGAGATTGGGGGCAGGGAAATGAAAACTTGTGAAAGCATCATTCTTTTTGCTCTGAGGGGTACATTTGAGAAATGAAGAGACGAAGCCACGTGTTGTCAGGATCTTGTCCTTTACCAGGGCATGACTGTGGCTGTTACTGCATTTGGTCTCGTTAGCCCAGGTGGCACTCTCCGCCCTTTTGAGCACAGAAAGGTAAACTAAGGGAGAGCGAAGTTCAATAAAAAGATATCTGTAGATGGGGGTAAGAATAGTAGGTGATTTGGGGGCAAGTCTTTTATTGTCTCCTTATGTGCAAAACAGAACAATAGTTGTCTTAAGAACCTAACAAGAGACTTCTAAGGTACACAGAGGCAGTGCAAGGGTAAATGGAAGTTATTATTTGATCGTAGACACTTAATTTTACTAGAAATCCGATGTGCATACAATCACTCACAAACACATTCACTTACACAAGGATGTTCTAATGATTCCAGATGAGATTGGTTTTGCTATTAAAACTCTGACAATGTCAAGTTATAATCTTATATGTGGCAGTTTCTTTGATATGGTTGCTGTATGCATCTCATAAGCAAAGGCTGGAATTGATTACAGATTAAATAAAATATGGAACATTTCTCTCTTATCTTCTTTACCTTTTACCTAGACAGTATGTACTAAAGATTGCTTGGCCCTTTCTCCAAATACATTTAAATTGTTTTTTAGTTCAGTGGAATGACTTCAGTTTTATTAGGATCCTAATGACCTTTAGGACTTTCAAATGTCACCAAACTCATTAGAAGTTCAACTTGTGTGTTAAGTTACTCTTTATGGATCTCTCTCTCTCTCTCACACACACACACATAGTAGTTAAAAGCAGTCGGAGCCATTATTTCAGTTTTAATTTCCTACATATCAGACTCTCATAGCAGCCTCAGTCATTGTTTTTCAAGGCCTATGATGACTTAATTTGCTTTCTTTCAACTTTGTATTAGTGCTTTATCTGATGAATATTATGCAATCCATTAGTAATGTTACTTGAACAAACAATGTCATTAATTTAGAGTGAAAAACGAATCTAGTCCTGTTGCCAGTTCAAGAGGACATTTTATCCTGTTGCGGATTATATACAGCTGTGTCAAAGAGGAGAGATATATTAATGTGATCTTGTTAGATGATGTTAAGTAAGACAGACTTTCTATTAGTCAAAGTGTAGTTTTAACAGGGAAAGGAAGGCCACTTCAATTTCCTGGGAATCTCGTATGCATAATCACCCTACTCTGTTCTGAATAAGGAAACGTCTGGGATGCCACTGGTTATCACCCCCCCCCCCCCACTCCATGAGGAGTAGATTTTACCCCTTTGTGGGGGCAAAGGAAGGGTTACCATAATTAATAACCAGAGAACCAGAAGGGGCTGTGCCTGGGAAATGGAATTGAGGGCGACTCAGCTGTGCGATTGCCTTCAACTGCAGGGCCTGTGCAATTCTAGAGAGGCAGCTGGCCTGTGACTTTCTGGCCTTAGCTCAGTTCACTTAATCATATACATTATTATTGCCCTTGAATTTTCTACCTCAAGGATGAATGCATTTAATTCCGCTCCTCAGGATTGTTTCCTTTAAAGTAAAGACTATAACTGGTTGAAAATTCAGGTTTGGCTCTTCTTCCCAAATCATACATTGAATGGACATTTGGATGCAAAAATATTCCTTGCATTTATATCTTGTTGTTTTATTCTTATCACTAGCGAGTTCATTAATTTGATTCAGTAATCTAAATTATATCCACTCCATTATTATTAAAAGTGGAAAGGTTCTGCCTCATTATTTGTGTAATAGCTTCTTCATGGAGGATACAGTTGATTGTGCTTCGTGACTTCTCTCTACTTGGTTCTTAACTTCTACTTCACAGGCGGTGACAGAGCATTGTTCTGCACAGGGACATTCGTGCATCTCATGACAGTTTTGGGAAACAAAGAGTAGGTGCCAGTCTTGTGTCCCAATCAGGAAAGGCTTTCAGACAGCAGCTTTGGGAATGAAAGTCAAGGTTACATTTTTTGGCAAGGAACACAGCTATATTCTAAGAGCTATATTCTAAAATTCTGATCTTGAAAGTAACAAATAAAATTATTGGACAATAACTGTAAAATACAGTACTCTGAACTTAGAAATCATGTCATCAGCCCTCACTTCCCAAACTTCACCCCTGGTTTATCTTGAACACTCCACTTCTCAGTCCAGGTATCTCTCGTGCAGTCACGTAAGCCCCAGGCTGCAGCTTGTCGGGCAGTGCCTTTCCAGCTCCTGGAGGGCCACCATCCAGCGCCCTTGGTGTGGGAACTCTCTCTAGCTCCTCTTTACCCAGAATTAAGTGAAAATCTCTCAGTTGGCTGTTCCAGGCCCACCTTTATTTACCTTAGTGATTTGCCTCAATAGTCTTCATTTTTATTTGTTCACATTCTGGGCCATAGTAAAAATGGTACTGATGTGTGTAGTCCAACTCCTGGTTAAGCAGTCTCAACTGGCTGGCCACGCTTTCAGGTTTTTTCACCTTTTCTCATATACTGTCTACCTATAGTTTACCAGGCATGGCTTATGAAGCCTTGGTGCTGAGAATTTTACACGGTTCAATACCACTTGTCTGTCAGTTTATAAAACAGGGGTGACTTGTGTATTGCTGTGATGCTGAAAGCTCAGCCTCCAATATTTAAAATACCAGCCTGGTCAACCACATTGGACAAGTTTTATTGGAATTTCCAGACAAAGACAGTAAGAAGAATGTCTGAAATCTAAGTTTTAAAATTATAACCCCCAAATCCTATAATCTTCAAGAAAAGGATTGTTCGAGTCAAGAGTGGAAGACAAAGCCCTCTAAGTTGGAAGGTGCTCATAGTTCATAAAAGCCACAATGGATTTAAGTATTCCAGTGATCAGAATGCGGCAGGAGACCAAGCACCATTTCATTTTGCGATCCATTGGGTTACCACGAGTGTCAGAACTAACTCAGAATAATTAGCAGCAATAACAACAGCAATGCTTTTATAAATTTGCAAATGCAGGCTTTTCCTAAATCCTATCCTTTATTATTGGAGATTCAAATGGACTTGGACTATGAGTATATTAAAGGTATGGATAAGTGTGGGTGAAGGGAGGGTGGGTTAGAGAGGGGGAACTGATTACAAGGTTCTAAATATAACCTCCTCCCTGGGGGACAGAAAACAGAAAAGTGGGTGAAGGGAGACTTTGGACAGTGTAAGATATGACAAAATAACAATTTATAAATTATCGAAGGTTCATGAGGGAGGGGGGAGCGGGGAAGGAGGGGGAAAATGTGGAGCTGATGCCAGGGGCTTATGTGGAGAGCATATGTTTTGAGAATGATGATGGTAACAAATGTACAAATGTGCTTTACACAATTGATGTATCTATGGATTGTGATAAGAGTTGTACACCCAATAAAATGATTTAAAAATTTTGTTAAAAAAGAAAATAAACCTCTGTAACTTAAATTGCTCTTTGCTTAAAAGTTACAAAATTCCTGACATGAAATTTGAAAGGCCCCCAATAGAGAATCTGGGTCTAAGATAAACATAAAGGGGACGATAACTAATGGGGCCCCACCCTTTGTCAATATTGTCTTCTACTGTGAAAAGATCAACTTTCTAAACTTCTGATGCTTTTGTGGGCCTGGTCACTTGTGCTGTTGACCATTTGTATCTTGCTTCCGGTGCGCTTTGCATTATCCACATCCGGAAACCGTTTCAGACTTGTGTTGTCCAACAAAGCCACACTGGCCACGTGGGCCTACTTTAAGTAGAGTTAAATAAATTTTGAAAATAATTGGACTATTTCTTTAAAACTAAAAAAAGACAAATTGTACCAATGTCAATTTCCCATGATTGATATTGTTCTGTGTAATATGTGAACATTGAAGGAGGCTAGGTAAAGTATAATATGGGCACCGCTATGCATTTTTTTGTAACTTCCTGGGGGGGCATATCGTTTTCGATAAAAACAAAATAAAAGTTTCAGTTCCTCAGTTACACTAGCCATGTTTTCATGTGTTCTGTAGTAGTCATGCATGGTTAGTGCCTGCCATGTTGGACAGTGCAGAAAGAGATTTAAAAAACTAAACAAAAAGTTTAATCAATTGATTTCCATGGAAGAAATAGAGAGTTAAAAAAAAAATCAATAGACCTAGATGGTTTCTCAGGGAAATGCTAAAACTTTAAAAGAAGCAACTTGCTCCCGTTGAGTCAGTTCTGCCTTGGAGCGACCCTGCAGAGTAGACATGCCCCTGGCCAAGCCAGTGTATCTTCAACATTCTCCCAAAGAGCAGCTGGTGGTTTTGATCTTTTGGTCAGCTGTCCAGCATGTAACCCACCACACCACTAGGGTCCCTTTTAAATAAGAGTATTATTCAAATAACAGTATTATTTAAGCTTTTCTAGAATATTGGAAAAAAGAAAAACATGCCAAATAATTTAATTAAATGAACTGTGCTAAACTGAATTTTAGTTTAGTAGATTAATTTGCATGATCAGAAACAATGAAAATCATAATTATCTGATTCAAGTAGGAAAACATAATTAGAAAGACATTAATAAAAATGTATGATGAACTACATATTTAGAGGCATAAGAGGGTATTTTTAGAACTCCCTTTTCTGGTTAGTTTTTATAAAATATGTTAATCACAAAAATGATTTCACATAGGTTTTTGAATATTTGAAGAAAGAAGTCTTTCATTATTTTGAATTTTCTCTTTTCTAAGGGTATTTCCACTATACTTTTTACCTTCTTACTACTTATGCTTTGTATGCCTTTTTAATTAGGTAGATTGACATCTAAGTGTATCATTCATATCTTTTTTGTTTGTGTGGAGGGTAAAAGAGAGAACTAATTTGGAGATTAGTTTTAGTGTTATTACTTTTAAATCTATTAATCTCTTCTTAAAATTGCCTTAGTTTATTCCTGTTTCTTACTTACTGATGGTCATTATTTTCATTACTTCTTTGAGGTTGCTGCATGCAGGTAAGGCTATTCATTTTTCCCTCGACATAGCACTTCAGCTGTTTTCATCAAAAAGAAACATTCAGGCAATAGGAACCCTGGATTATGATTCAGGAGGAAGAGGGAACATCCGGGTTTTCCATTGGTTGCATCTTACGCATGCCATTTAGTGTCCCCTTTGGTTTTAGTTTCTTAAGCTAGAAGGTGGGAAAATGGTATTTGATGACCTCATAACTAGGATTAAGTATGAGCCCAAAATCCACTTACATATCGATTGTTTATATATGTCTCTGGTTCTTTCAGAGACAGCATTATCATTTTTATTGGGGGATATTATAAATCCTCACCTTGGGGCACAAGGTAATTCTATTGATAGCATCAGTAGTTTAATTAGTGGTATAGAATTTAGAACATTGTTGAGAAAAGGAAATTATACATGTGTAGGTCAGATATTTAGACTATAAACCGTGAATTTTTGATTTGTACAGATTAAATGCTTCAGTGACCAGACATTATTTATACAAACAGTGAGGGCTAGGGCTAGGCCAAAACTTTCAATAACACTTATTCCCAGAGGCAGATCCATGTCTGCTAGACTAGCACATGTAATGAAAAATCAAAGAGAGCATGGGGATAGTAAGTATATGGTAGTCCTGGGCCACTGTACATTGGACACCCTCAAGGGAAGAGATCCAAACCAAAGTCCAGCAATCACCAATCTCATAGCCTTCGGATAGCAGTCATCTGCTTCTTCTCACACTAAGGTTTTTCTGCCTTAAGACCAAGGGGGTATTTAAGTTTCTTAAATCTGTTATAGGTGAGTTTAAGGTAACGTCAGGCACTTAATGAGATTTTTAAATCAGATCCTTGTAATGTGGCCTGTGAAGTGTGCTATAGCAAAATGTGGTGAAGAAATCAGATAGTACGTGGCCATCAGAAAAAATAGCACCTGGAGTCTAAAAAGACTGGTCTGAAAACAAGTAACCAGCTAAGTGAGGCATCAACTAAGTTCACTAAGAAGAAACACACTTCTGTGTGATCCAAGGATCATAAATAATAAAATCTAAATCCAGAGGAGGGATTGTTATCAGAGTTTAAATTCTGAACACCCAGTTTGCAGAAGGCTATGGATGATAGCAGAAGCCCAAATTGCAGAGTTCCCAGGAAGATTAGGCCTATGACCATAGTCCAGAGATGTGAATAGCTTTTTTATCAGCTAAAGTACATTGTAAAGCATAGTAAGGTAGATCTAATAAGGTTAAAATGTAACTCCTTATCATCCAATTTCCCTTTTGACCCATTTAAAATTTGTTCCTGTTTTTATTTTATGCATTCTTTTTAATTGAGCTTTCCTGTTTCCTTTTTTGGTCTCTTGATTTTGTTTTGTATGTTTTACATTATATGAACTCCAGGATAAGAAAATCTATAGAGTCAGTAACTGGATTAATAATTACCTGGGATCATAGCAGGGGAGGTAGGAGAGTAATGGAAGGAGAACATTGTAGTGGGTATGAGAAAGAAGAAAATGTTGTAAAACAGTGTGGTGATGACTACACAACTCTTCTTCATATGATTGAACTATTGAATTGTATAAAATGTGAATTATATGCCAATAAAAATAAGCTAAAGAAAACAAAACCTTAGAACACATGTACTTTGACATTCGTGGCTTGTGATGAGTTGTAATCAACTCAACAGCAGCTGGTTCTTAGATTTATTTATTTAGCACATTTTATAAAAATCAGTCACAGTTGAAGAATCATGTAAAAATAATAATAAAAGTTTTTTTCTACATCCTTTGAAATTATTGAGATATAGAAATAGGGATTTTGAGTATTGAAAAATCATAATGTAAGGCTTTAAACAGTTAAGAGTGAAGGTTGCAAAGTAAAAGAGAATAACCACTAAATGATGATATGTTAAAAAAAATCTTGCAATTAGGGTTCCATTTAATACATGCACTGTTTTTTTTTTTAAACAAAGCTTGTTTAAATATGCCTCTGATCAGCAGATGGCTGCAGACAAGTTCTCTCAGCAATACACTATGTATTATGATGTTGCATTAGGGAACTTTCAAAGAAAAGTCTCATCAAAAGTGACTTCTCAGGGGATCTGCTGGGCCAATGCACCCAGGGAAGAGAGGTCAGTTGAGATGGTTATGGGCAGATTCCCAAAGGACGATTTTGTTAGATTTTCTGGAAGTAAACAAGAAAATCATAGGGCTTATGAAAGCATTTTCATAAAATTGAAAACTGCAATGGTAAGAAAAAAGAGACCAAAAAAATTGTGCAGCACAACTTTCTCCCCACACCTGACAATGCACCTATGAATTTTTGAAAGGTACAGGATTTTGTTGGGAAACCTTACCCTGCCCACCCTTCATCCTGATTTTCCCCATTTAGTTTTGTTTGTGATTCTGAAACGCAAAGGACAATTGAAAGGGACACAATTTGAATCCCTCAAGGGATACCAGCACTGCTTTCCCACATGACATAAATGGAAGAGTAGCGAGTTCGTCAGGGAAGAGTTAGAGAGATGGGAATACTACCTTCAGAACCGTGTTGCCCTAAATGGAAGATATGTCAAGAGCTAAGAGCTTCACATTTTTATACTTTTGCATAATATGAGATTTTTTTTTATTTCATAGCAATACGCTTGAATTGTGTCAGAGGGAAACAATAGCAGCAAATTGTGTCAATTTTGAAAGCTTCAGAGAAATATTGGGTGGTTCTAGTATGTCCTAAAGGGCCAGAATCATAGTAATGATTGCAATATTAAATATTGACGGATTCTGCCTGCAAACTTTTCTCACAGCATAATGAAAACTAAAGAAATAAAACATTATTTATGGATATTTTGGGAATACGAGACAGATTTTTACCGAATCATTTTATTTCTTTATTTTTTCAGAATCATTTTAAAACCTACAAACCATCTGAAAATCAAGGGCACTGCTGTAATATCTTTGAGGTGGAGTTAATACCACCAGAAAGAGAAATAGCTTAATTTCTGAATTTCCTTGTATCTGTGTTTGAGCAATGGCATGAGCTAAATATATTTTATATTTAGGTACAAATGTTTAAAAATGCCATTAAGGAGGAAAGAGGGTAATTAAACAACATTAGTGCATGGTATTTATTTATTAAGGGACATTTTGTCTTCCAGTCTAACAACGATGCAATCTAACAACAATGATCATAGCCTAGTCTTTATAACCAAGAATATAATTACTCCTAATTAGTTTTTGTCCATAACCTAACTATAAGAACATAATCTTATAACTTTAAAAATGCATATATATTTTAGATGCACATAAAGAGGCCAGGTTAAGTAGCAATGTGTACAAATTAAGATAAATATATTTAATCAACTATTCCTTATTTACCTCTTAAGAGGGAAAGGTGAGTTATATTTCATTTTATATTTTGTTTAAAGATTTATGATGCAGCTTAGTTTTCTGTGTAACAAGGATTAAAAAGCCTTGTACTAGTAAATATTCCAAGACTTGTAATATTAAGGCCTGTAGGAGATAAAAGATAATTGCCATCGCATATTTTGTGTGCTCCTTAAAAGTCAGTACTAGCAGCAAGGTGCTGAAGAGAATAGAGCTTAATAGATTTCTCAAATTCTGTCCAAATAATTCTCCATTTGCATATATATTTAAAATGTTCCAACAAGCTGATGAAGCACTGGAAGCACTCGTTTTATATGCTAAAACATTCGGAAGACACTTACCTGGCCCACTGACTGCAAAACAAATCCACATTTGTGCCCATTACAGAGGAAGGTAGTCCGACAAAATGTGGAAATTATTGAACAATATCAATAATTTCACATGCAGGTAAATAATTGCTAAATTTTCCTCGGAGGCAAGGATTACAAACCAGTTGCAGCAGCACATTGACCGGGAGCCAGAAACTCGAGCCAGATCCAGCAGGGGATTGGACAAGGAATATCAGTGTGGACTTCAAATGGATCATGGCTGAAAGCAGAGAATATCAGGGAAAAGAAACAGGTTTAATTCTGTTTTGTTAGCTAAGCACATGCATGCTTGTGCGAATCACATGGATACCATTGGATCCGTGAAAGGGAACTCCCGAACACCTCGCTGTGCTCACATGAAACCTGTACATGGACCATGATGCAGTTGTTCGACAAAAACAAGGGACTACTGCCTGGTTTGCCATCAGGAAAGGTGTGTGTCACGGTGGTATCTTTTTATCATTTATACTCCATCTGTATGCTGAATAAATAATATGAGAAGCTTGATTAAATGAAGAAGACCATTACATCAAGTTTGGAGGAAGGCTTATTAACAACTTGCGAAGGCAGGTGGCGCACCGTATTTGCTGTATACCAGGGAGACTTGGAATACTTGCTGGTGGAAATCAAAGACTTCTGCCTTCAGTCTGGATTGCAATTTAATGTAATGAAAAAGAAATTCTCCCACCCAAACCAATAGACAGCATCCTGAAATATGAAGAAAAGACTGAAGTTCATAAAGGGTTAATTTTGCTTGGATCTCCTGTCAATCCTCACGGAAGTTCCAGCCCAGCAATCAAACAACACATTGCACTTGACAAATCTGTTCTACAAGACCATGTTAAAGTGTTGGTGAGGAAGGACAGCACTTTGAGGACTAGGATGAGCCTGCCCCACCTCAGGGCCTTTCCAGTCACCTCCCCTGCGTGTGCAAGTTTGGCAATGGAAAAGGAAGCCTGCCAAAGGACCGATGTGCTTGAACTTCCATGCTGAAGAAGATGCAAAGTATTACGGACTGCCAAAAGAACAAGCAAATTGGCCTTGGAAGAAGTACTGCTAAAGTCTACTCAGATGTAAAAACAGCAAGACTTTGTCTAACGTACTTTGGACGTTTTATTAAGAGATCATCCCCCAGAAAAGGACATCATTCTTAGTAAAATAGAAGGTGAGTGAAAAAACAACACTGAACACTGAGCACAGTGGCTGCAACTGTGGAGTCATTCACAACAGTTGTGTCGATGGTACAAGACTGGGTCATATTTCATTTCATTGTACATAGGAACAGCATATATATTATCATGTGCAGTTTACTAAGTTCCAACACATATCACTAGTGAACGACAGAGCATAACTACCTCACAGGGTTTTATAGTTTGTAGTCGTTATCAGAGAAGGTCACTGCTGGGGTAAAACTACCAACTGGTTTGAAGGACAAACCATTTAGTTAGCAGAAAAACACAAGCTTTGTGCCACTAACTCTTCACACACACACACACACACACACACACACACACACACACACACAAACACATACACACGGCAGGATATGGAGGAGATGGGAGACAATATATTTGAAAGTACCTTGACTAGACTTGGCTAAAATTTTAAACCTATGATTGTGTAAGCTTGGGTGAATCATTGATGTGATTTTGGTAAATTTTCCTGTTCTCTAACAATTATACCTCCTTGCTATGGTGGTTGAGAAACCCAAAGAGACATTGTATATAAAGCATTAGAGTTATGATGAGTATTTACAGATTAAATTTTATGTCCTTCAAGTAATCACTTTTTTCTAATAAACCACAACTTGAAACTATGAAATTAATGTAAAAAGTAAAATGTACTATATTCACATAAAATATAAGAGAATATTTTCGAAAATGAATTGGGGTGAATGAGTGAGATCGAAAATGAACTGACTCAAGACGACATACAAATGTTCGCTAATGTAGCTAGAACCAAATCAAATACAACACCACTTTCCTGGATAAGGGAATGGTATGTTTGTCTGTTTCCTGCCATTAAGTGGAATTTTAATTTTCTTGCATATGTTGTTTCAGAGGCAAGGGCCCTTTGAAAAACACATCTGATGTCATTAATGCTGCCAAGAAAATTGCTGAAGCAGGTTCTCGAATGGACAAATTAGCGCGTGCAGTGGCTGATCAGGTAATATCAGAAGGAGACTGAGCAGATTCTAAGTGGAATCATTAATTAGCACTTGGGTTTGCTAATGGATTTTATGCATCCTATAAAGTGCCTGTGGAGAATGAATTGCGGGGTATCTTTAACATTTACAAACTAGCCTCCAACTCTGCGGAGACTGAGCTCATGGCAGAGGGGGATTCACGGGGCCATAAATTCCTCTGGAAAGAAGAGCCCATACTCCTTAGCAGACAGAGTTCCGAAAGAGTTAAAGAATATTCCAGTCATCCTCATTCAGGAAAATCTTTGTAAAGAGGTAGGGAACTTGGGAAGAAAGAATATTACCTCTTATTATTTAATCATAAGTTTTCACAAATGGTATTCATCCACATGATCAGGAAGGAACCTCTCAATTTTACCTTATTTTCAGCTGAATTCAAAGGAATCAGAGATAAATAAAGTTCTCAGACTATTTATTTTGCTTTCAAACCAAACAAGGGAACAAATATTAAACTAACCTTCATTCTCACATTGAACATTTTGACTTATTTCTGGGTGTTTATTTTATTTAACTTTATCTGAAACTCCAAGATCCTGCTTTAAATAAGTCTTTTTGCAGTGATGTTCCTTTCTTTGTATGAGTACTTTAGGCAATAGACCTTTCTAAATAACTAATTCTACTCTGTTTAAACAGCATTGGTTTAGAAGTGGAACCATTTCCAAAGAAAAAAGGCATAGAATAGAGAAGGTGCTTTTGAAATACAAAATATTAATAAGCTAATATTTGCATATGCTATGATGAGTGTGAATTTGCTTACTAAACTAAAACAAAATTCAGTTGAATCTTTGTATTGCTAAGTATAATTTTCCTACCTCACTCCTTAATATTAGATTTATTTTTTTTAATAATTGCTGCTTTCAACATCCTAGATTCAAGAATCCTTTAAGTCAATGCCAATTTCTCTGATCTCCTAAAGGCTGAAAGAAAAAAAACATGATTAAATGTTAGAATTACATTTAAGACAAGACCTATCAGTTTGTCTTTACAAATAACTTTTTAATTTAATTAGTATGTACGCCCAAAATTCACACTCACTGCCACTGAGTCAGTGCTGACACACTGCAACCCTGTAGGAAGAGGAAAACTGCCCCGTGAGTGTGTGAGACTGCAGCTCTCTATGAGAGTAGAAAGCCCCACCTTTCTCCAATTATTATAGAAAAACATCTTGCAGTTAACCATCACATAGAGATGTATATAATAATTATAAATTATTTAATTTACCTTGGATTTTTTTTGAAACACTAAAAGGGTGACATTATTAATTGAACCAAATTGTACAGAATTTGAGAAGCCATGTCACTCAGGCATGAAGAAGATTAAACTAATGTTATTTCTACTTTCACAGAAATATAAGCTAGCAGGTACCTGGAAATTTAAGCCTAAGTTGAACTTTGGGTGCAGTTCTATAGTGTATTAGTCTAGGTACTTTAGAGAAACAAATCCACAGCAACTCATATATAAGAGAGTTTTATGTAAAGAAAGTGTGCATCACGAAAACATCCCAACCCAATGCTGCCCAAGCCCACAAGTCCAACAACCCATTAACCCAGCACCAGTCCACAAAGTCCTCCACCTCACAAAACAGAGGCAATGATGCCGACTGCAGGAGGAAAGCTGAGTCAGTGAATGAACAAGCATCTCAGCACTGGCAGGGGTCTCCACACGGCTGCTCCAGCACCCAGGACTGCATCGGGATAGGTCCATGTGGCTTCTCCTTGGGGATGTCTTGTAGGAAGTCAATCTTGCAAGCTGAAGCAGGGAACTGCTAAGGCAGCTGCACCCTGTGTGACCATCACAAAGCAAGAGACCCGAGAACTAGAAAGGCGAGGCTCACCACCCATTTATCCCTCCGCCTTTCAATTAACCCCACATGTGATTATCGGCCAGGTTGGCACAATTAACTAACTCATTAGGTATCCAGAATGTTCCCGTGAAGGAAAGAAGACTTTGTTAGCCAACTTGTTCTGTGCAGGAAAAGTGCAGTGTTCTTGTCCTCAACTATGAAGAGGCACGAGGACATGAGGAGTGAACAGCTATTGGTAGGTGGTTCTGGAAAGACTCTTCTTAGGAATAATTCTATCTTTCCCCGGGAGGCATGCGTGTGGTTGACATGAATTCTCTATTGTACTCTGAATAATAATGGCCAGCTATGTTTAGATTCTTCAAGTTCAACATTAAAAAAATTTTAAGTTTACAATTTTGGATGTTATTCTCCAAGTATTACACAACTGAAGGCCACAGCCCAAAGCAATGCTGATGTAGAAAGCACATGCTCATACACAGCAGAATGTGTATGTGGATTTAGAGATTAAAGGCAGAGCATTTCTCCTGCTTTTTAATAAACCTGTTGCCATCTAACGAATACTGATTTATAGTGACCCTATCCAAGCCAATGTGGTTGTGTTGCTCTTGACGTATCGTGACTCCAGAGGACAGCGCAGAACTGCTCCAGAGCAGTCCTAAGGCTGCGATCGTTGTTACAGCAAAACCACAGCCACGTCGTTCTTTCTCCGGTGGAGTGACTGCCAGGTTCAAACTGCCGGCCTGGCACTTAGCAACCGGCTGCTTAATCACTGTGCCATCAGTGTTCATTGCCATCTAATAATGACTTTGAAATAAATACACAGATAGAAGCTAAACACAGCTCTTTCTTATGATCTTCTTATTCATTAGCTGTGAAGCACCTTGTCATTTTTGTTACAGTTTTCTCTGAATGGGATATTTATTTCTTAGCCGCTGCAGCAAAGGAGTGTGTTCCTGGATCCAGCAGGCCATTTTGCATATGCTTTTCATGCTTTGCTTCAAACACAAGGGAATGAACATTATCAAGAAATTGATGGGTTGCCTCTATTTTACCTGGAAATATTTTTATGAAGATTTGAGATATGTATGCAATATGAACATTTTACGGACTGTTGCATTTTTAATTACTGTTCCATTGAGATAGAATTTTCAGTTGAATTTGTTGCAAGGTATTTTGGTTGAAAGCCTTGTTAGCCCTTCAGGGAGATATCATTTTAAAGTTAATTCCTTTCAGTATATGGGTCTGTGGAGTAGGATATACATTACAGTATTAAGTATTTGTAGGGAGCTTAAAACAGTCTCTCTGGGATTCTTTCTTGATAAATACAGTTAATGAAAAAATATCATAACACTAAATTGTTATATACAAAAGATACCCTTTTGCTTCTTATTCAAATACATGATACGTTAAACACACTGACTTCCCAAGATCCATGAATTCTTTCTTGAATTCTCTTTCTGGAGTTGACGGAAAGTTAACTCGCAGTCTTTTGTCACATACTCTTTTTCTAAGTGAGATTGTTGAATTTTAACTGTAGGTACTTAATACCTTACTGTGTTTCATCAATGTTTCTGAAAGTTAAATTTCTTTTTAAAAAATCCACTTAAGTCAGAACTATTAAATGAAATTCATTTAAAATGCCAGATAGCCATTGGCAATGTACCTTCAGAAATATTTTAGTGGGTTATGTAAACATCTATGGAAGAATTCTGCCAAACTTTGTGCTTATCACACTGCTACCCATTCAATCACAATTAGAATCTGCCCGCACTCAGATGGCTGGTGCAATGGTTACTTGAATACTACCTAAAAAAATTGGCGATTAGAATGCACGTAGGGGCTCCACTGGAGAAAGGCCTGCTCTTCTACAGATGAGTGACCAGAAAACCCCATGGCAGTTCTCCTCTCCCACAGGGGTTCACCTTGAATCATAATTGTTTCAACAGCACCCAGGCAGGAACCATGGTTTGTCATAGTGTGGGGAGCAATGCTACCAGTAATTCAAATATGAGCAGGGTCACTTATGGTAGATAGATCTCAACTGTGCTTCCAGACTGACAGACTTGGAAGACTGGCTTGGTGACATATTTCTAAAAAATAAGCAATGAAAACCCTGGAATTACAATAGAATACCATCTGATGATCCTCTTAGGCTGGAGGGGACTAAAAATACACAATGGCCTCAACCATGGACCAACAATTGTGAGATCATACAGGACTTAGCCGTCTGTGATCCCACTGTCCACGGACAGGGTCGCCGTGAGGCAGAGCTAGCACACGCACAACAGCCACAGCAATCATTGCTGATCCTGCTGCATCCACCGAAAGGTGATGAGGCTCTTACTTTGCAGAATGAATTTTATTGGCTTCAAATTCATTCTACTCAAATCTATGAACTATCTCACAATCTCTAAAGATAATTTATTATGTTGGTAATTTAAAAATATTTTTTGACTACAAAATTAATAGAAACTTATGTGAGTGATAAATTTGAGCACAAAAGGAAAATAATAGATTTTTACCCCCAACTTATCAGACTGAAACTTCAATTTAGGATACTGCAGAAGATTTAACATGTAGAAATATTGTGTTTTGGCATCTACTGCTTTGGTAGTTCTTATGCTATTGGTATGTTATTATTTGTTTGCATTAAACAAACTTTCCATGTTGTGAACATCGAATGAGGCACCAGGAAAACATGGAGAGGATATTTCATTTTCCTAACAGTGCGACCCCACCCAGTTGCCGAATTCCTAGTATGGTCTTCTGGAAAGTCTTTAATAGTCTCTGTATAGCATTTTCCTAAACTAGAGGCAATCACTGAAACCCCTGACTGTAGCCCTCTGAAAAGGCTCCGTGAGAAGGTAAGTGGACATAAGTAAGACGACATGACACTGAGACCTTTTCTTTTTGCCGCTTTTACATAGCAAACATTAGCAAGTGTGGAGTACTTACTAATTGAAATCACTTTTAAAAATTGTTTTATAGTGTCCTGATTCAGCTTGTAAGCAGGATTTATTAGCTTACCTTCAACGAATTGCCTTGTATTGCCATCAACTCAACATCTGCAGCAAGGTGAAGGCGGAAGTGCAGAATCTTGGAGGAGAGCTCATTGTGTCAGGGGTAAGCGGGGTCTTGGGCTTCTCAATGTAAAGGTCCCTCTGTTACACATCCCAAGCAGCATTCGGGGCAACAGTTCTTCTAAAAGCACTAAACTAAAGTGATTCGCAGGGAAGTGTTTTGGGTGGTGGTGTTTTTAATAAATGTTATCACTATTATTCCAGACTTTACAATAACTCACAAAGAGCAATTTGATTTTCCAATTATTCCATGTTTATACTAGCCTTGTAAAATCTCCATTCTTCACAAGAAAACTAATTTCATAGCCTGGAAACTCATTGCCAAGCTGTGCCTATTGTAATTATTTGGAGCTTTTGTATATTTACTCCTTGTGAGTCTACTTCCTTTTGTTCCTCCGAGTTGTTTTCAATCTCTGTTCTGGAGGCAGCTTCTCTCTGTGTGGATGGTGTGCCCACGTTAAAGGACATGACAACAATAGGTGTTCATTCTTTCAGGTGCCAATGCATACTAGGTATGAGGTAACCCTTGAAAGCCAGAAATTGTTTTAATTTTGTATAGGTTGATGTGCTGTTGCCAAAAACTAATTTCATTGTCAAACACTAAGAACTATATATCAGATGCTCAATCACTCTAATGTTGCTCTTCTCCGTACAATATAATTTTCTAGTCCATTTTCATTAAATACATAGACATGGAAAGTTCAACAAATATTTAGAAGAATCATAATTTCTTGGCAAGATTCCCAAATGTATGTGTTGAGGTTCTTCAGTTTGGCTCCTTTTCCCCCCTCGATCCCTTTCTGTCAGCACAGGGTGCCCTGCATTGTAAAGCGTGTATAAGCTCAGAGCTTGGGCTCTGCCACTTTTTGTTCTTTTCCCAGTCCCCAATGATGCTGTCATTTTAAGGGCGGCTTTACCAGTGCATACCATTATCAACATCGTGAAAGCTTTTCAAAAACCAGTGTGGAGCTGGAGCGTAATTGCTTCCTGAAGCCATTTCCAAAAATTCAACAGTTGGATCATTAGGTTAAAAAATTGTGGGAAAATGACTCTTGAACCCAAAGGCCTTATTTCCTACATTGTTCGCCTTGCGAAAACTATAGCTGGGAAAAGAGCTGATCTGGCTAGCATGGAGGTGCCATCTGGAAAAGCCCACTCCATGTAGCCCCATCCAGAGTACACTAAATTGGCTATTTTGTGCCTCTTCCCAAAGTACAGTCACCTCTTTGCATTTCCCAAATGGTACTGCTTCCACATTCTTCAACAGCCAAGAGCAATCTGTCTTGCATTGCGCTCTCTCTGCCAAGTGGGTGATTACGAGAAGCCTCTCAGCAAAGAAGCTATCCAAACACTGCATCTCCCTTGCTTTCTTTCTTATCTTCAGCCTCGACGGTATCGTTTCCCATACCATTCAGCTTCCATGTCCATCTGTACACAGCAACTGTGGAACGGAGTGCTTTTTGTTCAGTTTGCCTTGTGTGCTTCCATTTGTTACTTTCTAAATCTTATTATTTACATGGATGCTCAAAGCATCTTTGTGGATCTCAGACTCCACAACTTCATTCCGGATGATATTTTACCAGCAGAGTTGCTTTCCATCAGCCTCTCAGTACCCATTGTTAGTGGTCACTGCCTCCTGAGTTTCATCTCCATTGTCTTTTCCTCATATAGATGTAGCCTAAACCATCATTGGCTTTTGCTCACTTGCACTGTTGGCATTTGCAAAGGTGTTTGGCATTGAGAACACCATCAAGGAAGCCTGTTTCCTTCTTTGAGTTCTATTAACCACGCTCATAAATCCTTGCATGGGAGAAGGCTTCTTTTAGAGGAATGTTTGACAATGTATAATTCTCAGTCAAATGCATCATAAAGGTTTGCTATATATGGTGCAGTTTGGGGCCTGCTCTTGGCCTCTCATGATTTCCCCAAGCTTGATTGCTGTCTGGTGCCATTCCTGCATCTGTAGCCTGCTTGTCTTTGCCACTTCTGCCTCCATCTTATTCTTCATAGTCCTACACTGATGACCAATGGAGAAAGAACTCAATATGCTTATTTTGCAAAATAGCCATAAACAACCTCCTTAGAAATTCTGAAAGTCAAGAAAGTGAGACCCCCCACACACAAACATACTATGATTTTGCCAAGAAAATGCATCCATGCTTTGGCCACCATTTATTCTGTGGTTAGGCATGAAAAAGCATTGCTGTGTTGTAAAGAGGAAGCCATTGTCATTTAAGTGCAATAGGAAAAAAGAAGAAGATATATTTGATGTCTATTTTCCTTTTTCCTTGTGTGTTTCTAAAAGTGAAATTCAACCTGTGGTTTCTCCTCAGGAATATACGAAAGCCCTCAATAACATATACTTTGTTAGAGGTCAAATTATCTAAGACAAAATATATGTGGATATGTTGTTTTCCTTTTACCAAGGAAAATGGTTTGGATTTTAAAACAGAGAGCTAACAATTTGGCAGTTTGATGCTGGCATGATGATGATATTAAGTAAAACTCGTGCATGCATAGTTATGTACCATGCCAGTGTATTTATGTTTTATGAAATGCTACATGTACAAACTGGAAAAGGCTTCTTCAGTTTTATTTGCCCTTGACCTGAACGGGGGCAGAAAAATACATTACGCCATGGGAAAGGAGATGCACGAGCATTTCACAGGTCCTGATGGGAGTCAGAGAAGCAAAGCAGTCCGTAATGTCTGCCCAGTTCTATATCTTCTTGGTTACACAACTGCTCTCTAAGGAGCTTTATTAATTTGCTGTCTGGGAATCAATTTTTTTTTTTAACTCATTGGCTTCCTCTTTTCTCAGTAACCAAAAGGTGCCATGCTTGATACATGAATACATTGTAAAGTAGAGGATGCATTTTTGAGCATGTAGGACTCAAGCGGTACCAAGTGGCAAATGGAAAAACACAGCCAAGATTAAATATCAATAGAATGACAGAAATGTTCAATTGAAAAGTGGAGAAAGCAATCCTGAAGATAAAACAACGAATTAGTCTTATAAGTTAAATTCATTTACTTGATTAATTTATTTGCTGGCTTATGTACTACTCTCAAGGCAGTTTGCTTGATTGTATAACAAGGAGTGTTATTAAAAGTCAAGAAGAAAAACAAAGCATGAAGTAAGAAAGGTGAGAGAGAAAGAGGAATAAATGAAGGCAGGGAAGTAGGGAAGACAAAAAACAGGGCAATGCAAAATATAAATTAATTCAGTTAATTAATTAATGCACTGTAATAATTCAGTACGTAATGTCCAATAAACATTACAGCGTTATATTCATCTCAGAAAATTATGAAATATTAAGATGTTATTTTTAATATAAATATGTTCTAAACCGATAAAGATAGCCCAAGATATAGAAATTACCTGAATGTCGGATGATCATGCTTTTGACCGTGGTCAACTGTAAGATTATTTACTGGGCACTTTTTAGCTTTAAAATGAGAGATATACACCTGGGTCTGTGAAATAAAAAATATTCCATGACCTTTAAATTTCTCTATGCTTTGTGTGTTATTTTAAATGAGGTTTGAAACACTAAGGTGGAAATTTATAATTATGGACATTGGATATCAAGCATTGTGACAAAATTAAAAACTCTGCATAATTAAAAAATTTTGAATCTAGCCAGAGCCCTATTGTAAGCAATGAAACTAGCACAGGAGCGCTATACTGTTCTCAAGAAAGTAATTTGCTGCTCAGGTCAGAAATGGTGGGATTCCGCTATACTGCTCATGAACATGGTATAAGTGTTCATGAATGTTACTGCATGTAAATAGCTTTCTTCATACTAATAAAATCGTGGAAGAACAGAGTGAACCATCCGGCTGTGCGAGCAGAGTTGGGAGGTAAGGGATATCAGTGTAGAAGTCCTCTGTCTGCGTGACTGGAGACCTGAGCTACTGGGGAAAGAGTGAGGGGTCTGTCAGGTAGGCGGTAGTTTCTGACAGGGAGCTCTATTCCTTTTGTGCTTTGTCATTTAAATTTCCCCTTTCCAAATCTGAATCTCTCTCAATTGGACTGTGAAGATAAAATTGACGAGGTGAGCAAGTATAATTTGTGACCCACATAGGACTTAAATTGGCAGAGCAAATATAGAAAATCAGGGGTCAATGGCACTTTTTATTTGCTCATGTTTCGCATCATCAAAAACTTAATTGGACTCTAATTAAAATCAAATTGAATATTCATGATGATTAAAGAAATATACTCGTAAAGAAATTGAAAGTGAAAAATTCAGATGAAACCTACCTGAGATCGGTATTTAATTAAAAATTCATAGGGGTATTTACACACACACACACACACACACACACACACACACTGTGACATTTACTGCTTTACCAAACTAAAAAACATAAAGCAGAAATAGAGCAAAATAATTCTCAACTGTGATGTTCTCTGATCTGATATAATTTATAGTTTATTTGCACTATGCACTACACATGCACACACACACACTTGAGGGGCTTTTTAAAAGTTTATAGAATTAAAGATAATGAAATGATTATATGAACTTTTGAAACCCCTTCGGGCGTGTGTATTTTTTTTAATTGTCGGTTGTTGAGATGAGTATTAAATTTTATTTAACCAGTTCTGTGCTTTCCCTCCCCTCAAAAAGCCATTATTTAGTAAAAGGATGAAACAGGCATTGTAAGAAGCCTTATTACTAGTTATATAGACCTTTATTTACCATAAGCAATGACTTCTGGGTGGAAAGAGTCATTTTAATATCTTCTGATGCTGTCTAAAGTAAATTCTTGATTATCTCTACTGATCAACAGAAAAGGGCCAAAGTATTAGCTACTGTGTTTCTATTTCCATTTGGGTTCAGCCTGCATTTCTGTGCTTCATGTGAACATGACAATATGTACCCAGGGCAGCCACAAGGCTCAAAGGAATTTTATCTAAGGGGTAGGTAGTTCATTAAATATTTGGGCTTAAAGGATCTTTACTCACACAGGCAGATGAGGAAAGTCCAGTCCTATAAAGAGTAGATGGAACCCTGATGGTGTAGTGGTTACGCATTGGCCTGCGATCCACGTGCTAGGCAGTTCAAAACCACCAGTAGCTCCCTGGGAGAGAGAATGGGCTTTCTACACCCGTAACCACTCTCAGAAACATCGCGCCCCGCAGAGGGTCACTGTGAGTCAGCATTGACTTGATGGCACTGAGAAACAAGGTGGGAGACTTCAGATCACAGACCTGGAAAGAGGGCTCATGGCAACAGTCTGTGGCCTGAGGGAAGTCAACCAGGAATTTATCACTTGCAGAACGGCAGTATTTCTTTGCACACGCCTTTTTTGCCTATTTCACTTTTCACCCCCAAATTGACCTTAGACCTGTTATGAGAGTGAAATCATAGCTATTTGAATTCCTGTTCCTGCATGCCCTCCTGAGTTATTATTTGTATCAGCGTGCCTGGTCAATGATATTTATACAACTCAGATTATATAAACCCTCAGAGGGAAATTATCCTTGAGTGCTTTTTCAGCACAAATTCTTTCTCCAAGTGTTATAAAAGTGACATGAAGTGAACTCAAAATTATTACTTTTGGAGATAAATGAGAAGGGTAATTTTTATTTTTTTAAAAACTGAAGTGTTTTTGGATGTTGCGCATCATAGTAGTTCTGTGTATGTCACATGATACCTCTACTGCTGAGGTCCTGAATTCAAGCAGCCTTGTGGTGCAAGGAAGATCGGAGTGTGCTTTGTTCTCAGACAAGCGCTTTATTTACGTGCTCCGTGGCAATGATGCTACACTTGTCATCATGGTCTTACTGGTTTTATGCATAGGAAAATGCTTTAGAATTTCAATGCTATTTTACAATAAGGAAAAAGGATTCCGGAGCTAGCAGATCCGGACCTGGGAA
The DNA here is from genome assembly GCF_000313985.2 of Echinops telfairi. Lineage (NCBI taxonomy): Eukaryota > Metazoa > Chordata > Mammalia > Afrosoricida > Tenrecidae > Echinops > Echinops telfairi. The sequence continues at coordinate 36,673,731 of NW_022111368.1, forward strand.
CTGATGAAATCACCCCTGTTTGCTGCCATTGAGACACAGATTGAACTAAGTCTGATCTGCTGATTGAATTGGTTTGGTTGGGCCACCGTGTTTCATGGGCTGAGGAGTAATTGCTGTTCTACTTTGAACATATGATTGCTTAAAGAGCACAGAGAGGGAGTGGCCTTTCCAAAAAGTATCTCAGCCTCAGAAACATAAAGGCCATTGCTTGTCATTCAATCAATGAGCTTTCTTTTCTTTGGATTGTAAACATTTTCCATGTTTAAAGAACCTCTAGTTAAAATCTTGAAGGCAAATAATTCACACCTTCATCTATTAGAAATTAGTGTCTTACATTTTATATCCCTAGGGTTATTTGTCAGAAATGAATAGTGATCATGGGTGGGAACCCAGAAATTAGGCAGATAAGGTGCCGAAACAAGCAGAGCTGGCTGCGTGCATTGCAAGGTATCTGTGAAGCAGAGGCAAACTATTTAAGAAATATTTTTATGAAGTTTTCATATGTTATATATTCCAATTTTGAGATACTGTCCATATGTGATAAGTGTTTTATTTCATGCTAAAATATTATTTTTTGGGTGAATATCTCCACTCTAGAAGGCACAATGCTACATAGTGAGGTGAATGAGGCATTTAGGTTTCTTCATTGCTAAAACCAAATGATTTCTATAGAAAGTATAAATATTTCCTATCCACTGGGTTTTTTATTAAGCTCCGTATTGTACCTTCTTTTTACCCCATTCAGTGTCTCAGTTTAGTGTAGCATTCTTAACTACAGTAGTGTGGTGTCTGTTGAGCCTCCATGTACTCACTGATTTTCTTGGTTTACGGCACTTCATTCTAGAAATAAAAGTGTGCTTAGCTTACTGTTAGCTACAGACTATCCCAACAGATTATTTTTTGAAGTGCATTCTCCAGCCTCATTTAAATGATTCATAAAATATGACTTGGATCACAGACCTTAGAAAAGAAATATGTGGCACATTCTGGCTCATGTATCTTACAAATAGGACAGGCTGCTGGATGAGCCTTGGTTCCGATGTCGCTGACTGCTTGAGAACACATTGTCTTACTCATCTTCAACTGCCGTTTCGCTCCTGGGCAGTGAATGTATTTCACCTTTTCATCACAATCCTGTTTTCTTGACAGCAAGCTTTCCTCATTTAGGCTTTTAATCTTTTGCCTGTGGTTCCACTATCCCCTCTTATGACTTTTCTATGGACACCTTCATCTGTGCCGATTTCTTCCTGACAATGAACTTACCTGCAACTGTGGCTCGGGGCTCTGCCAGATCTGTAGATCATGAACACTGCCACCACCTTTCATTTCCAAATCTATTTTACAACTTGCAAATCCACTTCAATTCTATTGGAGAGAGGGAGAAAAAAAGGAAGGGAGAAAACGGGATAAAAATTATTCTGGAAAAGTCCTAGTCAGCATCCTCTTTGAAAAACTGGGTACTCTTTGAAACCCACCAGGGCATACATGAGCTTCCACTTTAAAATAAAGTTACCTAGAGTCTCTTTATGTTACAACTTCCTATCCGATTCTGCTGCTGTCAACATGAATCAATGTCTATTGTTGAGAGAAGTCTACTGAGCAATAACATTGTCATCAAGTTGAGCACTAACTGCCTGATCATGACTTCCATGATGCCTTACTTTGTAAATGCGTCTCTTCTTTTGGGATATGCTCATAATTCCACCTGACTTTTCTTAATCGTTTATTCTAAAACTTAAGCAAACAAACACATGAAATCTATTCCAAAAAGTGAGAGTCCAATGCTACATCTCTTCAGTTAGAAGAAAAGCATTATCAGAATTGTCATACCAGGTTCTCTTGACTACTGAAATCCCGGGATCCATTCACATCTTGTCTTGAAGGGCTACTCCTCCAGTTATGTGATATCACGGGAAATGATCATCAAATTCATAATATCAGTAACACTTCATTCTCATGACAAGTGTCAAGAGGCTACACATCCTAAGAAGAGTTAGTAACGAGCTGATGCTCGCAGTGTTGTTTTCCCTGAGATAGCATAGCTGCAGGCACTAGTACCATCCAGCGTACTCAATTCACCTCAAAGATCAGCACAGTTTACCACTCTGCGTCCTTTCGATGCAGCCTAGTTTTGCATTGGGCTCCTGAAGTAATGTTCCATTTCAAATAACCAACAGGGAAGGGATAAGAAATCAAGGCCAATGGATTATAATCTTAGTCCAGTTTTTTTTAATATTTTAAAAACTGTTAGCTCCATTTTAGCATAATAAGCTTATATTGAGAGAAGTGTACTTTCTTTGTGGGTAATAAGAAAAGTTAATGTGTTTATTGAAGAATGGACAATTTTATCATTTTGTCTTAAAATAATGATCTTTACATTTTGGAAAGAAGGCTCAAGTTAGCTTCTAATACATAACACACAATTTTGAAACTGAAATACTGATAAATGGCTAATGAATTCTTTAGAATAGGAAAATCAGAGGAAGTCTATAAATCATACAGTTTTACAAAATAAAAATAAATAAATAAATTAGCATGAACCAACTAATCAATTGTACAATTTGTAAACAAAGAGAAATAAAACATATTGGGATAATTGCTTATGAAATTCTAAGCAATAGAACATGTTCATGTGGAATTTCAATTTAGACTTAGAATTCTTGATATTTGAAGGGGGAAAAAGAGCAAAGAATGTATATTCAGAGCATCATCCTTTTCTCTAATAATTAAAAAAAAGATAATATTTTAAAAACATAATTTTTTTTATATTCAGAAGATATTTTTATTTTCTATTGATTTAATTATATATTAAGTGGAAGATGGGAGTGATGTTGCCAAATCTATAATCAGCTTTGATTTAGTTAACCACCTAAACTCCAATTTTGCTTTATTTTAAATTATAACTATTTTAATACAAATATGTGTATAGTAAGCTTTAAATAACAAGATTAGCAATAGGACTATATGAGTTTTTTAAAAAGTTTAAATCTCAAGTAAATAATTTTATTTATTTGCATGTAGAAATAGGATGCTGTGCATTGTAAACTATTATTTTGAATATTTTACTTTTGCCAAAAATATTTCCTGTTAAAAGAGATATTTTTATTCTTTATATTCCCTACTGGTCAATGAAGATCTGGCTTCCATAGAGATGTTTTTTTCCGAACCTGTCTGTTCTTCAATATCACCCATTACTTTTGTTTTGCCATAATACCTGCTCACTAACTCTGAGCAGTTCCGAAAATATTTAAACTCCCAAATATCCATTGGTTAATAAAAAACACAGCATATTAGTGTTTCCCATATTATCCCATATTTTGTACTTTCCTAAACTAACTAAACCCAGAGGTTAAATAAAACTATGACTATATAACAATAGCAAAATTGCACGTGACCAAATCTTTAATCAATTATTACTTGGTCACGTAACTTTTCCCTCTGAGCATGGCAGTCCAGGAGATCTTGCGATCGCAGACATCTTTCCATTTGATTTTTCTCCAGTTTTGAAGAGATATATATGCCATCTTTAGATATATAATATTTTTGGTACTTACAGAAGAACTTAATCAAGATCGTCAGTATATTTATGTTGCAGAGAAAAGTTTAAGAAAAAGTTCTAAAGGAGGAAACAGGCACTGGTTATTGGTTTATCGTTTTAATTGTACCCTTCACACAACCCACCATAGGGTGCAAAAAGGAAGAGTAAATAGAGTTGCAATTCTAGCAACCATGAATGCGTTAGTCTTCAGTGAGCCCAGTGACAGAGGTAAGTATCCCTCTAGAACTGTGTACTCTCTCATGCGAAGAAGTTGCAGTCTTAATGAAGGTCACACAGCAGGGCGATGGAACCTTCAAGAAAGGCATCTGGAATCCCTGCAAATCGTTCCAGGCTTTAAGAGCTGCAGCCCTTGCTTTCGCTCTTGGTGATCTTCAATGCTTTAAATAGGGGATGCATCCCCTTTGACCCCAGAAGTGTTGTCCCCTACAGTGCCTGATAAGGCAGGATGCTTCTTCATCCTCCTCCCAGGCAGCCCATGTGTCTGTTCAAGAGAACCAATAAGCAATCCAAATGGCCTGGCTGCTCACTATCAAGGAGCCCTGCACTTACCTCTTTCAGCATGTGATTCCTTCATATGCCTCCCTCTTCCCTTCCCAAGTAGGCTATGGATTTTTTTTTCCCCTTTGCTCTCTCTCTCACTTTCTCTTTTCTGTATCTCTCGGAAATCAGACAGGAGTTCAGAGCACTTTCACTACCTTTTATGAGGTAGATTGTGATGTCATAGATGGGGGCAGGGCTAGTCAACTTACTACCCACCTCCCAACCTGTGCTGAGGGAGCTCCAATCGGGAGTGGAAGCAGTGATTCCTCCATGGTGAGTAACTTCCATTTATAACCTAATATTTCTCTCACTGTCAACATTATTTCTAGAGGCAGGGGTGGTTTCATGGGAGTGAAGATAGTACCTCTCCAGCTCTCTTTACTTACTTTTAGACAACTAAGGCCAGAGGACCAAGTTATTCTTTATGTGAGTCAGGAATTTCACACCCCAGATACTTTCTTCAAGCATGGTGTAAGCTTAAGAAGTGAAATGGTATTTTCACTTCTTTATTTCACAGTCCTTTTTCTCATTGAGACAAACTCAGCCTATGAAGAATGAAATCAATTTGTAATACTTTGATGAGCTTCTTGGAAGAAGGCTAGTGGGGAGGATCCACCTTTTTGGTTTGGCAGGCATCAGGGCCACAGAATACCATTATACCAGAGCATCAGTCTTCCTTTCTAAAATCGTGGGGTTAAAATATGAGAAAACTGATACTTAAGGAATACGTTTTTAAAATATTTTTTTGGTGAATAAACTCTAATGCAAAGACTAAAGATTTACTTTTTTAAATGATAAAAGAAGTGATTGCTATTGCAAGCTGAAAGATAGAGCCATTCCAAGATGTAACAACCCCATTTGATAGATATTTTATTGTTGTTCTTGCATGCTATATTACTGATGCTATTTTATAGGGTCTCTTGGTAGTTAAGAGCTGTGAAAAGCTGCTGTTCTTGGTTTCATTTGGGTTTCTATTATTACAAATAAGTTCTTTTACATGCTTTAGTAGTTAGAATGAAGAACTCAACAGGAGTGAGCAATTTTCTCTGCTTCTCTCCTGGCTCTTTCCTATTAAGATGATTAAAACTGTCAAGATATCAACATATATAAAGGACAAAGGACTTTCATGGAGGTGCTTAAAGTTTTAAGGGTGCTAAAACATATGGTTGTATTTTTAAAAGGAATTGACTATAGTGAAAACTTGCTACTTTATACTGGGGTATAATGGATGTATTCTAGTGTGAATCATGGATTTTATGAAATATAAAAAGAAAGTATCATTCATTCTTCAGTATATACATTTCTATTTAACCAAGTGTGGCCACTGATGAAGACAGAACTGGGGGTGGATTAACATCAAGTCTTTTCCTTTTCATCAGCATTACCTCTGTTTTGTGTATATAACCCTCCCTCCCTCAAATTAATGGTGGCATCAAAGCTGCTGGTAGCCTCTTTGGTAGCCCAGAGAATGGAGTACTAATGCTGTTTCCCCACGTAATCTTTTGAAGTCTAAAGAAATGATTTGTCTTGTAGAGATGTCTGACCAGATAAGGAAAATAGGGCCCTAAGTGTACAATAGGAAGGTTTGTGTGGTAATCACTTGCAGTTAATCTAATATTGCAATGTAGCAATTGTGCCAAAGTTTTATATGTTGGGTTATCCCTCTTAAGGGTCTGGGCCAGTTTCTATTAGAAGTGCTAGATCCCTGAAGCATAGTTAGAAACAAAACTTCAGTGCCAGAAAAATCTAATGTCTAATCAGAGTTGAAGTTTTTAATGTTTTTTATCAACCCCTCATACAGCTGCCAGGTAAGAAATGCTCATATTTTCTAAATCCTTGGAACACACAATCATCTTTAAACTTCGTGAGTTAAGAACGGTTGTGTTGTGCGCTTGTGCAAAATCAGAGAGTTTCTCATGGAATGCCTTGTGCATGCACTTGTTTATCTTCATGTGCATGTTTCATTGCCAGTGATGTTCAGTCTGTTTTTTTAATCCATTTGGTATGTATTAAAAGTATAATTTTGAAATACATACATATATTGTGTTCTATAGGAGACAATGAGGTATAAAAAATGTTACATTCATTTGGGTCTAGTTAGTTTTCTATCATTGATTAGTCATTGAACTCAAAGCAAATTAATAAGCCTTTTTTGAGCCTTGGTGTTCCTAATCTAAAGGGTCTACTCTAAAGTATCCCTGTCAAAAAAATGTAAGGTTTTATTATACATTTTGTAGAATTAGTTAATTGGGAAAGTATTGAATAATTGATAGGATATAGATTTTAAATTGGATATAGAATTATTCAAATCAGAAAAATAATTAGCTCAAGCATTAAAATGCAACTCTATCTGATGTCTAGTTACGTGGTTAATGATAAATGTACATTAAGCAGATTATTTTAGTGAAGAATATAATTTGATTAATCTGCTAAATCTAAACCACTTAGAAAATTTTATGTGAGTTAACATCCTCTGAAGAGAAGCCATGCCCAGGATAACTAGTCACATGTTTATATGAAAACCTATTTTTTTAATCCTTAGTTGTTTTGTTTCAATTAGTTGATAATTTTAAAAAATCCTTATTATTAGGTAATAGATAAAGGTAAATCTCTCTTTGAATTCATAATTATTTTTTATATGGCCTGGTAATACATATAAAATTCTTACAAATGCACTATTCCAGTGTGGTGTCATGAAGGGTTGATGAGCAAGAAACTTGTGGTACTATGTGCTTGAGGGGATGAAGAAGTATAAAGCCAGGTTCTTATACTTGAAGAATATACAACCTGTCTTGGGAAGTTAAACTCATGCTAAATGCAAAATTAGATATTAAAGAGTGCTCAGAGACTAAGCAACATGCCTTTGGTATGGGATGGACTAGATCCCATAGGAACTCTTTCTCAGGAACTGAGGCTTTCAAATAACTTAGACAAGAATGGGATAGATGAGTGCTGCTATGTCTAAGAATTATAGGGAAGCATTCCACGTTCTCAAGACCACAGAACTATAAAAGTAGCTGACGAGGTTTGGAGGTCTGATGTGACATGTATCAAATCAAAAGCGATTTTTCTTGGTTATCCACATACTTTTCCTATGCCCCTTTGTCCTTCATTTGTTGACTTTGCAACATAAGCTGTGAGTGCATAGGAGAACTCAGGATGCTGCAGGTAAGTACACAGCAGTTACTAGACATGAAATACAGTTACACAGCCATGTTATCAGCTAGACAAATATCTGATCCCGGATTGTCTCAACTATGGAAGAGAAATAAATAAAGGGCAAAACCATGGACACAGGGATATTTTAGCTCTGAGACATTCTGAAGGAAGTAGAAAGGCATTGTCATCGACAGGTTTAGAAATGTTGTGCAGTGATTCAGTGTTCATAAGCAAATGATATTCCCTATACCTCCAATGATTTTCTGAAGCTAGAAATGCAGAGAAATAAGCAGCGTGCCAGGCTTTTCTTTTCTCAAGCAACCAGTGTTGAGAAAACGTGACCACTCTGTAAAAGTGCACTTGATATGCAACTCTCTTCCCTACTAAACATGGAGAAAGGTTATTGACATGGAAGTGATTTGCCCACATTGATCAAGAGGAATGCTTGTCTTAGAAGGCTACATCGATGCTGTAGACTCACAGATGACTTGCAGTGTGTACTTCGTATCAATTGTAGAGCATTGTTTTCATATGTTGTACCTTCGAACTTCCTTCTAAGAAATCATTTGGGCTACCTAACAGAGTATCACCTAGTTTCTTTCCCAGGTACTAAGGATGCAATAAATATATAAGAACATAGTTTAGATCACTCAATGGAATATCTCAATTTCTATCATGATATAAATATTAACTTCTAGAATTTATTATTTTAGGAAAATATTACCCAAAGCTCAACTTGCCTATATGGTTTGATGAAGTGATATGATCAAAGTCAATTATACAAAGCTAAATGTTCTCTTACGATATCTCAAGAAAAATGAGTAAAAATACATATAAGATTTTGTTAAGCAGTATTATTATATATTATTAAAGGAAGTTATGATGCCGTGATTGTTTGTCCCAAGAAGACAATGACAAGAATATCAAATGTTTTCCTCCCCCATCCATGTTTCCAGAGGCTGTTTTAGAAATAGAGGATTAGTTACCCTTATAATTTAACAGGTATTTATTGAATATATATTAATAATATTCTTTGTCCCATGAGTGATGGGTACATAGATGCAATTATCATGGAAAACAGACCCATACCCCTAACTATGAAAATTATGTTATTTTTAAATTTAAGATATATATATATATATAATATATGTGTATATATATATATGAGTCCAAAGTGATATGGACATTTATCTAGACCTTCATAGAGGGTACTTTGGATGATGCATCATAGAAAAGTCAATACAATTTTTCCAGGTGAAGAGACAGAGGACTAGATCAGGAAAGAAGAAGGCCCATAGCATCGATGTGTGCTCTTACAGGCATTCTTGTGCTGTCTAGGACTGAAACTTTCAGAGAAGACTGGGGAGATGGAAGGAAGTACAAGATGAAGTAAGGTTGAGGTGAAATGTCAGAGACATTGATTATATTGAGTATTTTAAAATATTCAATCAACTCAAGCTTTCCAATCCTAGTGGGGGCATGCAAGGAACCTGTGAAATGCAGAATTATGGGGCACCCTCAAAGCCCCTTGCACTATGAACTTTAGGCAGTCAGTCCAGGGAATCAGTATTGAACTATCCCACTTCCCAACACATAGCATGGGATGTTTCCAAGCCAATATTTCAGACTCATTATAATACTAGATTCTCAGTAGTTTCAAAAATAATGATTAAAATATGACTTAGAGTACAAGATTTGGAGAAAAGTATTCAGTGGTAATTTAGGTACAGTAATTAATTGAGAAAATTAATTTAAACTTTGACTAAGCATGTGAAATAACATGCTAAGAAGGACAGTTGGTGAGCATGAACATTATTAAGTGATGCTGTCATATATCCTTAAAGAAAGCATGGGACTAAATATTTACAAAATGCCACCGATGTTTCCTTGTCATGCTTCAGGACAAGGAGCTAATGAGGCCAATAGTAAAGCTGTTCCACATCTCCCAGTGTGTGCCAAGATAAGCAATACAGTCAAAAGTCCTATATATATTACAATTCCTAACAGGAAACGTCAAGGTTGTATGCCAACTTGTGGCCTAACTTATACAGTCCATGCTGAGAAGCATAATTTCATAACCAAATGAGTATGTGTGAGCCAGCCATCACTTGAAGTGCTGTATTAGTTTGTTTTTTTCCCTTCATGGACAAAAGCTGTTATCCTACATCTATCAGTCCATAGGAGTTGAAGAAGTGATCAAAGTTAGAAGAGAGCAACATTGGAGAGAGATTTAAAATGCAACTGAAATGTGAGCATGAGGCTTGGTCTGGGGAAAGGAGCGGGATCACATGGGTCTCAGACACAGCAAGAAAGTCTGTTATGGATTTAATTCTAAATTGTTTTACACATAGTTTCTCTATTCCACAAAGAGGAAAGCATGCCATACTGTTCTATTTAAGAATTGCTTTGCCGGGCAATCAAGATTTGATGGTAAACTATAAATATGGCTTGATGGCGACATAGCCCACCGCCAACGTTAGGAGGAGAGAGAATCCCCGCCAGCACCCACGAGGTTCCGACATACCTGCAGGTTACATTTCAGACTATCAACTCTGCATCACAGATAAAACCACTTATCAACCCCCATCCTAGTTGAATCTTGACAGACAATTTTCCTACCAGGGACACATAAGCTTGTCATTGTCCTTCTTACAAGGGTCCAGCAAGCACAGCCCTGGAGGCCTCTGAGAAGTGTCAATAAGCATTGTGTGCCTCAAGGGCTGGCATTTTCTCTGAACAAAGCCAAGCATAGAACAGTCGTAGCTAAATGATTTTGATTGTCACACATCTGAAAGAAAATATCAAGTTCTCTTAAAGTAGATGCTAAAATTATGAGCAAGTATAAATTATAAGACTGGACTATGGAAGCCAACCCTGTCTCTGACCATTTGTGTGGGTGTTGGAGTGGGCCACATTGCTAATCTTCATGAGTTTTTCCTTTTTTTCACATATTGGGATAGTAATGTATATTTAGAGGAACAATTTTGCACAGTAAATAGCAGTAGTTATTATGACACTGAGATACATTGAGGACTTATTACATGCAAGCACTGTAATATGATTTTAAAATCCACTCTGAAGTCTTTTTACAATTACTCTGTAAAGAAAAACCTATCATAATCATTTAAATTATTACAAATATGAAGTTTACAGGAGTTAAGTAATTTGCCAGAGGAAGCAAAATCAGTAATTGATTGATACACTGTGGTTGCCTCCAGGAAGTCTTCTTGATATCTCCCACAGCACAGAGTGGTTTCTGTATCATTGCTTTTAAAACACTGCACTGTAATAGCATAGTAATTATCTATCTACCAACTAATCTGTTCAGGAGCCCTGGTGGTGTCGTGGGTTATGAATGGGGTTGTTTGCAATAGGGTCATCAGGTAAAATCCGCCATCTGCTGAGCAGGATCAAGATAAGGCTTTCTGCTCACATAACGATTTACAGGCTTGAAAACCCACAGGGGCAGTTCTCTGCCCTATAAGGTCCCTATGAGTGCTAATAGACGCAATGGCAGTGAGTACGGCTTTTATTTTGTTTTAACTTGTCCTTAAAGATAATGTATCTAAATGCTCTTTACCTCCTGTCCTCAAATATATACAGTGTGTGATTAATAAATTAGCTTCCTCATAACCACCTCTTCCATTGTAGTATGATATCATTCTGAAAACTCTCAGTAAGTTATTCTGTGGTCTACCATTCATTGAAGTTTTTCATTCATTACTTACTACACGAAGACATTTGATTTTTTCTTGAATTATGAGATTTTCAAATGCAAAGATTAGCCCTCCCCAATAATATTTGTATATAGACAGACACACCCACATATATGCTATACATAATTATGTATATTTGTTTAAATATATGTTTAAACTAACTGAAATATTTTATAATTTACTTAAATTATCTGATACATCAAATAATAGACACTTCTCCCCACCAAAGATTAAAGTATATTATATATAGGATTTCTTCCATAATAGTTAATGAATCTAATTAGTAATTTATATTGAAATGAAATTGGAAAATAAGGATCTCAATAACATGGTTGGTTGTATTTGCCTTTCTACACTAGGGTGAGATTCAAGTAATTTAACCATCTGTCTGCAGCCCTGTGATCATTTAAAGTAGAAAAATACTGTATACCAAGAGGTACTTTATTATTTCATATAGTTAATACTTAAATATGAACAATAAAAGAAGCATACAAAACTGAATTATGTTATAGAAAAGTTTTTAAATATTAATGAAAAATATTAAATGGCACATGACAAAAGCAATAAGATTGTTACTTAAGATGGTTCCATACTGTTTCTTGATTAGTGTCCTCACCTGCAACATTCTTCACTTCTACTGAGCAACATCAGCTCTGTGATTTACCTTAACCATCTTTTCATTGTAAGAGTTGGATCTGATTCCCTTAGAGGTAGGCCAATTAGACCATAATTGTGTCGGATATATTAGAATCACGCGACCTCTCTCTGAACGTGTTATGTTCATCTTTCAAAACCCCTTTCAACTTCTGCTGAACTTACTGCAATTGTTCTTTGACAATATTGTTAGCTCTTTGAACACTCTCGGGAATTGCTTAATTCACTCACCATCTCATGGGTATTTGAGGCACAACGCAAAGTTGAAACAAATGACGCCCTCTGGTTATTTGACACTTTTTCTCTTTACACTATGTTTACTGAAGTAATAAACACAAGGGAATAAAAATGTAGTCGGGTATCAAAAATATAATGAATTTTATGAAATGAATAAATAAATATTACAAGCTTTGTTCCATCTGATTTTTTATATCTGTGAATGGAATGAACATTAGTATGGGCTACTAGAATACCCTGTTTCAAAGATGACCTTTAAAAAACAGTAAACCCCAAAATCTCACAGGCATCGAATTGATGACAACTCACAGTAACCTTCCAGGACAGGGTAACAGTGCGCTGTCGAACTATCACTGTTCACAGGCGTGTAAGGCCTCATCCTTCTCTCCCTGAGCAGAGACCCTGTTGGACAGATTTATACTGGACAAATTTCAACCGCCTGTAGAACTTCCTGTGATCTTTATGGAAATTGACTACTGCATTGTTCTCTTGTAAGAGGGTTTGAACCTCCTGCCTTTTAGTTAGGAGCCAAGCACTTAACCACTGGGATATCCTTCAAATAGTTAAAAATGTAAGACTTTTTTCCTCTTTAGTATCATATCTTTTGAGAGAATAATGTGAGGAGAGAGGCGTTGAGTTCGACTGGCAGATGAGGGCTGGTAATCAAGTCTCCAAGTACAGCAATGACCCCTTAGCCTATGTGGAACCTGGCACATTATGTAAGGTTAGCCTCGAGGGGGCTCCTATTGCCATTTGTTTAACTTCCATGAAGTGGAATGAGAATTGAATTCTGACTTATGTTTTCTGGCTTTATGACCTTGAGCAAACTGCTTAACCTCGCTGAGCTCTAGCTTTTTTTTAGCAGTGTAATTAGAATGATATCAATATTTACTTCATCGGCTTGTTACTAGTAACAAATGAACTAGCGTGTGCCAAACATTTAGCTCAGTGCCCAAGACCTAAAATTGACTGCAATCCATTGATTCTGACTCCTGGTGACTCTGAAGGACAGAGGAGAACTGTTCCTTTGGGTTTCCCAAACTGAACATCTTTAAACTTCCAACCTTGCTGTTCACAACCCAATGGCTCCCCCTCCAGAGCCAACAGGGCTCTTATCCAAGGTACAAAACCCAATGCCATTGAGTCCACGCTGACTCATGGACCCTGCATCAGATGACAGAGGCTGCAAATCTCCATGGGGGCAGATAGCCCTGTCTTTCTCCTAAGGATTGGCTAACGGGTTTGGACAGATGGGTCCAATGTTTACCCAACAGTAGCACTAGGTCCTTGAGCTGTACAACAGAAGCACACAGCTACTTTGATTTTAGTTATTATGTCTTTTTCCAAAGATTAGATATTCATTCTGATGTTGTAGGTGCTCTCGTCCTCTTTCATCGTGTTTGCTCCAGCCCCGCCTCTGAACTGACAGATTATGCCCTTCTGTCCTGGTGAAGGACAAGCAGGGAAGCAGCAGTGCTCACATTTCAGCGTACAGGAGAATCATCTGGGTGGCTGAGACACATGGAGACCCCTAGGTTCCACAGCCACAGTTTTGTAACCCGGAATTTGAAAAATGATCGGGACTTTGAACTCTATTCCTAAATATTCCTGATGCAGATAATTCAAGTGTCAGCTTTGGAAAACTCTGATCCAGGCAGTTGGGGGAAGAGAGTGCTGTCGTCTATGGTGAAAGCTTATTGGGACATAAAATCCATGTGGGTACCTTCTCTTGATTTCTTCTGTTAGACTAGTCCCGGGTTCCTAAGTCAGACTGCTATGATTCGGTTCTAGATCTTGTTACTGTTGCGGTAGCGGTGCTGGTGCTCGGTCACATAGAGCATGTGGCGTATTGCCTGTTGGCGGCAGTCTTGCCTTCTACCCACAGCACTTCAGTAGCAAACCCCCTCCCCCAGGTATGGCCATCCAAAAATGATCCAGAGATTGCCAACTTCCTTCTGGGCTGTGGGTGAGAACAACCTTGCCACTAAGTGAGAACCACCGTGCTGCTTCGAATATGGACATCTCACCTGGAATGAACAGTAGTGCTTGAAGTGGAGCATTTGACGTCATCCCTGGGGTTGACTTCAAGACGGCCAGCTACAGTCCTCTGCCTTATGATCCTGCTTTCAGAGGGACGAGGTGCACTACCCGAGAAGTCAGGCTATGGGGAACCTATCCCAATCATCGCCAGCCATAGCTTTCTTACCCTTGACGGAGTTTCAATCACTCCACCAACTTCCCGGCCGCTTTGCCCCAAAATATCTTATTGGGCATATGTAAATGTCTGTTTCCAATAGCAATTAAATGAGAATTATACTTAAAAGAAAGTTTTAAACAGGCAAAATGACTTCAGTTTCTTACTGTGTCCAAAGAAAATTACTGGGGTTATGGCAATTCAATTGTTTATAGAACTCCTTTCAAAAATCAAAATATGCCCATTTACTTTTGTTATTCTCACTTTAAAAGTATTATACGTTTAGTATACTCCATTTATACTATAGTACTTTACTAAAGAATTATATTATACTTTTACTCAGTGAGAATAGCAAAAGTAAATGCAATGATATAAAAAATATCACTTTAGCTACTCTCACTGAATATTTTCTCCTTAGGTGGTCATATAACAAAAACAACATTAGAGCAACATGTATTAAACATGTAAAATTGAAAAAGCAATGAGACATAAAGTGTATATTTATTCTTTGAAAATTAATATTAAGAACACATTAGGTCAATGGTATCCTTGAGACCGACGTTATTTATTCTGGTACTATTGAGGTAATAATTATGTTGATTGAGTCTGCACTGCTGGAATTAGTGCTAGGTGAGTCTTTGAAACAAAATGAGTTGTGACTAGAAATTGAAGATTTTCCATAGCTTTACTTTCATTTTTTAAAGAGAGATGGAAGGTTTTTAAAAAGTGGTGTTTGGAGATATAAAAGATATTCTTTCATTTTTTTCAAAGATGTAGCTATAGTATATTTGAAGAATTTCCTCTGCATTTTTTTAGTTTAACGGGTAAAGAAATAATGAGGCAACTTTTACATCTTATGATAAATGTGGTGGTGATTCAACTTTGTCAAAGGCTCTGATATAGGGACTATGCCTTGAGGAAACATTCATATGAAGCATGGCGTTTAGTAGGGGCAAGATACATGTCACACACTCTCCATCTCTTTAATGTTTATTTTTATTCACTGGTGAAAAGTTTTCATTTGCTTAGAAATTTAATAAGTATTTTTCAAAGTAGATTTCCAATTTTATAGATTTGAGATGTGTCCCCCACAAAGGTACCACTAATAACTTCACCTATGAATTTTAGTAATATTGTAAAGTATTTTCATTATTTGAGGATGCCCTGTCCTTTAATCTGTGAATCTGATATTTTGTATTGCTGAGCCCCTTTTGCAAGGGAACAAACTATATTCTGTCCATCCATAGAGGTTCTCTGTTGGACCAGGGAAATAATACATCCAGTTTTAGATAGAAAGGAACCCTCTGGTGCTTTGGCTGCATTTTCTCTAAAGTATAGCCACTCCCAGAGAGAGAGACTGGAATGTTCCAAACTAGGCCAACCCCTAGCAGGTACCCATGTGAGGAAATATCCTGATTTCTCAGGAGAACTACCTTAAAGCCCTTCATCTCTCTTTAGAAAGAGAAGAAAGAGGAAGATCTAGTACATTGCTATCAGCACTGTAGCTGGGGTCAGAGAACATGCGTTTGAATCCTCGGTAATCATTTTCATAGCTAGGCAAGTTCTTTCCTTCTAGATCTCCATTCCCTCATAGACAGATGGGTGGAGATCATGATTTCACAAGGTTATTGTGAGAATTAAGGAAGCTCACATATAAGAAAAGATTGGTTGGAATGCTCCATCGGATTTGAATTTGACAACTGAGCAAAAAAGAAATAAGGATTACTCAGCTCTTACGTACCAGTAAGGCTGCTTTTACAAGTCCAGTGGCAGGATTAAGCCAGTTCACACCTTTGCAGCAAAACTGATATCTAATTTCTCTTGTGTTCAGCAAGCTGGTTGTTACGATAGCACCTGTAATCAGGGTTCTCTCCAAGTCGGGCAGCTTTCTCATCGCCCAATGTGGAAACCACAAATTCACACTCCATACAGTCACCTGCTAAACAGCATATTCTAAGTGCCCCAGTATTATTCATTACATCCAGAGGAATAAAAAATTGGACAGAACTACGCATATAATATTTATTTGTAATATAAAATATAGCAACAATATTATTAAAATGTAATATTATTTCATTTAATAAAACTTGTTATACTTTTGATAAATTACTACATTTTTATTTCCTTGGGTTTGGTACTTCAGTCTACAACATAGAACATAAATAGAAAAAAATGCCAATCAATCAGAAGGTGACATGCTGTCATTCATTTCAGCTTTGTGTTATACCAGAAATTCCCATGAGATATTATGAGTGCATTCTACAATTCCTGAAAGTGTTCAAAGAGCTAAAAATATCATAAGAATTGTTGTAAGATAATCCAGCTAGACCAGAGGATGTACACTGGTACGGATAGGAGCTGGAAACAGGGAATTCAGGACAGATGAACCCTTCAGGACCAGTGGTGAGAGTGGCGATACTGGGAGGGTGGAGGGAAGGTGGGGTGGAAAGGGGAAACTGATCACAAGGATCTACATATAACCCCTGCCCTGGGGGACGGGCAAGAGAAAAAAGCGGGTGAAGGGAGATGTCAGACAGTGTAAGACATGACAAAATAGTGATCATTTATAAATTATCAAGTGTTCATGAGAGAGTAGGTTGGGAAGGAAGGGGGGGGAAATTAAGAGCTGATACCAGGGCTCAAGTAGAAAGCAAATGTTTTGAGAATGATGATGGCAACAAATGTACAAATGTACTTGACACAGTGCATGGATGATGTATGGATTGTGATAAGAGTTGTACGAGCCACCAATAAAAAAATTTTTAAAAAGAATTGTAAGATCAGCAGAAGCAAAAGGGTTTTTCTAAGATTAATGTAATATATGCAGAGATGAGAAATAGGCATACTGTTGCTAATATATCAAGCACAATGACTGCTGTCTTGTGGACCTGCCTCTGAAGGACTGGAGTCTTACTCCTGCGGTGAAAAGATTAAGGGTCAGTGTAAAGCCAATGATGCTGAGATAAAAGTGAAGAATGTTGCAAGTGAGGACTCCTATCAAGCAGTGTGGAAATATCTTAAATAAAAATTTTATTGTTTTATCAGGTATTTAATATTTTTCATTAATCTTTTAAAACTTTTTCTTATAATCTAGTTTTGCATACCTTTTATTTTTCCTATTAAGTATTAATTGTATGAAGTAATAAACTCTCTTTCAGTATGTTTTTAATATTAAAATAGCCATCAGGGCAGCAAACGAGTTGTTATATTATTGAATCTGAACCATATTGTGCAAAAAGAGACAAACTGCACTAAGAGCCACTCAATCACTCTGCCAAGCACTGGAGCTAGGTGTCCCTGCTTTCATCACAATGGATGTGGTGCTGGTGTTCATAGAGAAAATAGCAAAGAGCAGGAAGGCCCTTCTTATTAAAGACTCAGCCATCTAGCTACAGAGACAAGACCTTCACATACCTACACACACACACCCCCTTTGTTGATAAAACAGAAATAAGTAAGCAGTTCTTTGATTTCTATAAGAAATGCCTCCAAACTGTGCTGTAATCACCAAGAAGAGCTGCATGTGTGAGCTGGTGGCTAATAGTATGAGAATGGTCTCTCCTCAGTTTTTTGGTTGATTTTTATTTCTTTTTGAGTTGCATTTCATAACCTATCTTAAGGTCTCCAAGAGTATGGTTCCTATATGTTACTTAGTTTGATATAAATATTTCCTTACTATTTTCTCCTAATGGCAAAAATGAGAATGTGACTCTTCCCTTCTACCCACATGTCCTCCTTAGTCATGTCTACCCTCGGGTGAAATAAAATGACCTGTCTCCTTTGGGATTTATCCTTTTCTTAGCGCTCTAGGTTTGTGGTATACTGACAGTACCCTGGGCATCTATGTGAGAATCTGCCTATAGGCGAGTTTCCCTGGCCTGAGAAACCCAGGGGTCCAATAAATTGTGATGGTCTAAAAGCCACCCTCCAAGATGCTTCGTGACATGTGACAAGTTTCATTGTGACATATTCATTTAGTTTTAAAATGTTTGAAGTGTATTCTCCCTCATAAACCTCAAAACAGCTCTTGAAAGTATATTGATATTAGTATTATTTTCTCAAAGTTGAAAAAAATGGAAGCTCATAGAGGGTTTTAATGTCTCAGAGTTTCAAGAAAATAACAAGTAAAGCCAAGACTCAGGGTCATTTTCTCCATTATGCTGTCATGTACATTATACAGTGTAAGGGGGATGCTATTTCTTACTCCCAAATTGCTAGTAGTTGAAACAATAAATAACATATCAGCAGATGATGGTCGCAGCTATAACACGTATGTCTTCAGTTTTTATTAAGCTGTATTTGTCAGGCTCACCTCATTTTACAGTGACTAGTCCGTAGCAGACACAAATCAACTGTGTTGTAGATGTTTAGAATAAAAATGTTGTCTATTTGTTTCCACATAATTCTAAGATAAATGGGAAGTGGCATAAGAGGTGGTTAAGAATAAGGAGAGAGTCCCTGGGTCCTGGACTAAGCTAACATGCTTAGATGCTAATTAAAAAGGTGGATATTTGAGTCCACGTCAAGATGTTTCAGTAAATGAGCTTCAGTGTTTACTTTTGAGAATTCAAGCACTAGACACCCCATGGACGACAGTTCTATTTGGATGACAACTGGTTTAGTGGGAGGAAGAATTAGAAAAGTTGTATTTCATTGAATTTTGCGCAATACATAGGTGGCTCTTACAGGTATTGGTATGACAAGGAGAAGAGGCAGAGTATGCCCCGGTTACTTGCCTTGTTCAGGTATCATGGTAAAAGTGACGGGAAGTTTAGAAATTGGTGTGATAACTTCTTTCCTTTGTGGGTTATAGAAATTCACCTCACCACTGCATAGTCACAGCTTATTTATCAACAGCTAAACACACTGTAAGGCATGCTTCAGCCCATCGACCCATAACCACTGGGAGTTCACAGGAGGAAGAATCTCTGGTGGATTTTCGTGGGGAAAGGTAGTATGCTGTGTATCACAGTGAGCTGGAATCCAGTTCTAGTTCTAGCAGATAGGAATGCTCGAAAATCAAGTTCACAAAGAAATGATACTTTTTCTATATTGTAGTTCACTTGTATGTAAAAAATCACTGCAGTATTTTATTCTTTGCACATCTCTTGAGGATTAGTTTTACTTAATAAGACACCAACACTACCAAATGCAGCTCAGTGTGTCACAGATGTTGGTGCAAAGAATGGATGACATAATTTTGAAAGAAAGCTTAGAAATCTATGCATACAAAGAGCAGGACTCAACACAAATAATTTGTGGCTGTTTTCTCAACAAAAGTAAAGAAGAAAAAGCAGTGGGAAGAGGACTATAGATTAAACATGTGGAATAAATGTTGGGCTCCTAACCACAAGGTCAGCCGTTCAAGCCTACCAACTTCTTCCTGAGGGAATATTAATGCTATCTGTTTCCATAAAGATCTGCAGTCTGATAACACTCTGGACAGGCTCACTGTGAGTTGGAAATGACTTGATGGCTGTGGTTTTGAATCCCCTCTCCTACCAATTACCAATAACAACATGTGAGTATTCTTCACGGAAGAAGTGAAGCTGGAAGCCAGAAAGGAGCGGCGTACTGGATTGGGTATTCTACACAGCATCTGTATCTTTGGACAAGCCTGACACCTTCTTATTTTTCTACCCAAGTTACTGAACTGCAATGCCTTTCCAAAAGATACAGAACACTCATACTAGACATTGTTTTAGGTTTGGGGATTTATGGAGAGATAGAAGGGATGTGAGGAAAATAAACAAGGAGAAAATATATACTTGATGATACTTAGTGAATGATAAAATGAAAAGATTGGAAAAGAACAAATTTAGGGGGAAGCATGAAAAATAGCTTCAGTTTGAAAAGACTGGTCAGGGGAGTTTTCATGCATATGCTGATATTTCATTAAACAAGGAAGCGAGGGAGCAAATCCTGCAAATATCTCAGGATAGGGTCTTGGAGGCGGAGGAGTGCTTAAGCACTGACGTGCTGAAGAGGAACCCTTAGCGGTCCAGCGGGTTATATGTTGGGCTGCTGATTGCAAGAGCAGTGCTTGCAACCCACCAGCAGCTCACAGGAAGAAAGTAGGGCTTTCTGTTCCCATAAAGATATACAAATTGGAAACCCACAGGGGCTTTTGACTCTTTTCCTATAGAATCAAAGTTCACTCAATGACCGTGAGTTTGGGGGAAGTCCTGAAGCACCCTGGTAGTGCTGTGAGGTAGGTATGCACCCAGCTGTTAACCACAGGTCAACAGTTCAAAGCCACCACCTGGGCTGTGGAAGAAAAACAGGGTTATCAGATCCAGTAAACATTGACAGCCTCATAAGCATTATAAAGGCTTCCTGTGGATGGGTTTACATGAGTGTTTTGTCTTCATATGGGACCATGAGTGATCTTTCTGAACAGAAGCTAAGAAACCAGGGCGAGAAAAGATCCCCGGCGATGTGAACCAGAGCATACACCCTTGAAGACAAATTAACGGGGGGGAGTCACTGAACAGTGTTGAGAAAAGACATGGCTTCATTTTATTTTATTAAGCATAGGCCAGTGGGAGTCTGTGAAGAGTGCTTAGGGAAGCTACTGTAAGAACTCTGCAAAAAATAAAAAAATTATCATGCTTTGGTCAGAGTGGTGGTAGTCGAGGGAGAAAGAAGAAATGAGATATTGGATATGATTTGAACATGCTGCTAACATGCTAGGTGAGGTAGCAGTTAAGCGTTGGGCTGCAATCCACATGGTCCACATGTGGACCACCATCTAAGCCACCATCAGCCCCACGGGAGAAAGAACATTCCACTCCTGTCATTCACTAAGTTTCCATCTCAGAAATGCACAGGGAGTTGCTATGAGTCAGCATTGATTCGACGGCAGTGAGTTTTGAGAGAGTGCTGAAAGGTTATACTGCATTAATTTAGAGTGAAAATCTAGATGCCACAAAAAATTCTAATTTTTTTTTCTTGGGTAGAAATATTCTTATTGTCAATAATTGAGATGAGGAAGGCTGTGGGAGGCATAGGTTTAGGGGAGATAGTAGAGTTAATCATAGAGCGTTTGCCTATTTTTGAAATAGATGAAGATTCAATAATAAAAGTTCTATCAATGTTTAAAGATCATCTTCTAAATATCAAAGAGCTTTTATTGTGAAGGTAACAATTCTTCCCAGTACCTGAAATTGACTCAAGATAGAAGTTAACTTGAAGAATGAATAAGGGGGTTGACATCCTTAATTAAGGGTAGGGAACCCTACCTTAATCTGTGACAGTGTACACAGTGATCACTTAGAAATGACTTGAATGTGTAATTAAGCTGACTAAGGAGTTCTAGCTCAAAATATGAAAAGTGACCAAGAGGGAAAAGATTTAGATGGTATTATCCTCTATCTACTCAAAAAAAAATTTAAAGTCCACAGAAAAAATGTGTTTAATTATAAAAAGCCATGGATCAATTGTTCAAATTTAAAAGTAATTTAATTAAAATTACGGGTTTAAAACCATGCATAACATTGAAGACCTCTTTTGCGGCCTTGAATAATAATAGCCGTTTCTTCTTGCCTTCATTCTCATTTCTATAATGAAAGAGTTGAAATTTTAAGTTAGCGGTAGTGAATTATCTTATATAGTTAGGTGATGTTTAATAATTTACTTCCGTTTTTTTACATTATATATAATTTTTCATAAGTTGTGTGGAAAATTATGATCTTCATAGAAGACATTATATTGGCATAATACTGTATCTTCATCTATATGAATGTTACACAGATGACCTGTATCAAATGGGAACTTCCTGTGTGCAGGGGGACGAATAGCGGTAGGCCCAATAATGGCCATCAGAAATGGGCTTCCTCTTGCTTGTTTCATGAGTTGTTATTGCTCCTGATCACTCTCATGGGTTAAGTCACATATGTTTTGAGAAGAAGTTGAGATGGTGTTTAAGACCAGTAAAGAGAGAAGAATTCTGAGATCCAGGTGTGTCTGCTCAGGGTGCCAGTAAAGAAGTGGCAGGAAATGTAATGTACATCAGTGTCCTTGCTTTATTCGTTCTGGAAAGGACTTAGAATATGGACAAGTATTCAGTTGTCCCACGGATTCATGTCGCTTTTCTTCTCGGTTCGCCTCTTCTACTTCTTGCTATATCCTGGTTTCTTCAAGCATTAAGCAAGAAAATGTGTTTTTTTTCCCTTTTGACCTTTAATTACCTGTTTTTAAAAACACTTCTTTGCAGTCTACCCTTTGGTAACATATCTGGTCAATCAATATTTACACAGAAGAAGCACAGGCATCTTTATTGATAGTCACATGCTCTCAAGAGTGATTAAGTGAGACTCTCCAGTTCTCCAAAGAATATGGACACTGAACACCGGGAGTTTTAGGGTGGAGTTGGTTGATGAGGTAGGCTTGTCTGAACTGAAGCGAGCAGGTTCAAGAAAGAACTAGAGATGAATGATTATGTATATATATAATCCACCAATCACAAAATGAATTGAAGCTTTAGAAAACACCTCCAAGGAACTCAAGTGGTTTGTGTTTTTCTGGAGAGAAAACTAGGAAATGAGAAGTTTTTCACCATAGATAGGCCCTTCTAGACTAGAAAGAACTGTATATTTTGACGGAGGTAGTTGGGGGTCTTAATTCAGATGTGACAAATATATAAACTATGAATTTGGTAAATTAAAGAGGTCCCCTTTGCAGGCAACATCATTTGTTTTTTTAATAAGAAATATCTCAAAATATTTTGTGGAATTTTAAGTCCTATAGTGGTTGGATGAATATTTTATATTAGTCAGTATTGTAATTCCTTGCAAACTGATATTTTGGTCACCTTCCCGGCCTAGAAAGTCATCCCACTATCTCTAGCAGAAACAAGTTGACACTTGACTCCCAGTCTCCCCATTTCTACCAAGCCCTAAACATTCTTAGATTGTTTTCTTTTGTGGGGGTGGTGGTGGCTATACTTTGGCATAAAACCACCATGTTTACTTGCATTAGATCTCGATCTTTTCTTTCTTCTAAAGAATTTAGTGATTCCAGACAGATAGTTATTTTTAGTGTTTTCCCATATACCCCATAGCTTTCTCATATCTTTATTCTTACTGCATTAAGATGTTAATATTCTGTTGTTAGGAGCAAGCAGAGTAGTGGTAACTTTCAGTAGAATGAGGGTTAAGGGGATGGGAAATGCTTTATAAAGTACTTAAGAGGGAGAGGAGATAAAAAAGAGAAAGTTAATTTAAAAAGGCCTCCTCAGGGATCAAGTTGTGGTTTGAGGGAAGAAGGATGACAGTAATTAACAATGAAAGCTGAAGGCTTATGATATACTAGGTCTTCAGCTATAAGAGTATTATTTCATTTAACACAACAATTCTCAAAAGTTCTATTTTTATTTCCACTTTAAAGATTATGAATCTGAGGCAGACTTTGATTAAAGTAGTTGTCTTACAATCTCATTGTCAGTGACCAGTAGAATCGGGTTTTGAAACCATAGTCCAGCGCATCGGATTTCCCTCACTGTGTGAGAAGAAAGAACAGAGGGGAGGAGGAAGCAACATGGAGTGCAGGAGGAAAAGCCTAAAGAGTAAGGATGTTTTCCCAGGAGAGAAAGTATAGGATCTAAGGAAATGGGGACAGGAAGGGGAGGGTATAGCAAGAAGGAAGAAGATGGGTCCCAAGGAAAGGCAGCAATTACTCCTTAGAAAAGGATCTTGTCGCTTCTTCGTCTCTCTCTCATTTAGGACCCAGTCCACAGCAGATTCCTCCCCGAGCTCTGCCTACATGTCTAGTTAAGAAAGGAGCATGTGCTGAAGAAGAGCTTATTTTCTCTGGCATCTGAATAAATGACATATTATGAAACACCAGTCAGTGCTTGGATGTGAAGAGGAATTATAGTGACGAATAACTATGGCCTGTGTAGAATGTGCCCATTTTGAGGGTACAGTCATCCACCAACTGGCACCCAATTCTGAGCTCCCTGACTCCTCTTGTAACTCACATTCAATTCCAGAGCCTAAGAACAATATCCAATGGTGTTGAATGGCCTTCCATATTTATTCACGGAAGCCAAATAATTCAAAGGCATCTGGTGTTTGCTTCAGAGATCATTGGTGAATCTTTGATCCATTTTGTCACGATTCATTTATCTGGTTCTTGGAAAATAGCTTTTCTTAAGTTTGTGTTCTAGTCAAGATGATACTGCTGACACTGCTTAGGGAGGGAGAATTGTGGATATAAAGGGGAGAAGGTGGTAAGTGTCTAATATTCAGTTTTCCTGCCGGGATACTAAAAAGAATCTCAGGCCTCTGAAGTGCTGTGACAGGCACAAACGTTAGGTAGTGAAGACAGGCTGGTGCTCATGATCAGAGGGGATCTTACAAAGAATTCAACAGTACATGCATGGTTTCTGTACCATAAGGATTGTGTCTCTGTCAAGGAATATCTGCACATCATGGAACTTCTTTACGTATTAAATGCTGTGATGGTTCTATTATATGAAATCAAGTAACCTATGGGAAAATTTTTGGGTTAAGATGTCCTAAAGTACAGAAAACTGGAAGGATGTTAAATAGAATCAGAGGGGAAGAGTAGAAAGAAGAGGTGGTGATTGCCCTAGATAAACAAGGATGCCTGTTTATAATTTTCCAAAAGCCAGCACAGCTCAATACGCCCAGTTCTTTCTGAGATTCCAAGGTTAGCAAGAATGCTTTTTTTTTTAGGTTGAGCAAAAACTATTGGTGAGAAAAAAAATGGCTCGAAGCCATATTTAGAAAATTTGTTGACTGTAATTAAGCCTTCGTGGGAGTCCCTGAGGTTTACTTACTTATAATTGAAAAAATGCAAATGAAGACAGTTAATCACTGGACTGGCCAACTATGAAGCTCTACTACCTACCTGCATGAATTTAAAATGAACACACAAATATGTCCAGTTGAAACAGTTACCTGAGGGCCAACTGGTAAATATCTCAGTGTAGCTGTGGATTTTTTCTTAGCCTGACCCAGATTGCCCTGTTTTCTGCTAACATCTTTGCCAATTTAGTCTTGAGCCGCTTCACCCAGGTTTCTGAGGAGCTGGCCTTCAGCCCAGGGAGAGCTCCAGCTGCCTTCTTGGCATCACCCAAAAAAAGCCTTCAAAAAACAGACCAGACTTCTTGTCCTCCTTTCAATTATGATTGATCTACTACTTAATGTTGTAAAACATTTGCTTTTCCAAATCCTGTAATCAAATAGGAATATTCCTGGGATTAAGAACTCCTCAAGAATTATTCCACAGTTATCAAGGATTGGCACATATTCTACCATTAATACTTGTCTGGCAAATTTTGTTTCTTCAAGCAATAAAGACAATTGGCCGACATTGGTTATATTTACCACTTGCTCATGTATGCAACTAAAGTTGATCCAAGATTTAAATGATCCCAAGAATGTCTTATATTTCTGTTAATGCTTATGTCCTCTAATGATTTCATTAAAAGAAAAAAATTCAGTCCAGTAGATTCTGTCATAAGTAGAGTAGAACTGTAAACTCTCACAAGAGGCACCTTGGAAGGAAAGCCCAGATCTCCTTGGGCAAAAATCAGCCACGGAAAACTTGAGGAGCATAGTAAAATCCGACTTCTCGAACTATAAATTAGCATTCCAAAATATTAATAAGTCATATGCAATTGTTCTACTGGGCTACCCTCTTTCATATTACTCTCTACTTTTCATATTTATATTCCATTTTAGCAAGCAAGGTATTAGTCTAAACTGCTTTTGTTCTATTACTGAATGGCCGTATGAAGATTACCATTATTAGGAAGGGTGAAGGACGGTTGATTACCAAACTACTCTCGAGACAGCCATGGTTACTTCTTATTCTGGTCAGAAAATTCCTAATGATCTTAAGGCTTAGATTATTAAATGTTTATTGATTTTGACCTTGAAAATCGTATGTGGAGAACATTTTTAGTATACTTATTGGATTTGTTGACCAGGGGAAGTAATGAAGAATTAATATTTCGCTCAACCTTGTATTATCTTTCTCTGTAAAAATACCAAATAAGAAATATAAAGGGGGGGAATAAATTAGAAAGAAATTTATATAAATAAAATATATATCAGATAGAGACCACTATTCATGAAACAATCAGAAGATCATTATAAGCAAACATGATTTTTTATTTGTACCTCTAGTAATTTCAGCTATTTCTTGTACAGTGCAGACAATTTAAATTCAGTATTGTAAACACCATAGTTTCTATCTTGTTTACATAATCTGGGTTAAAAACACTAATATCTATCTAATTTTACTAGGTAGAAATTTCATAATTGTCCTGCTCCACAATTCTTAACTATCTACTCACAAACAACATCAAACTTGATCCCTTAAACAAATTTAAATATTATATGTACCATAAAGCTTGTTCACCTACTCTGTCCCTAACTTAAGTTGAACCCTATTCTTGGCACTCCTCTATCAACTTATGCCTTCTTAATGTATTCATCATAAAGCATATTTTAACTTATGTATCTATTGTTCTCCTTTAGTTCAACACTTTGTTCTATTCGCATTGGTGCAACCAACACTTAAGAAAAATTGTTGGTCAAATTAAAATAATCAGTAGCTATTGAAGAAGATGGGTGAGTGCAAGTGTAGGTGGAAGACTGAATGGTCATACTGAGGAGTGAGGGCGTAATTAGGAAAGCTCAGCGTTGGAAGAAAGGTCGTTTCTCTTTCATGCAAGCATGAAATGGAGTCATGTCATTATTTGGATGTCAATTTTTATATCTATAGAACCTGAAGCCTTGCATTAATGAAATAATAGTATGCATTATTAGAATTGATTTGCATTAATAGTATGCAAATAAGGGCAGGGGTTCCAAATTTTTCAATTTATCCTGTTAGTTGCAAGTTATCTCAGGTAATTTTCAAGACATTTTCAGCTTTTTAAAGTTGTATGCAGCATAAAGAGATTAATGGATGCATCATAATACAAGAAAGTTCTCCTAAGACTTCTCTCCATTAAAACACAAATTGAGAACAGTATAGGAAAAGGGAAAAAAATCTATTAGTTGATTGGAATTCTGAAGAAAAGAGAGGGGAAACAGACAGGAAAAAATGTTTTTAATGCTCTATGTAAATGACTGTAAAACAGCTCTCCCACTCCTTTCTGCTTTCTCATGGACTATACTAGAAGAACAAGATGTGCAGAAACATCTGTTGCATTTCTTAAATAGTACTTTGACATTTTCAAAGAATAATGGCATTATTAAAAGAGTCCTAATTAGTGAGGTTAGTGGCAGTAGACCACTAAGGGAATAAAGGAGATAGGGTAGGGAGAATACATCTAACATAGTCTGATGATATCTTTGTACTGAAGATTCATTTGTCTATAATTCAAAGTTTTCAGAAGCTTCAGGGGTCAGTTGGTAATCATGTACTGTGACGCTATGTGACAAGTGTTTCCTGATTTACTTTACCACTTACTTGCAGTGTGATATTGGGCAAAGCTGTATGATCCTTCGAAGTTACAACTAAGCAGAACAGTATTACCTACTTCAGAAGTAGTTGTGAGAGTTGATTGAGAGAAATGAGTATCATGCTCTTAGTCCAACGACTGTCATATAAACATATCCACTAAGTATAAGCTCTTGTTTTTAAAATAGCTGTACGTTATTAGATCAATAGATGGGACCAACTAGTAAGCACTTGAAACTGCCCTCAGGTAACAAGTGTGCTGCTCTGCGTTCAAATGATCACAACCTTGAAAACCCTACAACGGAGCAGTTCATACATGGAGTTAACATGAGTATGAATCAATTCGAACACAACTAAAAGCATTTAGTCTAAATGGGCTAGACAGGCCATGGAAAAGAATTAGATGTTTGTTTTTTCTACTGAAATGGCCATTGTGACACAGGCAGGCTAGAAGGATGACTGATATATGGACCTCTTTTGCTCTCATTAGAAAGATAGGGAGGCCAACCAAGATAAAGACTTAGATCACTGATTAGGAGCTCTAATGGCACAGTGTGTTAAGGGTTGAGCTGCTAAGTGAAAGGTGGGTAGTTCTAATCCACCAGTCTTTCTGGTGCTCACAGTTATTGTGAGTCATGCAGTATTTTGTGGCAGACTTCACTTCACTCAGCATAATGGTTTCCAGTTCCCTCCATGTCATGAGTTGTTAGATGGCTTCATCACTGATTTTTAGGGATATATTGTATTCCATTGTGCATATGTACCAGATGTCTTTGTCCATTCTTCTACTTATGGGCATTTGGGCTGTTTCCAGCATTTTGCTATTGTAAACTCTGCAGTAATGAACATGAGAGGGCATACTTGTTTTCATGTTCTGTGTCTTATTTCTTTGGGTTATATGGCCACCAAAGGTATTGCTGGGTCATATGCTATTTTTATCCCCAATTATTTTATGCATTGCTATATTGCTTTCAACAATGTACATACTTATAAGCCACAGCAGTGTTTAAGAGTACCAATCTCTCTCTACCCATTCCAGAATGTGTGGGCTCTGTGTTTAAGAATTGGCTATCATTGTGAGTGTTAGGTGATATTGTTTTGATCTGCATCTTCTGGATGGATTGTGATCGTGAACGGTTTTTCATGTGTTGATTAGCCATTCTCCTTGTGAATTCCCTATTTGTGTCCTTTGCCCACCATTAAATTGGGTGACTTGTGCTTTTCTTGTTGTGTCATTGCTAAAGACTTTTCCCTCCTAGAGTGCAATTTTTCTGTCACTGTTTGTTAAAGAGAATGTGCCTTTCTCATTAAATGTTTTTTGTCCTTTGTGGAAAATCAGTTGCCTATAGGTAGATGCTTTTATTTCTGGGGTCTTTATCCTGTTCCATTGGTCTACACATCTATCATTGTACCAGTCCTGGGCCATTTTTACTACTGTCTCTATGAAGTAAGTTTTGCGGTCAAGTGGAGTGAGGCCTCCTACTTGGTTGTTCTTTCTGAGAAGTTCTTTGCCTATTCTTGGCCCCTTCCCTTTCCATATGAAGCTGGTAATTTGTTTTTATGTGTCTTTAAAGAATGAAGTTGGATCAGAATTGCATTGATTTTGTTGTTAGCTTTAGGTGGTACTGATATTTTCACAAAATTAGATCTTTCTATCCATGAACACAAAATTTCTTTCATCACTATAGGTCTCTTGATTTTATTACTGCTGTTTTGTGGTTTTATTTCTACAGGTCTTTTGTGTCTTTGGCTAGATTTATTCTTGGGTATTTCACTTTTTGTTTGGCTATTGTAGATGATATTTTCTTGATTTTTTTGGAGGTCTCTTTACTTGGTTATAGGAATTTGGTTGCTTTGTTCATCTTGTATCCTGCTGTCTTACCAAATCTCTTATTTCCAACAGTCTTTTTTGTGAAGTCCGTGGGTTTCTCTCTAAATAAAATGATGTCATCTGCAAATAGAGAGAGTTTCACTCCCCCCACCCCACCCAATTTTATTCCCTTTGTTTCTTTCTACTGTCTAATGATTCTGGCTAAGACTTGCAGCATCATGTTAAATAAGAGTGGTAATAAAGGACACCATTGTCTAGTTCCTGTTTTCAGGGGAAATGTTTTCAATGTCCCCCTTCTGAGTGAGATATTGGCCATTGGATTTCTTTTATGGCTTTTCTTATGTTGAGAAGTTTTGCTTCTATTCCTATTTTATTGATACTTTTCATCAGTAATGAGTGTTGGATATTTTCAAATGCATTTTCTGCATCTATTGTTAAGATCACGTGGCTCTTATTCTTTGTCTTGCTTCTGTGGTAGATTACCTAGGTTTTTTTTTTTCAAATGTTGAGCTATACTTGCATCCCTATTATGAATCTCACTTGATTATGATCAATTTTTGTTTTGTTTTGTTGGGAAAATTTTTTTGACCAAAATTTTGTTGGGAATTTTTGTGTCTATGTTCATGAAGGCTCTTGACCCATAGTTTTCTGTCTTGTGTGGTCTTTGCTTGATATCAGATATGCTGAGTTCATAGAATGAATTTGGAAGTTAGCAGTCCCTTTCTATATAGTGAAATAGATTGTGTAGAATTGGTGACAACTCTTCTCTGAATACTCAGAAATCCCCTATGAAGCCATTGGGTCCTCGGTTTTTTGGTGGAAATTTCCTGGTGACCTTTTCTATTTCTTCTTTTGTTATTGGTCTGTTCAGGTTTTCTATATCCATCTGTGTTAATTTGGGTAGACTGTGTATCTAGGTATTTGAACACTACGGATTTTGATATACCATATATATATATATATGGAGATGCTTATTATCTAGAGTATATGTATTTTTAAAATTTAGCTTTCTGGACATCTCAGCTCTTTCCCATGTCCCTGCTCACAAATTTAATTTATACCTTAGAAGGCATCTTGAATGAAACCTTAGACTATTTTCAGAGTTGTCTCACAATCAATGTATTAGATTTATTCACAGGATTCCTGCATCAGCTTGAGTGAGCAAAGGGGTTCTGAAGAAGAGACAGGCTATCATATTTTTGCTGCAGAATTAGACACCATCTATCTGAAAATGGAATCTGTGGTAAAAAAAAAAATCCCCAAATTACTTATATAATCCTTCTCTTCAGATCCAGCCAATGCTCCCAAGACTCACTCTTTGGGAGACGCTTAATAAAGCAGTAGAAATAACTTATCTTCCTTTATTCTGCTAACGCTAGCGCCCTGAAGCAAACTGTATCACTGTCCCTGTTATAAGGCCGCTTTGCTTTCCTTTACCTAAAGCATACGATAGAAATTACTGACTTCATGAGCATTTTTCATTCTGGAAAGCTGACAGACTTATAGGAACTGTTGATTGGCCAAGAGGTAGTGTTTTGCAGCTTCGGAGGAAACAGAGACAGATAGGTTTCTGATTTTCCAAAGTTTTTTTTTTTCTTTTTTTCTGTGACCTTTGTCCTTCATCATTTGCATTATACCGCCTAGGACAACATCAAAGTTGTGTATAGTGAAAGACTTTATATCAGTGGATGAAATAAATTTTCCAAAGTCTTTGGGTTTCATTAATCTAATTGTTCTCAAAGCTGAGCCGGCATCAGCATCCCTTAGATGAATTGCTACAGTAAATTTCAGGCTCTGAGGTGGTGGGTTTGGGGTTAGGCCCACATTTCATATAGGTTCCTAGGTTACGCTGCTGCAGCTGGCTCAGAAAGTGCGTTTTGAGAACTGCCTCCCTCACTCATGCTTCATTTCTAGCTTGTTAACATGAGTAATCTAAACCTGCTTTTCTGTACGTAGATTTTTCCTTTAGCTAGGCTATATAAACAACATGTTATACACTTTTTTCTTTTGGTTGGAGTTATGTGTATCTTGTGCTGTGAAGTAAAAAAATAAAACCTTTGAAAAGACAATAAATAAATATGCAGTAAAAAGAGACAAGTAAAATAAGCGAGTCATTCATTTTCTTGAGTTACTTCACAAAGCAATCAAGCATATGTGCATTGAATTGTGACTCTAATCTACAAATCACTTTGCCTTTGCTTATTATTTTGGGGTCTATGTAATAATGGCCTTTGGTGTTTTTTTTTAATGGTTAAAATCCAAGGAACGCACACCTAGAAAATATCTTCCCTTGTTTCCCCCCAAATCTGTGCAATAAACGTTTGGTGCTCTTATGATTGTCAAGGCAGTTCATGGTTTTTTTTGCTTGTGTGCTCATCACTCTTCTTTAGCTGTAAGAAAGGAACAGAAGGGCAACCAGAGTATCATGGAGGCCTTAGATGTGGCTGCTAATGTCCCCAAGGGAATATAGTAGGGTTACAAGAAATGACAAGAAGCTCATGTGAATGCAAGTCTCATTACATAGGGAAAGCACAGGATTTAGAGTCCCTCAGCTTGAGCACTCAGAAGGTTGTTTGCGTAGGTCCTATTATTTAGTGTAACTACGGTTCAAAACCCTGTAGGCTACACAAGTCTCCATAACTAGGGGTAACATACTAAAACATATTATTGGATTCCTCGTTGAACCCCAGTGGGAACATTTCCTTAGTTAATGCTGTAAGAAATTTGACTGATTGTCAAAGTATGCTCAAGCTAAAGTCAGATATGAAGTCCAGTTATTCATTCTTTCCTTTCACTGGGTCACAGGTAAAACACTGGTTGAAATGAAATTCTACCTTTCCAGCATGTATGGCCCAGGAAGTTGAATTAGCATATAGTATGCACTATATGGTCCAGTTAGTTAAAACCAAAAAAAGAAGTAACCTAAAAAGTGCCAGAGTTGAAAGCCTGGGGATAGATGGGCCTCTCAGCTGACTCTGCTAAGTTGTGACTTACAGCATTTTTAATGCTACCCCTATCCAGCAGTGTAATGGTATGGTTTGGCTCAGTACTTAATACTTTCTCAATAAGGCTGCTTAAATAGGCATGCATTACTGGATCAGCTATCTCATCATACAAAGGAAATGACAATGATCCCTACTTCATGGAGTTTTTTATGAATATTCAAGGAGAAAATATTTACAAAGTTCTTAGAATTATGGTTGGAATATTGTAAATGTTAAATAGCTTATTAATCACATAGATACAGGGGCCTCATTGAATGCTGTCTGGCCTGCAAAACCCAGGTACAGTACATTCAGGACTTGAAGATTGTTAAATGTATACTCCAAGCTCTTTAGCCACCTATCAGAAACCATATCACCCATGGGTATGTTCCTCTCCATAACTGCCTGCGTGGTCACCAATCCTAAACTCAGGTGGCAAAATAGTCTGTAAATATCTTTGTCCATTGGCAGGGCCGTACAATTGAGGTGTAGCCCTGATAATGTTTTATTCTTCCGTGTTGCCAAATAGGTGTCAAGTATGAGTAATTGTCACCATTACTAATCTTAAGTGTAATATATTTTGAGACTTGCCACTTTGGAAAATGGTTATTACCTTGGGATTTTTACATGTTAAATATGTGGATTTTTCTCTAGAGTTTCAGCTTTTAGAAAAATATGCCTCACAGAATATGCTTTTTCATTTGATTATTTTTATTTTACTTTGGTATTAGAATAGGAGTATAGAGGTGATTGTGCTGTGGCCTGTTTGCCTTATCCTGCGGGAACACATGCTCCTTTTCAGCAATGCTGTATACTTGCTCAAGCAAAGAAATGTTTTAGCTGTGAAACTGCACTACCATCTTGTACATATTGGGCCTAGACTAACCCATATGTATCTCATATTTTCCTTCCTGTAGCTGGACAGCGCCACATCACTTATTCAAGCAGCTAAAAACCTGATGAATGCTGTAGTTCTCACGGTGAAAGCATCCTACGTGGCTTCGACCAAATACCAGAAGGTCTATGGGACCGCAGCTGTCAACTCACCTGTTGTGTCTTGGAAGATGAAGGCTCCCGAAAAAAAGCCCCTTGTGAAGAGAGAAAAACCTGAAGAATTCCAGACCCGTGTTAGACGAGGTTCTCAAAAGAAACACATTTCTCCTGTACAGGCTTTAAGTGAATTCAAAGCAATGGATTCCTTCTAGGAATGATAGGCTTTAACCTGGAAGCATTTTCTTTCTTTTTCCCTTTCATTTTCTTTATAATTCAAATTTTGTATGTATACCTGCCGACTCGTATGCCTCAGGCATGGGGAAATTAAGGGACCAGTGTCTGTCTGCATGTAAGATGAGATGTGATCAATATTACAGATCCATCTGTAGCCCAGGAGGGACCAGGGGATTTCTGTCCTGAGGTGACACAGAACTGTCCTTTGCAATATTCTCATATAATTGGGCAAAGAGTTCGCATCAGAATGTTTACGGGAGTGGGTGGGGATAGGGGGAAATAAACTTAACTCTACAAAAGCAAATTCTAATGCATGCAAGAATCATTAGGTTGGCAGGTATATTAATAAGTGAAAAATGCAGAAGTGTAATGGTAGAACATAAAGTTTGTATTGCTTCTGTTTCAGTGCAAAAATGTACTAGCCAATATGCTTAATTGTGTGCCCACAAATTGAACAACTTAACTTTGAAGCCACTTCCATGTATTCAGGGGACTTTTAACAAACGGGAAACTAACCAGTCCAGCCTACAACGAACGCTTCTTGAATCGCTCTCACTTCTAGTAGTGCCATCACTCGTGCTCATGTCATTGATTTTCTCTCATTTTCTGAAACAAACAGTTCTTCTCAACAATTAAAATGGTCTCAATGGCACTGGAAACCCAGTATGCTTTCCTTTTATATTGTTTTCATTTGGGCTATGATTTTGTTAGAAATAGGAGGTCCAATGGTGGAATGTAGAATGATGGAAACTGATACTATGTGAAGGTTTAGAGGCAAATACTAGGTGTAGCTTGGAGTGTTGGTGTCTAATAGACCATTGTATCCACTAACTCGAAATAAATGCACTTAATCTTAACCTTGGAAGAATGTTTTCTTTGTCTAAATATACACTGACTTAATGGATTAGAA
The DNA here is from genome assembly GCF_000313985.2 of Echinops telfairi. Classification (NCBI taxonomy): domain Eukaryota; kingdom Metazoa; phylum Chordata; class Mammalia; order Afrosoricida; family Tenrecidae; genus Echinops; species Echinops telfairi. Next base: position 36,708,185 of record NW_022111368.1, read on the forward strand.
TATCTACCTGAGAATTGATTTAATCTTTTGAAAATTTGTTTGGTTGTAGAGTTTGGGGTAAAATAAATGATGCCCAAAGAATTTTCTTGGTCATCTTTGGAGTTGATATTTGTTTCTGTTATATTTTGTGCTCTGTGTTTCTATTTGTTTCCATTCCTTATCCAACGAATCTAAAATAAGAAAGTAGACATATTTAGACTTTGCTGATCCATAATCAGCCCAGAGCTAAACTTCAGAAATGTAATGTGATTTCAGAGTAAATCTACATCCAAAACAATTTTTCTGTAGATCGGTCCATTAATTTCAAATGATTTATATGTTTCAAAATATTATTTTTATCTAGATTGGAAAGACAATGTCCTGCTCCCATTATAAAGGAGGAATAGCCTGAAGTCTGTTTGCTAAGGTTTGAAGAGTAGAAAAATATTCTGTGAATACTTACCACAGACTACAAATATTCACCTGCATGTTATAAAGTCTTACCACTAGAGCAAGTTCTAAAATTACCAAATCATGGCATATCTCCATAAGATTATTGATAAAAATGTGTTATTTTACAAGGTGATAATGCAATGGGGGTTACAAGCACCTGCTTATAATAGCTGAGGTCCAAGGTACCAAAGAGATAAAGCAGGGGAGGTGTGGATTGAAAGAAAACATATCCCAGTGTTCATGTAGAAGGGATTCTGCTCAAACTACTAAAACATGTTGCAAAGCCACCACTGGGTATGGCAAATGCCATCCAGAGTCAGAATGCTCCATGAGTGAAGGAGTCACTATTTCAAAAAGGTAAAAGGGTTTACATTGATTTTTCAACATTGATCATTGACTTACTGATCAACCCGAGCTTTTTATTTGTGGAACTCTTAAGAACAGCCACTGCCACTTATTTAACCACCATTGAAGGACTGTCTTCTTGGAGCCAGGTGTTTATGTGAGTACCACTCAAATAATTTCCTGGTTCCCTTCCCTGCTAGCACTGGAACCTGGCATGACTGTAGGCAGTATGGTATTTTGATCCAGTACCCCGAGGAGCAAAGATTTCCTATTTTTCAGTGGATTCCCAATTTCAAGAAAACCGTAAATTCTCCCCAACCTGCCCACCCACCCCACCAAAATTGAAAATACTTTGCAGAGAAATTCAATCACCCCACAGAGCTACATCGTCCTTTTTGACCTATCCCCAAAGATAATTTAGACATCGCTGAGATCATTCAGCTCCTCTGAGCTACAGAATCCCAGAGAAGAGAGACTGCGGGGTAAAAGGCCATAAATGAAAGTACCATCCACAGAGTGATCATTCCTTGGGAAAAAAGCAAAACTATACTACTCACAAATCCCCAAAACAGATATAATTAATATAGTTAACTCCCTAGTTTTACACATTATTATTTAATGTATTGAAAAATGTTAATGTTCTTCAGATGAGCCCCAAATCTTTAAATATTCAAAAGCTTCTTTGAAAATCCTGAAAAACTGCCAGCAAGCATTGAAAGAACATACAGAGAATGCCCTTGGCTCTACCCTATATACGTTATATGTTTTAATATTTGCAAACTCATAAATAGTATTTGTGTGTTTTCTAGAAATCAGTTCTTCATTTTACTTATAGCATCAGTGTTTATTGGATGAGCATCATCACTATCGTTCCTGTCACTGCTATTGAGCTCAAGAAGGAAAATACCGACTCATAAAAGCTATGGTAAGCACAGGGTGTCCTGGTGTCACAGTGGCTCAAGGTCTTGGCTGCTAACCAAAAGGGTGGTGTCTTGAACATCACAGCGACTATGCAGGAGAAAGATCTGACAGTCTGCTTCTGTAAGGATTAGCAGGCTTGGAAATGTTTAGGGGTAGTTCTACTCTGTCCTTTCAGGGTCACTGTGAGTCAGAATCAACTACATGTCAATGTGCTTTCTGGTTTTTTTTTTTCTCTTAATGTTGAAAGCAGTACAGGAATTATATATGTGTGTATATATGTATATATATCATATACTTTTACTATGCAATATATATATATCCTTGAGAAGCATAGTCAATTCAGGAATATGTTATAAACTAAAAAGGCTGACAACTAACTAAGCCAAGGAATCATGGTGCCTGCTTTGGAGACTCTGGCCAAGTTGTAAACAAGGTGTTATTGTAGAGAGTATTCCCGATGGGAAGAGAGAAAACTCACAAGATACTTCTGAATCACATTAGAAAAATGTGGCAAGAGAAAGATAGATTTATTTTATACTCACATTTATATAATTTATAAATTATGAGTGGCCAAAATTCAGGACCCTGAAAATCTGGCCAAGAACAGGAATCAAGTGGTAGAATTTACTGTGGGTCTTGCTTTAGGACCAAAGTAGGAGTCTTCAGCATGTTGAAGGATAAGGAACTCAGACTCACTTGACAGAGTTCAGAGAGGAAGCCGACTCTGGGAAACTCCCACCCTGATTCCTTGATCTATCACGAAGACTAGGGTGACAAGGATTTCCACAGTTCAATTTTGATGGAATGGGAAGGTAACTTTGTATAATTTCCACTTAAGTCTATTTTCCAAATTCAAGTGTGTCATATGTTGCTAATGATTAATTAGAATTATTTGTATAATAAAGTTAAATAACTTTATTGCACAGACTATATATATGTATAGTTCTTTAAAAATACATTCTTAGAAAACAGAATGAGACAAAACAAAACAAAAACAACTCAAGCCATTAAATATGAAACTCAAGATATCTTTCATTACTTATTTGACATTGTACCCAGAGGTAATCAGTAATGAAAGTATATTCTGAGTAATGTGTTTTTCTCTCCATTTCTACATGATTATGAACCCATGGAAAATGTATTATACATTTTATGGATATCTTTTCCAAATTCCTTTTGTAATAATTCTAGGAACAAGGTGGGGCTGACAAAGCCTACTCTTTTATCTTAAAGATCTTCCCAGAATGCCAAGAGATGGGAATATATTGGTAAAGACAATTTCAAAAATTAATTATTTAGAATGCTTTACCTGTGGGAAAAAACATTAAGCTGTAGGGGGAAATGTGAAGTGTGATCCAGAGTTCACCAATTTGTTTAGTATTTGAGAACACTTAATGTCTTAAAGAAGGTGCTCTAGTGTCACTGCAGGAGCCCCGGCGATGTAATGGTAAGCGTTGGGCTTTGATCTGCATGTTCAACAGTTCAAAACCACCACAGCTCTGTGGGAGAAAGACTGGGTTTTCTATTCCCATAACCAGTTAAGAGCCTTGGAAATCCAAAGGCATATCACAGTCAGTTAACATTGACTCGAAGGCAGTGAGCTTCATTTGGTTTGGTGTCACTATTGGATAAGCATTGAGCTGCTAACCACAAGGTCTTTGGATCAAGCCTATAAGCCACTGTGATAGAAAGTCCAGACTATATGTTGTCATAAAGATTTACAGCCCCAGAAACCTTATAAAGGGTTGTTACAAGTCAGCAGTGATTCCCTGGTAGTAAGTTAGTGTCTAATTGACATTCACCATTTCAGGAGGTAGCATATGAGCAAGAACCAATGGTGCTAAGGGAAGAAGTTCAAACTGCAATTAATACATTAGCCAAAAAATAAAACCCTCTTGGAATTAATAGAATACCCATTGAAATGTTTCAGAAAGTTAAAGAAACACTAGAAGCACTCATTTTCTATGCCAGGAAATTTGGAAGACAGCTACTTGGCTAACTGGAAGAAATCCTTATTTGTGTCCATTCGAATAGTGACTCAACAGAATGCTCAAACTATAGACCAAAATTCTTGTGATGCTCATTCAACAATGGTTGCAAATGGTACGATGACAGAGAAATGTCAGAAGTTCAGGCCAGATTCAGAAGATGGCATAGACCAAGGGCAATCATTGCTGATGTCAGATGCATTTTATCTCATATGAGAGAATACCAGAAAGATGTTTACTTATGTTTCAATGATGTGCAAAGCCATTCAACTGTGTGGGCCATAATAAAATGTGCAGAACCTTCAGAAGAATTGTAATTCCAGAATATGTTATTGTGCTCATTCAATACTTGTAAATGGACCAAGAGGCAGTTGTGCAAACAGAACAAAGGAATACTGCATGGCTTAAAATCAGGAAAGTTGTGTGTCAGGGTCGTGTTCTCTAACCATACTAGTTCAAGCTCTATGCTGAGAAAATCATCAGAGAAGCTGGATTATAAGAAGAGTGTGGCATCAGGATTGGAGGAAGGCTTATTAACAACCTCTGATATGCAGATGACGACTTTGCTTGCTGAAAGTGAAGAGGACTTGAAGCACTTGCTGATGAAGATCAAGGATTGTAGCCTTCATTATGGATTACAACCCAGTGTAAGGAAGACCAAAATCCTCACAACTGGACCAAAGGTAACATCATGATAAATGGAGAAAAGATTGAAGTCTTCAAGGATTTAGTTTCACTTAGATCCCATTGATGTTCATGGAAGCTTCAGTCAAGAGATCAAAGGGCATACTGTATTAGGTAAATTTGCTACACGAGACTTCTCATAGAGCAAGTATTTTACTTTGAGGACTATGGTGAGCCAGAACCAAGCCCTGGTAATTTCGATGACCTCATATGCATGTGAAAGTTGAACATTGAAAAGGGAAGAGCGTAAAAGAATCGATGCATTTGAATTGTGCTAGACGAGAATATTGAAAGTACCATGGACTGCTACAAGGACAAACCAATCTATGTTGGAAAAAGTAAGGTCAGAGTGTTCCTTAAATGGAAGGAGGGCAAGAGTTAGTCTTATGTATTTGGGTTTTATTGTCAGGAGAGACCAGTCCCTGGAGAAGGATTTATATTTGATAAAGTGGAAAGGCAGTGAAAACAGGAAGGTCCTCAAGGAGATGGGTTGACACAGTGGCTGTATCAATGGGCTTGTCACAGAACACTTTTCCTTGTGAGGATGGCATAGGGCAGTGCCGTGCTGCAGTGTTTCATTATGTTGTGCAATGTGTCCCTCTGGGTTGGAGCCGACTTGATGGCACCTAACAACACATAAGTGTCTTAAATTAATTCAGAGTTTATAATGCCTCAAGAAGAAATACAAGAAATCAAAGCAGTTTAATGCCACAAATGGAGAGAAAGAACAGAAAAGAACTACTGAGGGTAAATTTCAAATGCATTCTTCTGGAACTTTATTGGAAGCTCCTGCATTGGGCTGAAAGAAGAGCACACATTTACTGTGCTGTGTTATACAGTGAAGATGTGCCCATAGTTGAATGAGTCTGAAGAATAAACCAGGGACATCACATGTGGTAGTTATATAATCATTTGTCAATTTGAGAAGATTGAGAGTGAAGGGTTGGAGTCTAGCCTGTCAATCAGGTCATAGCCAATGAGGCCTCTGTGTGGGGTTGGCCATCTCCTGAGCATTCTGGGAATGCCGGTATTCTTTCTTGGAGGTGAGAGACAGTCTCTTTTGCTTCACTCCCTGGGAGACATTGCAACTGACAAGACTCATGGAACTGCACGTGCCCTGAGCTGGATGAGCCATGTGGAGACCCCTGCCATGACTGAAATGCTTACAACACCACTGGATCCATGACTTCCCACCCACTGGCCTGTGATCTTCCTACCTTCGTGTCATTGCACATGTTTTGTGAGTCTGAAGAGGACTTTATAGATTAGTATCAGGTATATGGTCTAATATTGGATTTATGGATTTGATCTGGACTGGACTGGGATGTTTTCTCAGTATTCAATTGCTCTTGTATATAAAGTTCTTATTACACATATGAGTGTGTCTATGAATTTGTTTCTCTAGTCTACCTGGACTAACATGCCACAGTAAGAATGCACCTGAGAGCATGGGAGAAAGGTTTGTCATTCTCATTGATATTTATTTTCAACCCATGGGAATAAAAAACATCACCTTTTGGGCCTATATCAGTTGTATCAAGCACATTTGTATGTATGTTGCCATCATTTTATAAATATTTCTTTCTGTTTGACTCCTTACTATTATCTCCTTTTTCCCCCTCCTTTCCCCATCCTCCCACCCTCGTGAACCCTTGATAAATTATAAATTCTTTTTATTTTCATAACTTACACCAACCACTGTCTCCCTTCACCCATGTTTCAAAATATACAAAATGTCATCTTTTGGGCTTATATTAGTTATTCATATCAGATTAGAAAACATTTTCTCCTTTCAATGAATTCACCATACCTAGAAAATTAAGAAGAGGAAAAGAGAAAATAGGAAAAAAGAAGAAGGAGAGAGACAACGGCACTCGGGGAGCAGGGCATTAACCCACACATGGGGAGGATATTGTTTATGTCTCCCCCGACAGGAAAGGGAGTGAGAGTGTGGACCTCACCATGGACCACCAAACCCTGAGGGCAACTTAACCACAGGGATCAACTCATGAACAGGATTACCCGCTGGCCCCAATTTGAGATATATTGATCCCCTCCCTAGAAAAATATGCTACAGAGGACAACACTGAACCTACAGTGTGGGGAGAGGGACTGGTCTGAATCAACCACATCGGAGCAAACTAAGAACGAAAAAGAGAGAGGGAGTGACTACACCCCATTATGACACACCAAGCCCTGAGGACAACATCCATGCACAGACCTGCTAAGGCACAGAAAGGTCTTTAGGGCTGATAACAGTTCAAGACTAGATATCCCCCAGCTGGGCATACTGCCACAGAGAACAATAACAGGGACACTCTATAGAGAATGAGCCCGGTCTGATCCCCTCACAGTGGGCAACCAAGAAGGGAGCCATCAGCAATGGAAGCAAAGCCATGAAGCCCCTGAGGAGGCCCCAAAATAGACTACAGGCTAAGAGGGGCATCACCCAGAACTCCCCAGGACTGGTGGGGAGATAGTCATAAAGGTCAGCGGACAGACCTAGAATTATGTATGGATGTTTTTCTGTATTTTTCCTTTTCCTTTCTGTCCCATTTGATCTTTTGTTCTCTGTTTGTTTTGTCTGCCTATATAAGACAGGCATGAGAAGCAAATCCGAGGAGAAAGCAACGGGACCAATGGGTCCAGGGGAGACTTGGGGGTAGGAGGTGGCAGGGTGGGGGTGGGAGTGGCGAACAATCAATGTCATGGACAGGGGAACAACTAGGAAATTAAAATCAACAGCGAGGGCCACTTAGGGACCCTGGTGGTGTTGGAGCAACAGTCATCTAGCCAAGAGGAATTACTGGGAGTCCAAAGAAGGGTGAGTATGATAGTGAAAGAGGAGGGCTGGAAAAGGAAACATGAAAGATCTAGGAAACAAAACAATCAATAGAGGTAGAAACATAGTCATGTACATATGTAAATATACTAATTCATAAAAAAGAGGTATTGCCTATATACATTTATTTATGTGCCAATATGTTGAGGAAGTGGGTGGACTTTGGACCTCTACTCAAACCCTCCCTCAATGCAAAAACACTTTTTTTCTATTAACCTGGCATTCTGTGATGTTCAACCTCCAGACACAGTCACTGAATGCAAAAGAGGTTCATAAGCAAAGATGATGGTGCCCGGCTATTAAAAGATATAGCATCTGGGGTACTAAAGACTTGAAATTAAACAAGTGGCCATCTAGCAGAGAAGCAACAAATCCACACGGAAGAAGCACACCATCCAGTGCAATCATGAGGTGTTAACGGGACCAGGTACCAGGCATCAGAAGACCCAAAACAAATAATCATGTTGATGCAAATGAGTGGGGGCCAAGTGAAGACTCAAAACTCATCTGTAGATAATTGGACATCCTCTCACAGAAGGGTCACAAGGAAGGGATGGGTCAGCCAGGGTGGAGTATAGTACTGATGAAACAAATCATATTCCTTGAGGCTTCCTCATCCCCAATATCATGACCCCGGCTCTACCTTACAAATCCAGCTAGAACAGAGAATGTACACTGGTACAGACAAGAGCTCTCAACACACAGAATCCAGGATATATAAACCCCTCAGAAACCAAAATAGGGGTAGTGACTCCATGAGAGTAGGGAGAAGGCAGCAGAGGGTGTGGGGGTGTGGGGGAGGAGAAGAAAAGGGGAAACCAATCACAATGATCGACATATAACCACGCACCACCCCCAAAAGGGAAGAACAACAGAAACATGGGTGAAGGGAGACCGTGCTAGGTGTAAGTTATGAAAATAAAAAGATTTTATAATTTATCAGTGGTTCACGAGGATGGGAGCATGGGGGAAGGAGGGGAAAAAAGGAGCTAATAGTAAGTAGTCAAACAGTAAGAAATGTTTATAAAATGATGATGGCAACATACATACAAATGTGCTTGATACAACTGATGTATATATTGCTATAAGAGCCCCCAATAACTAGAGGAAGGTTGTGGGTTTCATTATTGCTATACTGTACCCTAAGTAACTCATCTCCCCACTCCCCCTCTGCAAGGTATGTCCAGTTGTCTAGAGATGGGCATTGGGTCTCCATCGCGCGCCACC
>NW_022111368.1:36717870-36731833 GCF_000313985.2 Echinops telfairi
AAAAAAAAAAAAAGAGCCCCCAATAAAATGATTTTTTAAGAAAAATTATATTCTTCTTAATATGTGTTTTTTGGTTTTTTATTCTTTTGCATAGTTTTGTGTTTTGTTCTTCTTGATATAAAATATCCTGTGTTCCAGTAGCAGTTTTAGAAACAGCTTCTGCAAAGAGCTATATTCTGACTCTGCCATCCAGTGCCTTCTGACTCAGAGTGACACTGTAGGACAGAGGAGAGCTGCCTCGTGGGCTTTCAAGCTTTAGTTGTAACTCTGTCTCTTGCAGAGAGACCTGTGGTTTGAATTGTTGCCCTTGAGAGGAGCAGTCCACCATGTATCTACTATGCCACCTTGGCTCAGACACAGGAAGCATAGATCAGCAAATGTTTTCTCTAAAGGATCAAATAAGAAACATTGTATGATTTGTGAACTCTATGAACTCTGATATTATTGTGCAAAAGTAGCCAACATTACAAAAGCCATCGAGTGCAGCCATAAACTAATAAAACTTTGCTAAAAGAGTTGGCAGACTGGATGTGAAGTTAGTACTATGTCCACTCCTCATTTCACTTTTTGTTGCAAGCGTTCCTAATTTTCACATTTCACAATTAGAGAGTTTGTTCATTTTCTCTCATGGTAGGATTATTTCTCTAATGTCTCTTTAGAATGTGAAATAACTCATAAAATGAAAATAATGAAAGTTATGAATTCTAAACTTAACATGATTACTTGATTCAGTAACTAGCTATTAAACATTGCAATGTGCTGAGCACTATCTGTTTATTTAAATACTTTTATTGGGATCTCTTACAGCTCTTATAGCAATCTATACATACACCCATTGTGTCGAACACATTTGTACATATGTTGCCATCATCATTTTATTTTTTTTTAAAATTGTTTTATTGGGGGCTTATACAACTCTTATCAAAATCCATTCAGACATCCATTGTGTCAAGCACATTTGTACATTTGTTGCCATCATCATTTTCAAAACACTTTTGTTCTACTTGAGCCCTTGGTATGAGCTCATTTCCCCCTCCCCGCCCTTCCTCCCTCATGAACCCTTGATAACTTATAAATTATTATTTTTTTAATGTCTTACAGTGACTGCTGTCTCCCTTCTCCCACTTTTCTGTTACTCATCCCCCTGGGAGGGGGTTATATGTAAATCATTTTTATCAGTTCCCTCTATCTTCCCCCATCTTCCCCTGACCCTCCCAATAATGCTACTCTCATTATTGGTCTTGAGGGGTTTATCTGTCCTGGATTCCCTGTGTTTCAAGCTCTTATCTGTACCATTGCACATCCTCTGGTCTAGCCAGATTTGCAAGGTAGAATTAGGATCATGATAGTGGGGGGTGGGGGGGAGAAGGAAGCATTAAAAAACTAGAGGAAAGTTGTATGTTCATCAGTGCTACACTGTACCCTGTCTAGCTCATCTCCTCCCCACGACCCTTCTGTAAGGGGGTGTCCAGTTGCCTACAGATGTAGGCAATGACAATGACATGATTTTTTGTTCTTTGATGCCTGATAACTGATCCCACAGACACCTCATGATCACACAAGCTGGTGTGCTTCTTCCATGTGGGCTCTGTTGCTTCTCAGATAGATGGGTCACTTGTTTATCTTCAAGCTTTTAAGCCCCCAGACACTATAACTTTTGATAGCCAGGAACCATTAGCTTTCTTCACCACATTTACTTATGTACCCACTTTGTCTTCAGCGATCGTATTTGGAAGTTGAGCATCATGGAATGCCAGTTTAATAGAACAAGGTGTTCTTCCATTGAGGGAGTACTTCAGTAGAGGGTCAATGTCTGTCTTCTACCTTAATAATAAACCTATAAATATATACACATAGATCTATTTCCCCATCATTATATATCAATATATTTACATATGTACATGCCTGTATTTAGACCTCTATAAATGCCCTTTGCCTCCTAGCTCTTTCCTCTATTTCCTTTTACTTTCCTCTTGTCCCACTATCAGGCTCAGCCTTCATTTGGGTTTCAGTAATTCCTCTCTGTTACATTGCCCTTGATCAAGCCCTATCAGGCCTCCTACACCCTCCTTGCCATCAATTTAGGATCATTTGTTATTCCCTTGTCCCTGGGTTTGTTAACACCCCCTTCCTTTCCCCCACCTCACCGTCTTTCATATCCCCCCAGAACCGTAGGTCCCATTGTTTTCTCTTACAGATTATTTATACTGCCCATCCTATCTAGATAGACCTGCAGAAATGATAATACACACACAAAAAAACAAGACAGAGCAAAACAAAACAAAGCAACAACAACAACAAAAACAATGACTCCACCCTCTCCAAAAAAATAAGAAAAAGCAAGCCTATAAATAGTTGAAGTTCTGTTTGCTGACCTTTAGGAGTGTTTTCCGGTCGAGTTTAATGGGGTGCCGCACACAGGCCCCAAAGTCTATTTTTGGTGTTCCCTCAGGACTTCCTTGCTCTGCTCCCCTTGCTGTTCTGTTGCACGCCCTTAGTGTTTGCCTCGGTGTGGTGGGGTCAGCTCCAGGGCAATTCCTGCACTGTGTCTCCGGTGTTGTCCCCTGTAGGGCTATGTATCAGTGAGGGATGTCATGTCTCCTAGTGTGGCCGGCAATATGGCCCTATCTGTGCATTGTCTGTTCTGAGTAGGAATATCATTCTCAAGGCTGGGTGGACTAGGATATACTCCACTCTCTCTTACTCCCCCTTCATTTGCTCCCATGTGCTCTGATCAGACATGTCCCTCTCCCTGAGCTTTAGTTTCAGGGCTGCCCTCTGAAGTAGATTCTTCTAGGGGGAGGGGTGTGCTGTCCATGTAGTTGGGATTGGAGCAAGCCCCGCAGACCTCTCTCCTGATTCCATGCTTCATGCTGATATGTTCCATTCATATCTTGGAGCACCGCATAGCACGTTGAAGCCTGGTCCCTCTTTCCCTGTGGAGATATAAACAATACCCTCGTCTTGGGTGGGTTATTTAGGCACCAGTTCTAAGAGAAGACATTCTCTCCCTATTGACTGTGCCAGAAGTTTGTTGTCTTTTTTTCAATGGCTATTGTCCCAGAACCCTTTGAAGATCTCCATGCATCTTAAAGCCAAGGATCTTCTCAGTGTAGGACCCTAGAGCCAAAGGATTGGTTCCCATCCCTAATTTTATTTCTTGATGATAATAAGATTCCTCCTATTCTACTAGCTTCTCTCTCCTTTTATCTTTTATAAGATTGTTTTTAAAAAGAGAGACCCCAGAGAAACTTCCCTTACATTGGAACTAGATTGTGACCTGCTCAAAGGTGTTACATCTTATGCTAATCTTTTTCTATCGGCTCACAAGTGATCACATCAAATCATATAATACGGGATGATTTAATCATTATGTAACTGCCACATTACATCACTGTAGAACTGCCAACTCACTGAGAATCATGGCCCAGATAAGTTGGAACATATTTTGAGGAATAGAACTCAATTAATAACATTCTACTTTGTCCTCCCCAGCTCCTGCCCACCAATTATGTCCAAAACACTTGGAAAACACATTCACTCCACCATATAATCACCAAAGTTTTAAACCAACTCTAGAGTTCCATCCATACTGGAGCAAAATTCATCTTCATCTATGAATTTATGCTTCCAAAATACAACAGTAGAGGAAGTAAAAAGTAGCCACTTCCATTTCAAATGGAGAACTTGGAGAGGAAATAAAGGATAATGTGTACCATTCAAGTTAAAAACTCAGGAAAGCAATTTATTTATTTGGAACCAGATTGTGGGTCATAAAGAAATCTGAGTTAATGTCAATTTTTACTTTTCCTCATTTCATCATCACTCAGGTCTGTGTTTAGAGCTGATAAATATGGAATGTTGAGGGCTTTTAAGGCTCTGCCCATTCTGTCTTAAAACAAACAAGCAAACAAATTATGACTATTTTCTCCTTTATTTGTGGATTATAACACAAAGAAATACATGCTATATGTAGTTACACAGTCCATAGCATCAAAGGAGTGACAGTATCCCCATAAACTTCTGTGTATATGGCCCTTTTTTCCTTTTTCTTAAAAAAAAAACATCCCGCTCAGCCTCCCCTCTTACACTGCTGCACTCACCTTTCCCACCCCTGCTCTCATCATAGTCTTCAAAGTCTTTTCCTTTGGCAAGAAAACCATTTTCCCCTTTATAATAATGGTGTCATTTACCTTTATGAGATCATGCTAGGCCGGACTGACTAAAGAAACAAATCCAGTGACACTCAAATATGTGTAAGGAAGATATTGATATCAAGAAATAGTTATATATTTGGAAAATATCCCAGCCCAGTCAAAATCAAGTCCTAAGTCCAGTGCTAGTCCATAAGCCCCTCTTCAGACTCCTGCAGCCACATGCAGTGATGCAGAATGCAGGAACATCTCGGGCTTGTGCGTGCAAAGTCATGTGGACCCAATAGCGGTGACTCTGGCAGCCAGAAGGGTCAGCCAGAAGGAAGAGGAAGGCAAAGAGAGAGGGGGAGGTTCCCAGGACTCATGAGAAGGTCATGCCCTCAAGGAGTCACCATCACTCTGTGACCTGATTAACAGGCTAAACTCCACCCCTACACTTTAATATGCCTTCAAGTTGACATGAAATTATGAAAGTACCACAGAGATTGACTAACCTTGCTGAACATAATGTCCTGCATGTTTGTCCACGGCATGGAATGCTTAGCAGAATCATCATTGTATTTTAAGGCAGTATCCTATCCCCATGTGTGTATGTATCAGAGTTTATCTTCCCATTCCTCCACAGACAGGGCTTTTTATTGTTTCCATCATTTTGCTACAATAAACATGGATGTGCATATATCTGTACTGTTTTGTTTATCATGTCTTTAGGGTATATACCAATGGCGAGAATAGAGCAATTTATATTTGCACTCAAAACCTAAAAGTAATCATTTTCTTTCAGAGATAATTTAGAGAGAATGGTCTGGCCCTCTGGAATTGACTCTGAATGTTTACTTTTCTCTCTGGATTCTTGTTGGAGGTTTCCTAGTCCTGGACTTCAGCTCTACTTTCCATGCCCACTGGATTAGTGACTCTGTTTCCTTGGTGTTGAGTGGCTCATTCTATTCTCCTGGTCCAACTAAGTGGCAGCCCCACCCAAGCCAGCCTCAGTAGATTCCATTCTTCTGCCCTATGAGCCTGATTTTACCTCCTGTGGATCTAGCTGTCCATCTCCCCTGGCTCTCGTGAACCCTGTGTTAGTCTGGGTACTTTAGAGAAACAAATCCACAGAAACTCATGTATAAGAGAGAGTTTTATATAAAGGGTAAGTGCACATCAAGGAAACATCCCCACCCAGTGCTGTCCAAGCCCACAAGTCCAACATTAACCCATATGTCCAACACCAATCCACAAAGTCCTCCTTCATCTCACAAAACACACGCAATGATGCCGACTGCAGGCGGAAAGCCGAATCAGTGAATGCGTAAGCATCTCAGTGCTGGCAGGGGTCTCCACACAGGTGCCCCAGCTCCCAGGGCTGTATCTGGGTAGGTCCATGTGGCTTCTCCTCAGGGATGTCTTGCAGGAAGTGAGCCTTGCCAGCTGAAGCAGGGGACTAGCTAAGGCAGCTGCACTCTGGTCTGACCATCAGAAAGCAAGAGACCTGAGAATTAGAAGGGCGAGGCTTACCGAGCCATTTATCTCTCTGCTCTTCAATTAATCCCATATGTGTTTATCGGCCAGGTTGGCAAAATAAACTTTAACTATCTCAAACCCCAACCCCATACTCCAGAACAAATTTGACTCTTTAAAACCTAGGACTCTTTGGACCCACCCTTAACCCCAGAAGGCAAAGCCCCACACTTTGAGATCCCAGAGAGCATGGCATTACATTTTCAGACCCAGGCTATGCTGCTTCCTATTCTCCTTATCTCTTTCGGCTTCTGCTTCATGATTTCTTGGTCTCATGAAGAGGCCAGTTTGATCTCTGCTCTATGCCAGTGAGTGATAAAAGGACTTTAGTTCTACTTATAAATGTCCAGAGATACCCTACCCTCAAGAAGTCTCCTGCCCAAAGCAACTCGGCAATCTTGCTCCATGGTTAGACTCCAATGCAGTCTCATGCTTGTCCCCTGGTTCTGCTGTCACCGTTGTTCTGTCAGTACTTCACATTTGTGCAATGTACAACCTTAAAACTCCTTACATCCTTCTCAACCTTCTCTTGAATTGCTTTTGATGTCCATAATGTTACCAATAGTCTCTTCAAGGATATCTAGATGTTTATTATTAGCACCTTTTAATACTTCAGTTTCTATGTGTTATCCAATTCCAAATGTACTTCCATATTTTAAGGATATGTTAAATCAGCACCCCCCACTCCTGGTACCAAATTCTGCCTTAGCTATTTATTGCTATTATAATAGAAGGTATATGACTTTGACAAAAGTAAATTTATTCTATAAGTCTAAGAAGCTAGATACATTAAACATATTAGCATTTATTTTCCCCATTTAACCCTTTTAAAATTTGTTCTAGTTACTTTCTATTGGATCAAGTTTTTTTCTCTTTTTCTTCCTGTGTTTTATTTTCTTGTTGTTGGTAGTGTTTTGGCTGTGATGTTCTTTATTTGAAACCCAGGTTAGGTAAATCTATAGAGGTAGTAATTTGATTAATAGTTCCTTAGGTTTATAGCAGGGGAGGTTGAGGGACTGGGGAGCTCATAATAATAATGGGTATAAAATTAGTGAAATATTGTAGAAATTATTGTGGTAATGATTTCATAGGTTTGAAATATATTTAAGCCATTGGATTTTATGGTATATGAAATATATATCAATAAGCCTGTTAAAAATTAAAACTCAGTCTAAGAGGCTATAAGCTCAATTTCAGGGCATTAGGTCTAGGTCTGTGGTTGGCTAACTTATGAGACAAGAAGAGACAATCTTGTCCCTCAAAATTAAAAAATTATTTGGGAGCCAGACGTGCATTTAAAAAAAATGAAGTCACCATTATATGAATAATGTCCTTTCAATGAAACTATGAAAGTTTTATTTTCCTTTTCAATTTTATTCCTAAGCCACATGTACAAACCAAAAGAGTCACATATAGTTCTTGAGCTGCAATTTGCCAACCCCTGCTCTAGGGGAATATTTCTCCTCTCGTTTGACTCTTGAGAAAGTTTCTTGTTTTCTTTGTCAGCAAAAAGATTCTGGGTCTAAAAGACACCCTCCACTCCAGCTTCTCTTCCCTGGTGGCATTTAGGCCCCTCATTCTCTGCTAGGTTCCATTTCCTTTTAACTCATGTAGGATGACGTGTGATACAAGGTAGGTGCTGAGGATAGCCTCCTGACATTGAATCAGGGTTGATGACATTGGATTACTTCATGGGAGGATGATTATTTCATTACATAACTGCTCCATGCCATCATCACGTAGCAGTCAGCCCAGTGAGATTCGTGGTCCAGCCAAGTTGACACACATTTCAGGGTGACACATTCAACCAATAACAAAAATTCTACAAACTCCAGTTTACTAACGATGATGCAGAGGCTAAACGATGTAGGTAATAGCTTCTAGCCAAGATTAAACGTTAAGTCAGTGGCATTTAGAGGTCTATATTCTTTATATTTCGGTTTTCTCATTTAAGGAGCCCTTGGGGTAGTGTCAGGTATGTGGTGAACTGCTAATCCATGAGGTTGGTGTTTCAAACAATCACTTGCTCCAAGGGGGAAAGATGAAAGTATCTGTTCCGTTAAGTATTTACATCCAGCCTCATAAACCCAATAGAGGGTCACTATGAGTCACAATTGATTTGATGGCAGGGGGTTTGGGTTTTACTTTTTGATAATCTCATTCAGGTTCAGAACATCCAAAAATATGTGGAGGGTCAAAGTGATAAATCCATAAAGAATAAAATAGGAAAAGTAGTTAAAGGTAACTTCAAGATGTTACAAAGATGTATATATGTTAGGTAGCCAGATAGGGGATTGTCCCTCCACATGCCAAAGCCTTCCTCCCCCTTTGCAGGAAGTTGGAAGCTGCTCAAGGCTAGAGGGCACGCTGGCTGGCCTTTGAGACAGGAAGCAGATCAAGGCTAGAGAGCTTGCATACGTATGGTTCAGGCCTAGGAGAGAGGAAGCCAGTACACCTGGGTGAGTCCCAATCAAGCCAGGTGAGCTTAATTCAGCCATTGGGTCAACCAGTACTATTGACCACGCCTCTCAGCAGAAGGCCCTGAAAAGCCAGAATCCGAAGCTCACCGCTCTCTTTTCCAGCTGTTCCCTGGGCCGGGCAGCGGTTTTCACTGGCCTCAGGTTGCCACGTATGGCTGGGAAGTGTCCTGATGGTCCCTGTGAAAAACCTGAAAAATTTTCTATCCTTTATAAAAACTCACTTGGATCATGAACCGTGAATTCTTTCTCGTGTGCAGCCAAGGACCGAGGTATTTCTAACCCGAGAAACTTAGCATATAGTCAAGTAGAACATGGAAATTGCACAAAAATAATAGGGTTAAATTTCAGTGAGCTGTGGAGGAAGAAGCGCATAACAAGAAAGGGTAAGTTTAAACCGGGTTCTAGATGAATGGTTTTATTTTGTGTGTGTGTGTGTGTGTGTGTGTGTGTGTGTGTGCATGCACGCACGCACAGGTTGTCAGTGTATGCCCATGCGTGTGTGATAGAGACCCTTATGTCTGTAATACAGTTCATCTCATTCCTCATGGTACTTATAGTCCACAGCACTGCTACAAACATTTGAGTTAATAAATACCGAGCCATTGATGCTATGGGAATTGCAGGAATAGTTTCCTGGGCTACTCTGAATCAGTATTTCGGTCAAATTGTCAATATATAACTTTGTTTTATGTGTTTTTAAAAAAATATATCTTATCTAACACATAATTAATTAATTAATTAACATTGAACTCTTGATCAACAGCTGTATAAATTGTGCCTGAATGGAACTTAGCTTACGGGTCCTTTTTACCTCTGGGGAGCCCTGCTGCTATTGTGGTTAGGTGTTGGGTTGCAATCTGCATGGTCAACAGTTGTTCTAGCCTCATTTGGGGGATGCGGGGGGACCTTCATTGAATTGCCTTTGCCCTAAAAAAAAAAATCTCTTGGGACAAAAACAAAAATAGAAAAAAGGAAACAACAAGCAACCAGCAGCTTCGCTTTCCATTCCCATAACCAGTTATAGTCTCAGGAAACCCACATAGGTTATTATGAGTCAACATTGGCTGAATGGCAGTGAGTTAAATTTTCATATTTATTTTTTGGAGGGCAGTTCTCTTTACTGCTCAGGAGCTCGTGGTGGGGCACATAGGCTTCCACTTCACCACCATGGGCTTGTGGCTGCAAAGGATCTCGCTGGCTCTGCAGATAGCGGCCAAGTGCAGGTTGGGCGTCGCATGCGCATAATGTGCCTGATGCTCCTGAACTTGGCCCTCAGCTTGGCAGATCAATGGTCTAACTGCATGCCCATAGGAGGTGGCCGGCTTCCACTGGCCTGACATCCCCTTCAGGACCCCCACAATCCCATTGCGATCAGCGACTGGCTTGATGCCCAGAGTCTTGCGGTGAATCAGCCCGCGGATCAAAAGGAGTGGCGAGCTATCAGGTTATTGGACTCGGTTCGTCTGCTACTTCCTCTTGATCAGGAATCGAGTAGTTCTGTGGACTGGGAGGCGGCTGGAGGCAGAAAGGTGGTTTGGATTTTTCACTTAAGGCACATCATGACTTTCTCAATGTACATATACTGGATCGGCACTTCCTCACTATAACTGGGAGCATTTTAAACAGAAAAATCACCAACAAAATGTACGAAGATGCATAAAACAAGGAAAGAAGTAGAGTACAAATAGGACACGTGTTTACAGTACGAGATCAGAACAATCGAGGCAGAGAATGACATTGTTATATCTCATTTGGGAATTGGTGTATGTGGGTTGCTCTGTACATGTCTATGAAAGGCCATGAAAATGCTATGAATATTGATGTTGGGTTACAGATAAATTTAGAGTAGGCAAATACAAAAATACAGAATCTGCTGGGTTGACAGGTTTAAATATGAAGTAAAAATAGAATAAAATTATTTTGTAAATTACTTTGCAATATCTTGATGAGACTGAGTAGAGATATGAAACATGATCTATCATTTAGACAGATGTGAGTTCGAATCCTGAGCACATTACTCACTAAGTACGACAGGACTTCAGAAAAGTTAGCTAGGCTTTTTGTTTCTTAGCTTTCGATCTGTAAAAGTGGAGCCATCATCTGATTGAGTATATAACTCAAATCATTCCCCAAGGTCCATAAGCCATTTGCATACGTAAGCAAGACGACATGTCTGGAGCATGTCCCTACATGATGACAAGTCTGGAACAATCCCTACATCCTTCCAATTTTCAGTGGTTGTGGCATTGTCTCCATTTCTCCTAAGAATGCTTTATTGTTTTTAATTTTCTGAAGAAGAATGGAGGGGGAATTCCTCGAGCTCCCACTTGTTTTTTCTCCTGTGATATTTTCTACATCGATGTATTGGTGAAACTAATAGGTATTTGGTCAATTTCAAGGTATATTTATTCCAACTTTGCCTTCAGAAATTGTCCAAGGGGTAAAAACAAAGAGTAGATCTGTGTAACACTGTACTTATTGGGAAATAGTTTGAGACCAAATTTTCACTTTATCACATTTTTAAAAATCCACTGACTAGAGGAGCATGATGTCATTTTTTGTCTCCAGGATTACCATCAACCAGTGTCCAGTCATTTATGATCCACATGGGAGTTTCTCCTTTGCTCGTTCTCATGTGTTCTGCTTATGACAGGTCCCTTTTAGGAGACTTTGAAGGAAGATGTAGAATACATGATTACAGCAAGGTCACAAGGTCCTTCTTCAAGTTTTCAAGCTACACCTAAATTCAAAGGGAAGTGATCCAAGTCTGAAGTGACTTAGCACTGGGAACTGGATGGGAGTCATGACTCTCCATTGTGGAATTTTAATCATGTTTCTGCTCACTAGATCTAAAATTTTGTTTTGATTTTATAAATTTAAGAAATTATTTTATTTGGTAAGATGTCTTAACTAGTCAGGGTCCTCTAGATAAACAACTTCAATAGGATATCTATGTATGTATGTGTGTGTGTATCAGTCTCTCTGAGGAGCCCTGGTGGCATAGAAGTTTACTATTTCAGCTGCCAGGTCTGAAATTACTAGCCATTCTGTGGGGGAGAAAGATGATGCTATTTACTCCCATAAAGAGTTACAGTCTCAGACATCCAAAGGGGCATGTCTTGTCCTCTTGGGTCACTGTGAGTTCAAATTGATTTAACAACATGGAACTTGTTCTCCTTTTCTTTTTTTTGTATCCACCTACTGCTCTCACATAATATATATACCAGTATAATTTAGTACATATTATATAGCATGAATAATCTATATATTATATTATATATTGTGATTGCTGGTAAGTTCAAAATGCATGTGCTAGGCAGTGGATTTAAGACTCCAGGAGGATATCCTAATTACAATCTTAAGATAGAATTCAGTCTTCTTTAGAAAACTTTAGTTTTTACATTTTAGGTCTTTAACTTATTGCACAATATGATATAGAAGGTAATCTGGTTTGTGTAAAGTCCACTGATTGTAATCACAAGTAAATACTTTCATAGTATCATTTAAATTAGCATTTGCCAAATACCATCACAGGTGTCCATTTATTTTATTTATAGAAAAGGTCTCTAAAAATCATGATTACTTAGACTACCAGTCTTCACATTCATCTCATTTCTGAAAATAAAGTAGGTACCTAGAATTATTGTCAATCTGATGTTTTGTTATTCTGATAGAAATCAGAAAGCTCATTTTAAGATTACCATATACTACAATCATATTTAGCATGCAATAGGGCATCACAACTGACATTTCCAAACATGCTTATATGTCTCCCTCCTTAATACACATCTTAATGCATTTTGGAAATGTGTATTCTTTTTTTCCTTATCAGGAGACATACTGAAGTAAAAGGTGAAAGGATGGACACATTGATTGCTCCATTGAAGTGAATTCCAAAATTTGATCTACTATTTTGGATTTTTTAATCCACTTATAAATCACCATTAAGTTGTGACTACTTTGAACCCAAACAAACTATTAGAATGATTTCTAAAGTCAGGTGAATATATCACGGTACAATATAATGCATTTCTTTTGTGTGTTTTTTACTGGCCCTTGGTTTGCAAGTCTCTCATGATTTGTCAGACTGCAATTTGCCAGGTGATTGGTCTGTTTATTATCCAGTTCAGTAGCCTACAAGAATTGGTTGGGTTGCTTTTCTATTCACACTAGTAATTTTCAATTCATCCAAAAGGATTGGTCATATGATATTTAGGCTTTATGTCAACTTGACCAGGGCAGGATTCTCCCATGATGAGATCTAACACAGTTTGAACAACTCCCTGATGGGATCTTCCTTAAAGCAGCCAAGCAGTTGTGGAAATAGGGTTGAGCCCCTCTTCCTTAATCTTATCACAGCATTTGTATAATTGAGGGGATGAATCATTCAGATTGTGGCCTACTAATAGTACACAGTAACACTATGGGAAAGCTAGCTCACTTATGATGGGTGTGGATCTTGCATCTGGTGTGTCAATCTCCTGTCATATTGCCTGCTGATCCCAGGACCTCTGAACAGACTGCTTACCTTGGCTTCATTCATTCCGTTCTAGTTCTACATTGGCTCGCTGGCGGTCTTCTTTCTTCATCTGCCTGCTTCCTGGCTCATTGGCATTTGCAGCTGCATGGATCTGCAGAGGCCCCCAGCTTACCAGCTCATCGACAGACTTGAATTGAACGGGACTTACCCACATCTCCAACTCCTCCGTGAGCCATTTCTTGATCTAAATCTCTTTTTATATAAGATGCACGTACATAGAAAAGTGTGACTGGATAATCTGTTCTAGAAAACCTAGCCTAATAGATTTGGTATACGGTCCCCAAAAGGGAACTTTCAGTTTCTGAAAGCCATGCTCTGAAAGGGAAAGTGAATTTTCCTCTTGTGTTGTTAGAGGCCATCCAGATGGTTCCAACTCATCACGACCCCACACAGAAGAGCTTGAAACACTCCTGACCTGTGCGATCCTCACAATTGTTATATCTGACTCCATGGTTGTAACCACTGGGTTAGTTTATCACATCTAGGGTCTCACTCGTGTTCAATGACCCTTTACTTTATCGAGAAAGTGCTCTTTCCCCGGGAAGGATCTCTTACGATAACATGTCCAAAGTCTTGTCATTCTCACTTCTAAGTAGCCTGGCAGTACTTCTTCCAAGACTGATTTGTTCCTTCTGGCAGTCCATGGTTCCATACTGTTCATGAACACCATAATTCAGATGGATGAATTTTCCTGTGGGCCTCCTTACTCATTGCCCAACTTTCATATGCACATGAATTGATCAAAATTACCATGGCTTGGAACATTTGCTTTCTAGGCATGGTAATTTTGGTCACTTCATGTGCATGTGGAAGTTGGACAATGAATAAGGAAGACCACAGAAAACAAATGTTTTGAGAATGATGAGGGAAACAAATGTACAAAATGCTTGACACAATGGGTGTGTATATGGATTGTGATGAATTGTATGAGCCCCTAATACAATGATTAAATAAATGATAAAAAAAGAAAATAAAAGAAGTTACCATGGCTTGGATTAAGAACGATGTAGTGGGCTATGTATTGAGCTACTGGCTACAAGTTCAACAGTTCAAAGCCAATAGCCACTTATACTCTGTCCTGTAGGGGGTCACTATTAATCAGAATCAACTCTATGGCAATGACTTATTTTTTTAAAAAATCATTTTATTGGGGCTCATACAGTTCATCACAATACATACATCAATTGTGTAAAGCACACTTATAAATTTGTTGCCCTCATCATTCTCAAAATTCGCTTTCCTCTTGGGTTCCTGGAATTAGCTCATTTTCCTTT
>NW_022111368.1:36732118-36735145 GCF_000313985.2 Echinops telfairi
CTTTCAAGCCTTTAAGTCCCCAGATGCTATAGGTCTCGATAGCCAGGCACCATCAGCCTTCTTCACCACACTTACTTATGCACACATTCGTCTTCAGTGTTTATGTGTGGAAGGTGGTCACACAATGATGGTTTTTGTTCTTTGGTGTCTGCTACCTGATCCCTTCAACAGAATTGTGTGCTTCTTCTCTGTGGGTTTTGTTGTTTCCAAGCTAGATGGCTACTTGTTTGCCTTCAAGCCTTTAAGACTCCAGACTCTATATCTTTTGATAGCCGGGCAACATCAGCTTTCTTCACCATATTTGCTTATGCACACGTCTGTCTTCAGTGATCATGTCGGGAAGGTGGGTATCATGAGCTGAGCAAGGTGCTCTTGTATTAAGGGAATGCGCATGAGGAGGCCCAATGTGACTTCATTTTTTGTTAGTGCAATAAGTGATATACTTGCTTTACAACATGTTAAATATGTTTTGTGGAGCATATTTTCCCAATGCAATGTCATTTGATTTTTTGACTTGTTCTTCCATGAACAATGATTGTGAATCAAAACAAAAATAGAACAATTGACAACTCCAATGCTTTCTCTGCTTATCATGATGCTGTCTATTGATCTAGTTGTGAGGATTTTGATTTTATTTACATTGAGTTATAATCAATCTAACCAACTGAAGGCTGCAGTATTAGATTTTCAATAGTGAGTGCTTCAAGTTCTCTTCCCTTTGGGCAAGAAAAGTTGAATGATCTGCTACCCAGGTTGTTAATAAGCCTTTCTCTAATCCCAAATGCTAATTCTTCATATAGTCCAGCTTTTGGATAGAACTCAAAGACTTATCTATTGCCATCAAGTCAATGTTGACTCATTGCAACCCCCACTGTGGTTTCCGAGACTGTAACTGTTTATGGGAATAGAAAGCCGAGTCTCTTTCTGCTTGTGGTTTTGAACTGCCTGCCATAGGGATTGTATCCCAATGCTTAACCACTAATCCACCAGGGCTCGATATAGATTGAATAAATATGATCAAAAGATACAATACTAAAAAAAAAAAAAAAAAGATACAATACTGACACACACCCTTCCTGATTTCAACATATAGTATACCTTCATTCTGTGCACATGAATGCTTTTTTGTTCATGTACAGGTTCCTTATTCCTCATAATAAAATGTGTAATTCCCATTCTTCTCAGTGCTCTTTAGAATTTGTTCTGATCCCCACAACTGACGGCTTTTGTGCACTCAATCAAATACAAGTAAATTTGTTTCTGATACTCTCTGCTTTCAGCCAAGAGCCACCTGACATCATCAATGATATTCCTCATTTCATGCCCTCTTCTGAATCTGGCTAGTGTTTCTGCGAGTGGCCTGTCAATGTACTATTGTAATCATTTTAAAATAATTGTCAACAAAAATGTACTTGTATGTGATATTGATGATATAATTGGATAATTTCCACGTTCTGTTGGGTCACCTAATTTGAATGGGTTCAAATATATATTTCTTTCAGTTTGATGCCCAGGTAGCAGTGTTCCGAATTTCTCGGCATAGATAAGTAAGGGCTTTCATTACCTAATTGAAACATTTCTATTGGTATTCTGTCTATTCCTGAAGCCTGCTTTGCTTATGCCTTCAGTGAAGCTGGACTTCTCATTTCAGCACCATCAGTTCTTAATTATATGGCACCTCTTGATATGGTAGAATGTTGCCCTTTTCTTTTTAGTATGGTGATTCTGAATATTTCTTCCATTGTCTTTTGATGTTTCCTGCAGTGTTCAATATTTTGCTTTTAGAATACATCAACATTTCAACTGATGGCTTGAATTTTTATTCAGTTCTTACAGCTTCCTTTTTGACTTTCTAATTCCAGATTTTTGCACATTTTAGTATATTACTTTAGTATGTCTGCTTGGGCTGCCTCTGACACTTTCTGTTCAGCTCATTTACTCCATTTCTTCCATTAAATTTAGTTTCTTTTATTGAAGAACAAGGTTTGCAGTATTTTTGACATCCACTTTGAACTTTTCTTTCTTTCTTTTCTTTGTAATGACCTTTTAAAAAATCATTTTATTAGGGGCTCATACAACTCTTATCACAATCCATGCATACATCAATTGTGTAAAGCATATTTGTACATTCATTGCCTTCATAATCCTCAAAACATTTGCTCTCCACTTAAGCCCCAGCTATCAGTTCATCATTTTTCCCCTACCTCCCCGCTCACCCCTCCTTTATGAACCTTGATAATTTATAAATTATTATTTCGTCATGTCTTGCACTGTCTGATATCCCCCTTTGCCCACTTTTCAGTTGTCCATCCCCCAGGGAGGAGGTTATCTGTAGATCCTTGTAATCAGTTCCCCCTTTCCACCCCACCCTCCCAGTATCACCACTCTCACCACTGGTTCTGAAGGGATCATACTCCCTGGATTCCCTGTGTTTCCAGTTCCTATCTGTACCAGTGTGCATCCTGTGGTCTAGCAAGATTTGTAAGGTAGAATTGGAATCATGATAGTGGGGGTGGTGGGGAAGCATTTAGGAACTAGAGGAAAGTTGTATGTTTCATTGGTGCTACACTTCACCCTAATTAGCTCGTCTCCTCCCCATGACCCTACGGTAAGGGGATGTCCAATTGCCTACAGATTGACTTTGGGTCTCCACTCCGTACTTCCCCTCATTCACAATGATACAATTTTTTGTTCTCATGATGCCTGATACCTCATCCCTTCAACACCTTGTGATCGCACGGGCTGGTGTGCTTCTTCCATGTGGGCTTTGTAGCTTCTGAGTTAGATGGCCCCTTGTTTACCTTCAAGTCTTTAAGACCTCAGATGCTATATCTTTTTTTTTTTTTTGATGCTATATCTTTTGATAGCCTGACAACATCAGCTTTCTTCACCGCATTTGCTTATGCAACCGCTTTGTCTTCAGTGATTGTGTCGGAAAAGTGAGCATCATGGAATGCCAGTTTCATAGAACAAAGTATTCTTGCATTGAGGGAGTACTTGAGTGGAGGCCCAATGTCCATCTGCTAC
>NW_022111368.1:36735956-36737562 GCF_000313985.2 Echinops telfairi
CAACCATCACAAAACAAGAGACCCGAGAACTAGAAAGGCGAGGCTTCACCACCCATTTATCCCTCTGCCTTTCAACCAGCATCACATGTGATTATCGGCCAGGCTGGCACAATTAACTAACTCAGAAGTATTTTAAAAAAAGAAATCATTGGTCTTGTTGCCAAATCTCCCCTCCCCCTCACACACACCAATTACTATATGCTTGGGTTTATACTAAACAAAATATATTTAAACACATCTCTCTGCTTAGTAGATGATTGCAGACAAATTATCACTATAATATGAGGGGACTCCAAAAATTTAATGAAAAAGCTTCATCTTTAAAGATTTTTTTAAATCCCGTTTACTGACTCTTTATTGCCATATACTTCATGTATGATACAATTCAGATGTTTGAATATATGAAAAAGAGTTATACAATCATCACCACAATCAATTTTGGAAATTTGTTTTCATTTTTGTACTTATTGTTATAGTGCCCCATCTCCCCCAATGTCCCACCCCAAAACCTGAAAAAACCATTAGTCTAGTTAATGTCTCTATAATTTTACCTATCCTGGATTTCATATAAAGAAAATCATCCAAACAAAAACTATAAAACAGTAACAAAATACAAAACAAAACAAAAAAACACACAGAGAAACCTCAATCCAAAAGAAAGCAGAAAATAATAAAAATTAGAACAAATAAAAATAAGTCAAAAGGGAAAAACTGATAAGATTTTAAATTTTAACTGAACCACATCTACATTAATTCACATTCTGATTCACTGTATGTTAGGGCAAGGTTATTCACATCCCTGGTCAATTGTCCAAGGGAATTTTATGGAGATTTATTCCCTATGAGGACTCTGCCCATGGATTTTGGCTTTCATTATCATAGACTTATGCAAACTGGGTGCTCAAAATTTAAGCCCTAGAACAATTCCCTCTTTTGATCTTGGGTTTATTATTATGTAATCCTTTTGTCATACAGACTGATGTGCTTCTCGATGTGGGTTTTGCTGGCACCTCACTTAGATCACTGCTTGTTTTAGAGCAAGCTTTTAAGACCCCGGATGCTATTCTTTCTGATAGCCAAGTACCATCCACTTTATTCACCCAATTTTTTACAGCACCAATATCTTCAGTGCTCTTTTCATGAGGGTAAGGGTGGGCCACATTGGTTATGTGTAAGTTTAAATTCCATTCTTATACCTAAGGTATATATATACATATATATACATACATATACATATATATATTTCAATATTATTCACAATATCAGCTAGTATCCTCCATTAGGCCTTTGGTAATTCTAATAACTGTATAATTAAACTAGTCAGTGGGATGATATTTAAAATACTATTGAGGTAAGGTGGATATTCATATATGGGAAATATTTTTAGACTACTAAAATGCATGGAATGTTCACTTATGTATATTAAAAGGCTCAGGTGACTAAATCCTGTTTAAGCAAACAATGAGGGTTAGGCACAGAGTCAAATTATACTCATTTGCTATGGCAGAACCATGTCGGCAGAACTAAGGCATGTCTTTAAAAATGATCTTGTCAAATTCTGGTGTGGAATATCTCCCTTTATTGTTATCAATTAGCACCATATTTT
>NW_022111368.1:36737662-36753160 GCF_000313985.2 Echinops telfairi
ATTTCCAACCTTTGAATTCCAATAACCAATAATTGTCAATGCTTCTTGATTTCAGGTTTAATCAATTTTAAAGTGAAGAAGTCGATAGAATTCTTAATTTTCCTCTTCATAACTTTAGTGGTTTGTGAGCAAATTTGAATAATGGTTGTTATATTAACGGGGCTTCTTTGTAGGGATAGAGATATTATGCTATTACAGGCAGCATTGTGCTTTAAATAGACCTTGAAATGTTCTTTTTGATGATAAATGCAAAATCATTGCTCTTGAGTTTGTCATTCCTGAATTAGTAAAACATTTGATTGTCTGATTTAAAATGGCCAATACCAGTGGATTTCAGCTAACTAATGCCTAGGCTATCAATTTTTAGGTAATTTCATTTCATTTTTAGTTACTTATAATTTTCCTAGACTCATACTGAATCCATTTTTTTGTTCTGATGATTAACGCATGTGTGCAGCTGTTCCTGCTCCTTTGGCTCATGCTCCATGAGCCAATGAAGATCCCCAAAGCTTTGCCCAATCCAGGTCATCAGGGTTGATTCTGCTTGGAGGAAGCACTTCTTCATTGCCTTTTGAGTGCCTTCCAGACTGAATGGCTCCTCTTCCACTACTGAATCTGACAATATTCTGCTGCTATTTATAAGGTGGCTCTTTTCTCAGAATCAGAGAGCTCATTCCTTCTTCTGAATCTGTTCTTAGTGTGAAAGCTCCACTGAATCTTTGGTGACTGTGGTAATTACATAATCTGTTGTCAATTTAAGACTATTAAGAGGGAAGGGGTGGAGTTTAGCCTGTCAATCAGGTTGCAGCTTGATGACCTCATTTGGAGGAGTGAAGGAGATAAATAGCTCACTGGAGGCAGGACACACGCAGATTCCCTGTGAGACCTGCTTGCTGACAAGACACATGGAGCCACACTAGAGCTCTGGAGTTGAAGGAGCCACGTGGAGACCCGTGCCAGCACTGAGATGTGTCCACCACCACTGGATCCAAAGACTTTCCATCCACTGGCCTGTGATCTTCTTGCATTCAGTGTCATTGCGTGTGTTTCTTGAGTCTTAAGAGGAATTTATAGATTAGAATCAGACATACGGGCTAATATCGAACTTATGGGCTTGATCTGGACTGGGATGGGATATTTTCTCAATAATCAATTGTTCTTGTATACCAAGTTCTCTCTTACATATGAGTCTCCCTGGATTTTTTTTCTCTCTCGTCTACCCAGACCAACAAAGTGACACTGCTAGTATTTGAAACATTGTTGACATAGCTCTTCAGTATCATAAGACACTACAGTACAACAAACTGACAAGTCATGGTAAATTTCCTGCATATGCAAACAATCTCAGAGGTTTGTGAGGGACCTCATGGTCCACAAGAGTCTGGAGAGTAGTGCATCTTCTGAACCCAGTGTTGAGAACTTTTCACATTTTAGTGTAATCATTTTAGACCTTGAAGATCAAGAGAAAATGGTAAGGGCAGTTTAAGCAGTGGGCACTCTGAAAGTGACATAGCTGTAAATGATGGCAGCACTCAAGTTAGCTACCAGAGAAAATGGTGCAGTGCACAGAATTGACACATGAAGCAGAGTTGGACATCTCCAGGCAAGAGGTTACCAACGGAGCTGGGGCTCATAAAGGAAAGTAGCTATAATCTGTCCTTGTGCGACAGGCATGTATGCAGAAGAGAGTTGGGGGTGAACTGGCTTTTCTTTGGCTGACAGATGTCTTATCCAGAAGAGGCCCCAAAGGGCCCAGTCCTTCCAAGGGTACTTCTTGCAAATTACCTATGTAGATAGCAAATATATCAATGCTGCAAGTTGCTTATGTGGATAATAAACAGGCCAATCTTTGCAAGCTTCTTAGGTGAATAACAAAGAGAGTAATCACTTGGCTGATTTCAGGCCTGTTTGAAGGACCAAAGAGCTGCCAGAGAGATTTAAGCCTATGGTATACAGGGGTTGCCTATAAAAGTGCTTTTGTCTCATGAGCTGCCATAATGCTGGTTTAACCAGAAAAAACATAGGCAGAGAAAGAGAGAGAATAGAAGACAGATAGAGAAGAAATGCACCCACTCTGCACCCAACCTGAGCCAGCGACAAATCTGCTGAGAAGAGAGACATATCCGCTGATACCTGATCCACAATATGACTGCTCTGTGATACAGGAATGGATATGAATAGTTTTGGAAGCATGAGTGGGTTCTGGGTTTTCTTTCAGATTTACATGTGTTCCTCTCCTGTGATATGAAGTGGAATGTTAATTATAGTACTTTATTGGGTGAACGGGACTAATTCACTTCACATCTGCTCCTTTTGCTTACTATTTGCTCTCAAGAAGTAACCTGTTTTGTTGATATGTTTACCTTTAACAAATAACAGTGCTCAATAATCAAACCTGTAAGATCCATTCAGCATATATAGTCTTTATCCTTTATCCTAGCAGTTACATGATTCTTTAGGACAGAGAGTACAGTCAAGGTGTTTTCACACGTGTACATTCATGTGCACACAATTTATATGGTGAAATAATATTTTCACATAAATACATATATATGTCCATATCAAAAATGTAACCCTGATAAAATATATGTCTGTCTTCTTAGAGATATCTTTCTTAGATGATATCTCTATACTTATTCTCCATATTTCTATTTGTATAAATTAACACAATCTCTAAGTCTCTTAAGTATGTGAACCATCCTCTTCTGAGTTGATTTTATCCTTTTCCTCCCAGAAGCGCGATGGTCTCTGACTCTAATATTCTTCTTAAGGATGGTAAAATGTTTTGAAGAGACTAGGGATCCCAAGACAGAGCAAATGCCACAAAGGAGGTAATTATAGGCCTTTAAAGAAGAGCCAGTTACTCTTCTCAAACAGAAAACGAAGGGCGAGTTGCCTTGGCAAGAGAGACTCAAGATGATTTAGGAATCCAAAATTGTCATATACATCTAACGATGCTATCTCAAATGACAGGTCCCATCACTCGTCATTCAATACCCTTAACTTGAGTCTTGGTGAAGAGGTGAATTCAATTTACCTTGAAATATCCAATTTTCAACTACATCAAACTTGTGTTGATGAGATGAACATTATTTGGGGGGCACATCACATAATATATCTGTTCTATATCTTGAATTGGGAGTTTAGAACAGTGAGTTTGTAATACCCCAGTGTTGTGTGACTCAGTCAGTCAATCTTTCGTTGATTATGAAAATGATTGCTGCTATAATTTTCAGTGCAATACCAGTTGGTGTCCCAAACCTTATCATTAAAAAGCACTTTATGCCAAAACATCACTAATGATAATTTAAGTGTGTTGAATGTAACCACTTTCT
Source organism: Echinops telfairi (assembly GCF_000313985.2). Classification (NCBI taxonomy): domain Eukaryota; kingdom Metazoa; phylum Chordata; class Mammalia; order Afrosoricida; family Tenrecidae; genus Echinops; species Echinops telfairi. Next base: position 36,740,998 of record NW_022111368.1, read on the forward strand.
ATGGGTCATAAAAAACACATTTATCAATATCACTCAGGTCACCTGTTTACAAATCAAATCAGATCAAAGAACCCATTTTATATTGTCATTCTTAAGAGTCAGTTAATCTGGGATTATTTCTGATACCAACACCAGTTTCCATCTGGATCCAATCAGGAAAACATACTAATTATTGGTACTAAAAAGAGGAAATCATTTATATTAGTGGTTGTTTACAAAATATATGTTGGGAGGATTTGAGGAACAAAATGACAAGCAAAAAGAATTTATCTTGTCATTCCTAGATCAGATGATAAAGTACTTGAGCTGTTACCAACAGACCACCTATTTCTGCTTTGTTGAAGAAGCTATTGCTTCTGGGCCTAGAAGATTCGATGAAGAATTGCTGACGAACTCAGGATTCTGTGTGCAGTAGCCTTGATTCTCCTGATGCAAAAGAGTGCACCTGTGTATGAGTCACAAACATAGATATTTTCCTCTTTCCTTCCTTCTATTCCATACCAATCCTTCTGACAGGTGGAATCTAACAGGAAGTAAGCCTTAAAGGGATTTTGAACATCGGGTTTTCAGTATTCAAATCTCAGTAATCCCAAGCAGAGTGTTGAACAGGAGTAGATAGAGAACAATAGTCTTTAAATAGCTGATACATTGCGATCTTAAGTGCATAATCTAACAAACTAGAGTTTATTACAACGAGTTTCCAATGTGAAATCTAAGAATGACACTCAGATTTGACATACAGACAAAAATGCAGGCTCTCAGATAGATGCAGGTTCAAATTCTCTCACTCAATCACTGTCGCTGAGGCCATTTCAACTCATAGCCATCCTACCAAATAGCGGAGAACTGCTCTTGTGAGTTTCTGAGGCAGTAAATCTTTCTGTGGTCAGAAACCCTGTGCTTCCCTTGTGACACAGCTGAGTTTGAATGCCCAACCTCGTGGTTAGAAGCCCAAGGCATAACCCATTACCCCACTAGGGCTCCTCCTTTAGATTCTGCTTACTTTGCATTCCAGCTGTGTGGTTTCCAACTATACAGATTTATTTTGAAAGTTAAGTGGTTTATTTGTAAAACATCAATATATAAGGTCCACATTATTTTATTGACAAGAATGTAAAGAATGGCAATAGCCATCATGTATAGTTTTGTTGGTGTTAGTTGTTTTGAAGGCAATCTAAGTCCTCTGTACTTCCACATGGTGATGGTGATGGTTGAGTTATATTGAATTAATATGTCTCTTTCTAAGCCATGAATCCTTGTGTGATATGTCGTAATGCTGGATTTCATACACCTAGGGCTATCTTGGAGGGCATTATCTGAGAATAAACAGGAATAAGATGAGGTTAAGATTTGACCTTAGTGGAGGGTTTGAGACAGACCACACTCATTCTTCAATGATTATTCTGGTTCCAGTTACTTGTAACCAATGCAAGGAATTATATGCCACAGCTGAAAGGATACAACTGTTTCTGAGTGGCCTGGAGAAAAGCCTGGCTGATTATTATTAGTAGGGAGCCAATACCTACTGAAACATCCTGCCAGAGGTCCCAGGTCATATGTGCATAAATAAAATACAGTCCAAGGTTGGATAATAGATTATTATATTTGGGTGAAATATGATTGTACCATGTAACTCCCATCACACGATCTTTCCCTGCATAGGTCTGGTAAGAAGGTGGAGGAAGACCCTGATTGGATTCACCTGTGAGTAATTGTGAACAGGATTCCCTGCAGTGCCATCCTGCTGTTTATAAAATGAGCCCACTGAGAAGCAGGAGGTGCAGGACAGTTATCACTGGCAAGAGTCAAGATTAGAACACATCCTTTGGATCTAGCATTTGGCTTAGGCCTGCATGATTTCTCATTTTGGACTGAGCATCACCCACCACAAGGTGAAATATTTCCTCAAACTTTGTGAGCTGTGTAGGACACTGCCGTGATTCACAGAACCCAGAAACAGGAAGGAATATATTCAAGGGACGAGTGAAGGTATGGAATGAAACAGAAAAAAATTGGACTTTTAGGACTTTTTAAATCTCCAACTCCAATTCTTACAAAATAAATGATTACCACAGTGGAGATTGGGGAAATTGTTTTGGCAATGATATAATAGGTAAAGGGCTAACCTAAAAATTATATAGAATACCGCAACACCTTAAGGAAAACACAAATAAACTAATCCCCCAAAATGGGCATAAGATATCAATACATATTTCACTAATGTTGACTTCCATGTAGCCAGCAATCATATGAAGAAATGCTCAAATACAAATTAGAACAGTGATGAGATCCCACTTCACAGTTACTCTGATAGCCAAAAAATCCAATCAGACAATAATAAATGCTGGTGAGGCTAAGGAGTGATTGGAACATGCATACACAGCTGGTTTGATTGCAGAATTTTACAGCCACTATTGAAAACAGTATAATGCTTCCTTAAACAAATGTGAACAGAAATACCACATGACCCCACAATTTCTCTACTGGGCATGTATCCCCAAAAGCAAAAACAAAATATGGATAGAGATACACACACACATTTTTATTGCAGTGCTTTAGTCTGAAACAACCAGAAAGTCTCTCAGGGATGACAGGATAAACTCTTGTACATAACACAGAAAAACATCACTGAAAACAACCGTGAAACTGTCACATACCTCACGACATGGATGAATTGGGAAGACTTTATGTTTAGCAAAGTTAGGCGATCTCGTGAAGACAAATATTGGTCACGCCATTAACACACAGGAAAAACTTAAGAAAAATGATTTTCACATCAAAGGAACCAACTTGGAAGGGTCTGACTCTATCCGAGTGGAAGAGGAGAGCAACAGGGAGGGAAAGAGGGAGAGTAGGAGTGGGGAAAAAAAGGAGAAAATGGCAGATGCATGGGTGCTTCCTGCAACACTGTCACTGCTTTGATGAGATGGTTTATTCAACTATGTCTTTGTATGTGCTTTGCTGTGTGTGCGAGACTCCACAAAGAAAAAGAGAAAGAGAAAATTCAGTCTTGAAGATCCTTCAGTTTCCTTCCTCCTGAGATCTAAACACTGGTCTGAGTGGTTACAAAAGGAGGAAAAGTAACATTGAAAGTGATGTCAATGCTTTTTTAAGCACATGGGCTAGTTTCCAATAGTTAAAAGGCAAGCAACTCTCACCATAGGTCCTGAGTGGAGGTAAGGTGTGGTAGAGAGGGGGAACAGATTACAAGGATGTACATATAACCTCCTCCCTAGGGGACCGACAGCGGAGAAGTGGGTGAAGGGTGACATCAGATGGTGTAAGATAAGATAAAATAATAATAATTTATAAATTATCAAGGGTTCCTGGGAGAGAGGAGAGTGGGGAGGGAGAGGAGAAATGAGGAGCTGATACAACGCAAATGTTTTGAGAATGAGGGAACCAAATGTACAAATATGCTTGACACGATGGATGGATGTATGGATTGTGATAAGAGTTGTACGAGCCCCAATAAAATGATTTTAAAAAGAAAGAAAGAAAATGTATCTAGTTTAGGATGGAATTAAAATTGTCCGTATGATGATGTACCTGTTGCTGTTGGGTGCTTTGAGGTCAGTTCTGACTCCCAGTGCAGCAGAAGGAAACACTGCCAGGTCAGAGTCATCTTCACGCTTGTTCTGTTTGAGCCATTGATGCAGCTACTGCCTCAGTTCACCTTGTCAAAGCTTTTTCTCTTTGACGACTCTGCTCTACCAAGCATGATGTCCTCCTCCGGGGACTTCGCTCTCCTGACAACATGACCAAATACGGGAGTTGAAGTCTCACCATTCTTGCCTCCAAGGCGCATCCTGGCTGTGCTTCTTCCCAGACGGGTTTGTTGGTTCTTTGGGCAGTCCGCGATGCTTTCAATATGCCAACCCCATGATTCAAATGCATAGATTCTTCTTCAGTCTTCCTTCTTCAGAGCCCAACTTTCATATGTATATGAGGCGGTTGAAATGACCATGGCTTGAGTCAGGTACACCCACCTGAGTCCTCAAAGTAACGTCCTTGCTTTTCAACACTGTATACTGGTCTTGTGAACCCGGCGCAATGTGTTATTTGATCTCTTGACTACTGCTTCCATGATCATTGATTGTGGATTTGAGCAAGATAAAATCTTTCGCAACTTCAATTTTCCCCCCATTTATCATGATATTACCTACTGACCCAGTTGTGAGGACTTGGGTTTTCTTTCCTCTGAGTAATGATCCAGACGTATGGCGGCACTCCTTGATCTTCATCAGGAAGTGCTTCAATTCTTTCTCCCTTTCAGCAAGTACGTTTGTGTCATCTGAGTAACAAAGGCTGTTACCAAGCCCTCCTCCAATCCTACTGGCATATTCCTTATAGAATCCCACTTCCCTGATTAGTTTTCAGCATACAATTCAAATAATCATAATGAGAGGATTCAACACTGACATTGACCTTTCTTGACTTAAACCCTGCAGTATGCCTTTGTCGGGTTTGCACACCTGCCTCTTGATACATGTACAGGTTCCACGTGAGCACAAAGTATTGTTCTGTGATTCCTATTTTCTGAAGGATCCCCACAATTTGTTATGGTCCATACATTAGAATACCTTAGCTTAGTCAATAAAACACAAGTAAGCATTTTTCCAGTATTCTTGGCTTTCTTCCAAGATCCATATGACTTCAGCAATCAGATTCCCTATCCCATACCCTGGTGGCATAGTAGTAATATGTTGGGCTGCTAATTGCAAGGCTGGCAGTTCAAAACCACCAACTTTTCTGATGGAGAAATAGGAGACTTTCTACTCCTTTGCAGAGTTGCAGTTTCAGAAACCCACAGGGGTGCTTCCACCAAGTCCTGTAGAGTCACTATGGGTCAGAATTGATGTGCTTGCTATTTGATGATGCTATTGTTGAATTATAAATAATAGAACCTGCTTCTATAAATAATAGAACTTGGCTCTTGGTGTGGAAATATGAGATGTCAAAGAGGCGTTTAAACAGAAACAAGTACTTCAAGAGTAATTGCAAACTCTTGGAAGATTGGTTGTTCATTACTATTGCTTCGATTCAAACTCAGTGACCCTAGCAACCAGGGCAGAATAGGAAAAAAAAAATACTGTAAATAATATAAAAATCCTTCATTTTCTGGAAAAATAGTAGGAAAGAAAGTAGAATGGAGAATGAGAGAGAGGGAAGAAGATTAACATTGGAAAGATGGCTTGGAATATTAATTCTTCTTTCCTTCCCTCTTTTCTCCCTGCCTCACTCCCGCCATCGCTCCTTGTTTTCCTTCTTTCCTTCCATTTTTCCAGAAAAGGAAAGAATTTGTGTGTTGTTCATAGTATCAGACATCATTTTTTAATTCAGCAAGAGAAAAATAAAATGTATCTGTAATCCCCACATTTTATTCAAAATTTAGGAAGTAAATATAGACGTCTAACCACTCAGACTTCAGCCAGTCTGCCTCTACGGATTTTAAAATTTCAGACTTTTTAATATTAATAAAATGTGATTCAAATTCAGGCAGAATGTCTCCAATATAAAATAACTGATTCAATTGTCACAATTAAGACTGGGATTGATCTGTAGCAGCCACACCCCAAAATGGCAATTTTCAATGCTTTGTCACTGTTAGTGGTACATTATCAGCACTTAAAATAGAGACTCAAGAAATAAAGGGAAAAAAACAAAAACATTATACCATTTAGTCTCCTTCACCTGACCAAATCCAGATAGGTATAGTACTAATTGAAATAATTTTGAAAAAAAAAAAAAAGAAATAATTTCGGTAAAACAATAACAGAAATCCAAACTTTATACTTTAAACAAACACACACACAGACATATACGTATACATATGTCTGTGTGTGTGTGTAGTTTGTGCATAATTATCCTGCACGTGGAAGAAATCTGACCTCTTGCTATCTCAGCTATGAGTACTATACAATGCTGTTCTTATTATTAGGAGCTATTGCGTCAGCTCCAATCCATAAGAAGTCTATGTACTGCAGAAATAATCACTGTCTGATCTTGTGCCATCCTCATAACTGTTCCTATTCTGCAGTCCATTTCTGCAGCCCCTGTGTCACTCAATCTCATTATTTAAAGTAGGACAGTGCCCTACTATAAAAAGCATGTGTATGCTTGTGTGCACACACATATATTCATGTTTATATATGTATAGTTATATATGCATATATGTAAAATTCCATAAAAGAGGATATTAAAATCCTCTCTCATATTGTGGGATCTGGCATTTGTGATTTTTCTACTTGAATGTCACTTACCCTCTAATGAATAATAATAATAATAAAAACATTCCCATTTTCCCCTTGATGGGCTTTGAAATCATTAAAAGCACTGATGAAGTCAGTGTATCAATTTTTTTAAATGAAAATTTGAAAAGCCTTTCTCAAATTTAGTTATTTTGAATTCTGGGCACAGACTGAGATGCTTGTTGTCACTGTCACCTTGTAGAACTTTGACAATATCCATGGTTTCACTATCAGAGGTAATATTCAGGAAGTGGAACCCTGGAAAAATTAGATATTTCTGGTAGAATAGTTCAAGTGGAAACATACTTCGAGTAGGATGCTTATCTGGGTATGTAATAGATTTAGAATTGAAGTGGGTTGAAAACCAACACTGTGCCTGGTGTTCCTTTGGTTCATTCTTCTAAGCTCACAGACCCAACGGCATTGGAAGAGGCTCTGATAATAAAATGAGGAGGGGACAAAGAGCTCATGTGATTTGCTAATGAGAAAAAGAAATCAAAGCTTGTACATGGTATGCTAGTAAATAACTAACCACTGACTTTGCCATAACAAAAAAAAAGAATCAAAATGTGTTTTTCAGTTTCCGGGGTACCAATAGTATTATCATTTCTGATACTTGACATCACTAAATGCAGTTTAGAAGAGAGAGACTTTTATTTCTAGGGAGCCAATATGAATAAGTCTACCACATCACTGAAACTTGGTCAGTAAGAGCTTACTGGGCTCTGATAAATATTATCATTTTGGAGGCAAAAGTGGTTTTGATAGTATCCTGACCTCAACTCTCCCATAGAGAGTTGCATTTATTTCTCACTCTGTGCAGTGCCTTTTCCTTGTTCTAGTTGACTGAATACCATCCATATTTCTTGTCTTTGGAGGTTAGCCAGTCATCAATCTTAATCTGTAAGATACAGGGATAGCACACAAAAAAGGTGATACCTAGAGACTACAGAGATTTAAATTCAAGATAAATACTAGAACTTTTCTATCCTACATATTTTGATATAATAATTATGTGATATGGGTCATTGTGTAGATACAATAGGAAAAAAAATGAAAAGAAACTGGAAAATACCTTGACCATAATATTCTTTATGAAATAATAGAACAGAATTTGATCCAAACATTGCCTGCCTGTCATGGTATTTCTGGTTAGGTAACACGATAGCAATACTGTCTCCTAGACCTGAAACGAATTGCCCCATGACTCTCAACTACTTGGTCTTGATCTCTCCTATTTCTCTCACTTTTGTATGAGCATCAGGCACACAACAGTAGAAACATCAAAATGTCTCATTCATGACACTCTCATTATGGTTCCATGGCAGAACTGCCTGTTCTCATCATCACATAGATGGCCCATTGCATCGTTTCAAAACTGACCAATTTCAGGCTTACATCAATGTCAAACCACTGAGGACCATCGTTTAGCCACCTTGACACACAATCTTAACCATCAAGACATACTATTCTTATCTTGCACCTCAGTTTTCACAATAGTGTTTCCTACTGACATCACTGAATGCATAAATTAGTTGAATATTATATTTCTTACTATTGTCCTAAATGTTAAATCTCAGATCAGGAGATAGCTAATAAATGAGTACCAGTGGTTATTTAACATTTGAAGCCTATTATTCAACCTGTTCAAAATGATAATAATGTGACAAGCCTATGCGTCTCTCTTCCCTGACCCTGATAAGATACCCACCATGTATATTTCTAAATTAATTATACACTAAAAAATAACTCTAGTTAAAAATAGCAACATAGATCAATGCACTACTCATTCCCTCTACAACACTGACCGGAAAGCACAGTAGAAGGAGAAACTGGACTCCTGAATTTCTGAGGAAATGTTACGGGAGTGGACTGAATATACCCACAGGGAAATAGCAAAATCCAATTGACAAGTGGTCATTGACCAAATAGCCACTTTTTAGAACCAATCTGTTCCATCTGTGGCATTGGGAAAGCTCCCATCTAATAACCAGACAGAAGAATTGAGTTTTAACTCAGGCCCATCTACCAGCAGAACAACTCCTCTCACATTGCAAAACAGTAAGAGAGTTGAGCACTCTACCCCTGCCACAACACACACACACACACACACACACACACACACACACACACTCATACCACCCCCAGTCGCAGAGAATGACGCAATGACTTGGTGCACACAGTGGCTAGTTGGGCTCTTCCCCTCACATCCTCAAGGCATAAGAGCAGCCTGACAAAGGCCCTGGCCAAGCTGGGATGTCATCGAGTAAAGAAGTTATGGCAAACCAAGCAAAGGTTAAATGAAACTGCTCAGGTTCTCCACAGCTGGCTCCCTGGTGCCCAGACAGTCATGTGTGTCAGGTGTCAGATGGCAGAAGCAGGAGGCTCTGACCTCCAGGATTATTCTGAGGTTAAAAAACAGCAGAAGCACGGCTGGTCTTATGTTTCTCTATTTCGTTTTCCTTTGTGTTAATAACTGCCCATCACAACAGGGGAGAGACTAACCATAATCCCACAACTGCTGTTGCCCACAGAGGTCAGCCATGAGACGGGGGTCAGGGATCGGGGTGGGCACAGCAGCCAGGTTCTGTTCTGTGTTTCCGTGGTTCTCTTCTCCGGTGTTTTGATCACCACCTGTGGAGAGGCGCAGGACACAAGAGAGGGATAATCATCACTTCCCACAAACTCCTTTTGACCAGAAAATATACCAGAGACTCCCCCCTCCCCCATGCACATGTGAATGTTCTCCAACTGCGTGAGCTCTAGGTGAGAATTGATAAGCACACGCTGGTGACTGAGAAAGAGAAAGAAACTTCTTTTTCATGTAAGTATGTTTGTGTGAGATTCCATTCATGTGGTTGCTTTGGGTTTCCAATTTCTACACTGCTCACTTATACCAACTCAGTGCTCTGAGAAGACACATATGTTCTTTGATGTGAAGAATCTTCATTCCAGTTGGAACCTTATGAGTCTGCATCCATAATCAAAATCAAATTAGGACAGGCCATCCATAAAGTCAGCAGAAATATGCACCAATTCACATGCTTAAAAATCTTATCTTCATCTGGTCAGGTTCTGGTGAACTCAATGTGGCCTGCTTCATTTAGCCTCACCAGGGTTCCTCTGGCCTCCTCGTCTGTGGACCATGGGTACCGTAACAAATTCTCAACAGCCCTAGCCCCTTTGGGTTAGGTCATGAACTTTAGACCATTCAACTCATTCGTGTCTTCTCCTCCAGTCCCTGTGAACCAGAGCCATGGGCGTCAGGAGGCAGACTTAACCCATCTCTTTATTGTTGCATTTCCCCCACTTTCACTAAACAAGTGGATCCAGGTGGTCAGCTAGCAAACATCCCAGGCTGCCTGCTGACTCCCTTTAATGTTCAGTCCTAGAGAGCTTCTAAACCACTAGTTCAAATTTCAAAAATCCAAAGCCTTCCTTTTTTATCCTTCAGTCTGTCAAGACTAGACAAGTGTCTAATGGTAGCCAGAGCTCTGGAAATGCTTCCACTGCCACTGGATTTGCAAAACTTTCCACCCACTGGCCTGTGATCTTCCTTGCATTAAGCATCATTGCATGTGTTGCATGCGTCTGAAGAGGAATTTATAGATTATATTAGATACATGGACTAATATCAGATTTATGGACTTGATCTGTACTGTGCTGAGATGTTTTCTTAATATGCAATTACACTTTGATATAAAGCTCTCTCTTCCACATAAATGAGTGTCTCTGGATTTGTTTCTCTAGTCAACCTGGACTAACACAACACAATAGGAAATTGTAGACCAATATCTATTATAAACTTAGATACAAAAATTCTCAACAAAATCCTAAATAGAATACAATAAAATATTAAGAAATTATATCCCACAATCATGTGGGATTCAGTACCAGGGTTGCAAGTATTATTTGACATTGGAAAAGCAATCAAAGGAACTCATGGTAGAAATAAAATAAATAAAAAGAACTACAAGAAAACAGAAATTGACTCAGAAAAAGCATTTGACAAAATCAAACACCTATTCCTGATAATAACACTCAGCAAAAAACAGATAAAAAGGAAATTTTTCAACATATGCAAAATCAATGTCCAATTTCTCACTTAATGGGGAGATACTGAAAGCAAGCTTCTTACATATGGGAATAAGAAAACCATGCCCTTTGTCACCATTCTTACTCAATATTGTGTTGGACGTCTTAGCCAAAGGTATTAGGCAACAATAGCAACAAAAATCAAAGGCTTTCAAAATGGCAAAAAAGTAAAACTCTATTTGAAGATGATATAATTCTATACATAGACAACCTCAAAGACTCAACAAGAAAACTGTTAGAAATAATTGAAAGATTTAGCAGTATGGCAAGATCAACATACAAAAATCAGAGGATTTCTCTATACTAAGAGAGAGAAATTTAAGGAGGAAATAAAGAAAACAACACCATTTCCAAAAAGCCACCCAAAAGATGAAATCCTTGGAAAAAAGGTTAACCAAAGAAATGTACCAGAAAAAAATTTGCAAACCACTACTAAAAAAGACGTATATAAATAGTAGATTGTTCCATGTTCACAGATAGGATAGTTTAATATCTTGAAAATGTCAGTACTACCCAACTCATCTATTCCCATCAAATTGATTCTGACCCAGGGACCTATAGGATGCAATAGGACAGTTCATGGACCTATAGGATGCAATAGGACTGTTCATGGACCTATAGGATGTAATAGAACAGTCCTTGTGGGTTTCCAAGGCTGTAAATTTGTACAGGAGTAGAAAGCCTTATCTTTTTCTCAATACTACCCAAAGCAATCTATAAACAATGCAATTCTGAGCCAAATCTCAGCATTATTCTTGACAGAAAGCGAGAAATAATCTCCAACTTTATATTGAGACGTAAGAAACAGTATAAGAAAGTCATTGCTAAAGAAAAGCAAAGTAGGAGACCCTTCACTTCCTGACCTCAAAGCTACTCCACAGCCATGGTACTGTTACAATATACAGTCCCATGGAACACAATAGAGAACCCAGAAACAAATTAATCTACCTACAGACAACTGATACTGGACACAAGGCTGAAATACATTAAATGGGGGAGCAATAGTCCCTTCAACAGATGGTGTTGGCAAAATTGGACTTCCATTTGAAGGAAGAAGTAAGTCTCAAGAATTCATGCCTCACTCTATATACAAAAATGAACTCAAGTTGGATTGGAAACTTGAATTTGAACCCTAGAATTATAAACATCATAAATGAGAAGAGTGATAAAGTTAAGGGCCTTACATAGGACATAAATACACTACCAAAGATAATGAAAAACATATGCACTACTGAAGACAAATAGATAACTGAAACATCTTATAAATAAAACACTTGTGTATATCAAACACCTCGCCAAAAGAGTAAGAAGAGAACCCACAGATGGAAAAAAAATTGGCAATGATACATCAGAAAATGGCAGCATCTCATAAAGGAAAAGACTAGCAATGCAATATAAAAATGCCAGAGGACATGAACAGACATTTCACCGAAGAAGACACCTAGACACCCATAAGCATATGAAAGAATTCTCACAGCCACTAACTATAAGGGATGAAAATCCAAAAAAATATGAGATACCACCTCACACTGGCATTGATGCCGAAAATAATAAATATAGAGATTAAAAAGTAGGGAAGAAAGCAGACGGTGCCCGGCTATCAAATGATATAGCACCTGGGGTCTTACAGGCTTGAAGACAGATGGCCATCTAGCTAAGAAACAACAAAACCCACAAGGAAGAAGCACACCAGCCTACCCCAACACGAATACTGAAAACAAAGCGGGTACATAAGCAAATGCGGTGAAGAAAGCTGATGGTGCCAAGCTGTCAAATTACACAGTATCTGGGGTCCCACATGCTGGAAGATAAACAAG
>NW_022111368.1:36753794-36866455 GCF_000313985.2 Echinops telfairi
AAGAATGATGAAGTCAACATATGTACTAAAGTGCTGGACACAGATGATGTATGTACAGATTGTGATGAGTTGTATGAGCCCCTAATAAAATGATTACTTAAAAAAAAAAGTATTGAAGGGGAGGATTGTACTCTATTAGAGGGAAAAAGAGGTCTGGGCAAGCTATTAGATGGCTTGATAAGTCATTTATTGTTAAATACAAAAAGGATTATATGACATATAAGCTTCACCTAATTAATAATAATAAAGTTTTAAAAATAATTATTACACTGTGTTAGCCTGGGTTGGTTAGAGAAGCAAATTCATTGATACTCATATATATGTAAAAGAGCACTTTATATCAAAGAGTAATTGTATATTAAGAAAACTTCCCAGCCCAGTCCAGTTCAAAGAAGACTCAAAGATAAGTCTGATATTAGCCCATATGTCCAATACCAGTCTATAAATTCCTTTTCAGACTCACACACAGATGCAATGATGCCTAATGCAGGAAGAACACAGGCCAGTGGGTGGAAAGTCTTGTGGATCTGGTGGTGGTGGAAGCATCTCAACGCTAGTGTGGGTCCACACGTGGCTTCTCCAGCTCCAATGTTCTGGCTCCATCAGCATAGCTCCATGCGGTGTCCTATCTCTAGGGAGGAAGACAGGAATTCCCAGAATCCTCAGGAGAAGGTCATGTCCACAGAGAGGTATCATTGGCTATGACCTGATTGATAGGCTAGACTCCACCCTTCGCAAGTTGATAGGAGATTATGTAACTGCCACATATACTATATACTATAGTATATAAAGATTTTTGTATTTGCTTAATCTGAAAGTCATTGGTATTAGCCTGTATTGAGTTCTTGACTCTACCATAAATGAGCATTGTGATTTGGGGCAGAAATGTGTTATCTTAGAATTCCTCTTATTTAAAAGGAGAATATTTATATATTGTTGGATATATAGTAATCTTGAACTTTAAGAAAAAGCAGCAGAATTTTCTTTTTTACATATAGCATTTGTTATTTGGGTCTTATCCACAGTACTTCATACTGATGAAGCTCATTTAGGTCCACTGCAGTTTATCTCATATTACTCAAATAAATATGCTAAAACTTAGCCAAATTATAAGAAATTTTTCTTGAGAAAGTCTATATATATTGCTATGTTTTTCAAGAAGCATACTTTGAAAGTCAGGATCCACTAACCATAATCGACATATTTTTATTACATGAAAATTAAAAGGAAGTTATTTTTAAGTTAAATGATCTTATATGTGTAATGCCTGAAGTAGTATTTAGTATTCAATAACTAGAAATTATGAACTAACATAGGAGAAAGATTATTTTAATGTTATTCAGCATTGTATATAGAACAGTTGATGAGGGAGAGGGAGGCCTTAGCTAGACTCAATGCGCCTCTAAGTAATTTCTTCTTCAAGTTGCTTGGTGTAGAGCAATTTTAAATCTTCGTCTTCCTTAGCCCCAAATATATTTTCTCTCTGTTTATGCTATATTTAAATTTATCTCATCAGAACATTCCTTCCTTATACTTTTTGGATATTTTAAATTTTCATAAGACCATCAGAAAGGGAAATCAGATATTATTTACCTTGAGATAATTTGAGAGGTATGGCCAGAATCAATGTGTCATAAACTGATACACACAAATGTAATGGGGACTTATTTCAATTTCTAGAACTCACAATTGAGATGGCTTCACAGTCCATTTGCCCTGCCACCTTTCCAATGAAGAAGATGCCAATGGAGCTGAGATCAATTTTGATTAAAAACGTAATCACTGGTATGTCCCTTGCTGAGTCCAAATTAAGCCTGTCTTCTAGAAGATGGGTTGCATGTTTCTAGGCAACTACAATCTATGGATCATTTTTAATTATTCTAGCCATTCACATAGGTTGATTTTATACAACCTATCTACCACTTCTTCACAGGGAACATAAACGAAGACACAAATTGCTTCCGATGAACTATTATGGAGTCTCGGGCTTCCTACCATCACAAATTTCACCAGCTCTAACACCCAGAATAAAACTTAAAGAGAAAAAAATACAGAATGGCTTTGTATTGCTGTTCTAATTGGACATTTTCTACATTTTTCTAAAGTCATATTGCATAGTCATTCTAGTGTTAATGAACAAATCCCTAATCTCAGAGATGCTACAGAGCAGGGCCGTGTTTCATTGTGGGATTCCTAGTCTTGGTATGAGTTAGAACCATCTTGGAGGCATCTAGCAACAATGTCTGCAATTCAGGTGGCATAGAATGGAGAGAAATGATTGCGGTCCATGGGTAGAATTCTAACCTTTCATCTTGGAGTCTCAGGTTCAATTTCTGATCAGTGCACCTCATGTACAACTATCAACTGTCAGTGGAGGCTGTGAAAAGCAACAAAATAAAAAAATAATAACAACAAAATAGTAAGTAAATTAATCTCATTTAAATTATTATGCTTAGACTCCAAGTTTTCACACTATCTCTTGACTCCTGGAAGAGAGGTCTTCAAACAGTTTATGGAAAAACAGAACAAAAAGATAATGATATTTTCCTACAAACTTTTTGAAGCCTGTTCATACACTCTCTGTGGAGACAAGAGTACTGTGCACTCTTATCAAGACAGAGGTAGCCCAAATATCACAATCTTGCAAGAAGAAAGAAGACATAAATTCAAGAGATTGCAAGAGGATCTCGCTGTATGGAGCCTGGAATTACATGAAAAGAAATCTTTTAAGAGTTATTTCCTATTCAAAGAGGACTTGCTGCATTATTAAATTCCACCATACTGAGAGCTTTGCTTCTTCACATTTGTGCTTTCAGCTCTTCCTTATTACTGCTCAGCCTAGATGGGGTAAAGGAAGCTGAGCAGCAGATCAGAAAGGAGATATTTGCAAAGAGGAGAATAGCTCCCGCTTTCTGCCTACATTTGTGAAGTACTTTTAACTTTTCAAAAACACTTTTATTTCTCTCTTCTCTATTGTGGTTGGTAGCAAGTCGTTTGGCCCACAGTAAATCCAAGACCTTGAGATATAAAGCTCCTAGCTAATAAAACATCTATTGCTGCCTACTTGTCCCAGCTCCAAAACTATTCAGAATAATTTAGATCCTGTGGCTATTTATAACAAGATATTCACTTATGGAGTATCTACCCTGTGTGAGATACATGCATAAATCATATAGGCTTTATAGTTTTAAAGCAACTCTTCAAAGTAAATGTATTTGCTTATTTTGTTTTACAGATCAGTGTTTTGTTCAAGGTCATATAGGTAAATTTTGGATTTGAATGCAGAAATTTAACAGCAAATCCCATGAGAAATTACTCTTCTACAGTGTCAAAAGCTGAACTCTATATTTGGCAATCAACAAGGGATTCAGAAACCAGTGACAGTTTTCACTCTGAGCTGAAAGAACACGAGAGATCCTCAGAAAGGGAATAACATCTCACTGTTGGAATTGGTTTAAGTGACTAAAGTTAGTTAAAGAACTACAAGACAAAGAGGGTAGTGATAGAAAGGTAACTCTAATGCACCTTCCAAAAACAGAGTCAGCCCATTGAAGCATGTGGAGAAAAGGGAAACAGTAATAGGCAGGGTTCTGGCTCGCTGTGTGGTTAAGGTATAAAGGAAGGTTTTAAAATATAACTGGAATATATATAAATTTAATATATATATATATTATATATATAAATTTAAAATATAACATTGAAAATATAACTGGAAACTTTCTGTAACCACCGATCTTTCTAAGTCACATAGATCATGGTCCTTGTCAGCTGGCAACCACTTAGGAAACAAGAAACACTCAACCACAGAAGCAATGCATCAGGAGGTGGTTCAGACTTGGTGGGCATTTTTGAACCACCATTGCTGAGGAGTAATAAAGAAATAATTGCTGTTAGGTGTCATGAAGTTACCCGCGGATTGATGATTCTTCCATAACAGACAAGACAAAATGTAACCCAGTAAAGAGCCCTTCTCCTGGCCCACTCCTCTGATCAGTTACAGATTGGACCCATGTATTCCATATTGTTTTCGTATTCTGATTTTTCTATTTAGACTACCAGGTTTTTGCTCATCATTCAACGCAGTCAGGAAGCCTGTGGAAACCTGTTCAGTACTATAGCCACACACGAGCCACTTCTGAACAATGTGGTGCCTCTGAGGAGCATTGGGTGGGAATCACACATGTTTATCTTGTAGGAAAGTTGAGAATTCTACCACTGAACACCCACACCACTTAGGTGAACACCCACCTAACGGGTTAAAAAAAAAAAAAGGAGAAATCGCATTTTTGAAACAAAGAAAAATTTCTTCCCTGCCTTTTTGGGGACTTGGTCTGGTTATTTGGCACAATGCTTTTGGTCCTAAATCTTGTCTTAATCAAAGTAGTGTAAATTCTTTCAGTTTACAGTGTTTGACTTCCTTAGAACCAACTGACTCTAGCCCAGAAAACAAGAGGAATCTTTTTGGGGAAAATGGATGTTGCATGTTAAGTGGTGAATTTAATCAGGAATTATCTCTAACCTTTCATCAGCTGATTACGATATATCTGACAAAGGGAGCCATTTGATGTTATCTGCCCTCTCCTAATTTGGGATTTGCTTCTTTTCTCTTATGTGCATGTTCTTAAATTGTATTTATGCCTTCAGACTGCACTCCAGTCTCACACTGTGCTTCAGTAAGCTTTTGCCCCATTTGATTCAGTCTATCTGTCAATTAATTTATTTTCCTTCTTTCTTTCTTTTTTTTTTAACAATTAATTGATCTATCTATAAAGAAGTATGACCAGAGTATTCCTTAGAGCAGTGGTTCTCAACTTTCCTAATGTCATGACCCTTTAATACAGTTCCTCATGTTGTAGTGAACCCATCATAAATTTATTTTCATTGTTATTTCATAACTGTAATTTTGCTACTGTTATGAATCGGGCAACCCCTGTCAAAGGGTCTTTTGACCCCCAAATGGGCCGTGGCCCACAGATTGAGAACCCCGGTCTTAGAGTCAAGAATATTAAAACTTCATCTTATGTACTTTGGACATGTTGTCAGAAGAGACCAGTCCCTGGAGAAGAACATCATGTTTTCTAAGGCAGAGGGTAGCCAAGAGAAGGAAGACCCTCAAGGAGATGGATTGATACTGTGACACTAGCAATGGGCGCAAGCACAGCAATAAGGGTGATTGATGATGGCAGTGTTTTCATCTGTTGTGCATAAGGTCACTTATGGGTCAGAGCCAACTAGTTGGCATCTAAAAGCAACAACAGTCACCAAA
Organism: Echinops telfairi; assembly: GCF_000313985.2. NCBI lineage: Eukaryota > Metazoa > Chordata > Mammalia > Afrosoricida > Tenrecidae > Echinops > Echinops telfairi. Next base: position 36,759,061 of record NW_022111368.1, read on the forward strand.
GCTTCTCATCTCTCTGAGAAGATCATGAATTTCTTGGCTAGAACTCAAGTCTATGTTGCTTCTGTACTCCCCAATTGCATAGCGGGAGTAGGCTTAATAAATCCCTGCTGAATCACAATGAGTAACTAGAGGATTAACCTTTCTACCCATGAGTATCTGCTTTAAAATGTAGGTACAAATTCAGTATGGTACTTGGATTGAAGAGTAACTCTGATTTTCCAATAAGAAATATTTATGCTCAACAGAAAACCACTCCGCTTCAGATTAGTTGTTAGGAAAGAGAACAACTATGGTCATAATTATATATGGTCTGGCGATTCAGCCAATGCGATACAATCTGGGTTGAAACTCAGATCTTTAGGAGACATTCCAAAGCCACCTCCGTACCAGCACTCTCCTGCTACTGCTGCTCTGGGATTTTCCACACAATCTCTTTTTATCTGCATCAGCTAATGTAGAAATGACCTTTTCTTTTAAAGCATACATTCAAATTGCATCTATTTTATTTTGATACTTGTATCATGCCTTATATCTGGGAATGCATTCTCTTTAAGAAAACAGGGCATCTTCTATTACAGGGTAAGGAAACCCATACGTTATCTAGAGTTGAGTGGATTTCAGTTAATTAGAGCTGTTCTAACATATTCAATTATGTTTTATCATTCAAGTTCTTAAGGCCTTGTTTTCATGAGGTATAGAAATTGGAGCTCAGAAAGAACATGGACTTTTCTGTCATAGACATCTAAATTTGAGAACAAACTGTGCTACTTATGAGCTCTGTGCTCTTTGAGAAGTACCCTACCTTTTCTACAAAGAAACTGCCTGATTTCTAAAACCATCATTATAATACCTCCTTTTGAAACCATATGCATAGAAAATGTCTAGTGTGAAAGGGCACAGTTTTGTATGTTTCTCCCTTTCTATCCAGGTATTCTGGAATGAAACGTACCAAGTCAGATGTTTTCCACAAAGCTAAGGTAGAAATGGGAGGGGATGGGTAGGTGGGTTGAAAATATGCGTGGAAACTAACTACCAACACAGGTCAATTAAACAAACAAATAAGCTAACCACATATATGTTGTTCTTATCTAATTAGAATATGTTTTCTCTCTTAACTTCTAGTGTGTACAAGGCAAGTCTTGTTTTAAGCAGTGGGATGTTTTGAATAGCCATTCAAACATGGCAAAGCAAGACACTTGTACGAAATGCTGCAGAGTAATTAGCCTACATATTTACCTATGATTGATATTTGTAGAGGGCAAGGTCTGGTCAATTTATAGATTATAAAGTCAGAATGAGACTAAAATTAGGTGAAATTTTGATCTCAGTCTGGGAAATAGCCCAGAAACATAAACTCTTCATTTTGTCATATGTGTCAAAGTGATAAGAGATATGACCATGGTATTTGTGATCAATACAAGCTGGTCAAATCATAACTCAGGCCCTAAATACTGAGTTTGTGTGGGATTATATGGTTAACTCATTATATTAACTAGAATTGATATGACAAATTAGCCCTTCCTCCAAATGTCATTGTCAGTGGACAATGAACCACCCTCAAGATTTCTGCTAGTTCAATTCTTAGAATTTCTTAGGCAACATAGTTCCAAAAGTCTGCTCTCTACTCCAATAATAGACCTAAAATGTTCACAATTACAGAGAACACTGGGACTTTGTATACAAAGCTAATATTCTGGATAATTGTCATGTTCTTTTCTTTCATCGATCCTAACTGGTTAGCAAACAGAAGGTTGCATACTAAATTGCAGGGGACTATGTCAATAGTTTTAGGTGATTAAATATTTGCCTGAAGGAGTTGTGATAGTTAATATACACAGTTAATTTTTTCCAGGAATTAAAACGTTATTATCCTAGCATCTGAGAGTTCCACTGCAGACTATCCTCAGCTGTCAGTCTCTCCAGGAATTTTTTCAATTGAAGAGAGCAATCCGATCCAAAGTCATATCCTCATAATTGGGTGACCCTTGTTTAATGACTGATCCCTGTGGGCATACAAAATCCAGTGCTCTCTCTCCAAATTGCAATCACTCTCAAGGGTCATCATAATTCTCAAGCACCCCAGAGATGGTTTGAAGATATTCACAGCTCAACCTCTCCTTTGTTCAACTCTCTCTTCCGTTCTCGGTTGTTGATTCCTAAAACACATCATAATAAAGGTTTCATATGCTAACTTGCCTCTCAGAATTGGCTTGCAGGAGACAGCAGCCTATAAAAGAATCTATTTTAAGGCTTACATCTTCTGAGATATCATACTGAATGGTTCTAGATGGCATTGGTCTATTCTTCCACTGCCTTTGACATCACACAAAATCTTTATCAAAATATTTTAAATTTGTTGCAAGGTTTGTCTATCCATGGCCAATCATATGCATCTGACCCTCAGATGTATTTTAAGTGGCCCGAACATTGCTTTAAGACATTTTAGACATAAAGAATTTGAGTAAGGTATGCATTCTCTGACTCATAATGAATCTTACTGCTCCAAATGACCTTATGATCTTAGCTTCACCAGTTTTTATAACTAGAAATTGATTCCTGGCATTTGTAACCTAGACCCCTAAATTACTTTTGAACCATTGTGTATTTACATGGTTTCATCAGTGATATGTACACATGGAATAGGTAGCTTATATCTTGTGCAGTACCTTGCAATGAATTATATGATTTTCTTCCCAGTATATAGAGCATTATCATAGCAATGTATAGGGTATGTGGTTTTGCTGGTCAATCACATGTTTCTTGCCCTCTTTTTTGGTCATAGATTATTAAATACTGAAAATAAAGGAGATAGAGACTTATTGAGCAGTCAATTATTCAATTTAAGCACATCAAATGTATTGAATATAAACCAATATTGTGATGCTTTGAGGAATTTTTTTGAGAAAAAAAATTAGCTGAGGTACTTGGATCCAGGAAGTATATTTATCTAGTTGCAACATCTTTTGAATACAGCCACTTGAATAGTTTTAAGTTTTAGCCTTTAAAATAATGCCCTGGTTGCCTATCACCCAGAAATAAGGGTGAGAGGATCCAGTACAAAGAGTGTAAGGATAGGTTGAGTTAATTTCTAATTTGTTGTTGTATCTTGAATTTATCAAATACGTTTTCAGTGTTTGGGGTTCTTTCATTACTAAAGATGGTGATAGCAGAGATCAACGATTAAAAACACTTGTCTTGAGTTTACCAAATAAGGGTGAATAGTATCTCATGAAACTTCTAGCTCTTGATTATCAATCAAAATGTCTGCTTGATAAGTAAAAATACATGTATGGGTACAAACAACTTCTTACTCTCTTGCAATGCTAAAAGATAGATATGTGTAGAAATGGTTAAAAAATGGTCTTGCACCCATGTTTCTTTGACTTGTGCAATGTCAGAAAAACAAACTTCAATCAATACTGTGGCAAGTATAAATTGATGAGGCTTTATTAATTCACCGAGGTGCATAGAAGATATATAGAAAATGCAAAAAAATTAGGATCTAATACTAAGAACAAAGTACACAAAATTGTATGCTAGATTTAAACTATAAAAAGTGCATATATTTGGACCACATCACAGTGAAAATCCAAGATAATTAAAACATTCATTTCAGTTTTATAGAGCTGTGAATTTTTTCCAAGATATTTTCATGTTATCTTGTTTTTGCAATAACAATACTGCTCAGAATTAAAGAATTAGAGTGAATAAAGCAATTATATTTTCTTGAAGCAATGCGATAAAATGAACCTAGTGTTACATCTTTTGATTTCCAACAGGTGAAGGAAGTTTTCCAGAATCCTAAAATGGCGGTTCATCAAAGATGTTTGACAAAAATCTAAAAAGGGTTAGGGTGGCAAAAGAGCTGTCGTCCATTTATTTCAAGACTTAACATCCTTCTCCATCTCTGATTTCACACTAGCCCTTATATCTTTGAACATTATTTGCAGGTACATCCATTCTAGTCCTTACAGCAAACACTTATACACATTCTCAAGAACAATGTTAAAAATAGCTGTGTATCAAGAAGGAGAGCCCATTCACCATTTTAGGACAGTTTTATATTGATACATCTGAACATATGGAGAATGGGCATCTGAAGAGTGTGGAGACAGGCAATCTCTGTGGTTAGGGTACAGTTACAGAAGTTTGTCAGGCTAAATTTCCAAATCAATGTCTCCTGTTTACTATTGTTATAAACATTATTATTCCATTGTACATGACTGCCTATTGGAAAATAGGCAAACAGGAATCATTTGAAGTCATAACACTTTTTTAAAAATGTAGGCTTTTTGTCATGTGATTTGGTATTACACTTACTTAAATTCTATTTCAGTGTGCATATTTAATTGAATATTATTTAAAATACAGGATTTGTGAGCCTAATAGTGTATAATTATATATCCATTTTGACCTATCAGTTATAAATTGAATCAGGCATTTTCTTCTCTTCTTCTTCTTTTTAAAAATCATTTTATTGGGGGCTCTTATAGCTCTTATCACAATCCATCCATCCATCCATTGTGTCAAGCACCTTTGTACATATGTTGCCATCATCATTTTCAAAACATTTTCTTTCTACTTCAGCCCTTGGAATCAGCTCATTTCTCCCCTCTCCCACACTCATGAAACCTTGATAATTTACATATTATTATTTTTTTCATGTCTTACAGTGACCGCTATCTCCCTTCACCCACTTTTCTATTTTCCATGTACCCCTGGGAGGAGGCTATGTGTCAAACATTGTGATCGGTCCCCCATTTCTACCCCCTACCTTATTCTTATGCTTACCCTCCTGGTATCATTATTCTCATTCTTGGTTCTGAGGGGTTTATTTGTCCTGAATTCTCTGTGTTATGAGCTCTTATCTGTACCAGTGTACATGCTCTGGTCTAGCCAGATTTGTAAGGTAGAATTGGGATCATGATAATGGCAGGGAGGAATCATTAAAGAACTAGAGGAAAGTTCTATGTTTCACCAGTGCTATACTGCACCCTGAGTGGCTCATCTCTTCCTTGTGACCCTTCTGTGAGGGTCTAATTATCTACAGATAGATTTTGGGTCTCCACTCCACCCTCCCTCTCATTCACATTAATAGGATTTCTTGTTCTGGATCTTTGATGACTCATACCTAATCCCATTGGCATATCATGATCACACAGTCTGGTGTGCTTCCTCCATGTGGGGTTTGTTTCTTCTCAACTAGATGGCTACTTGTTTATCTTGAAGTTTTTAAGACCACAGATGCTATATCTTTTGATAGCCAGGTACCATCAGCTTTCTTCATCACATTTGCTTATGCACCATTTTGTCGTCAGCAATCATGTTGGGAAGGTGAGCACCACAGAATGCTGGATTATTAGAACAAAGTGTCCTTGAGGCAATATTTCATTAGTGGCCCAATGTCCATCTGCTGACTTAACACTTACTGTATAAATATATGTACATATATCTATTTATTTATCGTTATATATAAATATATTTACATAGGTACAGGCCTGTATTTAGACCTCTATAATTGTTCTTTGCCTCCTAGTTCTTTCCTCTATTTCCTTTTACTTTCCTCTTATCCCACTCTCATGTTTGGTCTTCATTCAGGTTTCAGTTATTCCTCTAAGCTACCTTGCCCTTGATGAAGCCCCACCAGGCATAATCGGCATTTTCACATTGATAACAATTTATCTATTTATTCTAAGTGTCAGGTAGTACTCCAACCTAGAATTCTCTTTGGAATAGTTTTTGGCCCTTTAACAGTGGCATAGTGCTTATGTGTTGGGCTGCTACCTACAAAGTCAGTAGCTGGGAAACACTGGGAAAGAAACGACAGGTAAAAAAAGATATTACATTGCTTCAATCCAACATCACAAGTCTTGTCTTTCCTCCATCAATAATCTTCACTTTCAAGGCAGGAGTATTAAATAGATGTTTTAATAATTCAATTGCACATTTTCTATCATTGTTTGTATTTCACAAGTTTTAAATATTAAGATAGTGAAGAGAAATCATCAAGAACTTTTTAGACAAAAGATCTATTATCCACTTCTCTCAAGACTCATTCTTCTTTTCTGATGTCAACATTGATTCTTTGAATATTATTTACTACTCTATATATACACCCAAGTGTTCACATACAATGTGTTTTATGGCTGCTATCCACACCAGGGTATGGATTAATAATAATGATTTTTAAAAACTACTGTCATGTGTAGTATTCATTTAAGGGGGTTGAAGGTGGGTGGCCAGCCCCCACTGCTACTACTACCTATGGGTTCAGTAATGCACAATTGTACGGTTGAGATATATAAGTATTATATTAAAGTCATTGAGTGTATGAGAGATAATGCAGTCAGACACATTACATGGTAGCATTGCTCACCTCAGCCCAGCTTGGTGGTCCACTTGGAGAGAGGGGGAAGGGAAGGAGGGCAAGGGAACAAGGGAGAGAGGAGAGGAGAGCGGGGTAGAAAGGAGAGTGACCAGTGAGAGCCCAGCAAGAGAGGAAGGAGAAAGAGATCTCTATTGCTAGCCCAGGCCTATATACCTTTGGCGGGTGCAAGCCCATTAATCACAGGTAAAGACATATGTCACAGGAAGGGGTTGCACTATAGGTTATACAGCAATGAAAAGGGGTGGTCTAGGGACATATACACAATAGGAAGAGGAGGGACTGGGGATATACATGTGACAGGATGGGCAGATCCTATGCAGCATAACTTTGACCTGTTCCTGGGTCTCCATAGGAACCATTATCAGTAGGGATGCAAACTCAGCCTACAGGAGCCTGTCCATTGTCCCCAGCAGCAGGGAGCAGGGCCCACTGCAGTTTGGCAACTGATTGCCCTCAGGGGAGATGCCTGCTAGCATCTACCTCCCCCCACATGTCATGGAGATGATGCTGACTCATAGTGATCCTGTAGGACAGCGTAAATCTCCAGCCCTGTGAGTTTCCAAGTTGGTAATTCTTTATGGGAGTAGACATCTCATCTTTCTTCCTTGTAGCACCTGTTGACTTTGAATTTCTGACCTTGTAGTTAGTAGTCCAATGTGTTGCCACTACACTATCAAAGCTCCTTATTGATTGGGATGTTTTCTGAATGTACAATTGCTCTTTATATAAAAATCTTTCCTATACACATGAGTGTCTATGAATTTGTTTCTCTAGTCTACCCAGACTAACACAAATGCCATTCACAATAGCCATGCAGAAGCTGAAATACTTAGGAATAAACCTAACCAAAAAAACTAAATACTTGTATGAAAAAAACTAAAGAACATTACTATAAGAAACCAGAGGGTTACACAAATGGAAGAATATTCCATGTTCATGGATTGGAAGTCACAATATTGTGGAAATGTCAAAATATCTAAAGCACTATAGAGATTCAATGCAATCCTGATCCAAATCCCAGCTTCATTCTTCAAACAAATGGGGAGGAAAAAAGATTACCCATTTCATAGGGAGAGGGAAGAAGCCCAGGAGCAGCAAAGAACTCCTCAAAAAGAACCAAGTAGGTAGTTTTTCCACTTCCAAACCTGAAAACCTACTGTCCAGGTACAGTTGTCAAAGTTGCCTGGTACTGGGATAGTGATAGATATACGGGCCAGTCAATCAAGGCAGAAAACCCAGAAATAAAAATGTCCACATACAGACAACTGAGTTTCAACAAAGGCCCCAAAAAGTATTAAATGGAAAGAAGATGGCCACTTCAATAAATGGTGTTGGAAAAATTGAATATCCACCTGCAGAAAAATGAAATAAGATCTGTGTCTCACCCCATGCACAAGAACAAAGTCAAGGATCAAAGATGAACGTGAAACCCAAGGCTATCAGGATCATTGAAGCAAAAATTGGGACAAATCTAAGTGCCCTACTATAGACAATACCCGGCTAATAGAGATAACAAAGGGAACACACTCTTTGGAAGATAAAATAGACGAGTGGGACCTATTAAAAATAAAACAATCTGTACATTGAAAGAGTTCATTGAAAGAGTGAAAAGAGAGCCCACAGATGGGGAAAAAATATTTAGTTATGACACTACACACAAAGGACTAATTGTTAAAATCTACCGTATTTCACAAGTCTACAAGTGAAAAACTAATAATCCCCTGAGAAGGTGGGCAAAGGACCTCAGCACACAATTATCAAAGGATGACATTTAACTGGCTTTAAAACTCATGAGGAAATACGCCCACTTACTAGTCATATGGGAAATGCAAGTCAAAACAACCATGAGGTAAGACCTAACATCCATAACTTAGGCACAATTTTAAACACTGAGAACAAGAAATGCTGGAGAGGGTGTGGTGAGATTGGAACTTTTACACACTGCTGGTGGTCTTGTAGATACGTACCGCCCCTGTGGAAGGCAATATCTAAAACAGATGACAATCGAAATACCATATGATCCAGCAATGCCATTACTGGGCAAGTAAGAAGCAGACCACAAACAGACATTTGCACCCCCATGTTCATCACAGCATAGTTCACAGTAGCAAGAAGCTGAAAATGACCTAAACTGACATCAGTAGATGATTGGATAAAGAAACTCTGGTCTATATACCTAATGGAATATTATGCATCCTTAAAACTTAGTGATGAATCCAAGAAACAAGTCAAGACGGAGAGGAAGCTGGAAATCCTTATGCTGAGTGAAATTAGTGAAACACAAAAGGACAAATGCTGTGTATGAGTCCACTGCTGTAGAAGCAAGTACCTAACTGGGCACAAGTCCAGGCTTTTAGGGCACCTGGGCAATGAACCTGACCCATGCCAAGGAACCATGCACCATCCACTCTAGGTAAGCAATTTGAGTAGGTAAGTATTTAGAAGCACACTAGACTTGAAGGAGCCTCTTATCAGTGGGGATCAAAGGGTCAAGGGAGAAGGAAGGGAGGTATATAACATGAGGCTGACACATATATCTTTGATGAGGTCTCTCTGGACAGATAGACAGCCTCATCAACAGGAGGAAGGCTATGGATGGGAAGGACAAAGTAGGAGAGGAGAAAGAGAGCAAGCACATCTGAGGCTACACAATGGCATATCTGTTGGTAGGAAAAGAGATAACAAGGGTGTCAGAGAGGGAGCCCAGGGGAGGGATGTGGGGCTATAAAAAGGAAGATGATGTTAAGGTGTCCGGAGAGAAATAACATGTTTGGGAAGCAATGGTACAATTCTGTTTGACAAGAATGAACAATGCCATGACATGACATTCACGTTAATTCTCAAGTAAGAATAAATTGAAAGACCATAAAACAAAAACAAGCAAATGTAGATCTGGAAATGCTTTGAGGACTCACACTAAATCTCAGCCCCAACTCATGAACAAGCAGCTCTTACATCACGGCCCCGTTCGATATTCGCCTCCAGGAAGGGAACACAGAGGAGACAAGTGCTATCGCAAAATATGGTGAAGAAAGTTGATGTTACCCCACTGGCTATCAGATAAAATAGCGTCTGGGGTCTTAAAGGCTTGTCTTCAAATAAGCAGCCATCTACATGAGAGGTCCCATCGAGGAAGCACACCATCATCAGTCACTGAAGGATCGTGAAGCATATAACCTGAAGTCAAAGGAGGGATTTGTATCAGAGGCTAATGTCTGAGAATCTGGTTTACAGAAGGCTATGGATGACAGTGGAAGCCCAAGATTCACTGTTAGAACTATGCAGGAAATAACCCTCCAGCGAACTCGCTCTATCAACAGTTGAGGGATAGAAGGAAAGAGGTTGGTAAATTGAGTGCATCAGTGAGTATAAAAGGTCAAAGGCACACGTTTTTAAAACTTGTCAGCAGATTCTCCCTAGGATACATGCTGGACGTGATATGGTATCCCAAATCTTATATATTTTGGGGTTGTATTGTATTGTTTGTTTTTTTTATTGTACATATTAGGAGGTATCTCAGGGGTGCATGTCATCAGAGGTCACCCTCTTAAGGTTGTGGTAATTTTTTTTCATTTTTTGGTGTATGAAAACCAGGACTGAAGAATTTACAGAGTGAGCCAGAGGTGGTGGCAGGGTAAAAGCATGATGACATCAAGGGGTCCATATAGAAAAAGAATGTGTGGAAATGAATTGTGGTAGCAAATGTACAATTCTGCTCGACATGATTGAACTATGGAATGATTTGATATATGTATTAATCCCGATTAATAATAAAAAAACTGCTTTACCTTCATACTCAAAAAGGATAAGGGAACAACAAGAGATCTAAAATTGATGGCACATAGGGCATATAATACCTGCTGGCATTTAACAAAATGCAGTGTATCCGAAAGGAATTACTGAGAGTCGAAATGGAGGGTGACATGACAGGGGATAGGAGGAAAGTGAAAGGAAATAGAGTAAAGAAATCAGAGGCAAAGGCTATTTGTAGAGGTATAGCTATAGATATGTATATGTAAATACATTAATTTATAATGAAAGGGATAGAGTCCAATGTGAATATATTTACAAGTCGAGTATTAAGATAGCAGACGGACTTTGGGCTTCTACTCATCACCTCCCTAAACACAAGAACACTTTGTTCTAGTAACCTGGCATTCTTTGATACTCACCTTTCTGACATGATCCCTGAAGGCAAAATGGATGCATAACTAAATGTGGTGAAGAGAGCTGACGGTTACCAGCTATCAAAAGATAAGGCATCTGGGGCTTAAAGGCTTGAAGTTAAACAAGCAGCCATCTAGCTGGGAAGAAAATAAGCCCACATGGAAGAAGCACACCAGCCTGTGTGATCATGAGGTGTCAATGGGAGCAGGTATCAGATATCAAAAGATCCAAAGCTAAAAACTATAGATGTGAATGAGGGAGTTGGAGTGAAGACCCACAGCCTATATGTGCACAATTGGATCTCCTCCCACAGAAGGGTTATAAGGAAGGGATGATTCAACCAAGGTGCTGTATAACAGTGATGAAACACACATCATGCCTCTAGTTCCTGAATGTTCCCACTCCGCCCACTACCATGACCTAGTTCTACCTTACAAATCTGGCTAGACCAGAGTACACTTATTGGAATAGAGAAGAGCTCTCCACAGATGGAATTCAGGACAGGTAAACCCCTTAGGAACAGTAGTGGGAGTAGTGGTATCATGAGGGTAGGGGGATGGCCAGCGAGGGGGAAGGGAGAGAAAGGGGGAACCCATAGCAAGGTTGGATATATAGACCCCTGACCCCCAGGGCAACAAGCAACAGAAATGCGTGTGACAGGAGACAACAGACATTGTAAGATATTAAGTAAGGATTCACAAGGGTGGAAATGTGGGGGAGGGTGGGGAGAAAAGATGAGCTTATATACCAAGGGCTTAAGGAGAAAATGTTTTGGAAATGATGATGGCAACACATGTACAAATGTGTTTGATACAATTGATGTATGGAATGTTATAAGATGTATGGAGTGTTAGAAGAGCTGTAATAGACCCCCAAAATGATTTTAAAAACTGTAAAGAAAGAAAAATGAAACGGATATTTCAAGATCTGTTGTGAAGTACAATGCTGGCTGTGGTAGGATTGTATCTGTCCTAGTTCAAGGAAATCCAATCCGTACAATTCTTCTTCACATTTTATGCACCAATCACTGAAGCACCCTCATGGCTCTGAAGTCAGTTTTAACTCACAGCAAGCCAATAGGATAGGGTAAGACCATCCCTGTCTTTATGAGATGGTAAATCTTTATGGGAGTAGAAAGCCTTCTCTTTCGCATAGGAGCAGGTGGTGGCTTCAAACTGCTACATTTGTAATTGGCGGTCACACTTAACCCACTACAACACCATTGTTCCTTTACTAAAGCTAATGAGAAAGAAATAGAAAGATTCTACCAAACATGCAATCAAGATGTATTGATAATTATTGAAGATTGGAATAAAAAGTTGCAAACAAAGATGAAGGAAAAGTAGTTGGAAAATATAGTCTTGGTGATTGTGATAGTTAGGTTTATTGTCCCAACCTGGCTGATGAACACATGTAGGATTAATTGAAGGGCAGTTTAATTGAAGGGCGGAGAGATAAATGGCTCAGTGAGTCTCACCTTCTTTGTCTCTTGCTCTCTGATGGTCCGACCAGTTGTGGCTGCCTTAGCTAGTTCTCTGCCTTAGCTGGAAAGGCTCACTTCCTGTGAGACATTCCTGAGGAGAAGCCACATGGACCTACCCTAATGCAGCCCTGGGTGCTGGAGCAGCCACGTGGAGACCCCTGCCAGCACTGAGATGCTTACACACTCACTGATTTGGCTTTCCTCCTGCAGTCGGCATCATTGTGTGTGTTTTGTGAGTTTGAGGAGGACTTTATAGATTGGTGTCAAAAATATGGGCTAATGTCGGACTTATGGGTTTGGACTGGACTGGGTTGGGATGCTTTCCTAATGTGCACTTAGACTTTATATAAAACTCTCTCTTATACACATATGAGTTTCTGTGAATTTGTTTCTCTGATCTACCCAGACTAACAACACAGTGATAGAAATCAAACTGGATATTGCATGATAAAATTTTGTAAGACTTAAGATTTGTTCATAGCAAATACCTTTTTTCAATGACAAAAGTGGTTACTAAAAACTTGTCTCTCTCAAGATGGAACACACATAAGTTAAACCAGCTCTAACTGGGAAGAGATGATGCAGAAGCTCAATATATGCAGCTCAAACCCAGCCAGGAGATGACTGTGGAACAGACCAGGCCTTCAATTGCTCATGTGTAAGTTTAGGGTGAAGCAGAATAAAATTAAAACAAGCCCCCAAGAGCCAAAATACGACCTTGAGCCTATCCCACCTTAATTTCGAGTACATTTCAAGAAGATATTCGACATATTGAACACCAGTTATAGGAAATCTGATGAGCTGTGGGAGCATATCAAGAATATCTTCACGAAGAAAGTTTGTCATTGAAAAGACAGGACAGTCAGAAAAGGTCAACGTGGTTGTCAGAAGAGACTCTGAAAGTTGCTCTCCATCATAGAGCACCTTAAAGGAAATAGAAGGAAGGAGGAAGTCAAGGAGCTGCATAGAAACTTTCAAAGAGCAGCTTGAGTAGACAAAGTCAAACATTATGGTGAAACATACACAGCCCTAGAGTTATAGAAAACAAAGCAAAACAAAAACAAGAACACACCTAGCATACTTTAATTGAAAGTACTCAAAAAAAAATTCAAGCCACAGTTACATTTTTGAAAGAGTCCATGGGAAAATGTTGAATGATGTGGAAGCATCAAAGGAAGATAGAAAGAATACACAGAGTTCTGTACCAAAAAGAACTCGTTGACACCGCACCATTTCAGGAGGCAGCATATGAGCAAGGACCTACAATACCGAAGCAAGAAGTCCAAGTTGCACTGAAAAATATTAACTAAAAACAAGGCTCCAGGAATTACTGTAATACTAACTGAATTATTTCAACCCTCTGATGAAGCAATGGAAACACTTACTCTTCTAAGCCTGGAAATTTGGAAGGCAGCTACTTGTCCACCTAAGTGGAAGAGATCTATGCTTGTACCTACTCCAAAGACAGGTGACGAAATAGAATACTCAAATTATAGAACAATATCATTTATATGACATTCAGGTAACATTTTACTGAAGATCATCTAGCAAACATTGCAGCAATGCATTGGCAGGGAGTTGCCAGTGATTCAGACAAGATTCAGAAGAGGACATGGAACAAGGGCTAGCATTGCAGATGTCAGATGAATCTTGGCTGAAAGCAGGAAATACCAGAAAAATATTTACTTGTATTTTATTGACTATGCAAAGATCCTTGAGAAGAATGGGAATTCCACCTAATTATGTTTATGAAGAACCTGCACATGGATCAAAAGGTAGTCATGTGAACTGAACAGGGAGTACTGCAGACATTAAAATCAGGGAAGGTGTGTGTCAGGGCTGTATTCTTTCACCATACTCATTCAATCTGTATGCAAAATAAATAATCAGAGAAGCTGAATTATATAAGGAATGTGGCATCAAGTTTGAAGATAAGCTCATTAACAACTTTCGATATGTTGATAACATATTTATGTTGCTGGAGAAGAATATTGAAAGTTAGAATGTTCCTTAGAGGCAAGGATGGTGAGACTTTGTCTCATGTGCATGTTGGCAGGAGAGACCAGTCCCTAAAGAAGGACATCATGCTTGGTAACGTAGAGGAACGTAGAGGAAAAAAAGAAAAGAGGAAGGCCCTCAATAAGTGGATGGTGACATAGTGGCTGCACTGATGAGATGAACCATAAGAGCAATTGTGAGGTTGGCATAAGACTGGTCTGTGGTTTTTGTTTTTTTTAATGTTGTACACATATTAGCAGCACCTACTGGATGGCACCTAACACCATCCACACTAACTTGTTCACCATTGTTCTTTGATGATTTGGGGAATGTGAGCAAAACTTATTGTAAGAGTAAAATATATCCTCTTTTTTTTTCCTTTCTGGCATGTTAAGGACATCTTATGGTGCTGTCAGTGAAACTTTGATTACTTATTTCAAGATTGTCAGTGCAAACCCACAAGTTGCTCCTAGGGAGAAGGATGATTCAATCTGATTGATTACTAACTGTTTACAACCTCACATACTTTATATAGGGTCATTATGAGTCTAAATTGACTTAATATTTGTGGGATTGCTTTTTGTTTTGTGTTCTGTATTTGAGAGATAGATTTAGAAAAACATAGGTATTCTCTGTCAAATTGGCATTTTTATATTGTCTTGATTGCTTCTATAAATATTTAATTTGGGACCGAGTATACTATTTTATAAATAATGAGGTTGTGGTAGCTACCCTTTTTTTAGAAAATAAAAATTAGAGATGATTTGGATGTTGGGCTATTTGGTCATAAGATAAATAGAAGAAGAATCATCTTGTGATCCCGTCAATACATTTTCTTTTTGGTAGATTGTTAATTTGCTATAATATATCCAGACTCAAAGAGCCTGGCACTCTACAACTGGCCTATAAAAATATGAAGAATTAGGACAACCGTTCTGTTCAATTGAGACCTCCGCTGCTATGCCCACAGGATCCTCCTAATTGATATATGTTCAAATTAGTTTGAAATTGAGAAAGAGAAAACACTAGCTATTTCGAAATGAGAAACTTTCCTAATCCTCATACACTAAACAGACCTCGTACCACTGCCTAGAGTACTGTAGTTCCCTGTGGAGCAGAATGGCCCAAATAATCATCCAATACTTGAAGCAACATAAATAAGAGTTCTAGGACATCTATGTTTTCAATAAATGGAGGTTGTAGCAGGAAGAGAATTAATAGTTATGTTACCAAAAAAGTAAATTTATGCTCAGGTTCACCCTCTAGCAAAGTAGTAAAGTTATTAATGTTTCTCAAAGTTTTTACAAGTCCAACTTAACAGTACTCTCATATCTAAATGCCTAGTAGGTATATTTTCTTAGTTCTATCAATTACAGATTTCACATTCAGAGGGTTGTGAATGAAGGTGTTAATTGTTAAATAAGTAATTACCCAATTAAGTCAAATACCATATAAGAAATATTTGCAGATCAACTGGGGGATTTTAAAAGACTTAAATGAGAAATCCATAGGTATGCATGTTGATATCTGTTTCTCTGGATGAAGATGACGTTTTGCATGGAGGCGAGAGGGCCAAGCATCTCAATATGCAAGGAGTATCTCAATTATAGGTGTTCAGAGGGGTTCCCCATTCACACACAACCATAGGTAATGCTATCATGGTTTGACATAAACTTCAAACTTGATTCATTAAGAGAATATCTTTTGTCTGTCCTCCTCACATTTGTTGCCTTAGAAAGAAAAAGTACTCTTGTGTGTGTGTGCGTGCACACACAGATAACACTCATTCACACGCACTCATGGCCACTTTTTATCATTTTATTGTGGGCTTGTACAACGCTTATCACAATCTATACATACACCCATTGTGTCAAGCACATCTGTACATATGTTGCCATCATTCTCAAAACATTTGCTTTGTACTTGAGCCCTACTATCGGCTCCTCATTTTCCCCTCCCTCCCCACTCCCCCTTCCCTCATGAACCCTTGATAATTTATAAATTATGATTTTTTCATATCTTACATGGCCCGATGTCTCCCTTCACCCACTTTCTGTTGTCCATCCCCAAGAGAGGAGGCCATATGTAGATCCTTGTAATCAGTTCCCCCCTTCTACCCTACCTTTGCTCCACCCTCCTGTTATCACCACTGTTGCCACTGGTCCTGAGAGGTTTATCTGCCCTGGATTCCCTGTGTTTCCAGTTCCTATCTGTACCAGTGTACATCCTCTGGTTCAGCCATATTTTTAAGGTAGACTTGGGATCATGATAGTGGGGAGGGATGGAGGAGGAAGCATTTAAGAACTAGAGGAAAGTTGTATATTTCATCATTGCTATGCTGCACCCTGATTGGCTCATCTCCTCCCCATGACCCTTCTGCAAGGGGATGTCCAGTTGCCCACAGATAAGCTCTGCGTCCCCAATCTGCACTCCCCCTTATTCACAATTATATGAATTTTTTTCCTTGATGCCTGATACCTGATCCATTTGACAGCTCGTGATCACACAGTCTGGTGTGTTTCTTCCATGTGGGATTGGTTGCTTCTGAGCTAGATGGCCGCTTGTTTACCTTCAAGCCTTTAAGACCCCAGATGCTATATCTTTTGATAGCTGGGCACCATCATCCGTGCTGTGAAGAAAAAGTATCATAAAAATGCAGGTGTTAGGTTAAATGGACTTCACATTTTTTCCTATGTTGATAAGGGAAATTTTAACTTTTTATTGTGAATTAGGTGATGAATTGCAGAGCAAATCATCAGTTTTACATTCTATGACTCATAAATATTTTTCTCAATTTATACATTGCAACACTCTCAATCAAACATCAGTTTTCTGACCTTTTCACGTGTTTCCTGTTTCCATTCCTCCTTCTTTCCTAACATACTGATCTTTGTCTTTGGTAAATGCTGTCCTTTCATCTTGAATGGCTGATTGTTCTAACAGGGAAGTGGGGTCAGTTCCAGATCTGAAGGGTGGCTAAGACCTATAGACTGGGCTCTATCAGTCTTTTTCCTCTCTTTTAAAACATAATATTTATTAAGTCTTAAATGGGGCAAGGGCAAGACAATGTCTGAGACATCATCTATATGAGGGAGACCATCAGCACAAGATTGTAATGGAGTCCAACAGGAAATCCAACAGGATTTGCTGTGATACATGGCTTTAAAAAAGACATGGGAGGTCAGAGCAAACTAGTAGCAGATCAATGTAACATAGTAACTGGTGTGACTCCTGGAGCGGGAGCAGAGCCAGGGTTTGGACACTTACATTGTTTAAGGCAGAGGCACTTATAATCTTGGTTCAGGGGCTTCCCCGAGGCAATCAGGGCATGGCTCATGACTATTGAACCTTCTAGTATAGGGCCCGCCATCAAGAATAGACCCAGGTAACCTCTATGAGAAATTATCCCTCCCTAGGCTAATCAATAGACTACCAATATTGATTATGAAAGAAAAAAGTGAATTTTGTTTGACCATTTAGTGACTAGCATGAAGGAAGAAAGGAGAACAGAAATCTAGGAAGGTCAAGGAACCATTCAGTGAAGTCATCTCATGGGACTCAGAAAGTCGGCTGCTGGAGTGAGTTCCATAAGGGCAGAATGAATGCTTCCGTAAAGAGTGGTGGGCAGTTCTTTTAAAGGGGCATGTGAAATAACTGTTTGATCAACAGGCATACTTCAGTTAGCTGACAGGTTACCTTTTAAGTAAAAGAAATATATCACTTTCAGCACACACAATTGACACCAGTGTACCCTTTCCATTGCTGACAAATGCTTTACTTCATCTGAAGCAGTCTCTGGCCTATTGTTGAATGTACAGGTAAGCTACCTGACTGGTTCACGTGACTTTTTTCAGGACTCAGTCGGACTATGATTTGTATTGCATATGAAAATACTTGTAGCACATAGGAGCAAATCTCTTCAGGCACCAGTTAGAGGGTGGTGTATCCAGCCAATCACTTCTCATTTATTTAGCAAGAATTTGGGAAAACTTTCCATGAACATGGCACTCTAACCTATTCTGGGGATACAAGCTAAGCGAAATCCTTCTCCGAGCTAACATAGTGTTTATCAGGCAGAGATGGTTATACCTCAGACAAAAACAGCTTCATATAAAAATGGAATTAAAAGGTAATGGATGCCCAAAGGCAAAATAGAAACTAGTGCCATAGATGAAAAATCTGTTGGCGCATAGGAAAGGATAGAATTGATTCTCCCTGAAAAGAAACTAAGGAACAGACCACAATTAATTTGAGCTATTTCTGGAAGGATGAAATAGCCAGAAAAGAGGCAAAAACCATTCAAAGCAGCATTGGACACATTTTCAAGTTTTAATGGCATTTATATACTTACATATCAGGTACCATTGAGTCAGCACTGTTTCCAAAGTGACCCAGGTGCATTAGTCTCTGTTGATGAGAGAAGCAAATGCCGAGACACTCATGTGTGTAAGACCTTGATATTGAAGATCAATTGAACATCATGAAAACATCCCAGCCCAGTTCAGATCAGGTCCATAAGTCCAATATTACTCCATATGTCAAGACTAGGCAATACATTCCTCTTTAGACTCATGCAGCTATGGAATGATGCTGAATACAGGAAGATCACATGCCAGTGGATAGAAAGTCTTGTGGATCCAGTGGGGGTAGAAGCAGCTCAGTGCTGGTGTGGTCTCCACGTGGCACCTCCAGTTCCAGGGCTCTGGCTGCATCAGTGTAGCTCCATGTGGCTTGTCAGCAGGAAGAGGCAAAGCAGAGAGACCAGCAAAAAGCGTGTTTTCCACCTCCAGGGAGGAAGATAGGCGTTCCCAGAATCCTCAGGAGAAGGCCATGCCCACCTTGGCTATGAACTGATTGACAGGCTAGACTCCATCCCTTTGCAAGTTGACAGAAGTTTATAAAACTGCCACACTATGTACAAAAGAATGAAACACTGGCCAGTGCTGCACCATCCTCATAATTGTTATGTTTTAGCCCCGTCCATCTCCTTGATGGTCTTTCCTTTTTTTTTTTTTTTTGATGACTTCGTAATTTTCCAAGCAAGACATCCTTTTGCAGGGACTCGTCTCTTCTGATAACATGTCCAAACATGTCTGGTCCTTCTAGCTTTTAAGGAGCAGCTTGGCTATTCATCCTCTAAGACAGATTGGTTTGTTTGTCCAGTAATTCGTGGGACTTGAGATATTGAGATATAAGTTAGATACAACACACTCCTCCTGCCTTCCTGCTCACTCTGCAGCTTTCACGTGAAGTTGAGGTAAATGGAAGTCTTGGATACGTTACTCCATAGTCTTCAAAATGACAATTTCATTTTTTAAAAATTTACATAGGGATTTGAAATACGTCATTACAATTGATTTATTGACTGCTGCTTCCATGAGAATTAATTGTGGAACCAACTAAAATTAAATCTTTAATTACTTCAATCTTTTCTTCATTTATGTTTTTTTTATATTGGCCAAGTTATTTATACTGAGTTGTAATATATGTATTGAAGGCTATAATCTTTAAACTTCGTAAGTCTTAAATTCTCCTAATTTTCAGCAGGAAAGACTGTGTCATCTGCATATGACAGCTTGTTAATGAAACTTCCTCCAATTCTAATGCCTTGTACTTGTATGTAGTCTAGCTTTTATGGTTATTAGCTCAGCATACAGTTTAAATTCATATAGTGATAAGATAGAGCCCCAATGCACACCTTTTTTTCATTTTAAACCATATGGTAATTTAAAATACATTTTAGAAGAGTTGAATACTCTGCTGCGTTCAAATGATTGTTTCTTTTGTCTATGTACAGATTCCACACAAGTATACATAAGTGCTCTGGGATTCCTATTCTTCAAAATGTTATCCATAGATTATTATAACCCACACAGTCAAATGCCTTAGTGTAGTCAACAAAACACTAGGAAGTAAACATCTTTCTAGCATTCACTGCACTCAGACTACAGCCAGTCATTTTTGTTGTTGTTTTGTTTTCTTTTTGGTTTTGCAGTTGTTTCTAATTCCAAATAACACCCAAGGTCGTATTTTGGATCTTGTGCACTCAATGTAAATTTCTTCCTGTTTATGCTGTTGTAGAAATGTATTTCCAATGAATGAGTCATTTGTCTTGCAAAATTCTATCTTGCCAGCTCCACTTCATTTCAATTACTGAAGCCATATTTTCCAAATGAGGATTCTTTCTCTTTGTTTCCAATCTTCACATTCCAATTACCAGTAATTATTAAGGTATCTTTACTGTATATTAGATATGATCCTATTAAAGACAGCATTTTATTTCAATATGTATCTTGAAATATTCTTTTTGGCAATGAAAGTGATGCCATGCCTCGTGAGTTTACCATTTCCAATGCAGTAAACTATATGATTATCTTAATCGAAGCAGTGACTACCAGTCCAAGGAGATTGAGTTGTACGGGTTACAATTAATTTTTTATTATTTCCACTTCTCCAAGGTGAATACTTCTTATACTCCACATACTAAGTATTAATGGATATTTTCAGCTGGTCCTTCTCATTTTGAGCCCCATCAGCAAATGAAAGCTCTAGAAGTTTTGCTTGACCCACATTGATAAGGCCAACCCTGTTTTGAGAAGACATTTTTGATATATGACATTCCTTGATTGAAAATAGACTGTGCAAAAAAATTTTAAAAAAAAGAAAATAAGCTGTGCAAGAAAAGAACAAAATGAGGGTGGAAGATTGGTCATGTCAAGACTAAGAAGGGGCTCTGGAACTTGTTCTCTAAATAAAAAGGATGATGAAACTACGAGTAAAATATCATGACCAGGGTTATGCTTTAGCAGGGTGAGTCAGTGTAGTGGATGAATTATTAAACAGATTATACTCAACGAGTGTATCAGAGATTGGTGCAATGGGATTGAAGAGGAAGAAGTAAGAGCATGTGAAGAATGAGTGGTGAGATCCAGTGAAGGGCCTGGGGTTTTATAGAGAGGAAATTTGAAAACTCATGGTTTACAGAATGATAAGAAGTGAGGGATTTTATGATTCTAGTCAGAAGAGGTAAGTAGCTCAGGTAGTATGTAGATTAACATAGACCACTGGATTTAAAAATAGGAGAACAGTTGACTTTTCCGGATTCAGTTCCAAGGGAATATAGGTGAAGGATCCTGATATTTCCCATTTGTTCTTTGTCTCTCCCCAATCTATTTCTATTATTACTCCTTAGCCCGCTTTCTATGTCAAAATGTTGATTATTTTTTATACTATGGGATGGAAACTATTGCTTGGCCAATTAGGAACACAAACAGAATGTTAGAGGGAGGAGAGAGAGTCAGGGTGTTTATTTTCTGATTTGTCCACTGTGAGGGCATTTGGGGAGGAAGATACTTCTTTTCAATGTGGCCTGTCTTCGGGACTCTCCTTCTGGATTCTAATAATTATTACCACACTTTCATATCTTCAGTCCTAGATTACTAACCAAGTTCCTCAACCATGTCTTGTAAATAATTTTTCTGTAAATAATTCTTCCTTAAATTATCTTAATTTAAGAGAGCATCTGTGAATGTATTTTAGAAGTCAGTGGACATAAGAGTGAAGTAGCAAATAAAGACTATGAAAAGAAGTTAAGAGAAAGAGTTGTAAATAGATCAGGGGGTGGGGTAAAAAGAAAATATTTTGGATGCAGAGGGAATCATTTTTATATATCAAAACATTGGTATTAATGAAGAGAAAGTGAATGAACTTACCAGAAAACTATCAAAGGAGAAAGTAAAGAATAAAGAAGGGATCATATTGATAGATTGACTTTGGAAAGGAGAAGGGACCCTATCATATAACAAGGAAGGATATGAGTCCTGGTTTATACAAATTTAGGGTTAGAATGAAGAAGTAATTTTGGGGTTATTTATTTCTTCCTTTACTTTTTGAAAAATCAGAAGCACAAACATCTGATGAACAGTGCTCTAAATAATAAAGATAAAATGTCTAGAGCCTTACTGGTCTAATAGAGACGATAGAACTCCCCAAACTATGACGTCTAGACATCGTTCAGGCCTGGAACTGAATTCATCATGTCTACTACCCCATTGTTTTATTCTGTAGGAAGGTCATGGAATTTTACTGGACATAAAAATCACAAACATTACCTATATCAGAAAAAAAGCACAAGTATTTAGACTATTTTCTGGGAATTTAGAAAACAGAAGTTAGACAATAATTCATAGCTAGTCAGCTCATGCATGTTTCTTTGTAATTTGATTTAATACACTAGATGTTTCAAAAGAGTTCCTCTTCCTTAACATAAGACTTTCTGATTCTCTTGGGGAAAAGAGCCAGGACTTTGAATTTTTATAATAGTCATTTTATTAGCTAATAGAGATATATTAGTTAACCAGAATTTATTGGCATATTTATGTTGACTTTTAGAAAAAAGATGCCAGTAGAGAGAAAACAATTTTGGATTCTTAAACTAAAAACTAAAAATTGTCTAATCTTCCTCTTTATCAGTGAGGCATCTGCATTTTTGAAAAGCGATTTCCCAGGGTTACTCTTCAGAATAATTAGCGCTATTGCCTACTCTTCTGGATTCTCTGCTGACCTGTATTTTCACTATATAATTCAGAAATAATAGATTTACTCATTTAAGCAATTTTCATGACATATTCATGGTCCTATTCAGTTGTTTCATTTCTTATACTTTCTTCAGCTACATCTTTATTCTTGAAAAATGAAAAATTCTGTTCAAAATGTTAACCTAAATTTCTTCAGTGATCTCATTCACACTTCATTAGCCCAAAAAGTCAAGATACTTCCTAGGGCACAAAAGTATTTTAGGAAAACTGTTCAGGAAGAAATTTTAGCTTAATATGATGTCATTCAATGAACACACCAGCATTTTGGTGGTAGTGATAGGTAGAAGAATGCTTTAAGCCAGTAAAATATACTGAATAAATGTAAAGGCATCTCAGCAGGACTCAAGTTGACCCAATGCTCTCCTGTGACCTTTTATCCTCTTTATATAATCAAGCTTGGTAATAGATTTGTTTTTTCAGTTTTTGTCTCAGATATTCTACTACATTACCATGCAAATTGGGTGATTTCTTTGGCAAAAATTAGGAAATACTCCGCCTTTTTTCTCGGTCATCATTAGGATCATGCTATACATACACATATAAAACGTCCTGGAAAAAAATATCAAGGATTCAGTGCAATCGCCATTGTCTCCTGGCATTATCTTTTTTTATTTAACAATAAAGAAAAGTTTCTAACTTTAATTTTTAGGTAAATGAAATATTGAGATAAAGAAAGAAAATTTGTTGTAGTCAAAAGTCCTCTGAACTGTTGGTCATAAAAATTGAGATCCCATTAATGGTAGGCCTGATCATATATTTGACTAGCTAGGGGTTTCTTGAGAAATTCAAGCAACTTTTAGTTTTCTTAGGCTTTAAATATGAATTAGAAAGCCTGCTCTCTTTGACTAAAGGTACTTTTAGTTAGAAGGAAGGATAGTAAACACAACTAACTAAATGAAAGCATTGTATTGAAGACTATACGGAGTGTCCCGTTCCTTATTCTTTGTGCCCGTGTCTAGGAGCCAGGATACAGATGTCTTTTGTCAGCTCTATGAATATTTTTCTCCTATTCTTTGATGACTAGTGTTGCCTGTTATTCTTGATTTCCATTTGCATTCAAAGTGTTAGTTTTGTAGACTTCTATAACTAACCTAATCAGACATGGAATTTAAATTTAAGCACCTGTGGTAGTTGAATGATTTCATGTCAACTTGCATTTGCGGAGTGATAGAGTCCAAACTGTCAGTCAGGTAACAGTCTACTGATGCTTCCTGGGAGATATGGTCTTTTAATAAAGGGAGAAGCTTAGAACTTCCCTCTTACTCTCTGCCCCTTTTCCTTTCCACTGAGTGGAAACCCTTCCTCCCTCTAAGGGCTGCCTTATGCGGGCCATCTGACCCTGAGTGCTGTTGGTGCCCTGCCATATTTCCACTACCTTGGATCCACAGGACTTTGCACTGACCAGTCTGTAACCTTCCTGCATCCTCTCTCACCTTTCTGAGTCATCAGCCTACAGTTACTGCAGCTGAAAGAGAGCCCCAACTTGCATCAGACTTATGGACTTGGACTGGTCTGGGATGCCTTCTTGATTATAAGTTACTTCTTGGTATTAAGCTGTTTCCTACACATATGTAATTGTCACTGATTTTGTTTCTCTAGACAATCCAATCTAACACAACACTCCTTGTATCCTGCTTCAATATTCCTATTACAGAGTTTGGGGAGAGAGAATATTATTTACCTGAGTTGGAAGTAATGACAATTGCAGTTCTTATCAGCTATAATCAGTCAGCGATGTGTCATATAAAAGATCACGGCATATTATATTTCTATTAGCAGACATGTGAGTCAGGAAGCAGTTATTAACAGTCGTTGTAAGATGTAGCTAATACTATAAATTATTTTAAATTGTTTGAAAAAGAACCATGATTAATTTTTATTAGATATAAATATGTATTAAGGATTATTACTTAAATAAGCATCACAGTTAAGCTTCAAAATGTTATATAAATACACAATTTAGTTTTTAAATTAATAGATCTTTAATTTACTGATTTATCTTCATTTGTACTGTAGGTGACACAAATACTGATAGAAGAGAGCAATAAGGTAGTAAGGAGAATAAATAACATTGCTACCTGTTTTCATTCTATAAGTTTTTCCTACAGAACAAAATTAAGTAGTAATGCTGTTTAATAATTATATTATTTTTCCAGGTTAATTGGGGGTACATATATGGTAGTTCCATTTTGCTTGCCATGAGTTGGAGCTAACTCATGACCAACTACTAATAATAGCGCAAGACATGTTAAGTTCAGTCATTGTCCCTGTTAGGATAGAACCCTTAATAATTACACCAATTTGATAGATTAATTGGGGGGGGGAAAGTTATGAAGTGATCTTTGCTTGCACTCAACAGTTGACAAATTGTTGATTCTATCATTCATCTCCCTTTCCTGCTATGCATGAAAGATAAGAAGAAGTCATGGATTCTAATGTTTGAATGGAAATAGTAAATATTATAGGGGAATTACAGTTTCCAAAACAAGACTCAGAGAAACTATCAAGAGTAGTCTACCTCATGTGTTCTCATTGGCATTGTCTTTTCTTAAAGTGTGTGAACTTTTCCGTGGGTCTCTGAAATTCTAACTCGCCACAGGACTAGAAAGCTTTGTCTTTCTCCCTTCAAGTGACTGAGCAGGGAAACCTTCAGTAAGATGTGTTGACATAATAACTGAAACAATAGACTCAGACATATCAATGATCGTGATGATGGTGTAGAACTGGGTCATTTTTGTTCTGTTATGTATTCATATAAAACTGTCATGAGATGGAGCAAATTCATGATCAATTAATAATAACAACATCTTAAGAACATGTTCAGCGCAGTAACTGTCCTTTTTAAGCTGGAAACTTCAATAATTATACTAATTCACCAGGCTAATTGGGGAGGATCTATGTAGTGAACTTTACACGGGCCCAACATTTCTCAAATTCTCCTTGCCACACATGGAAGGTAAAAAGAAGGAGTCTCAACTCTGGTTTTGAACTCAGAACCCAATGACACTGTCATTGCAAACAGTAAGTGTTGAGTTGAATGATAAAAGTCACTGTCCAGTCGTCTTGGTTCTGAGTTCTGTGAAACTATGAACAAGCAAGGAAGAACTATACCATGTAATAAACCAAAGCAGAAATAAGGATGGATTTATTCCTGGGGAGATGAGTCATACAAGAGAGAGGTACAAATATAGCAGAGACTGGTGGGCATGACAAGGGATTGAATATGTTGTTGAATACTACAGCATTTCAGCATCCCTTTTGAACACTCTCACTGTAGTGGGCTGCTACAGTGTACAGCACATTGTCTTTGTTTTCTGAAAATCTAGCCATCTCATGCAGGCACGTGGCTTTTTTCTCAGGTTGATTCTGGAGGAAGAGAAGTAATTAAAGATATATTACACTGTACTTCCACACTCAGTATACTTTCTCATCTAATGAACAGTGTGGATGCAGACAGAGGAAGAGAGATCACTGGAAAAGTAACAATGGCTTTAACTATATTGCAAAATAATCACATAATCCATTGAGTCTGAGAAAGAGGCATTGGCCTAATTTTGTATATAAAATTTATTAAAGTCTTATGATATTTCTGCATTTGAAAACACCTATCAATTGTTAAAGGTTCACAGAACTCCCAGCAATTTCTTTCACCCTACCACTCAACCCTATAAATTACCTGAAAGTGCTAGATGCTGAGCAAAATAAGAGGTAAAATAGTTAGACTTGAAAGTTCAGTGTGTTTTTATTTTTCTGATCTTTCTAAACTGTTTCAAATAACCGTAATACAGAGAAATAACCATAGGCTTGGGCATGGAAGATGTTAAACCGACAATTGCAAAATAAATGCCTTTCACCAATACTGGTGAATTTATTCCCCATACGCCAAATGGAAAATAGCAGAGAGACCTTAGAACATTAGAGGATTATACAGATTACTCAGTACTGCCTTTAATTTTTAGTTAATATAATCAAATACCAAGTATTTATTCAAAATATTAGGATAGAAAGTTTTGAATAGAAGAAAAAATAAGCCAAATATTTGTCTCTTCCAACCGACAGTGACCTTATACAACTGAGTAGAACAGCCTCCTGGGTTCCAAGGCTGCAGCCACTTCTGATGGCTCTGCGTCATAATCCACTCAATGATAATGTGTCCTATAAACGTCATGAGAGCAGCTTGCTAAGTCTTTTCTCCCGTAGAGCTATCTGAATTGATGACATTTTGGTTAGCAGCTGAATGCTTACAACTGCGCCATCAGAAGTTATTTCAATGTAATTGGTATGAATTAAAAATTACACCATATCCACATCTTTTATTTTTTTTCAGGTACACTGAGGGACATCGCATGTCTTTAACATTAGGAATTTGAGTGCATTGCTCATTGCTCCCTATTTCTATTTAGATTGTTTTTTGTTTTTTGTTTTTTTTCCCAGAAATCTAGAGGCATTTCCAATCTAAAAAGTTTCAACATAATTAAAGATAACGGGAGTTCTGTGTGTGCAGAGCTGACAACAGTAAGATGGATCATGCCTGCCAACTCTTCTTGTAGTTTGTCTGTTACACCCACCCCCAGGGCAAAGATCTTTTCTTGGATTGCTAGGTTCACGGTTCTTAATAATCAGCTGTAAATTCATATGTCCAGACTCAGTCTCAAAATATGGGATCAGAACTCATGCTTGTGTCTGCTACCCCTTACAGCTGAAAAAAAAAAAATCATCTCCTTTCTGTTCCATGGACCGGCAGCAAAGAAGAGGAAGATGCTAAAGAGATGGATTTTCACAGTTGCAACACAGGACCAGGTAGCTTTTCATTGTAAAGGTCACTATGAGTCAAAAACAAATGGATTGTACCTAATAAAAATAGCAACTGGGATATTAAATGCTTATACACAGCCAACTAAGGTGTCCTGAGAAAAGAAGAATGATGAAAATCAAAATACACAGAGAAACAATTAGTCAAATTGACTAATGAACCACCCAAACAAGTCTACAAAGAGCAGAAGAACTAGATGGTGCCCAACTATCACTACCAATAGTTCTGATATGGATCATATTAGAAGGCCTGGACAGAGTGGGAGAACAGAAGTAGGAGTTATATGAATCAAAAAAGTTGGAGAAGACAGTGTTCAAACAGCTTGGATCACAAATGAATAATATAATTTCTATCATTTGCTATAACATTTTAAAACTTTTAAAGTGTTTGACCTCTGGAAAAGTATGCAATCTTGATGAGCTTGATCCTGTTTCTCCACAGAATATGTAAAATAAGTAATGCATGAGATTATTGTGAGAATTAAGCAAAATAGCAAATGTTTAGGTTTAAAAGAAGTAAGTTTTATTTTTCAATTTTAAGAATTCATTCTTTTCTTAATACTTTAGAAAAAATGGATTTTTCTATCTGTATTTTAATGTTATTTCAAATTAATGTTTTTGCTTATTAACTTGGCACCTAATACCCATGTGGTTGTTGGCTGCCTGGATGCTGTCATTGGTAAATTGTTTATTCATGTTTTTTGCCCATTTTTTAAATAGGTTATGTGTATTTTCCTTGTTAAAATGTAGGGTTTTTTTTAATATAACTTGGAGTTTAGCCCTTTATCTTGTGTATTATCACTGAATAGTTTTTCCCATTTTCTATTGATTGGTGTGTGAATTTGAATAATATTTGCATGAATTACTCTTCCTTGTAGTTTTGAATGTTAGGATATATTATGTTAGACAGGGTTCTCTAGTGAACCAAAATCAGGACACTTGTGATTTTATAAATTTTTATACAGATAGATATATACAACATAAGAAATAAACAACCAATTAGTCTACAGAGCAGTACAAATGGCTCAGTGCAACTCACTTCCATGAGACAGCCAATACACTGGCAGTCCTTCAAGTCTTGAGGGCCACCAGATGCAAGTCAAGGAAGCAGACAGCTCAGTCCTCTGTAGGGCAATTCAGGCAGTCCAGCAACAGGCAGCAAACAGCAATGCAGGTCACCAACTGTCAGCAAGATGACAGGGTCCGACAGTCCCCGGCTTAAGGGAAGTATACTCCAGTAGCATAGTGAGGCAGGTCTTTTTTTAAAAAATCATTTTATTGAGGCTTGTAAAACTCTTATCAGAATCCATCCATCCATCCATTATGTCAATCATATTTTTACATTTGTTGTCTTCATCATTCTCAAAACATTTTATTTCTACTTGAGCCCTTGGTATCAGCTCCTCATTTTTTCCCTTCCATCCTCGTCCCCCTACATCACAAACACTTGATAATTTGTAAATTATTATTATTTTGTCATGTCTTACACTGTCCAACATCTTCCTTCACCCACTTTTCTATTGTTTATTCACCAGGGAGAGGGTTATATGTAGATCCTTGTTATCTATTTGTCCTTTCTTTCCCACCTTCCCTCCACCCTCCTGGTATCACCACTGTCACTACTGGTCCTGAAGGGATCATCTGTCCTGGATTCCTCATGTTTCCGGTTCCTTTCTGTACCAGTGGAGATCTTCTGGTCTAGCCAGATTTGTAGGGTAGAATTGACATCATGATAGTGAGGGGAGGTGGGGGGGAAGAGGCATTAAATAATTAGAAGAATGTTGTATGTTTCATCAGTGCTATACTGCACCCCGACTGGCTCATCTCCTCCCAGTGGCCCTTCTGTAAGGGGATGCCCAGTTGCCTACAGATGTGCTTCAGGTCTCCACTCCGCACCCCACCCCCTTTCACAATGATATGATTTTTTTGTTCTTTGATGCTTGATAACTGATCCCATCAACACCTCATGATCACACAGGCTGGTGTGCTTCTTCCATGTGGGCTTTGTTGCTTCTCAGCTAGATGGCTGTTTGTTTATCTTCAAGCTTTTAAGACCCCAGATGCTATTTCTTTCGAGAGCTGGGCACCATCAGCTTTATTCACCACATTTGCTTATGCACCTGCTTTGTCTTCAGTGATTGTGTTGGGAAGGTGAACATCATGGAATGTCAGTTTAATAGAGCAAAGTGTCCTTGCACTGAGGGAGTACTTGAGTAGAGGCCCAAAGTCTATCTGCTACCTTAATACTAAACCTATAAATATATGCACATAGATTTTCCCCATCGTCATATATCAATATATTTACCTATGTACATGTCTGTATTTAGACCTCTATAAATTTTCTTTGCCTCATAGTTTTTTCTTCTATTTCCTTTTACTTTCCTCTTGTCCCACTATCATATTCAGCCTTCTTTTGGATTTCAGTAATTTCTTTTGGTTTACATTGCCCTTGATCAAGCCCTACCAGACCTCCTACACCCTCCTCGCCATTGCTTTTGGATCATTTGTTGTTCCCTTGTCCTTGGGTTTGTTAACACCCACTTCCTTTCCCCTGCCTCCCCCTCTCCTATGGCCCCCAGAACTGTCAGTCCTGTTGTTGTCTCCTCCAGATTGTTTATCCTGCCTATTGTAACTAGATAGACCTGCAGAGATAATAACATGCACAAAAAAACAAGGCAGAGCAAAGAAAAGCAACAAAAGAAAACAAAACACCAAAGGCAAAGAAAAAAAAGAAAGAAAGAAAAACCTGTAAATAGTTTGTCTGTTTGTTGACCTTTAGGAGTTTTTTCCATTTGAATCTGATGGGGTGCCATGCCCTGGCTTCAAAGTCTATTTTTGGTATTTCCTTGGGACTTCCTTTCTCTGCTCCCCTTGCTGTTCTGTTGCACACCCTAGTGTTGCCTCGGTATGGTGGGGTCATATTAGACCCAATTCCCACACTCCCAATTCCCACACTGTCTCCAGTGTTGTCCCCCATAGGTCAGTGAGGGATCTTGTGTTTCTTAGTGGGGTTGGCCATATGGTCCTCTCTGTGAATTGGCTGCTCTGAGCAGGGATATCGTCCTCAAGGCTTGGTGGACCAGGATGTGATCCACTCTCTCTTCCTCCCCCTTCATTTGCTCCTGTGTGCTCTGATCAGACATGTTCCTGTCCCTGAGCTGCAGCTTCAGTGCTGTCCTCTGAAGTAAATTCTTTGTGTGGGGTGGGGATGGAGTAGGGAGCACTGTCCACATAGATGGGATTGGGCCTGGCGCCTCAGACCTCTCTATTGGTTCCGTGCTTCATGCTGGTATTTTGCATTCACATTTTGGAGCACCAGGTTGAGGTCTGGTCCCTCTTTCCCTGTGGAGATATAAAGAATACTCTCCCCTTGGGTGGGTTAGTGCCCTGTTCCCCCACTACCCATGTCTTTTTTTCTTTTCTTTTTTTCTCCTCCTTTTTAGTTGACTATCATATGTATCCCTGGATTTGGTCTGGCCCCTGTCATACTACCTGGACCTCACCCCAGGAATGTTTGTATACAGTAGCTTTTTCCCTATGTGTCTTTTACATTTTTTTTTAAGCTTACCTCAGCAGACTCATGTTGTACTTGTCCTTTTGTGCTTGGCTTACTTTGCTTAGCAGAATTTCCTCCAGTTCTTCCCATGCGGCGAAGTGCTTCATGCATTCATCACTGCTTTTTAGAGACCCATAGTACTGGTCTTGAAGGAACCTCAGACTATAGCGACACAGTCCACAGGTGGATGTCCCACAGGTAGTGTAGTTCACAAGTTAAGGTAGAGACCAGCTAAGGGAGCCGCACCTTGGTCTTGTCATCAAAGAGCAAGAGATGAAGAAGGCAAGGCTTGCCAAGCCATTTATCTCTCCACCCTTCAATTAATCTACCCTTCAATTAATCCCAATGTGTTCATTGGCCAGGCTGGCACAATAAACTACTTATCATATATATTATCCTATCACAGACAGCATTTTACTTCAGACACATCTTGAAGCTTTTTTTGATAATAAAAGTGATTGAAAAAAATAAATTCTGCTTGACTATGAATTATGCACCACTAGCATAGGAAGGTCCCCCAAAGTTTACTCCATCCGTGTCATTAAGGTCACTCCATGTTCTGTCTCTTATGACCGCTTGCCTAGTCATAGCTGGCACCACTACGTCTGACAATGCTTCATTGTTATTGATAAGGCTTTCAGTGACTAATCACTTAGAATTGGACAGTATCTTTCTTCTCTGTAGTTTGTTTTATTTGGAAGCTCAGCTGAAGCCTGCTCGCACTGGACAACTGCTGTGCTATTTGAAATATTGGCAATATCGCATCCAACACGTGGTGATATGCAAGACACACAGTGTGATAAACTAATGCACAAGTGACAGGGTCACATTTTAAGAATGCTACCAAAAAGCCCTGTAGTCACTCAAAATTAACACCAATACTCCACATGTATTCATTTTTAATGAATGTTTACTATAGTGGCATCATACTAAGTATAAATTCATCAGACCAGAATGTTATCTATTCTTTTTATTAATATAAACTACATCAATGATGGATACAAATTCTATGTGGAGAGGCCTTTTAATTTTCTACCTAGCTCTTAGAGAATAATCTCCCTCAGAAGTCTGAGGTATGAATTTGAAAGTGTAGGTGCTCTGTTTTTTTTTTAAGTACAGAGAATACATACAGCTAATTCAGATGGAGGTAAGTCACTTTGTATGCTCCATCTAATGAGGCCTGAGTAATGTGCAGGAGCTTAGAGAGAGAAGCAGTTTAGGGAAGAGTCAACTAATGAAATGACAAGGAACTCGTTGAATTAATGTATCATGGCCCCTTGGGATCCCTAGTAATAGCAGAGCAGTTCCATTTCAGCAAAATCATCAATTTGTCCAAGAGTTTCCTGATTAATCTTTGGCACTGAAAATCCCATGCCATAGGAAACCATCCTCGACTCATTTATCAGTTTGTCATATGTATTTCAATGGGTGGCATATTACTATGATGCTGGAAGCTATACCATCGGTACTTGAAATGCTAGCAAACAGATTGCATTTGAGCTTGTAGGATAAGAACAAACCAGGAAGAAGGTGTCCACTTCAAAGAGCTTAGTCAGTGTAAACCATATGCACAGCAGAGGAACATTATTGGATACAGTGCCAGAGGATGAGCCCCGGAAAGGCAAAAGCCCTCAAAATACGATTGGGGAAGATCTGCCTCCTCAAAGCCCAGTCTCCCTTACTGATATAGATGGAGCAGAATTGTGAAGACTTTCATTTGCTGGTGACACATGACTCAAAATGAACACAGATAGCTGCAAAAATCCAATGATAAAGAGAATGTGCAATTTGAGAAGCATGAACCTAGGAAAATCGGAAGTCATCAGAAATTAAATGAATTACTACAAAAACATTAACATCCTATGTATTAGTCAGCTGGAATGAATTGGTTTGGGCCATTTTCAATGACATTCTTCTGGTTTACTCTGTTGGCAATGGCAAATTGGAGAGGTATGGTGTATTTGTCACTCAAAATAAAAATCAACTTTAACTAACAGTACTTTAAGTGATTGAATGCTATCTGTGTGTCTAAAAGTAAGGTCAGTTAACACAACTATTACTCAAATTTACTCACTACTAGAGCTGGTAATAAAGAAATTGAAGATGTCACTTTGAGAACTAAAGTGTACCTGATCCAAGATGTGGTATTTTCAGTTGCCTCTTATGCATATGAAAGCTGGATGCTAAATAAGAAAGACTGGAGAAAACTGGTGCATTTTGAATTATAGTGATATTGATGAATATTGAAAGGATCATGGATTGCCAAAAGAACAAACAAATCAGTCTTGGAAGAAGTTCAATGAGAATGCTCATTTGAAGCAAGGATGGTGAGAATTTGTCCCATGCATTTCAGATATGCTCCCAGGAGAAACCAGTTCCCAGCAAAGAGCCTCTTTCTCGGGGAAGTGGAGGGTCAATGAAAGAGGAAGATCCTCAGGAGTGTGGATTGACACAGTGACAACAGCCATGCGCTCACTATAACCATGGTGAGGACAGTCCAGGAGTTGTCAGGAATTTGTTCCACTGTACATGGGTTCACTATCAGTCAGAATCAACTCGAGGCACCACGCAACAACAAAACCACGAGCATCGTCTGCATCTGGAAAGTGAGGAAGGTTGATCACACGATCTCTGGCAAACATTATGACTTATTTGTTCTGGGTGGAGTCCCTCTGACGGCCAGCTACGGAAGCCCGAGTTGGCCATCATCTATAGCATGTGCAATTAGATGAGTTGTCTTGAGGATAGATTGTAGAGACCCTTGAATTTTAAGCAAATGTTGTTTTATGGCTATTGGTACTCTTTTAAACAATAAGAACGTGATTATATGATTCAGGCATGATGAATAAGAGAGAAGCTGAAAAGAATAGGGGCCACTCAAATTTGGGGCAATAAAGCCAGTCTAGAAGAGGGTGGTGGTGCAGTTGTGCTCACTTGTGAGTAAAACGCTTGTGCAAAGAATGGGGAGGTATGCATAAAAAATGAGGTCTGGGGAAAATATCACTATGTAATCTTCCCTATCTTCAAGTTATATGATAGGCAGCTTAGTTTAGAGGCACAGAGGGAGATTTCTATAATCTTCCACATACTGACCAGGCATTTCAATACCATAAAATTGTAAAAATCAACACTATTTCCCATGACCTACCTTTTCTAAAATTTTTTTAGAAGTAAACATTTTACTTGTGTGTGTATATTGGAGGTAGTTATAAGGGAAAATATTTGAAAATCCTAAATGACTCTATAGAGCCTAACGGAATAGTAATATATTTTAAGATGATTTATGGGTCATAAAATATATGTCCATATTCAGAAGTATTCACAAAGCACCATAATACTTGCCTCTATCACACAATTGCACATACATCCACATACAAGACATACACAAATGCGTTAAAACAGTAATAACTCACAAGTCCCCACACTAACAGGTACATATAGTTGATTTTAAAAATGAATTCAGCTTTCAGAAAAAAAAATTGAAAAGAGACTGATCAAAGAAAAGCCACTTGTACCTCATTAAGTTTATTTAAAAACAAACAAATACTTTAGAAGAGAGCACTGATTTATCATCGAGTAAATCGTACAGACATACACACACACATACAGGCAAAAAAACACACACACACACACACACACACACGCATCTAATGATATCCTTTGGAGGTGGTAGATAGTAAGATATCAACTCCTGTTATCAAAAGGTGACATATAAGCCTCTAATAACTAATCTCCTTGTGAGTACAGTGACTCTCTAGGCTCCTGTACTAAAGAGAAAATTATTAGTTTTAGCCTCAGGCAGAGGAGACAAAAAGTTATGAACACAAAGGAGAGAGAATAATATGTGGTTAACTGGGGCATTAATTGCATTAATGATTCTAGTGTGAATGTGAAAACAAGTGTACAAAGAAGGGTAAGAGATAAATAATTGTAGGAATATATGTATTATATAGTTGGATATATATATTTAATAGTAATATACATATATAGAAGCCTTAGTTGCATATCAGGCTACTCACTGAGCTGATAACCACAAGGTTGACAATTTGAATTCACCAACCACTCTATGGAAAAGAGATGAGGCTACCTATTTACATAAAGACTTGAAGTCTTGGAAACCCCAAAAGGCAGTTCTACTCAGTCTTATAGGGTCACTTTGGGTCAGAATCAGCAAGATATATATATAGTTATGAAGAGATATAGATAGAAAAATAGTTGTTTGCCTATATTTATATAGTTATAAAAATTGTTTAGTTCTGTTGTACATATGGTCAATCTGAGTCAGAACTGATTTAGCCATATATATATATACATACATACACACACATATATATACACACACATGCAAATATATATATTCATATACATATGTGGATGCAATACATATATAAAATATTATATATTGATAGATTAAAAGTATATATCGATATCTAGAAATGAAATCTAAAAAGAGGCAATATTCTAGGAGCAGAACTAAGAAAGTTTAATCTATACTCTTCAGTAAAAATTTTAACTGGCTAATTTTAAGAGCAAAAGTAGTTTTTCAATGAATGAATTTCACTGATTCTGTCTAATAAATATATTTTAAATTAATATTAAAAGTAGTCTTGTGTGGATTTTAAAATACATGAAATGAAGGAGACTTGACAGAACATTGTTTTACACATAGAATAGTAAGTGTGTATTTGTTTTTAGTTCCCATTGTGTTGGTTCCAACTGTTAGTGACCCTGTGTACAATGAAATAAAACACTGTTTGGTTCTTCAATATACTGATGATTTTTGTTATTTTTTAGTACGTGTTGCAGCCACTGTGTCAAATATCTTGTCCAGGATCTTTTTTTTAAACTGACCTTTCACTTCACCAAGTATCTTTAATTTGTCCCTTTCCAGGGATTGTTCTCTCCTGTAGCATGTCCAAAGAATGTGAAATGAAGTCTGGCCATCTTCGTTTCCAAGGACTCTGCTTGTACTTCTTCCAAGATAGAGTTGTTTGTCCTTTTTTCATTCCATAGTGTGTTTAATATTTTTTGATAACCTTATAATTCATATTTATCAATTCAACTGTAGCCTTTTTTTCCCATTGTCCAACTTTCACATGCATATGAGGTGGTTCTAATACAATTCCCTCCTATGGTCTTGGATTGTATTATCTACACTCTTGGAATCACACAAACTGTTGTACTTGTTCTATGCAGGTTTAGCTGGCAGCTCACTTAGACAAGATTTTTTTAAGATAAACTTTGAACTTCTGGTGTGCAGAAGGTTACAGATAACAGTGAAAGTCAATATCCATTTGCAGAGACTTCAAGATTAAAGCTCCTTTGAATTCCCTCAGGCCATTGGTCAAGGATGTGAATGACCTTGCCCTTAGACACAGGACAACAGAAAGTGAATTAACACAGATTTTTGGTACTTAGTTGGTCTGTATTAGAGTGACTTGCGTGATGTGAAGCTGGTAGTTTTGTCACCAGTATTTCACATATAGCAGATTCACCCAAAGTGAGCAGGTTTCAGAAGAGCTTCCCATCTGAGAACATACTACAAAGAAAAAAATGGTTGTCCACTTCAGAGGATATTAGCCCTTGAACACTTTATGAACAGAATTGAAATATTGTTAGATGCTTAAAATCTAAGGGAAAAAAGCAGAACATTTTCAGAGAGAGTTCCACAAGACAAGCCTTTGAGGTACAAGGGATTCAAAATATGACTGAGGAAGAGCTACCTACTCAAAGTAGCGTCTACTGTAATGGCGTGGATAGAGTAAAGTCTGTGGAAGTAAAGCAATGAGGACATTCATTTGCTGATGGGGTATGAGTCAAACGAGAAGAAATAAGTTCAAACATCCATTAATAATGGCAACTTGGCATACAGGAAGTATTAATTCTCCCAAATCTGAAGATGTCAAAAATGAAATACAAAAAAATCCCCAAAACATTCTAAGCATTAATGTGCTGAAATGTACTGATGTTGGCTATTTTGAATCAGAAAATCATGATTTACTATGCTGGGAATGAAACAATCAAGAGGAATGGTATTGTAGTCTTAGTCAAAAAGGAACTTTTCAGATCAGTCTTGATGTGCAATATTGTCTGCAAAAGATATACATATCTGATTTCAAGGAAATCCAATCAACAGTACTGTTATTCACATTTATGCACCAAGTGCCAAGGCTACTGATGAAGAAGTTCAATAATTTTACCAAAATCTTCAGTCTGAATTGATCAAACATGCCAATAGGATGCATTGATAATTGTAATACAAAAGTTGGAAACAATGAGGAAGAAACAGTAGTTGGAAAATTATGATCATAGTGATAGAAACAAAGCTGGATATGACATGAAAGAATTTTGCAAGACCAAAGACTGCTTCATCACAAATACCATTTTTCCACAAGACAAAAGGTCACTAAATGTTTGGACTTCTCTACATGGAATACACAGAAGTCAAGTTGACTACGTCCGTGGGAAGAGGTGATGGAGAAGCTCAATGTCAGCAACCAAAGCCAGGGCAGGGCCCGACTGAGGAACAGATCATCAATTGCTCTCATGTAAGTAAAGGTTAATGCTGAAGAAAAATCAAAACCAGTCAAAATATGACTTTGAGTCTGTCCCACCTGAATTTGGAGAACAGCTAAGAAGAAATGTGGTGCATTGAACACTAATGACAGAAGACCCAATGAGATGTGAAATGCCATCAAGAACATCATGCATGAAGAAAGAAGAAAGGTCATTAAAAAGAGAGGAAATAAAGAAAAGATCAAAGAGAATGTCAGGAGAGATTCTGAAACTTGATTTTAATCATAGTGTAGCTAAGTCAAGTGGAAGAAACGATGAAACCAAAGAACTGAATAGAATATTTCAAAGGGCAGCTGGAGAAGTCAAAATAAAATATTATAATGAAATGTACAAACATAGAGTTAGAAGACCAAAATGGAAGCACACCCTCAGTATATCTTAACCTGAAAGAGCTCATGAAAGAATTCAAGATTCAAATTGCAATACTAAAAGCTCTATAGGCACAATTTTGAAAGTTATAGGAAGCATCAAAAGAAGATAAAAAGAATACACAAAATCATTGTGCCAAAAAAGAACCTATCAACATTCAACCATTTCAGGAGGCAGCATATGAGCAAGAACCAATGGTGTGGAAGAAGTTCAAGCTGCGTTGAAAGCATTAGCCAAAAATAAGGCTCCAGGAATTGATGGGCTACCAGATGAAATAGTTCAACAAGCAGATGAAGCACTGGAAACAATTACTGGTCTAAGCTAGGAAATTTGGAAGACAATTAATAGCCAACTGGCTAGAAGATAGCTGATTTTTACCCATTCCAAAGAAAGATGACACACAGAATGCTCATATTATAGAATATCATTGATATCACATGTAGGTAAAATGTTACTGAAGATCATTACACAATAGTTGCAGTAATGCATTGACAGGGAGATGCCAGATGCTTGAGCCAGATTCAGAAGAGGATGTGGGAAAAGGGATGCTATTGCTGATTTCAGATGGATCTCGGCTGAAAGCAGAGAATACCAGAAATATTTTACTTTTATTTTATTGACTTTGCCAAGGTATTAGTATGTGTGGATCAGAACAAATGATGGATAACCTGATACTAATGGTAATTCCAGAACAATTTATTGTGCTTATGAAGAGCCTGTACATGGATCAAGAGACAGCTACGTGAATAGAAAGAAGAAAAGAATACTTACTTCATGGTTTTAAATCAGGAAAGGTGTATTTCAGGGTTGCATCCTCTCATGATACAGAACAAATAATCAAAGAACCTGGATTATATGAAGAAGCATGTGGCATCAGGATTGGAGGAAGGCTCATTAACAAGCTGCGATGTGCAGATGACACAACTGTGCTTACTGGAAACTAAGGAGGATTTGAAGCACATGGTGATGACGATCAAGAATTGCAGTGTTCAGTATAGATTGTGATTCAGTGTAAATAAAACCAAAACTGCCACAACTGGACCAGTAGGTAACATCATGATAAATGGAGAAAAGCTTGATGTTGTCAAGTATTTCATGCTTGGATCCATAATCAATGCTCATGGAAGCAGCAGTCAATACATCAAATGAAAGATTGCATCGAATTAATCTGCTTCACAAGACTTCTTTATTGTGGTGCAAAGCAAGGATGTTACTTTGAGCACTAAGATGTGCCTGATTCAATCCATGGTCTTTTCAATTGCCTCGTATGCTTGCGAATGTTGAATGAGGAAGACTGAAGAAGAATCGATGCGTTTGAATTAAGGTACTGAGAAAGAATATTGAAAGTTTTATGGACTGCCAAAAGAACAAACAAGTCTGTCTTGGAAGAAGTACATCCAGAATGTTCCCTAGCGACAAGAATGGGGAGGCTTTGTCTCATGTACTATGGACAAGAGGCATGTACTATGGTTATCAAGAGAGACCAATCCCTGGAGAAAGGTCATGCTTGATAAAGTCGTAGGACAGTGAAAAACAGGAAAACGTTCCACAAGATAGATTGACACAGTGGCTGCACTGAAGGACTCAAACATAAGAACAATTGTGAGAATGACACAGGACTGGGCCGTGTTTTGTGTTGTTTTATACAGGGTTACTATGAGTCCAGTCTGATGGTGCCTCTTTGTGAGAGAGGCCTTCTCATAAGGAGGCCCTAGGGAATCTACCCCTCAAACCCTCCAAACTCTACTTTGATCATCTTGATTGCTGACCACCCTGAGTGCTGCTGGAACCCCGCCATATTTCCACTGACCTTGTAACCATATGACTTTGCAATCACCAGCCTGTGATAGTTCTCCATTCTGTGTCATTGTATGTGACTGCATGAGTCTGAAGAGGAACTTATGGACTAGTGTCAGACTTTTGAACTTGAGTTGAATTGGGCTGGGATGTTTTCTTGATAGATAATTACTTCTGGATATAAAGCTGTTTCTTACACATGGATGAGTGTTACAGGAGTTTTTTCCCTCTCGTCAACCTGGAGGAACACAGTCAGTATATGTCAGAAAGAACTCAACGACGATTAATTTTCTGGGTTTGTACAGAAGTGAGAGTCTACACTATGGCTCACTATATACCAGACTCAATATTATTTTCTTCACATTACACAACCAGGGAAAGCAGTGTTACCAGTTGACTCAGGTAGTATACTTAGAAGGCCTGTATGAAAATATAAATAATACATTTGGGAAAATAATCCTTATTAACACATAAAAAGGGATACATTTACCAAATTTCTCACCAAAGGAATGATCAGGTAACTCATACTTCTGATTGAGGCAGTAATAAAGTAAAACCACAATCATTTCAAGATGGAGAAGGAAAAACAACAGCAATGTTAATTGATATGTTTGCTAATTTAAATACTTTGATTTGAACACACTACAAATATTAAATACAAGCTCACTATTGCTACTCATAAACCCCCGTGGCTGGTACATGGAAGTTGTTCAGTGACCATGAGTTCTTTGCTCTTAAGTTAGTCTTGTATTTTTCGGAGTCGTTATGAGTCAGTATCAACTTGATGGCAGTGAGTCTTTAAATAACTTGGGTTGTTGCTCTGGTTCCTTTTCATGATGGTGTAAGGCCATTCCTAATAATAAGTTATAGGAATGTTTGAATAGTTGCATTGATCTAGACAAATGCTCAGTGATAAAATAAACATTAACTAGAGCTTACATAAATTCTGAGCCTTAGGTTGACAGAAGACTTTCGCTTACTGTGGGATCCCTAAATCCATTGAGTTTCCACATAGATTCATATACCTACCATTCAGTTATTTCTCACTATTGATCAGCTGTGTGAAAAGCTTCACTCTCAGGCAGAATAAATTTAAAAGTAGAATTACCACCATTCCCTTAGTAGCGGGCACAGCAACAGGCATTTAGCACAAAGGAACGTGCTCAGGGGTGTCCTTGATAGAAATTAAGATACTAGGTCCTCATGGTCATGAGTCACACCTCAGTTGAGGTGGTGGTTGAATTAAGGATTGTTAATTTACTCTAGCAAATTTTTCCAAACTGCACTAGTGTGCATATTCTATCATAATTCTTTCCCCAGATCTGTATTCCAGCCTTCCGCTGTGATGAATTTATCTGACACCAATCATGATTATGTGACAGTTTCTTTTTTTGTTGTTGTTTTTTTCCTTACTTTTATTGGGGACTCTTACAACTCTTCTCACAATCCATACATTCATCCAGTGTCAAGCACGTTTGCACATATGCCGCTATCATCATTTTCAAAGCATTCTCTTCCCACTTGAGCCCCTCATATCTGCTCCCCATTTCTTCCCCCTCCCTCCCCCACCCACCCTCTCTCACGAAAACTTGATAAATTAAAGATTATTGTTTTCATATCTTACATCATCCTCTGTCACCCCTCACCCACTTTTCTGTTATTTGTCTCCCTGGGAGGGGGTTATAGATCGATCCTTGTGATCACATCCTCCTTTCTCCCCACCCTCCCCTAATCCTCCTGGTATCTCTACTCTCATTGTTAGCCCTGAGGGGTTTATCTATTCTGGATTCCCTGTGTTGTGGGCTCTTATCTGTAGCAGTGTGCATGCTCTGGTCTAATACAATTTGTAAGGTAGAATTGAGATCATGATAGTAGGGGGGAGGAATAATCAAAGAATTAGAGGAAAGTTGTGTTTCATCCGTGCAATACTGCACCCTGACTGGCTCATCTCTTCCCTGTGACGCCTCTGTGAGGGGATGTCCAATTGTCTACAGATAGGCATTTGGTCTCCACTCCAGGCGTTCCCCGCACCCCCCTTCACATTGGGTATGATTTTGTTCTGGGTCTTAGATGCCTTATCCCATCGACAACTCATGATCACACAGGCTGGTGTGCTTCTTCCATGTGTGCTATGTTGCTTCTCAGCTAGATGGTTGCTTGTTTATCTTCAAGCATTTGAGACTCCAGACATATATCTTTTGATAGCTAGGCACAATCAGCTTTCTTCACCACATTTACTTATGCACCCGCTTTGTCTTCAGTGATTATGCTGGGAGGGTGAGCATCACAGAATGACAGTTTGTTAGAACAAAGTCTTTTTGTGTTGAGGGAGTACTTTATTCAAGGCACAATGTCCATCTGCAACCTTAATTCTTAATATATAGTATTAGTTCATAGTTCTATTCCCCTCTTGTTTTATATATATGTATATTTACATATGTACATGACTATATTTAGACCTCTATAAATGTCCTCAATGTCCTGTGTCTCCTGGTTCTTTCCTCTATTTCCTTTTACTTTACTCTTGTCCCACCATCTTGTTCAGCCTTCATTTAGTAATTCCTTGCTGCTACATTGCCCTTGATTAAGCTCCACTAGGCATCCTACGTCCTTCTTTCCATTGCTTTTAGTTCACTTGTTGTTCCCCTGTCCCTGGGTTGTTCCCCACTCTTTCCTTTCTCCCACCTCCCCTTCTCCCATATCCCACCTGGAACCATTGGTTCCATTCTTTTCATCTCTGAATTATTTATCCCACCTATCTTATCTAGATAGACATGCAGATACATTACTAAGTGCAAAAACCAGGCAAAGCCAAATAAAACAACAAAGGAAGTCAAAACCACCAAAACAATAACAACAACCAAAAAAACAAAAACAAAGTAACAATAACAAAAAGAAAGCCACTGACAAAAATGGAAAAGCCTATAAATGGTTCAAGGTGTGTTGGGCTTTGAGAGTGTTTTCCAGTCGAGTCTGATGGGGTGCCACACTTTGCCTCCAAAGTCTATTTTTGGTATTCATGGGGGATATCATCACTTTGCTCACTTGCTTCTCTGTTATATGTCCTCAGTGTTTTGCCCCAGCATCATGGGGTCAGATTGTGCACTATTCCCCCACTGTATCTCCTGTGTTGTCCCCCGCAGCACTAAGGTTTAGTGAGGGATGTTGTGTCTCATGGTGAGGCCGACCCTATGGTCCTCTCTGTGCGTTGTCTGCTCCAAGCAGGAACATCATCCTTGGGGCTTGGGGGGCCAGGATGTCCTCTCCTCCCTCTCCATCCCTTTTCGTTTCTCCCATGTGTGCTCCTCTGACGTGTCCCTTTCCCCAAGCTGGGGACAGTTTCTTTTTAATACAGTTTCTTTTTAATG
Source organism: Echinops telfairi (assembly GCF_000313985.2). Lineage (NCBI taxonomy): Eukaryota > Metazoa > Chordata > Mammalia > Afrosoricida > Tenrecidae > Echinops > Echinops telfairi. The sequence continues at coordinate 36,802,172 of NW_022111368.1, forward strand.
TTTGTTTCTTGCATTAGCATTTCATCTTTTAGTTGGCCATGGTAAAAAGTATTGCTTTCCTTACTTCTTTTACGGAGTTCTCTGGTTACTGTAAAGGGATCTAATGATTATGTATATTGATCTTATGACTTGGCAGTTTGCTGAATCTTTCAATTAGTTTTAATAATTTTCTTCTGTGCTGTAGAGATTTTCTACATATAATAGTAGATCATCCACAAGTAAAGTTTTATTTCTTTGCCAAACTGAATATCTTTAATGTTCCTTTTTTGCTATGTAGCTCTGGCTAAGACTTCCCACACAATATTGACTTGGTATGATGATAAAAGACAACCTTGTTTGTTTCTCATTTGCAAGGAAAATGTTTTCAATCTCACTGTATTCTGACTAATAATGGCTGTTATTTTTCTGTATATGCACCCATGATTATTCTTATACATTTTACTAGACTATTTAGACTTATAGTACAGCAAGAACCTGCAACTCTGCCTACATTTTTACAAAGCTTATGTGTATCATTCAGTATACTTGTTCCATAATTTGTATCTTTTGCTGTATGTTCTGTTTATGGGCTTTTTCTTTAACATATTTTTATTAGCCCTCTCACTTATTTAATGCCTTATTTCTCTTTCTATACCTACTTGGAAGTAATACAACTAGCTTCTACTGTTTAGTGAATACGTTTATAATTTAAACATACAAATATAATTTTAAGGAAACTAAATAAAATATCACCTTTCTCATCACGAACTCTGAAATTTTGACATTATTCTAATATTCTTCTTTTATTACAGCTTATTGTTTACTAGTTTCATTTTATCTAGTATTTTGCTTCTAAATTTTTGTTTTGTTATTTTATAAATTGGATTTATCTCCACATTTAGTCATATCTTTACTCCTCCTTGCTTCTTGTATTTTATTCATATTTTGTGTTTAATTTTCTCCCCACACTATAATTTGTGTACGTTTCTTTAGTGATAAATTTATATCAGCAAGTATTTTATCTCAATATTAAGTGTAATTTCATTGTTTTAGTGTTCTTTTAACTAATATTCTCTATTTTACTTCTCTGGGTTCTAATATCCATTGCTTTGGCTGCACAGAATTCACAGATAAAATTCAAGATTAAAGAGTTTATTAAAGAAGTTAACAAGTTGTAATGCCAGTGAGAAATGTCCGAGTAGTTGTTTTTCAGGATATGTTACAACGTTCTTATAGGTCTGCTAATAGATGCCCAAAAGGGCATACACTGTAAGCCTCAACCCAAAGGCATTCAGCTAAAGCTCTCTGGGTCAAGAAAACCTGAATTAAGTGCCAACTGAAATCAAGTGCCAAGCCTCAGCCCCAAAGCACTCAACTCCACTTTCATAGGCCAGCAAGCCCATCTTGCCCTATTAAATGCCCAGTGTCCTCCACAAAAGCACATGGCTTTACTTTTTCTGTGGGTCAGGAAGCCTATGACTCTGTTTCATGTTCTGGCCATTGGTTCTTCTGATGCTGCATCGATGTTATAGTTGTCATTGGGATCCAGGAGATTCACTGTTTAGGACTCTTGGGTGTGGATGACATGCTCCAGTCCTGGCTCTTACAGGTCCTAAGATCTCCTGTGTTATCTTTTTTTTTTCTTCTTCTTTTAAACACACTCATAATAATTCGTGAGACAGTCATGCCAGGCATTTCTCCTTCCCCACTTTAGATATTAATTGTCTAAAGGGCCTGTTGTTAACAACCCAGTGCCCCAAGGAGACAAGAATGTTTCTTCTTTTGCTGTTTTCAAAACCATTTTATTGGGAGTTAATACAGATATTGCTCATTCTATAGTTCAATCACATCAAGCAGTATTGTACACTTGCTACCACAATCAGTTTCAAAAGATTCTTTTACCTCCCGACCTCCTTGACATCAGCTCCCACCGCTGTTCGCCCCTCCCCAAGAAACTCTAATTCCACTTGCTGCCCTGATAGGTTCTTATGCAGTTGATTATCTTTTCTCTTTTGTGTCTTTGAAATTTTCTCTCTTTTTGAAATTTCTCTTTTTAGAGAGTTCTACAGTTTGACTATCATATGCCTAGAAGTGATTCTAGCTTTACTTACTTTACTTGTAATATACTATACCTCCTAACTCTGTTTTCATTTTCCATCAAACCTGAAATATTCTCAGCCACTACTTTTTCTGATACCATCTCTTTTCTTTCTATTGTTTTCTTCTATGCGTTATACATTTTTGAAGCTTCTCATTATGTTCTCTGAACTTCTTAATGTCACTTGCACTTTCTTTCTTTATCTTTTTACTGTGTTCTTTGCACATTTTTTAGATTTAACCTCCTGTACAACAGATCTATCTTTAGCTATGTTAATGTATTATTTAAAGAATTCATTGCTTTAAAAAAATATTCAATGAATTTGTTTTATTTCTAGAAATTCTGTTTAGTGCATTAGAAATATAACTGAGATGTAGTCAATTAATGTGGCCCTTCTGGAAGAGAGGAAGAACTAGGAGGTAAAAACTATATAAAGAGGTATAAATATAGATGTGTGTGTTAGTCTGGGTATACTAGAGAAAAATCCACAAAAACTCATATATGTAAAAGAGAGAGTTTTATATAAAGGGTAATTGTACATTAAGCATCTCAACCCAGTCCAGGCCATGCCCATAAGTCCAACATTAGCCCATATGCCCGATAGTGATCTACAAAGTCCTCCTCAAACTCACAAAGCACACGCAACAACTCTGAATGCAGAAGGAAAGTTGAATCAGTGAACGTGTAAGCATCTCAGTACTGGCAGGGGTCTCCATGCAGCTGCTCCAGCACCCAGGGCTGCATCAGAGTATGTCCATGTGGCTTCTCCTCAGGGATGTCTCACAGGAAGTAAGCCTTGCCAGCTGAGGCAGAGAACAGCTAAGGCAGCCGCAACAGGTCCAACCATCAGAGAGCAAGAGACCAAACAGGTGAGGCTCACCAATCCATTTATCTCTCTGCCCTTCAATTAATCCCATATGTTCATCGACCAGGTTGGCACAATAAACCATAATCATCACAACATGTATTTATATAAAACGTTGGGGTATTGGGGTATGTGTACATATTTATAGGGTAGAGCACTAAAGTTGCAGACAGACTTTGGGTCTCTACTTAAGTTTTCCCTCAAAACAAGAACACTTTGTTCTAATAATGTGGCACTGTGTGATAGTCACCTCCCAACACAATTGCTGAAGACAAAAGGGTGTATAAGCAAATGTGGTGAAGAAGGCTGATGGTGCCTGGCTATTAAAAGATATAGTGTCTGGGGTCGTAAAAGATGCAAGTTAAACAAGCAGCCATATAGCAGGGAAACAACAATGTCCACATGGAAGGAGCACACCAGCCTTTGTGTTCATGAGGTTTTAACAGGATCAGGTATAAGAAGATAAAAAAACAACAATCATATCATTGTGAAGGAGAGGAGTCAGAGTGGAGACCCAAATCCCATCTGTTAATAATCAGAGACTCCCTCACAGAAGGGACACGTGGAAGGAATGATTCATCCAGGGTGCAGTGTGGCACCTACAGAGCACACAACATTCCTCTAGTTCTTTCATGTTTCTTCTCACCACTATCATGGCCCCAGTTTGACCTCACAAATCCTGCTAGACTGGCATATGTACTTTGATACAGATAAAAGCTTTTGACAGGGAATCCAGGATAGATAAAATCCTCAGAACCAGTAATGGGAGTAATGAATCTATGTGGGTATGGGAAAGGAGGAGGGAAAGGGGGTCTGATAGCAATGATGGATGTATAACCCCCTTCAAGGGGGATGAATAACAGAACTGTGGGTCAAGGGATATATTGGACAGTGTAAGATAGGAAAAAATAAAAATGTATAATTTATTAAGAGCTCTCGAGGATAGTCGGGTTGGGGAGGGAGGGAATAAAGAGGAGCTGATATCAAGGGACTTGAGTAGAAAGAAAATGTTTTGAAAATGATGATGGCTGCATCTGTTTAAGTTCACTTTATGTAGATGATTTATGGATCATTATAATATCTGTACGAGCCCCCAATAGGATGAGGAATAAAAAATGTGGCCCTTTATAGCCACATACTTCTTTATGTGATATATTCTAATTCTGGGCTTAGTGTTTATAATGTATATAATCGTATTGAGGGGGGCGCAGGATTGGTGTGGGATGTATCTTCAGGACTACTTTCTTAGAAGGTGTGATAGAAGGCATCATCCTTCATGTTCCTGGGGTGGACAGTCAGCTGAAGTTAAAAAATTATGCCTCCAGCAAAGCCATTCCTCACGGTGGAAGACCTCTCTTGGCCCAGAGAACAATGCCAAGGCCATTGGAAGAGCACATGACAGATCTCTGCCTGGGCAGAAGCTGAAAGCAGAGGCACTGTCGTCTTCAGTGTGGAGACTCAGAGGAGTAGTGCCAAGACTATGGGGTGCCTTGTCCTCATCCTTCCTGAGATGTCGGGACTGTGAGACAGAGTGACAAGTCAGCTTCCTGATCCATGAAAGTGGAGGCCAAAGAACCACAAGGCTGAGAAGCTGAGGATGAGTCTTGATTGCTGGATGAAGAGTGGTTTTTCTGTGGATCAATGGCTTTATTCTTACTGTTTACTGATCCTGACTAGTGGTGATTTATTGACTTCCTGATAAAAACTCATAATTATGAGTATTGTCTGTGAGCTCTTCATAGTAATTGCAACAAAGTATTGAAGCTAGCATAGAAGGAGAGAGCCATGGGAGGAAGAGTTGGTGTCAGAATAGCTAAAGATGAATGAGTTGTGGAGCATATCAGACTTCTGCCTTGTGGTAATTGAGGATGCAGAGGAGGTCAGATAGGGTTGCCCCCAGACCTTTTATTACAATAACTTATAGACTCAGTGGTAGATCTTTATGCTCTCATATTTTACACCTGTCTTTTATTGTAAGGACACATGTTTTATAGTTCCTTTCTAATAATTATTATCAAGGATTTTGTTGGATTTGATTTTTCTCACTCTTGTGTCTGCTCACTCATTTGTGGTAATTTTTTTCATCATTTAGACTTAATTTTGTACTTTACACTCACGTGGCTGATATTTCCCATGGAGGAGTGTCCGCGTTCTACATGAAGCATGGCCTGATGTCTTTGTTCCCTTCTCCAGAGATTCTAGGCATCTTTTCATGTGAATGCTGACCCGGTGAGTCCTGGGTCATAGATGTACTTGAAATGCGTCCAGTTTTCTCTAGAGGAAATTGTTTTTCCTTATCAGAGTCTGAGGTAAGACCATCACACTTCTTTTTGTCTCTCTTCATGTTGAAACTCTCTTTTCTATTCATGGCATCAAAGGTGCTGTCCTACCAGATGCTCATGCCTTTGATTCCATTCTGTATCATCCAACAGCTTATCTTCTGTCCTTTTGAGACCATTTAAACACAAACTATGTGAAAATAATTTCTTGGCATGTACTTCACATATCATGCAATTTAACTGTTCAATCATATTAAGAGGAATTGTGCAATCATCATCACAATCCATTTCAGAACATATTCTTCTCATACTCATTTTATTAGTTCCCCATTTTTCCCCATCTTTCCTGGTCATGATGCCAGGTAGTTATTAATCCTGTTACCATCTCTACATATTTACCTATCCTGGATTTCATATAGAGAAAATCATATAAAACAAGAATCAAGCAAGAAAACAAACAACAACAACAATGATGAAACATAATAAAACCAAATTGAAAAGGAAGCAGAAAATATTAAAAATCAAAACATCCTTAAGATGGGTCAAAAGGGAGATTAAATGATAAAGTATTATGTTTTAAATTAACTATACCTACCATCATCACTTATACAATGCTTTCTCTGTTGTAGCCAGGCGATTCACATCTCTAGAATATGGTCAGAAGGGATTAAGTGGAGGTTTAATCCATATGAGGACCCTTCAAATGGATTTGGGGCTTCCACTGTCAACCACACAATTCTGCTAACTTTGTTTTCATAATTTAAGAGCTGATACTGTGTTCTCCTTTAGATTCTCTATACCACCCCTGGATCACACGGGTTGTGTGCTTCTTCCTTGTGTACTTAGTTGACAGCTCACTAGGCTGGCTGCTACTTTGGAGACAAGACTTTTAAGATCTCAGATGCTATTATTGTTTTTGATATCTGAGGACCATCTGGTTTCTTCACCGCCATTTACTGTAGCTTCAAAATTTTCAGTGATCTCTTCAGGAGGGAGAGTATCAAGTAGGGCCATGTCATAAGAACTAATGTTTATTATATTAGGGTTAGAATTAAGTGTTAGCCCCAAATCCATTCATTTATATATATGGCATTGTTATTATTATACCGTACAGAACTGTTATAATCATTCATCTTACACCATTATGTGTCATCTCCTTGGGGTGAAAATGTAATTCTATTGATAGTGGCATTAACTGGCTGTGTAGAATGTCAGTGATGTAGAATTTAAAACAGGGTTGAGGAAAAATAATTACACAAGTATAGATGGCTTTTCAGTCCACGATACATGAATTGATGACTTGTGAAGATCACACCTTGAAGGGATTGTACACATTTGACACGAACACTGGAGGTCGGGGCTGTAGAAAACTCTCACCAACACTCATTCACAAAGGCAGAACTGTGCCTATTGACCTAATCCAGGTCACAAAACAGAAGTAAGGAATTAAAATAGGAAATATATGTTAGTTCTGGGCCACGACTCACTGGGTACTCTCCAAACTAGGGATCTGAACCACAGTCCAACAACCACAATTTCTCTAACCTAGGGATGGCAGCCATCTGCTTCTTCTCACACTGTGGGGTTTTAACCTTAAATCCAAGGGACCATGTCGGTGCCTTGAATTTGCTACAAGCGAGTTTGAGGTAAATTCCACTTTATCTCCTTCTAGTATGATCTAGGAGAGATGTTGTGTACTCCAAATGGACAGAGTTTACAGTCTCCATGGTATAAAGCACACAGCCTGTGTCACCAGGGGCTGGTTATATATTAGATCAAAAGTATCTAATAAGGAACATAATCCTTACTCTTCCCTTGAGCTTGGTATAAGTATTGTTAAGTATTTTTTCCACAATGGGAGGTGGTTTTATCTGGTTTATCCACCAACAGAAGTGGAATCGCTTTCTTTGAAACATACATGTTCCCCTCCAGCCAACTTGATTTGAATATCCAGTGATGTTAGCCTATCATTCTTGTAACATTGTCTTTTGATTTGGGGTGAACTTAACATATTGTTGTATGGTATCAAATGAATTATCTTCTTCCTCCCCCTCCATTTTGAGAAATGGTCCCTAGATGAGTTGATGTCTTGTTGGTCAAAGTGGTTTTTAAGATGTAAATACAAAGGAGGTGATATATATGGTCCATGGTCACTAGGCAGGCTTTCTACCTTGTTGCTTGGGAAAACAGATTAGAAGATTACATGACCCGAGAGCAGAAGCCTGCCTTCTGTTTTGTGTTTATCCATAAAGTAGTGGGCGCATATAACATTTATACTTTGTGATTGATTAACCTCCCTCAGCCCATTGGTTTTCAGGACCATCTGTGTCATGAGGTCTGCTCATGTCATGACCAGCAGAAGATGACTTTTGTAGCTATATGATTATAAGTTAAGATATAGTTAAAGAAGAAAAGAGAGACAGAAGGAACAGAAAGAAGGTGTAGAATACATAAGAGGAAAGGCCAGGAGAAAAAGAACAAAAATTGTGAATGTGATTAGACAGCAAGACAAAAGAGACACACATGACAAAAGACGGGGGTAGGACTTGGCCATGGAGTTCCGTTGCTGTGGCAGTGTGAATGTGGGCGGGTCTATACATTCAGAGGAAAAAGGAATAAAAACAATTTTAAAGCTCTTGTTTGGGTGGGTGTTCCTGAATCTAGAAGTCTGCCTTTTTCGCTGAGTGACCCTATTCCCAGGAGGATAGCATTGAAGCAACAGGAAGAGAAGTAAGAGGGAAGTCGGGAAAACTGCTCAGTGGATGGGTTTCTTGTTCATTTGATAGTGTGATTGTGAGTGTGTATATGCTACAGGGGGGTGGGGAAGGGGATGCTTATGGGGGTGGGGGACATGCAGGGAAAACCAGCAAACAAGAAGGAGGAGAATAAAATGAGGAAAAGTGTAGCTTGGATACTGGGAAAGTCTGCATAAGTTGCCCATGCCATCTGCCACAGGGCCACAGAGACCCACCAGGTAAGAAGCGTGGCTGACTGGGTTTCCTCAGGGTCCAGGAACAATTGGCTTCACCAGGGTGGAGCAGAGCTCACACAAGGGGCTTGTGAAACTCACCAGTGGTAGAACAGAGTCTGTCAGCAAGTCAGCAAGCACTGCTGCTCTTCCACCTTAAGACAGGTTGGTCTACTCAGCTTTTAAGTGGGTTTTCTTTGTAGTAGGAAGTGTATGATATCCCTCCTAGTTGAATCTCTTCAGTCGTTGCCCAGGGATCTTCCCATGCTTGGTATCTGGCAGCCATGTTCTCCCATCTCCAAACACAAACTATTTTTTTTCTTTTAGCAGTTTTATTGGCACATAATCCTCATATCATACAATTCAATTGTTCAATCATATCATGAAGAATTGTAAAATCATTAGGGAACAACTTTTAGAACATGTTTCCCCCATGATTAAATCACCTTTAAAATGAGTCCTGTAATCACATTCAATTCTAGTGCCTCCACGCCCTCACGACGGCATTGTTTACTCCTGAAATCCCCTCGCCCTCCCCATTTCCCCCCACCCCATCCCTGCATCTCCTACAACCCTTGGATTAGTTATTATTGCTATGTGTTCTTCTTCTCTGTGCTTCACAAATTAGTAAACTCAACAGAAACAGTAAAGAGCAAAATGAAATCATGTGGTAAGCCTAAAACAATAGTAATATAAAGATAAAGATAAAAACAATGAGTAAGAAAGATAGGACCACCAATATTTAAAAAGTCAGGGAAGAAATTTTAGTCTTGGAACATGCGAGAGATACTAGCACTAAGAGCACATTCAGGTTGGTTCTAGAGGGAGGTCAACTGATCAAGTATCAAGTTTGACCCAGCGTAATCAGGATGACAATGATCTATGTTGGCAGTAACGTTTTTCCAGACCTTGGCCTGTGGCTTAAGGGGATCTGGCAGCAACTTAATCAGACTAGATCTTCTGCAGATGGGTTTTGGGCCCCCACTGTCCTGCACAGCCTTCCACATACTGGATGTTCACAGTTTTAACTTTGATACGTTTCCCATCATCATATTTGAATTTTGTTATTGTCATCTTTGGATCACACAATCTGATGTGATTCCTCCATGTGGACTTAGTCAACTCCTTTCTTAGATAGCTTCATGTTTGAATAAAAGCCTTTAAGACCCCAGACACTATTCCGATTGATAGCCGGGCAGAGTCTGCTCTCTTCACAACAGGTTACTGCAGCACCCTTATCTTCAGTGATCATTTTATGAAGGTCAGTATTGAGAGGGCCATGTGATCAGAACTAACTGTTCTTGGATTGGAGCTACAGTTAAGTTGGAGCCCAGAATTCACCTGCTTGTCCATGGAAAATGCATGACTGAGGTTTACTTTCCAGGTCGCCTTATGACAGAATCAGACCCCCATAAGACCAACTATACCAGCACCAGCAACAAACCAACCAGAAAACAAACAAACAGAGAGAGAAAAAAGAAAAACTAACTACAGGCAGAACAACAAAAACTCCTATAACCAAAAAAGTACAACATTGTCAGTCATCCACCTGGGGTATAAGGCGATTGCACTGATGTCATCAATTTTCCAAAGACACAGCCCTCTGGACACTGTCGGTACAAGGAGTCTTTGGAAGCGCAGGATCACTAGGAACTGCCGCCCATGAGTGATCGCCCTACACATTTTGATCTCCCATTTTGTTGAGCTCTGGTTCCCTAAGTTTAGGGTTTGGTGCCAGGGGGAACTTCCCGGATCAGTTCTTCCAAGTGCAGGTCCCTGCCCAAGAGATCAAAACCTGTCATGTCCCTGAGAGGGGGTGCATCGAGATACTAAATATATTGTGATGCTGGGTCCCTTTCCATTGGACACCTTCTGAGCCAGGGGTTCCCCCCAAGAGCCAATGACTGCCATTTCCACAGTCTTGGGGCAGCCACCATCTTCTTCCTTGCCCATCTGACAACCCAAGTCCTCAGTCCATGGGTGCAGGCACCTTCTAGGCAGGGCTCGTTCAGCTAGAGCTCCATGTTAAGTTCTGGTGCAGCCCCTGAGGTACCTCAGTGCCCCAGCTCTGCATGCTGTTTAGTCAATGGCACATTTCACTGAGGGCTGGGTAGAAACATATCCATAGAGTCGGCCCAGGAAGATATAATCTGGTCCATTGTCCTGCTAGGTTCCCTACAATCATTATTTAGCATCCCTTCCTGATGTGAGGTTACTTCTCCCCAATCACCCACCATACTCACCCACAGAACTATCAGGATCTCCTCCAAATTGTAGGTGCTCCCCTGCCCTGTTCTCAGCTTAGTTTTCCAGCAAGGATCTCCTTCCCTTCTGAGGGGGTGGGAGGGTGGGGGGGCGGGGCTTGACTTGCCCAGCCTTGTCCCTATGTTGTACAGCCTCAAGTGATGGTCATCTCCTATTTCCCCCTCTTGAGGGAGTGACCCCCGACAATGTGAGGTCTCCTCCTTCAAGTAGGCACTTTTGAAGTGCGCAAAAGGGAGGTGATACCAATCATTCATGGTTGGTAGGTAGCCTTCTTTTTGGTTCAAGAATTGGTTCCTAAGATTTGTTTAATTGGTGTTTCTTCTTAGTAGTAGACTTATACATACTGTCCTTTTGTGATTGACTTTCTTCACTCCACATAATGGTTTCCAGGCCCTTCCATGACATGTGGTGTTTCATGTTTCAGCACTATTTTTTTTCAGGATGCATAGTATTCTGTTCTGTGTATGTACCATAGTTTTTTAATCCGTTCTTCTACTGTTGGGCATCTGGGCTGTTTGCAGTTTCTTGCTATTATGAATTGTGCTTCTATGAACATGGGAGAGTATACATCCACTCGTGCTGTGTCTTATTTCTTTAGAGTATATGCCTTATAGTGATATTGCTGGATCATATGGGATTTTAATTCCCAGTTGCTTTAGGATCACTATATCATTTTCCACAGTGCCTGTATGTACTTACAAGCCCACCAACAGAAAATAAGTACTTCTTTATTAATGATCTAAGCCAATCCTCTTAGGGAATCCGCAAACTTAGTTTACTACACTGTATAATTTTCTCTTTTTGATTTTTGCTGCTGTGGGTTCCCCTAGCTTTCATACTCCTCAATTCTATAATTGACATTATTTTCACTTGAACATTTTTGAAATTATAAATTTTACTTGTTTTTAGAAACAAATTTTAGAAATATCTTAAAGTCTTCTAGACGCATATATTATCTAGTGTTTGAATTACCTTACTTACATTAATAGTAACAGAAGTGTATCTTGCAGTTTGCACAGTATTTTATGCATTATTTGTCTTAACCTTAAAAAAAACCCTCAATTTAAAAAAAGTATACTATTTATAATATATAGAAAATAAATAGGAGGTTCTGTGAAGTAAAAATTATGTATGCGTATGTACACTCATTCAATAAACAATCCCAAACATTTTAAGTCACAATACAGATTGAGATTATTGCTTGACTACATAGTACATTTGTTTCTACTGCAAGGTATTTCTTTTCTATATTATTGTACTTACTGGTTACTCGCCTTATGTACAGATGCTATTAAGTAGGACAAGTTTAATATTGTTTAAGTAATTTCAAATGTACATCATTGGTGATTAAATTAATGATTTTTTAAATCAGTAACCGTTCCTTTTGGTGAGTCAAAATACAAACTAAGATATTGGTTTCAGTTTATATCTTTGAGTTGTTATTATATCAGAACTTTCAATACTTTGACAAAACTAGTGGTTTCCCTTTGCATTCTGGCAACAGAGTTCATATTTGCCTGACTAGGATATATTAATGTTTTGATACATGACTCTTAAGAACAACTTCACTGTCATACTGAAATTATGGTATATTTTATGCTACAAATCTGTGGCTTCATCTGTCATTTGTTGATGTAGGAGTAAGTACATCAGGACCTTCCATTCAGTCAAAGCTTCTCTCTGGGTTTTGGCACAAGGAATGTTAATGATTCTTAGTCATTCTTGCAACTTGGTGGATGGTAGGATTGGTGGGAGTCCATGCACTAAAACAAATGGCTCCTTCTCCACGAAGGTTTCCCACAGCTTATTCACTGCTGATCTCCCTGCATCAGCACTTAGTATAGCGCAATAGTGCACCTATTTAACACAGTTCTTTTGGTCGTGAGTTTAACTGTGGTTTACATGTGTTAATATGCCCCCAGGGTATTTATAATTTCCCTATAGTCAGAAACTCCCTTTGACAGCATCACATATCCTCTGATGCCTGGCAAAGTGCTAGTAACATACACAGTACAGACAGACAGACATGGTAGAAACTCAGTAGTGGTACATTTCATGACATTTGTTCTGTTAGAAATGCTTCTTAGAATAGTAACTTTTTCTATTAACCAAAAGAGTTGCTATGAGGGCAAGTATAGGCGAGCACAGCTCCTGTTCATCTGGAGAATAGGGTGGGTTAGAAACCCAGAGGATTAATTCATCAGGAAGCTCATCAGAGCAGTCTGTATACACAGATGCATTTGGCTAAAGGCAGAAATAGATCTGTCGTTTCACTCTGTTTTCCCCAGACTCCAGTGGCATTGAGGAAAGCAGGTGAAACTAATTTAATGTTCTATTTAAATCTTTTAGGTATTTTTATTTTCCCAAAGCAAACTATCTCATTCAATAAAGGTTTGTCAGACTTCAAATGGATGATAGCGAGATGAAAAATGTGCCTGAATAGATAATGAGACTGGAGGTCCTCCACTTCCTGCTGCAGGTTAGTCAAAGGACTGAAGGAGGAAAACTCTGGGTTTGTAATTAGTAAGCACAGTCAATTCTTTCCTGGCCCCGGCACCTCTAGATCACAGAATTCCTTGCCAATGAGTCTGCTCATTACAGATTTTTTGTTTATCTTTGATCGACAAAATGTGCATCTCTTAGAGGCTGATTCTAGAATATGCACAAACACACACTTTTGACTCGAGAACCAATCTCTTTGTCAGTACAAAGCTACCTGGCCTAGCTCAAGATGTTGTTTTTGTGACATGCCATGCTCACTTATTTAAAGAGCAGAAAGGTTTCAGTTGACCCAAAATGCTGTAGGTTATCAGACAGATGATCTGAAAATGTTTGCTCACAGGAATTAAGAGGAATCATAAGCAGGTCGACATTCCTAGAAAGGGGATATTACTTTTTGGATAAAAGGGTAAACATGAGAAAAAAGACAAGAGATCAGGAGTTGTAAAGACTAGAAAACTTGGTAAATATGGTGCATTGTGGAATGCTTCAAACTGATATACATGAAAAGAGTAAAAATCAGGTTCTACAGATCAATTCCTACTGGACGCTAACCACCTCCTACTTGTTTATACCAGATAGTCTGATAGGTTAAAAGCCAGGATTTAGGTTAGTAGGTAGAAAGAAAGAGGTAAATAAAATGTTCTATCAGTTTTCTGCCTGAAGAAATCCAAAATCCTTAGTGTAGTGTTAGAATCTCACAATGATGCTTACAAGTTCATCCCTAATTTCTTGTCTTCACACCCCTAATTCTCACCAAAATAGTATTTCTGCCTTTCTCACATGGACACAGTTCCTTATGTCTCAAACTTTGCTTTTGAAGAGTTATAAAAGGTATCTAATTAGATTTAAAATTTCTCTTTCAGTTGATTATCTGACAGATTTTGGGAACTTTGGATGCAAAGCTACTGAAAGATTAGCATTAATATGTAGACTTTGGTGCCTTCTATATGACAATCCGAGGAAAGCAGTGCATGGGATGAATGCACCCAAGAAGACAATATAGCCTTTAGTAGGGAGAGAAAACAAGAAAAGGACAGGTAGAGAGAAAGGAGCACGGCACTCAGGAGAGTTGACTCTGCCATGATTTTGAGAAAGAAACACCAGATTTTACCAGTCTCCATGGGTGGGTTCCGGGAGCCAGTGCCTCCTTCAGTCCCAGTACTGTGTTAGTCTGGACTGACCAGAGAAACAGATCCAGAAGCACTCAAATATGTGCATAAGAAATAGGTTTATATAAAGAGTAATTAAATATTAAGACAACATCCCATCCCAGTCCAGATCAAGTCCATAAGTCCAATATTAGCCCATATGTCTGATACCAATCTATAAAGTCCTCTTCAGACTCACAAAACACTTACAATGAAACCAAATGTAGATATATCACAGGCTAGTGTGTGCAAAGTCTTGTGGATTCAGGGGTGGTAGAAGCATCTCAGTGCTGGCAAGGGTCTCCAAGGGGCTGCTCCGGGTCCAGAGGTCTAGCATAGTTCCATGTGTCTTGTCGGTAGCGCATCTGAGAAAGAGTGTGTTTCTCACCTCCAAAGAGGAAATACAGGAGTTCCCAGAATTCTCAGGAGAAGGCCATGCCCACACAGAGGCCTCATTGTCTATGACCCAATTGACAGACTAGACTCTACCCCTTTCACTCTTAATCCTCTCAAGTCCCTAATTGACACCAGATTATGTAACTACTACAAGTACCCTCAACATTTTTCTTTATGAGAAACTGCTGGGCCAGATGGGATAATCAGGATCTAAGGCCCATTCACCATGCAGAACTTAAGCATTAAAGATGACCCTTGACAATTCATTAATTGTCATTCATTAATTCAGAAATATCTCCTCTATCACTCACCATCATTGAGTTGATTCTGCCCTGTGGGTTTCCTGGACTGTAACTCTTTATGGGAGTGAAAACAATCTTTTTTTTTTTTTTTTCATATTGAATGTTAGCAGTCCAACGCATAACCATATAGTACCAGGACTCCTCATTACAGAACAGAGAACCTTAACTTTAAACTCTGATATACCTTGCAAAGAAAGTAATTTGGTACGTCGGGAGGCTCTACTCTTCTGTGAGAGCCAGGGTATTAAGAGAAGATGGCACATGCCAATGAAGTGTATGTTTAAAATGCTAACTATCTGCCCAGGACAGAAGAAATACCATCTGCAGATGATCTCTGGGATTATGATTCAACTGAAAATATTTAAGAAGTAACCAATTAATTACATCAAACAATCAACCATTGACCAAGACAAGGGCTTGGGGAGAATCCAATAGCCTTATTAGAAATGCCATGGGAAGCTCTAATTGAACACAATGACATAGATCGTAAGTATCGCTTGGGAAAGAGTGTTATAAAAGAAATTTAGAACTCGATCTGCCTGAGCTATCAGAAAGAAATTGCAAAAGTTAGGGTGGGGTCCCATGACCCTATAAATCTCTCTAATACATTTCAAGAAAGCACCGGAGAGTGATTTGCCTACAGGAAAATGTTTAATAGGACTTAGGACTTGCCTGTTTAGCATTAAACCTGCACCTTACAAGTAAGGGCAATAAAATACTTCTTTAAATTAAAAAATAAACTGCCTAGTGCAAACAGAGGAAGGCTATTCCTGAGTCATGGGCTCAGAAGTCATTGGACTTCATTTGGTTCTCTATTGCTCCCAAGGTTGCTGTGTTCATTACAAAATTTTATGTCAACTTGATAAAGCCATGAAGGGTTGATTCTAGCCTGTCAATCAGGTTACAACCTGATGCTTCTTCCTTGTGGTCATGGCCTTCTCATGAGGATACTGGGAACTTCCTCTCTGCCTCTGCCTTTGTCTTCTTTGGACAAGCCACGTGGGCTATGATGAGACCTGAGAGAGCCACGTGCTGAACACCTGTGGAGACAACTCTGTGGTGCTTTCACTGCCATTGGATCCACAAGACTTTTCAACCACTGACCTGTGATCTTCCTGTATTCGGCATCATTGCTAGTGACAATGTGAGTCTAAAAAGGAATTTATGAACTAGTATCAGATAAATGGGCTAATATCCAACTTATGGTCTTGATTTGGACTGACCTGGGATGTTTTCTCAGTGTACAATTGCTCTTTGATATAAAACTCTTTCTTAAACATATTTGAGTGTCTCTGGATTTGTTTCTATTGTCAACCCAGTCTAACACAGTTGCCTAATTGGCAATTTAGGTCTATCATACATTTGCCATCTATTGTCATTATCCTTGCGGATTGTTTTCTGCTCTAGGTCCTGAAGATTATGTTTTGCCACAGTGAATGTGTGCATCAAGGCTAATATGCTACAAAAATTACAGGTTATAAAATCCTGGTTACTTATTTCTCAATTAAAGAAGACCAAAGTCAGTGATTGAGTGGCTCATGGCAGGAGGACTGACCTTGAAATTCTGGTGACCTCTTACATCAACCACTGACTAACCTCCTCTTTGGTGAATGGCTTATCTGCAAATACAATCTGATTACTCCCACATGTGCTAGTTTTTCAATTTTTCAGCTACTCTGTGTTGATAGACTGTAATCTAAATGTATGTTAATTGCCTATTTGGTTATCTTTTGCCTTTTTAGGATGATAGACACTTGGACTAAGAATGCTTTTATTAAATTGTCATAATCCATAGCAAGTGCTGATAATCTTATGCAGTGTTGGATTTGCCACACACACACACACACACACACACACACAATCCCTGTTATGTTAAAAACTCTGAAACTTTTGAATCTTCCCTTTTAAACTATTATAAAATTTTGCATCCCACTTTAAACTTAAACCAGCTTTTACCTCATGCAATTAAGGGTCAATTATAGCCCCTCACTAGTATCCTAACTACCACTAGTACCACTATTGACAAAAGGAAAATATACACCTATAGGAAAGCTTTTTAGACTAAAATGGGATGTCCACTTATACAAGTTAAAAATTTGAATAACTGTGCATAGTTTAAGATAGTAATAGGGCACAAATTTCAATAACACTCATTCATTGAAGCAGAACTATCGATACAGGACTAAAACATGTCAGCAAAAAAAATATGGAAATAGCAAGTATGTGGTAGTCTAACATTCCCAATTACTGAGTAACCTCAAAAACCAGAAATTTGCACCAATGTTCCTTGACATTTGAATCCATGAGCTTGGACTAGCAGTCCTCGGCTGCTTTGTCACACTCTTGTTTCAGGTTAAAGTCCAAAGGAGTATATCAGATTCTTTAACATGAAACAGGTGTGTTTACAGTAAAATTCACTCCCTTTAGTGAGCTTTCCAAATCACATAATTCTTAGGTGTTTTATGAAGAATGCTGTCCAACTTGGAAAGAGAAGCCTGAAATCTAGGAAGCTTATAGCATGCAGCCTGGATCATTGAGGGCTGAAAAAAAAAGAAGTGAAAAAAAAACCTGTTTAAAAAAATGCGCAATTAGCAAAATAATAATGGGCAGGTTTTCCTATTTGGAGTCTATATAAGTAATTTTAAGTGTTTCTCAATGACAGGCTGTCCCTCCTTGGTTTATCCACCAACACAAGTGAAATCACTTTCTCAGAAAAGACATGGTAGCCAGTGCTCTGTTCAGGGATGCTCAGTGAAATTCACAGATCACCATTATAGGAGCGTCTATCAATGTGGCATGATCTTGGGACAGTGCTATATGACAGCAACTATTTGGTCTGGTTTCTCTCACCCCTAACTAAAAAAACTGATTCCAGCAGAGGTGTAGCCGCCTCTGAAAAAGGGTTTTTCAAGACGTATAAATAAGGGAGTGATAGGTAAATCAAAAGCATCAGACAGAAACATGTCCACATTGCTTGGAAAACCAGATTCAATGATTCCTTAACCTGAGAACAGATGCCTGTCCATGTTTTAGTTTTTGTCCTTACATTAATGGTCTCATATAATATTTGTCTTTTTTTGACTGCCTAACTGCGTAGTACAATGTTTTCCAGCAAACCCTCACTTTTAACAAAATACCTAAGCTATTTTACAGAGATTGCCTCAGAGATTGCAATCAGGGGCTATTTTGTGGACTACATTTTTCCCTTAGGTTTCCAATCCTCAGAATCTCTTGCCCCAACATCACATGGAATTCCTCACATTCACAAAAACTCTTAAAAGCCCACCAACACGTGTGCACAGGGAAGAAGCCATTTTCTTGACCACACTTTGTTACGACTCTCTTTCCTAGGAGCTTCTACTAAAATTCACCAGCATTGCCTCACTGCCTGACTAGAATAATTCTTTCTCTTTCACAAGAACCTAACTCCAGCAGCAAAAATTTCAATAGAAAAATCAGGGAGAACTTGGATTGAGCAAAAGCCTGGTGCACTTGAATAACTGAATAGTAGAGAGTTGGAATTGAACTTTATATCAAATCTAAACATTTGTTTATTTCTTATATTTATTTTATAGTATTTGTACAAAGGATTTCATCACAATGAATGCTCATATTAGAAATAGTCAAGAGATTAAATGATCCATTGCTTTGGGAAATCTGCTGTAAAGGACCTATTGAAAGTGTTCAAAAGCAAAGATGTTACAAAGTGCATGATGTCAGGGGACAGCGGTCCCTGGAAAAGGACATCAGGTTTGGTAAAGGAGAGGGTCAGCATAAAGGAGGAAGACCCTTGGCAAGACAGATTGACCCTGTGGCTGTAACAGTGGCATTAAACATGACAATTGTAAGGATGATACAGGAGTGGACAGGGGTTCTTACTGGTGTACAGAGGGTTGCTGAGAGTTAGAACTGACTCAATGGCATCTAACAACAATTTGTACAAACAAGAGTACTGGTAATATAATTGTTTGACTTGACTGGTCATATTAAAGTAACTACCAGGATAGATAAACCCCTCAGGGACAACAGGGAGAGTAGAGATACCAGGAGGATTAGGAGAGGGTGGGGGGAGAAAGAGGGAATTGATCCCAAGGATCAATCTAGAACCCCCTCCCAGGGGATGAATAACAGAAAAGTGGGTGAGGAGTGATGGAGAATGATGTAAAATATGGAAAAAATACTCTATAACTTATCAAGGGTTCCTGAGGGAGGGCGGGCGGGGGAGGGAGAGGGGATACATTTATATTACCACCTAACCAACTGTTTTCTCATTAAAATATTCCCTTGCTCTCTAAGGTTAGTGTACTGAGATTTAGCATATGTTAATCAGTTGGTGGAGATACCATTCCTAAATCTAATATGTCAGCTACATACAGAGATGTAATTAGTAAACAAAAGGAGCTTGGGAAGGGAGATATGGGCACAATGATTAAGCATTTAACTACTAACCTAAAGGTCAGTGGTTTGAATCTACCTGCCACTCTGTGGAAGAAAGATGAGACAATCTGTTTTTATAAAGATTTACAGTCTTGGACACACTTACTTTGGTGCTATAGAGGAGATATTACTAGAAATCAATTTTATGACTCTAGGTTTTTGTTTTTATATTTAAATTAGTAAGCATATATTGATATAGTTGAAAGCACCATGTGAAGATATTTTATCAATGTTCTATTGTGCCATAATTTATATTCTAACCTTAGAGGGGACAGAAGAGATAGAAGGACAAGTTAGAGAAATAATGAGGATGATTGGAAGGAAAAAAATAAATCCAAGGCAAAACCTGTTATTCCCTTTAGGCCAGACCCGTGGTGCAGCTTAGTGGTTACAATATGCATTGGAACCTTGACTCCGTAACTTACTAGGAAAATCAATCTGGGTAGGACACTTAACTGGTATGTGCCTTGATTCCCTCACTTGTGAAGTAGGATCTAATGATTGTTAAATATGCATTTTTATGATAATGCTCATTAAATAGGAATTTCAATATGTTTATTGTTATTGTTAATGGTTTGTTTTTAGAATGATTCTTATATGTTGAAATAGTCAACACAAATGTGTCATTCAGAAAACTTAACACTTTTCAGTCTGTGAATGCTCCATGTGGCTCTTATGAGTCCAACATCAATTTAAGAAGAGTCCCTTCTGAGTAGATAAATTGTGTTGTTGGTGTTGGTACCCATTCTTCATACAATGTCCACATTTATTCAACAAGTACTAGGTCCCATCCTGTGTATGTGTCCTATACATATGAGATTGCTGTTGTTATCTCTGCTTGAATGATTTTGACTCATAACACCCTATAGGACCTAGTAGAATTGCCCCTTAGCTCTTTCTGAGCTCTAAATGTTTGCAGGAACATATTGCCTTATTATTTTCTCCTTTGCAACAGATAGTGGGTTAGAATTGCCAACTTTCAAATATTAGAGCATCTAATTATTGTGGTTGCCACCAGGTCACAGCTGTCAATCACAGCCATCTTTCTTACACAGTTGCTAAAACCAACAAGAGCTCTAGTCTACTTCCCTTTCCCTTGAATTTGACTGATTCAAATGCCAGCTCTATTTCCTCCGTCTTGAAAGCCAGTTTTTCGGTATGATGTTCAGCTAGGCTGACAACACGTGTGCTGGGAGAAAACCTGGCTCAGTCATGGGATAGGCCACATGAACAGAGAGCTGCTCTTCCAGCTTCAGGTAGTTGTAAGCGTCCCAGACATTTCTTGTTTTCCTCTTTTTTCAACTTTAAAGATGTGTTTAACACAGGTTTCTTTCCGTACACAGATTTTGAAGATGTACTTCAACAACTTTTCAGAAGCACATATGCTGTGGGAGATGCACGAAACACTTAAATCTATTAGACCTTTCCCATGACAGCACTTCTCTGAAATGGTGAGTGTGAAACATCTGTGTTCTCGATGGTATATCACCACTGTTATTAGGTGCAATCATATCAGCTCCTGACAATGTACTGCTGCAACCATGGTTGAATGATCTTTAGCAAAATTTTACTTGCATATGATATTAATGAGACTTGTTCTAAAATTTGGTCATTCTGTTGGGTCACCTTTGTTTGGAGTGGCAAAAATATGGATCTCTTCCAGTTAGTTGGCCAAGTAACTGCCTTCCACATTTACTGACATAGATGGCTGAGTGCTTCCAGTGCTTCATCAGCTTCACGTAGACCATTTTCATTGGCATTCCATCTACT
The DNA here is from genome assembly GCF_000313985.2 of Echinops telfairi. NCBI lineage: Eukaryota > Metazoa > Chordata > Mammalia > Afrosoricida > Tenrecidae > Echinops > Echinops telfairi. The sequence goes on from NW_022111368.1 coordinate 36,823,181, forward strand.
CCTGAAGCGTTGTTTTGGGCTAATGCTTGAAGTACCACTTGGACTTCTTCCTTCAGTACCATTGGTTTTTGCTTATGTGCTCCCTCTTGAGATGGTGGAATTTGACTAGTTCTTTTTGGTGTAGCGGCTTTGTGTATCTTATCTATCTTCTCCTGATGCTTCCTGCATTCTTCAATATTTGCCCATAAAATCTTTTAGTAATGCCACTCAAATCTTGTTTTGAATTCTTTCAGTTTATGATATTCTGAGTATGTCCTTCCTTTGTGGTTTTCTAATGTTAGGCTTTGTGCATTACATGATAATATTTTGCTTTGCCTTTTTGAGATACCCTTTGAAATTTTATGTTCAGCTATTTGAATTCATAGTTTCTTCCATTTGTTTTACCTACCCTATGACTAAGAACCAGTTTCACAATCTCTTCTGATAGTTACTTTGAATTTTCTTTCCTGTCTTTTTAATGACCTTCTGCTTTCTTCATGAATGATAGTCTTCATGTGATCCCCCTGCTTATCAGATCTCCTGTCCTTAGTGCCCAATGCATCACATTTTTTTCTCGAGATGTTCTTTCAATTCTGGGGGGATACACTCAAGGTAATATTTTGGTTCATAGACTTGTTTTCCTTTTCTTTATTTTCAAGTTGAACTTGGATATGAAGTTGGCCCATAACCTCATTTTAGCTGTTGATATTGAGCTTTTCCATTATCTCTTCATCAGATGGAGTCCATTTTGATTTCTGTGTATTTCATCTGGAAAATCCAAATGTACAGTTACCTTGTTTCTTGAAAATGTACAGTTGCCTTTGTTTTTTTGAAAAAAGATATTTTCTATCAACCTGTCAAAAGATCAAAAGAAGCATTACATTTTTAGGTAAATCTGCTGCATAAGACCTCTTCAGAGTATAGAAAAGCAAGAGTTCTACTTTTGAATATTAAGATGTTGCTGACCCAAGCCATGGTATTTTCAATTGCCTCATATGCATGTGAAAGTTGAACGTTGACTAAAGTTGACCAAAGAAGGAATGGTGCACTTGAGTTGTGGTGCTGGAGAAGAATACTGAAAGTACCCTAGACTGAAAAGGACCGACTGATCTGTCGTGGAGAAGGCCAGCGTGCTCCTTAGAAGCAAGGGCAAGACTTCATCTTGCATACTTTGGCCAGATAGATTTTTCAGGGGAGACCAGTCCCTGGCGAAGAACATCATGAATGGGAAAGTGGAGGGGCAGCGAAAGCAAAGAAGGCCCTAAACAAGATGGATTGAGGCCCAGGCTGCAATGATGGAGTCAGTCACAGGAACAATTGTGAAGATGGTGCAGGGCCAGGAAGTGTTTTGTTCTGTTGTCCATTAGGTCAGCATGAGGCAGAAAGAACTCGATGGAACCTAGCATCGTGAACAAGTCTTTGGTCTAGCAAAATTTGATGACGAAATCTCTAGCTTCGTTCCTATCACCAAGAACATATTTCCCAACTATGGTTCCTTTCGTTTTGTTTGCAATTTTTGCATTCCAATTATCGATAATTCTCAATGAATTTGATGTCATGTGTGATTTATTTCAGGCTGAAGACTTTGTTAGATTGCTCCAGTTTTTGCATCACTAATTTTAATGGGCGGTGCATACATCTGACTAACAGTTATATTGATTGGGTTTCATTTTATGTGGATATACGCATATTCTATCGCAGACAGCTTGGTAAATCAAGATAGAATTTTGAATGTTCTTTTTGTTATGAAGAATGTGATGCCGTTCCTCTCAAGTATGTTATTCCCAATATAGTAAACCATATGATTTTCTGATTATTCAAAGTGGTCAGTACTAGTCTATTTTAGGTCACTGTTGCCTAAAACATCTATCTTTATGTATTCTATATAATTTTTGACAAATTTCAATTTTCCTAGCTTCGTGTTTCTTATATTCCAAGTTCCTAAAACTAATTGATGTTTGCAGCTGTTTCTTCCCATTCTGAATCATGCCTCATCAAGTGGTGGTCCTGAAGGTCTACTTCCACAGGAAATCCTCCATCTATATCATTATGGTTAACTCTAGGTTGAGAAGGCCACTCTTCCTCAGTCATATTTGGGTGCCTTCTAACTTAGGGCTCATCTGCTGGCACTATTGCTGACAGTGTTATGCTTCTATTCATGTGGTTTTCAGTATTGGACAAGGTTTTGATACTGTACCTAAGTTTCCCAGTGGCCAATTACTCACAAGTGGACAGCAGACTCCTTCTTTGTAATCTGTTCTTAGTGTGGAAGCTTTGCTGACACCTGTTAACATTGGGTCACTTTGCTGGTATTCTAGGGACATCATCAGAGCAACCCACACATCACCACTGTAAAACAAACCGACAGACACATGGGGGTGAGAGATGACAGTGGACACCCCTAAATGTTAACCTTTATGTTCTGGCTATTCTTTAGGTTCATAGTTTTGCTAAGTAACATTTGTTCCATAACCTTGCTATTATTTAATATTTTATCTTGAGCCCGAGTTTCACTACAGAACATTTTAGCCAGAGTTCTGGGGCCTCATGATGGTCTCTTTACCATAAGATTACCTAGAATTGACCCTCAGACAGAGAGAGAACATAGAACTGTCTGAATGACATCTCCACTTTGTGTACTGAATTCTTCTCTATGAGAGACTCTCAGGTGTGTCTTTTCACCACAACATGGTTTCACAATTCTAGTCTTGCTAGAAAGCTTTATTGACAGCTCCACCTGAACCTGAATCTGCTTGCTACACTTTCTGTAACATCCTCACCAATAACTTTCCACCAGTAGAGTGGCCCTTTTATGAGCATTCTTAGCTTGAAATCAGAAATATTTTTGTGACTTTTTCTCTATCTGTTGACATAAAAGTTAAAGTCCAGGTCTTCTAGAATTGGCCTCTGCACAATTATTCAAATCTCTTTCAATCTTCTCCACCAACATCTTAGTTTGGAAGCACAGACTTCTATGCTAGGCTGCTACAATAGATTGCTATTTTTTCCCTGTGCCCCTGCCTCTGTAAACTCCAATTGATTCTATAAAAACTCCCTGGCTGCTCTTTTTATTCTCACTTAAATTATCCATCCACTGCCTAAAATCTACAGAGTTCTTTTGGGTTTACCAAATGAAGCACAAATGTTTTAGTTTGACTTTCCAGGCCCTCCATAAACATTGGGTCATACTACTCCCATATGTATGCCCTGCATTCTGAGAAAAGTGCAATCTGGTGCTGCTTTTCAAACACATCACGTAGTCTCCCATTGAGGGCTTGTGCTTTACTCTCCAACTGCAAAACTCCCTTTCCCCATCTTCTCACTATGCAAGTAGAAGCAGTATGCACCTCAGAACCAAAACAAAAACCAAACAGGCAGACTCACTATCATGGAGTCAATATTGCCGCATAGCAACCTTCTAGTAAAGGGTAGAAATGCCCCCCCCACCCCACCCCCACCCCCGACGACTTTCTGAGACTGTGACTGTTTACAGGTATAGAAAGCTCTGTCTTTATGCTATGCACTTTAGAAGCCTAATGCAAATATAACATAAAATAACATGCACCTTTGAAATATAATCTCATATTATATTTATATTATGCAAATATATATTTGCATAAATGTCCCATGCAAATATAATCTCTTTTTTATTTTTTTCATAATCCACCCTATGCTGTGATCTTTGAATAGTTGTAGCAGTTTGTATAGACCACTTAAAATATTACTTGTACTTCAGTCATCTGTGCACAAAACTCACATAATTTTTTCCCCTAAGATAGGATCTTCAAGAAAATAGCTATGCCTTATTTAGTTTTACATGCTTCATGACGTGCACAGTGCCTGGCGCATTGTAGAGGCTCCATGATGTTTGCTAGCTTGTAATGCACCAGAGTTAAGTGGCCCACATGGGGATCCGGGCCATGACCTTCCCCTCATTACCACTGAAGCCACAAGAAAAGTAAGAAAAATGGAAAGCTTTCTTGTTATCTTTAAGCTTTAATTAAAGTGTATTTAATTCTCAAGACAAGTTCCAGTTGCGTGACCCTGAAGAAGAAAAGAGAGTGTCCTGTATTCATTAACTGAGCAAGTTCCTCCAGGATCTCCATTTTAAACAGTCAATATCAGCCTGGACAAATGAAGGGCAGATTTAAGTGTGAGACATCAACAGAGAGAGATGGAGACCTGAGAAGTCAAGAAACTGTTTTGTGGGTAAATCTATTAGCTTCATCAGCGGTACTGTTACTGTCTATATTTCTAAAGTTGTTGTGAGCACTGAGAAAGACCACAAAATAAAAGGAAAGGGCAAAGTCACCATTCTCAAAGAGACAAAATCTGCTTTTATTTCAGATTTATGTCTTTGTGTTCTTTTAAAATTGTTTATAATATGTTTGCTGTTTTATATGTGTAACTAGGTTTTATTTGATTCTCTTCCATGACGTTTCGCTTCTTCTAGGGTATGGGACAGTAACTTTTTCAGTAAAAGAGGTCTGAGTAAGTAATTTAGGTCTGAGGGGCAAAAGGCCTTGATTTCTGTCACAATATCCAACTCTGCCATTGTGGTATGAAAGCAGTCATAAGCCAAAAATATAAGGTCCTACATCAGAGATGATGGACCATATGAAGAACAATGAGGCCTCAGGGTCAGAAGATGGCTAATTAACAGCATGCTTTATTCAGATGACACACCTAGCTTGCTGAAAGTGAGGAGAACTTGAAGCATTTTTGATGAAGATCAAGGATTGTAGCCTTCAGTCTGGATTACACCCTAATGTAAACAAAGCCACAATCCTCACAACCAGACCAATAAAGAGCAAACGGAGACAAATTGAAGCTGTCAAGAATATTGTTTTGCTTAGAGTTACGGTCAATGCTCATGGAAGCAGCAGTCAAAATAGTACATTGCTTGGAATAAATCTGCTACACAAGACGTCTTTAAAGTATTGAAAGGCAAGGGTGTTACTTTGAAGACTTAAGGTGCACCTGACCCAAGCATTTTCAATGGCCCCATATAGATGTAAAAGTTGGATATTGAATAAGGAAGACTGAAGAAGAATCTATGCATTTGACTTATTGTGCTGGCAAAGAATATTTAAAGTATCGTGGACTGCCAAAAGAAAAAAATGAAGTGGCTGCTTTGCCACTGGGACCATATGAGCCAGCTGAACCAAAGGTGCCGGAGGTATCAGTCACAGATAGAGATGCAGTGCAGAGGCTTTGGCAGGCTTTGGCGAATCACAACATAGACCTTTAGGATTTTCAAGTAAAGTTCTGGTATCCTCTGAAGACAACTACCCACCTTTTGAAAAACTGCTGTTGGCCTTTTACTGGGCCTTAGTGGAGGCTGAATGCCTCCCCATGGGCCACCAAGTCACCATGAAGCCTGAGCTGCCCATCATGAACTGGGTATTGTCTGACCCACAGGGTCATAAAGTTCGATCGTGCTAGAGCAGGACCTGAAGGCACAAGTTAGGTGCATGAAGAAGTGGCCCAAATATCCACAGTCTCCACTCTTGTCACAGTACCTTCCTTTTCCCAGTCTGCACCTATGACCTCCTGGGTTGTTCCTTATGATAAGTTGATTGAGGAACAGAAAAATAATGCTTGGTTTACTGATGGCTCTGCATAATATGTAGGTACCACACACAAGTAGACAGCAGCAGCACTATAGCCCCTTTCTGGGATCTCCCTGAAGGACAGTGGTAAAGGGAAGTCTTCCCAATGGACCATTCAGTTAGCCTGCAAGGAGAAATGTCCAAATGTAAGACTGTGCACCAATTCCAGGGCTGTGGCTAATGGTTTGGCTGGATGGTCAGGGAATTGGAAGGAACATGATTGGAAAACTGGTGACAAAGACCAAAAGGTATGTGGATAGACTTCTCTGAATAGGGCAAAAAAGTAAAGATAATTGTGTTTCATGTGAATGTTCATGAAAGTATTACCTTTGAAATGGAGCACATGAAAAAGGTGGACATGGTGGCAGGGATGGAGGAATGCATGAGCACAGCAACATGGACTTGTACTCACCAAGGCTGATTTGGCCACTATCACTGCTGAGTGCCCCAGCTGCCAGCAGCAGTGCCCCATATGCCAACAATGAGTCCTAGATATGGGACCAATCTTTGGGGAGATCAACCAGCAACCTGGTGGCAGGTTGATTACATAGGACCTCTTCCGTCATGGAGGGGACAGCATTTTGTTCTTACTGGAATAGACACCTACTCTGGAGATGGACTTGCCTTCTCTGCATGCAAAGCTTCTTCCAAAACTACTATTTGTGGACTTACAGAATGCCTCATCCACCGGCATGGCATCCCACACAGCACTGCTTCAAATCAAGGAACTCACTTCACAGCAAGTGCAGTGCAGCAATGGGCCCATGTCCATGGAATCCACTGGTCCTATCATGTTCCTCATCATCCTGAAGCAGCTGGCATCATAGAGTGGTGGAATGCCCTCCTGAAGACACACTTATGGTGCCAGCTAGGTGGCAACTCCTTGTCGGGCAGGGGCAACGTTCTCCAGGAGCTGTATACACTCTAAACCAGTAGCCAATATATGGTGCTGTGTCTCCAATACCCAGAATTCATGGGTCCAGGAACCAAGGGTGGAAGCCAAAGTGGGACCACTCACTATTACTCCTGGTGATCCACTTGCAGCATTTGTGCTTCCTGTCTCAGCAATCCTATGCACTTCAAGCCTGGTGGTCCTGGTCCCAACGAAAGAAACTCTCCCACCTGGAAACACAGCACGGATTCCACTGACCTGGCAGTTAAGAATGCCCCCTGGCCACTTTGTGCTTCTCATGCCTTTGGATCAACAGGTCAGGAAGGGTGTCACTGTTCTGAGTGGTGTGATTGATCCTAATGACCAAGGAGAAATTGGACTGGTGTTATTTAATGGAAGGAAAGTAGAATATATATGGAATCCAGGAGACTTCCTAGGCCATATCTTAGTACTTCCACACCCTGTGATTAAAGTAAGTGGTAAACAACAGCAACCCAGCCCTAGTGCCCTCTTTTGTACCTGCTTATATTTTATTCAAATGCCTCATTTGTTTTTTATTCCTTTGGCAAAGGTGTAAGATTCGTTGATATTAAAAGTAGAGGAAATAGGGGAGAGGAGTTGGAAGCTAAAGAGAATGAGCAAGATGAGATGTCTGGCCCAGCGCATCGAGACAAAAGAATGTGAATACCTACAAATGAGATCCTGTCGGCCAATTTAAATATCCCTAAAACGATGTCTTTGAGAGCAAGAGAAAATTGGCTCAAATCCAGGTACTTAATAACACTGTGTGACTTTCTCACTCATTATAAATTAAATACCTAAGGAACAGAGCTAATTAAGTGACTTCTCAACCACTAGTGTGAGGTAAAAGGTGTTGTTTTTCTGTAAAAGAAAGAAGTCATGACTGAAATTCTTCACAAAGTTGTGAGCTCCCTGCTCGGGTTGGTTCATTCATCCAGGCCACTGACCAAGTCAGAAAGCCAACTAAGAAACAGCTTGTACTGTTCCCAAGTACCAGGAGACTTTGTATGAGACTTCTAGTTCAGAATTCCTTTTATTGGGCACTTATTTTTCAAGAGTATGCCAGATTAGTACATGCAACTAGATGTTGTATCACAGAACATTAACCATGATGATATTCAGCCAAACCAAAAAAAACAACCCGTTACCATGGAGAAGATTCAGACTGACCTATGTAGGACGCAGGACAATGGGCTCTCTGGGTTTCCAAAATGGTCAGTCTCTGCAGAACCAGACTACCACGCATCTCTCTCCCTTAGACTTGCTGGTGGATTAAACCACCAACCTTTGGGCTAACAGGGATCCTTTTGGAATCAGCAGTACCCCCCAAATCTCCAGAGATTTTGATGCTCATTTAGTCTGTACAAGCTATGTCTGGATTTTCCTCCTCTGGACACTTTATGTTTTCAATATGAATAAACTCCTCATAAATTAATAATCAGAAATCTTCCAAACAAGCTAACTAGGGACATTAGGCCTCATTGCTAATTAATTTTACTTGAGTTCAAGATTGGAGCTTTTTTTTTAGTTGAATTTTAGTATATATAACATATCATTCCATATTTCAATCACATCAAGGAGACATGTGCAATTACTACCGGCATCACTTTCCAACAATTCCTTTGCTACGTGAACTACCTTGATGTTATCTCCCTGTTATCCCACGACCACCACTGTAGCCCCCTCCCCCCAAACCCCTCATTCTACCGTCTGTCCATATTGGTTCATCAGTGTTGGGTTTTGTGCACTGAAAAACAGAAAAGCATAAAACACAACTTCAAGAGGCATAACATCCCTGAGATACACTCTGCTACAAAATAACAGAAAACAATACAAACCAAAATTACAGAAAAATTTGGAAACCAGATCAGGTCCAGCCTGCATCATAGATGGGAATCTACTGACAAAGTTTTAACTGTTTAGGTCAGATTTATGCCTTTGATCTTTTATATGCCTCTCTCCCAAGCACTCTGTTTAGTGACCGCTTTCCTCCCATCCTTCAATTTTAGAAAGGGGGATGTCTCTGGAGGCGTCTTTGCTATGCAGTTCCACAAATGAATCTTGGGCTCCCACTGTTACCCATTGTCTTCTGGATGGCGAATTCTCATAATTTAGGCTCTGATCCTGATCCCTCCTTTGACTTTGGATTATATAGATTCCAATCCTTCAGCGACTGATGATGGTGTGTTTCTTACATGTAGACTTAGTTGACATCTCTCTTAGATGACTGCTTCTTTAGAGACAATCCTTTAAGACCGCAGACACTGTTTTGTCTGGTAGCTGGGCACCATCTAGATTTTGCTTCACCACATTTTGCTATAGCACCATCAGTTTCTGTGTTCCCTTCCGGAGGGTGAGTATCACGCAGAGACATGATGGAAGAGCTGATTGTTCTTAAGTTGGAGCTAGAATTCAGTCTGAGCCAAAAATTCATTCCTGGATCTATGCCTTTTTTTTTTCTTTTAATTTACTATAACTTGGGAGTTAATACATATGTCATATCATTCCATAGTTAAATCACATCAAACAGAATTGTAAAATGGTTTCCATAATCAGTCTCCAAATCTGGTTTTCCTTCCTGGACTCCTTGACATCATCTCCCTTTTATCTCCCCCACTCCACTATGTCCCGCCTTCTCCAAACCCTGTTCTATTTGCTTTCCCTATATGCTCATTCTAGTTGACCAGATGCCTTCTGGTCTTGGTTTCCCTCTTACTTATGGCTAAAGGAACGCACATCATTCTGAACTTTACATGTAATCTATTCCGTTTTGTTTTTCTTTCTCCAGGAGACCAGACTTTCATTGAAGGGCTCCAAGTAACTTGCATGTCTTTTCTTAATTTGATTAATTAAAATGTCTGCATCACTTTCCTCATATGCCATATTCCTCTACTGATAACTCTGTTTTAACTGACAAAAATTTCTGTTTCCACGTCCAGTTGCCTTCTTTTTTAACACACGGTTGTATTATATTTCCCAGTCTTTCCATGGTTGGTGTGACTGCATGAATGCATTTTTTTACTTTTGTTTGGGTTGTTGGTATTTTTCCCTGTCTTTCTTTTATGTTTTCCACTCTATGAAGCCCAAGGTTCTTTAGATATTGTTTCTGGATTAATGGCTCATTGGGGGTATGAAGAGGGAGATTGGAGGGAAATGGGGAGCTGGTAGCAATGGGTGCAGGAAAAAGAAAGAGTTTTGAAACTGTGGGGAGGATAGTATACTTCTTTATGACATGACCTATTGAAGTGCATGATATTTGAATTATATGCCAATAAAGCTTTTATTAAAAATGTGAAAGGATAGACTCCATGTTCAGGGCTGGCAGGGAGGAGGGCAAACCCTCCCTGACATTCTATACTCTTTCTTGCCCTCTTGGTTTGAAGTTAAAGACTCAAATGGAAGATAGTGAAGTGAAGATAGGAAGGAATTTTGTTCCTAAAACACCATATGGTGGATTACTTACAGAACATGCATATTGGATAGTTCGGTGAGCAAGAAAGTAATTTTAGTTTTCAGATGCACTGAGCTTTCTCGGGATTATGGCTGCTAGCTTTAACTACTTTATATACCACCTAATACTAGTACCCAATGATCTTCATGATGTTTTCTAATGTATATTCATTTATAAATATAATTCATAAGCATATTAAGTGTTTCACATATTTATGTAAATGTATAATATATAAAATATACTTCATATTTATGAAAAAAACAAGGGTGCAATATCTTTCTATCACCATCTATTTATAGTTGGATCCACTTGACACCAAATGACAGGATTTTGAAATGCAAAGCAGTGGACATAACACATTCATTCTCATTATATGAAATTTTGCAACTACCTAAAATGTGTTACTGGCTTATTCCTGTTCTGCAGATGATGCAAAGCACCTCAAAGAGCCTAAGTGGATATTCAAAATCCCATAGTTAATGAATGAAAGGGCGGATATATAATAGTCTTACACCAATCCTCAGGCTCCTTATATTGTCACTTTTCCTTTCACATCCTCTAAGCCTTTAAAGGGTCTTCATTGCTATCACAAGTCCAACATTCTCTTTCTTAACCTACACTGAATAATAAAGTGCGAGGGAATCCTTTATAGCCTACAATGGCAGTAATACCTTGAACAATTTAAGGATAATAAAAAGTCCAAGGAAAGAATTTTGATTAACTTTATTGATAAGTTACTTCAAGAAGTTTGATTGGACTGTGTTATGTACTGCAGAAGCCTTATTGTAATTCTACAATAGCAACCCAGTAAGAACATTGTAAAACTTCTAAACCCAGATTGCAGAAATTAAGACAAATGTTCAGTGATTTAAAGTAAGTTGTGAAGATTCTTCTTGAATGTGGAAACTTAATAAACCATAAGTTCAACAATGTGAAACGACCCTTGGCATTGGGAAGTACATCATCGTTATATTTATAAATAAAACAAGGGTGCCATATCTTTAATTGTTAGAACACCTCTTGGTCCCAGCCAGGACCTTTTCTCTGAGTTTTTCTGTTGCTTTTACCTTCTACAAGCCTGGTGATGCTCACCGAGGAAGCTTTTGTTACTCCAGTTAGAGTGAATAATGCAAAGGAAGGAGAAAAAGATAAAATGCTTATTGTTGCGTTGATTCTAATTTTTGGTGATATCATTTGTACACTGTAGAACTGAATCTCATAGTTTTCATTGGTTGCAATCCTATGGAGATAGGTTGCTAACTCTTTCTTCAAAGTGTTGCTTGGGGTATTGGAACAACCAGTCTTTCTGTTACTAGCCAACCACAAATTGTTTCCACCACTCAGAGACCTTCATTACAATGAAAAATGTGTTCAAATAAGTAAAGTTCAGCTAGATCAATGCAAAGTCAGTTAATTAATGAACATTCTAAGGAACTGAGTTTCTGCTTTATAAATCGGACTTGCCATCAGGACCTCATTCTACTATTTACCATCTATAAACTTGATTAACATAATTTCCTGTTATTTTGATCATTGCTCAACTATATTTGATCACTGACTCTGGTGCAGTTCATTACTTAGTATGACCCTTCTAGCAACGGTCCTGCAGTTTATGATGTATTGTAAATTCTAGCCTTCATACCTGTGGTTATAGTTCTATTCTTGAATGAGTTATCTGTGATGTTAATGATAAAGGATTGAGGTGGGATATATTTTGAATCTCTACCATACAAAAGGGTGTGATTCCTTCTGCATTTGGTTTGCATATTAGTTCTCATTTATGATATTTCTGTTTACAAAAATAACTAACTTTCCAGTTTTAAACTGCTCCCTTAAAATGCAAACCACCAACTGCCTACTTTATTGAGTTGCAGTCACAGAATTGCCTCCCATGAGACTTGACCTGCCAAAGATGTACAGAAGTGATCAAAATATCCTCTACCCAATTTTTTGACATAAGAAACAAAAGGCACACCTCATCAAAGCCCTCTTTGTGACCCTCCTCCTTTTTGCCCTGCCCCCTGCCTGCCCCTCCTGCTCCTGGGACTCCTGGCTGAGCATACTCTGAAGAATAATGCTGAGTTAGCTGGTGAGAAACACCAAATGGACACTAGCTACCACCCTAAAGGATCAACTCGTTCAAGACTCAAGTAGCCATCTTGACCAGCATTGGACAACTGAAAAATTCACTCTCTTACTCTGGATCCTGTATCTGGTTTGCCTTTGCCTGACCTCCACTTTTTGAGTCTTGAGCTAGCAGCCTATATTGTTTGAGTCAATTCACCAGCTCCTACAGCCTTGTTTCCACAGCCCAGGTGTGAGTGAGAAGAACCATCCATGAAGACCTCTGAACTTCAGATTTGAAATGTGCCATCCTCCACAACCACATGGGCTACTTCCTTGATAGTTCAGGAGTTCTGTAAGGCTTATGAGCAAATTGCCAAACTCTGAGACACGAGGGAGAACACTGAGGGTAGAAGTGGTCATGAAGTAGTAAAGCATTTTGGGAAAAGCAGACTAGGATCATTTTTACTGTGGACCTCAGAGGGACCAACCTTGTACTCGAATCTTTCTAGAAGAAATTATTTGTGCACTGACTTTTTCAGAATATTCTTGATTGTGCTGCTATAGTCAAGTAGACTGTGCTCTTGCTTTGAAAAAGCATTATTTTTCATCCTGCTTGAGGTTATAACTGGTTTATAACAGTTAAAGAGCTTGTCAAAGTTGGCATAGCTAAAAGAAACTAGCCCATGGGGAACTTTGGGTACAAACAACAGGGCTACATGAAAATGGAGACATTTTCCATTTGAAATGCCTAACATTTCAGAACACATATTCAGGAGAATGCTTTGCTTTGGGATCATCAGAAATTAAGCACAACTTAAGAAGATAAACTTGTTTAGAGAAATGGGTGGAATTTATTAGCAAGTGGTTGTGAAAGAAGTAGGAGCCCTGGCCCTGTAGTGGTTAGACGTGTTGGGCTACTAACCACAAGGTTGGCAGTTCAAAACCACCAGCTGCTCCATTGGAGAAAGGTGAGGCTTTCAATTCCTGTAAAGAGTTACAGCCTCAGAAACCCATGCGGACAGTTCTGTTCTATTGATCAGGTCACTGTGTGTCAGCATGGATTTGATAGCAGTGAATGTGATTTGGGTTTGAGTTTGATGAAATGAGTATATGTGTATTTTAGGAGGGCATTGGGACACCGGTTTATTGATGATCAGACAAAATAAAGTATAAATTATCTTCAGCATCTACTCAAATGTGATAAGATGGATGTCCAAATCTAATTCATTTTGTGTAAATTACATTTTGACTCAAAGGAGAACTTCTACTACTGTCCTTTCAGGCTCCATACAGAGTAATGTGAGTAGTATTTTGAAATAGTGTGTGTTTCTTTTCTAAGCATTCTATATACTGCTAATAATATAATAATCGATTACTGACCTGTTTTACCACTTGAGGGTTTATTTTTTCTTTGATATCTCGAAACAATCTCTAAAATGATGTTTTCTTCAAGATAAATAGTGGTATGCTATTGTGTCAGTCTGGGTAGACTAGAGAAACAAATTCATGGATACTCATGTGTAATAAGAAAGGGCTTTATCTACAAGAGCAATTGAATATTGAGAAAATGTCCCACTCCAGTTCAGATCAAGTCCATAAGTCCAATATTAATCCTATATGTCTGATACCAATATATAAAGTCCTCTTCAGACTCATGAAATACATGCAATGATGCTGAATGCAGGAGGATCACAGGTCAGTGGGTTAGAAGTATTGTGGATCCACTGGAGTTGTAAGCATTTCAGTGCTGGCAGGAGTCTCTCCGTGGCTCCTTTGGCTCCTGAGGTCTGGTTGCATCAGGTTAGGTCCATGTGGCTTCTCCAGCTCCCAGGGTGTAGCACCATGTGTCTTGTCAGTAGAGTGTCTCTCAGGTAATGAGCAGAGAGTGTTTCTCCTGCCTCCAAGGAGGAAAACACAGGAATTCCCGGAATTCTCAGAAGAAGGCCATGCCCACACAGAGGCCTCATTGACTATAATCTGATTGACAAACTAGAGTCCACCCCTTCACCCCTAAGGCTCTCAAGTCCCAAATTGACACCAGGTTATGTAACTACCACAGCCATAGACTAAAAAGACAGCTTTGAAATTAAATATGTAAGATAACATTAATATTAAATAGTGATGTTGACTTGGTAAGTGACCTGGTCTAGAGATGGTTAACTTTGTAAGGTTAGTAGAAATCCAGCTGTAGTTAAGATTTAAGGGAATACGCCCCACTGTGAAGGGAGCCCTGGTGGTCTAGTGATTATGCATTGATCTCTGATCCCAAAGGTAAGCAGTTCAAAACCACCAGCAACTTTTGGGGAGAAAGACTGAGCTTTCTACTCCTGTAAACAGTTATGGTTTCTGAAACCCACAGGGTAGTTCTATCCTATCCTATAAATAAGGTTGCTATGAGCCTGCATCAACTCACAGGCAGGGAGTGTGTTCCCACTTTGATAGTTATATCAGATGTGGCTTCATGACATATTTGAGATATTACTAGTTAGACACTTTATTTCTGAATGTTGACTGTCTACATTCACATCTTGCCTCAGCTATATGCTATGTAACCTTGGACAAATTATGTTCTCCCATGTCCTACCTATTCTTCTGTAAAATGGCAACTGTAATTGAACCTACCTGATAGGACTATTTTCTTCATTAATAAGTAGTTCAGGGTCCTGCTCCCAGGATTAACATCTATAAGTAATATAACCAAAAGCTGTCTCTGGAAGTTAAGGACAGACCAACCGGGAAAGTGCTACACACTCATACAATTCTCCAAGTTTGTCTTCTTTTCTGTTAACAGGTAGAATTTCAGACTTCTATCACTGTAAATATTATGAAATCTCCACCTCAGAATGAATTAGCCTTCTAAGAATTGCTATTGGTATTTATGGAAGCCAAAAAGAGGTTTCAGCCCAGAGACTGGAATTCTTGATTTTTGCGTTCTTCTTAAGAGTAAATGACATAGCCAACATTGCCTGTCCCCAAATCTGCAGTCAATCCTTAAACCTCTGCTTTGGTCCTAAGAATGCTAAACTCTTAAGAGACCTTTCAATATTGCATATCACTTTTCCTTTTCTTGCATGGAGCTCTAGGGTTGTGCAAATGCTGCTAACCAAGAGGTTTGAGGGTCTAATTCACATAGAGATTAATCAAATGAAAGACCATATAGTCAATCTGCTTCCAAAAAAATCAGCCATTGAAAGCCTGTGAACCACAGATCTGCTCTGAATATGAGTCAACATGAGTCAAATACACTTTATGGGAATGTATTTTGCTTTATTTTTACCTTTGATATATTAAATAAGCTCTTTTCAGTTTATTCTAAAATATATTTCAATCCTCCTCCAAAAAGCCTTTGAACTCTTCCTCTTTCCCATATATGTTATCTGCCCTGAAGTAAGTGTCTATAGTGGTTCTCTCTATTTCAACGTGCTTACTCTTCTGTCTTTCTAACATACTTTTATACGTATCTTTGCACCAAATCACCTGTCCCATCATTTGTCTGTCATACTGTGGTGGATGCATGTTGGTCATACTGTGGTGGATAGTATGTCACTGTGATGTTGGAACCCATGTGTGCTATTTCAAATGCAAGTAGTGACCCAAAGTGAACAAGTTTCAGTGAAGCTTCCAGACTAAGAACAGACTACAAAGAATTAATTGGCTGTCCACTGTGGAGGAAGAAGTCTGTAAAAATCATATGCAGAGGATATAAACATTGTCAGAGAGCGAAGGTCTAATGAATGGAGGCAGAACATTGTTAGACACAGTGTTGGAGGACAGGACTATTGGGGCAAGACACTCAAAATGTGACTGAGGAGCTTCGTTCTCAAAATAGAGTCAACCATGTGGACGTGAATGGAGAAAAGCCTGGGGGAGTGGAGCATTTGAGAACTTCCCTTGCTGATGGGGCACAGCTCAAAGTAAGGGGAAACACCTGAGAAAATCTACTACAAATCAGACCTTGGAAAGTATGAATGTGCATATAGGAAATTGGAAGTCATCATAACTGAAAAGGTTTGCACAAAGATCAACATCTTAGACAAGAGTGTGCTTAAATGGACAGGTATTGGTCATTTTGGTATTGCATTCTTTTGATTAAATTCCACAAAAGTTTATGATAAAGAAATTAAGAACACTACCAACATTTTCAGTTAGAAACTGAACAAATTGGGTGTGTGTGAAAAATTGATTAAATATGCAATCAAGATGCATTGATAATTAGGAACAGTTGGAAACAAAGAGGAAGGAACTGTATTTGGAAAATAAGGACTTGGTTATTAAAACGAAGCATGGTAGAATTTCACAAGACCAATAACTTGTTCATGCCTTTTTACAACACAAAAGGTGGCTATGTGCATGAACTTCTCCAGATGATACAGAAAAATCAAATTGACTACATTTGTGGCAAGAGCTATAGTAGTATAGTGGTTGTACATTGGACCGCAATCCACATGGTGGGCAGTTTGAAACTACCAGCAACTCCACATGAGAAAAACTTTGCTTTCTACTACTGCCCTTAGCAGTTACCATCTCAGAAACTCACAGGGTGTTTCTGACTTGATCATGGCAGTGAGAGTTTTTTTTGTTTGGGAACAAATGATGGAGAAGTTCAATATCAGCATCTAAAACCAGGCCAGGGACTGTTATGGGACAGACCTTGCATTACTCCGATAGAAGTTCCGGTTGAAGCTGAAGAAAATGAAAACAAGCACACAAGAGCCAATATATGACCTTGAGTCTATCCCATGTGCATTTGGAGGACATCTCAAGAACAGATTGGCTACATTGACGGAAGCACTTCTGAGGAGCTCCTTTCCAAAGCAGAGTGTGCCAACGTGACTTGAGTGGAAGAAAGCTGGTGGGAGTGGAGCCTGTGGGAGTGGCGCCTGTGGGATCTTCATTTGCTGACGGGGTGCAACTGCAGGTAAGAAGAAACTGCTGCAAGAATCTTCTAATAATTGAAATTTTGAATGCACGGATATCCATTCAGGAAAATTGGAAATCATCAAGAACTTCATCCATGAAGAAAGTAAAAGGTCATTAAAAAAGACAGGAAAGAAAGAAAAGATCAAATTGGATGTTGGCAGAGACTCTAAACTTGTTCCTCATCATTTGCTAAGGCAAATGGAAGAAAGGATGAAATCAAAGAGCTGAACAGAAAATTTCAAAGGGCAACTGGAGAAAACAAAGTAAAATACTATCATGAAATGTGAAAGATGTAAAGTTGGAAAACCAAAAAGGGAGAGTCCACTCAGCATATCTTAAACTGAAAGAACTCAAGGAACATTTAAAGCCCCGAGGGGCAATCTTGGAAACTTCTATGGGCAAAATATTGAATGATGAAGGAAGCATCAAAAGAAGATGCAAAGAATACACAGAGTCACTGTACCAAAACGAACTCCTTGACATTCCACCATTTCAGGAGGTAGTATATGAGCGTGAACCAATGGTGCTCAAGGAGAACATTCAAGCCACACTGAAAACATTAGCCAGAACCAGACTCCAGGAATTGATATAATGCAACGGAACGATTTCAACATGCTTATGAAGCACTTATTCACCTATGCCAGGAAATTTTTAAGACAAATACTTGGCCAATTGACTGGAAAAGCTCCATATTTGTACCCATTCCAAAGAAATATGATCCAATAGAATGCTCAAATCATAGAAAAATATCACTAATATCACATGCAATTTAAATTTTGCTGCATATCATCCAACCACCATTGCAGCTGTACATTGACAAAGAGCAGCCAGAAGTTCCAGCTGCATTCAGAAGCATATGTGGAACAAGCAATACTATTGCTAATGTTAGTTGTATCATGGCAAAAAGCAGAGCATACCAGAAAAATGTTTACTTGTGTTTTACTGACTATGCCAATGTATTCAATCACGTGGATAATCAAAAACTATAGATAGCCTTTGAGAAAAATGGGAATTCCAGAACACTGCATTGCACTCATGAGGAACTAGTTCATCGATCACAAGACAGTTGTTTGCACACAACAAGGGCAAATTGCATGATTTAAAGGCAAGAAAGGTGTGTGTCAGGGTTGTATCCTCTCATCATACTTATTCAATCTTTATGCTGAGAAAACAATCTGAGAAACTGGAAGGTTTATTAATAACCTTCAGTATTCAAAGGACACTATCTCGCTTGCTGGAAATATGCAGGACTTGAGGCCCTTGCTAATAAAAATCAAGTATTGCAGTCTTAAGTATGGATTACAACTCAATATAAAGGAGACCCAAATCCTTACAACTGGCCCAATGGAAAATATCAGGATAAATGTAAAAAACATTAAAGTTGTGAAGGGTTTTGTCTTGCTTGAATCCACAATCCATGCACAGGGAAGCAGCAGTCGAGACCAAAAGATGAGTTGCATTAGGTGAATCTACTGTACAATACCATGGCTTGGATAAGGTGCTTGTCACTTTGGAGACTAAGATGTACCTTATCCAAGCTATGGTATTTTTAATTGCCTTATTGTGCGTGAAAATTGGACAGTGAATAAGGAAGACGAAAGAAAAACTGATGTATTTGAATTGGGGTGCTGGCAAAAAATATAGAAAGTACCATGGACTGCTCAAAGGACAAACCAATCAGTCTTGGAAGAAGTATGGCCAGAATGCTCTTTAAAAACAATGATGGCAAGACTTTATCTCATCTACTTCATACATGTTGTCAGGAGAGACTAATACTGGAGAAGGACATTGTGGTAGTTACATAATCTGTTGTCAATTTGACACTTTAGTGTGAATGGGGTGGGGTTTAGACTGTCAATTGTATCAAAAAGAGTTGTACAATCATTACCACAATCAATTTTAGGACATATTCTTCTTTCTTTTACTCATTGTTATTAGCTCCTCATTTTCCCCCAAATTCCCTTGCCATACCTCTAAGAAACTATTCATCCAGTTACCTCGCTCTTTCTAAAAACATTCAACTTCTGAATTTTCATAACTTACTTCTTCTGTTTCCTCTCTCTGTTCACTCACGCACAGAAGTATTACATGTGCTCATCTTTGCTCCCTTAGTATCACTCCTTGATGTTCTTAGTCACTAGGCAAATCTTCAAAAACAATCGGTTATCAGCAAAAGGCTGTAATTTTGATGTGTCAAGGTACTGCATGGGTGGACCACAGACCTTTTTTCTCTTCCACATTGCTTTAAAAACAATGAAAGTCTTAATTTTAAAATCTAAATCTATGGTCATTTCATCATAATAGCAAATTCTGATCTCAGTTGAATTCAACCTGGAATCAATCTCCACGTAATCTTCAGCTGGCTCCACCTCACTGGAAGCTTTCTGCGCATTCTCTTAATTCACCTGTTCTTCTGGCCTCTGACACTTTTGTTGGCATCAGTTCCAAATGATGCAGCCCCCTCCTTCTTGTGTTGGCATTGTGACACCGAACTGGCAGCTGAAGAATAACTTTAAGTCAAAAAAATCTACCAAGATAACCAATTCTGCTAAGATCTCTAATAGATTAGAGATTCAAAGAACAAATTCTTTGAGAGAATAGGACTCTTATTTAATCCTTAATATTGGAAGCAGAGGAACCAACAGCCTCCGAATCTGAGCTGAGGAGGGAGTGCCAGTGGAAAGTGGAAGAAGACAAGTTCAGGTACACCAGCACAAAGAAACTGGTGGTTATGGTAGAAAATAATGCTAGCATTAACGGAAGTAAATCCTGAAGAGGCCCCTGAAAGTGCCCGTGGTTTGCTCTCAGCTAAGAATCTGAAGACGCATGGTTTGAACTCACCGAAAGGCACTCCGTGGCTCCAGCCCACAGAGCAGCTCTGTTCTGTGCCACACGGTGCCGCATAGTGACTGTGAGCTGGGACTGAGCAAGTAGCAACATGTATGGTAGTCAATTTGCTTTGAATCCCCAGAGGAGCAACCACATACACCCACCCCATCATTTCACTCATAGGTTATCAAACTTCTTTGGCCTACCATCCCCTTTTGGGAAAAAATACAACCGCAAAGCCCCTCTAGCAATGACAAACTTGTGTACGCTAGCCCGTCATCTAGAATAAAGTGGAAGTTTCTGCTTTTGTCACTTTCCGGATCATATCAGCATCCCCCAATGGGCTGGATCGCCCACTGTATCGCCCAACTCTGTTCCATCGAATATGCTTCTCAGGTTGCACAGGTGTACTCTGAGCATCATTCAATCCCAAACCTAGAGTGTTTTTACTATTTCCTCCAAGAAGTACAATTTAGCCTTCATTTAAACATAATTGATTGTCTGATAATGTTATGCTTTGTGTCTATCCTGGGTTGTCTGAGAACTGTCCCATGGATCAAAAGTTATGAATCAGGAAAGACAACTATACAGCCTCAGTGAGACCCATAACAGTGCTCCGAACGGATGCTGGCATTTAAGATAGATGACAAATGCCAATTCTGAGGCACTTCTCTGAGAGTCTTGTGTTTCCCATTAGAGAAATAGAGCAGCCTCCAACTAATTTGCAATTTTAAAATGGCAAATCCAACTCTTGGGAGAAAATTGAGTGAATCACAAGTGACTATTGCTTAAGTTTTACATGAGTAAATATATTGGCTGTGTTGGTATTATTCACAACTCAGAGCCACAAAATACATTTTTGTATCATTTTATTTGTAGAAGAATGACACAATTATTTTCAGAATAATTAACTCCTCAGTTTAGTGACAATTATGTTCCATTATAATAATTAAAATCACACCCTGCTATTTGGATGAACTCAATAGAATAATGATTTCTTAGGGGAAGATTTAATCGGATCATTATTTTTCTCTCCAGCACCAAAAGTATCTGTAAATTATTTTAGCTCCTTGTACTACTGCTTAATTTTACATTTGTTTGCTGTCCTGTTAAAAGAAATATCATAAGATGGTAGTCCCAACCTTCCCCCTGTCTTTAACCACCTGCATGTCACACGGACAGTGGAGAGAGTCTGGGGCTTTGCGAGATGTAGAGAAGCTGAGTGGGTGCCATGTCATGCTATAGAGAACGGGAGCATTTGAGTTCATTGCATTTGATCAACTAGTGGGCAGAATAGTGGTGTTTCAGAAGAATGCTCCATTGACCACAGAACGGAAGCAAGAAAGTGATGAAAGGTCAATAGCTTTCCCAAGAACAAAGCTGATAAGCACTTGGAAGGGTAATGATATAAAACTGGAATAATAGCAGCAAGATTAAGTATCAATCCTACCAAGACAGACACTGTATTGGTAGATACGGCTACTGCAATGTGTTATGTCTCATGAGTTATCTCAGATACTGATTACAGCACCTGAGAAATGACCAATCAAATTTACCTGAGACGCTGAGAAGTCTCCGCATGGAAAGTGTAAGCACGAGACATCAAGCCCAACGAGAAAGAAACAATAAAGGTCATCGGTCCACTGTGTCACATTGGGTTCGCTAGAGAAGCAAAACCTGCGACACTTGTATATGTCTGTCTACAGAAAGACCTTTATAGGGAGAGATGACCTGCACAGTTGTGGAAGAAGGTAAGTCTGGTCCGTTCAAGTAAGGCTTCTCTTGGCTTGTGTAGCTGTGGAAGCAGATGAATAAGAAACCTGGTGACAAAGCAGGGAGTGATACAGGTGGCTGGATACAGAGGCAAATGGAATCCGTTTCCCAAATAAATCCACCACTGGCAGTCTGTGGACAGCTTCAGGGTGACACAATCGGAAATCTATGAACCAGATACAGGAAAAAGTTCCAACAGTAAGCAAAAGACCAGACAGAAGTTGACTCTGGTTTCTCTCTGACCCAGAAGGTCACATCCTGAAGGAGGTGTTGTCCGGATGCAACAGGTTAAACAATTTGGGCTCCACCCCTCCCCTCACCCAGAAGAGTCCTGTTGACGTAAACTCTAACTCTCAAATCCACTCAGTTCTTAGATAAGGGTTAAGATGCTCTATGAGCCATTTTGAATGTATATCTGAGGAACAGAGACAAAACAATCACTTGTAGCCCAACAGTGACAGTTCTCTAGACTAAAAGCTCTGCACACACAGGAACCAAGTACCTAATGATGTCTGTCATATGGAGGTGTGATACCTTTGTGTTGAATGAAAATGAATTATAAGTGAATCAGTTAATGAAAAAAATGCAAATAGACTCCACCTCTTACAAAATTGCCAATCTCTATACACATGGGAACAAGTTCAGAAGTGATGGCTCTTCAATTGACACATTATTTTTGAGTTTTTCTTATCATTTTTACTCAATTATAGTGAATGTGCTTCTCACAAACTCATTCTAATCTCCATAAACCCAAGCAATCAAACCCATCGGCTGTGAGTCATTTCTGACTCAGAGCAATCCATCCATTAAAGAACAGAATGCATCCATAGGTTTTTCTTCATTGTAATCTTTGAAGAACCCTGATTGCCAGACCTCTCTTTCGTGGTAAGGTGTGGTGGGTTCCATTTCCTAACTCTTAGTTTAGTAGACTAGCATACTGTTTGCTCTACCTAGGTGTAGTAAACCACTGAGGATCTTGGGAGAGAGCAGTTTCCTTAGAC
The DNA here is from genome assembly GCF_000313985.2 of Echinops telfairi. Taxonomy (NCBI): domain Eukaryota; kingdom Metazoa; phylum Chordata; class Mammalia; order Afrosoricida; family Tenrecidae; genus Echinops; species Echinops telfairi. Next base: position 36,845,726 of record NW_022111368.1, read on the forward strand.
ATTAAGACAATAAAATAAAATGGGAATATGTGAAGTCTACTAAGACTGACCAGGATTAACCTTGTGGCTGCATTAGATGGGACACGGTGAGTAAGAATTTCTACTTGTTTGGACAGCAAAGAACCTAAGAAGATGAACTTGTACATTTTAAGAGAAATGTCTTGAGCCTTGGATTTGATTTCTTCATCTGCTTTCTTGGTTCCAATTATTTCACTTTCATCAAAGAAACTCAAAGGAACGTGGCTGAGAAAGGCCATTTTAAGGCAAGCTAAGGTGCTAAACACTGATCATTTATAGGGCCTTTCATTCTCCTCCTTCCCACATTCAAATGGGAGGTATGAAATATTTATGTATGTGGCTCCCTATCAATATAAAGATTGAAACTCTCAAAAACCCTAACAGGCCATTGCACTCCGCCCCTGTATGGTTTCCATGGGTTGATTCAATAGCAGTGAATTTAGTTTAAGACTGGTTATACACACACACACACACACACACACACATGCGCACACACACGCACACAAATAATTTTTTGTATATATGTTTTATGTAAATTCATGTCATAACTTCATTTTAACCATGATGTAACTTCATTTTACATGGCAGTATAATATTAGACTCCAGGTGTAATATTGAAAGATTATATGGGCAAAATATTGAATGACACAGAAGCATCCAAAGAAGATGGAGCAAATAGACAGTTGCTGTATCAAGAAGCACGAGTCAGCATTCCACCCTTTCTAAAGGTAGTGTATGAGCCAGAACCAGTGATGCTGAAGGACGAAGTTCAAGCTGCACTGGAAGCATTTGTCAAATACCAGGCTCCAGGAATTGATAGAATGCAAATTGAAAGGTTTTAGCAAGCTGATGAAGCACTCACTTGTCTATTCAAAGACAATGGGACACAACTACTTGGCCAACTGTCTGGTAAAGAGCTATATTTGTACCAATTCCAAAGAAAGTTCACCGAAAGAACATGAAACATGTAGACAAATATCCTCGGTATTACATGGAAGTAAAATTTTGCACAAGATCCTCCACAATATGTGCAGCAGTACATTGATAGGGAGTTGAGAGAGGTTCTGGATGGATTCAGAAGAGGATGTGAAACAAGGAATAATATTGCTGATATCAGATGAATTTAGCTAAAAGCAGAGAATACAAGAAAGATAATTACTTGTGTTTCATTCATTATTCAAAGGCATTTAACTGGATGGATCTTAAAAAAAACCACATGAATATTCTTGAGAAGAACTGGGATTTAAGAATACTTCATTGTGTTCATTCAGAACCTGTACACAGATCAAGAGGCTGTTGTTCATACAGATTTAAAATCTGTATGATTTTAAATTGTGCATCGGGGTGGTATTCTCTCACAATGCTTATTCAATCGTCATGTTGAGCAAATAATGAGAGAAACTGGATTATATAGAGAAAAGTGTAGCCTCAGTTTCAGACAAAGGCCATTGACAACCTGGGAGATGCAGAAGACACAACCTTGCTTGCTGAAAGTGAGGAGGATTATCAGGAGCTACAAATCCCTGGAAAAGGACATCATGTTTGGTACAGTGGAAGGACAATGACAGAGAGGAAGGCCCTGGTCGGGTGGATTGACAGTGGCTGCAACAATGGGATCAAACACATGAACAAGTATTTCATTCTCTTGAACGTAATGTTGCTATGAGTCAGAACTGATTGATGACACCCCCACATAGGGAGCTAGGCTAAAGGTAGACGCGAGGTGATGCGAGAATGATGGTGAAAGCCAACTATCCAGGTACATAGGCCCATGAAAATGATAGAATCATTCGTATGATTTTCAAATATTGAACACAAAACAGGCATTTGAAGAGGGATAGGGAGTCAACTCTGTTGGAGGAGTGAATCAGAAAAGGAATGCCTTACTTGGCGAGGATCATTAGAAGGAAAGGCAAGTGTGATACACAACCTTTACGTGTTATTCTGTGAACACCGGGGGTTGCGTGACTATATTTTCAATTTAAGCATAAAATGCTGGAAATATGCAAAAGATTAATTTGAGGAAGGAAAATCTCAAGCCAGAAAAAAACCACTAGTTGATCATAAGGATAATCTACAAAAAAGAAATTTGAGGACTTCAACAAACTTAGAAAGATTTGAAGTGTCTTTAGAGAGTTATAAGCAAAAATAAAATAAACTTGTTTCCATGGCAAGAGGTCTAAAAGTTATACAGAAGTCAAGAATAATTTCCAGGTTAATTAGGTTGCACAGGTGGATCAAAGTGACACCAATTGAATCAGAAACTGTTAAAGAGGGAAGTGAGGAGTTCTGCTTTGAGTAAAGATGCCTACAGAATATCCACCTATGTCTGACATGTAATTAACTCAATGAATCCAAAGTTCCATGGAAAAGAACTGAAAGCACCAATTTGGAAGTCATTAGAATAGAGACAGTAAAAATCCTTAAAATGTGTAAGCTAATTCAGGGGAGAATCTAGAGAACAACATTTAACCAAGTACCAAATTAAAGTAATGAAGCTATTTAAGTATTGTACAAAGAAAGAAAAGCCTATGCATTTAATAAATATTAAATGAATTTTATCCAGGTCAATATTCTCCACCTTCCATTTCACTGTGTAATCCACTGCAGTATGATTTCTGCCAATAGTATATTTTTAATTAAGTTTTCATCTTGAAGTACCACAGAATCACATGCAGTTGGAAGACATGTCACAGGGGTACCTTGAATATTAAGTAGAAAGACTTGGTGGTACAACAGTTGAAGGCTTGTCTGAAGACAAAACGTTGGAAGTTCGAACACACCCAGATATTCTTGGAGAGAAATATTTGACAGTCTGCTTCTAGAAAGGTTAGAGTTCTATTCCGCTCTTAATAACGCTGTTGGGGTAAAACAAGTTATGTTCTGTCACTTAGGGACTCTGTGAGTTGGAAAGGACTCAAGAGCATCCAACAACGACGACTTACACAGGATTGACAATGGAAACATCTTGCACACTTTTATCGTACAGATGGCTTTCTCTTGGACTTTATGACCAAACTAACTTTTCTCTTGTACCAATCCCCCCTTGGAAACCTTCAATCTGGTCTCCAGTTACACACACACACACACACAAACACACGCACATGAAATCAAGTATACAGGTATTTCTACTAGAATTTCAGTTGATATATGTACGTTTATTGCACCCAATATCTGTCTAGATATGTCTCTGCAATTAGCGGATGGCTATAGCCATCCTCACTGTGGTGCACCTGTTAGGGTGCCTACAAAAAATACTCACGGTGAAAAAAAAATGACGCTGAGGTTAGGGTAAATATCAAATTCTTAATAAAATGTAAGTGAATATCTTACTAAGTCATTGAGGCTTTGCAGCACTTTACAGAAACGAGGAGCCCTGTGTTAAATAGCAATTTTAAATGGAGCAAACATTTTAAGGAAGTTCGTGAAGATTGTGTGAAGACTCTTTCTGCCATATTTGATTGTCTCAGAAGAAGCAGGACTACCAAGGAGGCTCATGATACCTTTAAGAAAATTAAAAAACTGCATTGGTGAGAAAAAAGGACAGATTGCTTTGTGAGAAAGTTGCACCAAGGAATGGATCAGGACCGACACAAATTCTGCTCACCTCATCTCTTTCTGGGTTTGTTGTGCTATGTAAAGATGCTCTTCTGGGCTTCTCATACCCGGATGTAACTGCTATCCTGAACTGGCTGCTCTCTGCCAGGCCAGCATGCAAGGCACTGATGAATCTCCACATTGCAACTGCTTTTCGTTACAACTTTCCCTTCACAGCTGCTCTGTCCAATTCGTCAGCATTCAGGGATACAGGTCATTCTATGTACTCATTTCACTTAGTTTCTTGAGATTTGTTGCAAGTTGTAACATTAGGATGTGCCTCAGATGGTAAACCACAATGTGAACGGAAAGCCCTCAGACATTTTCAGCGCTTAGAAATGTTATTATATTTTTATTTTAAGTGATTTTGCTGGAGGGTCAATGTTAACTTGCTTCTTTTATATTAATCTTGTAACCTGACACTGCCAAAGTCACATATTACACTTAAAAGGAGATGCAGATGGTTAAGGAAGAACATGAAATATAGCCCAAAATTTAGAAAGTGAAGTTTCAGTGAGATATTTTCTTGCACTGAAAATAGCAATTACTTCATATGAGATCTCAGAGAATAATAAAATTTTAGAAGCGTTTTTGATGGAAATGGAGATGGAATATCAGCATCAAATTCAAAGAATGACAGGGGAAAAACCAGCAGTTGGTCTCTTTGTGTGTGTGTTTTTTTTTTAACCATAACAATTAATTAACTCACATTTAAGGTTAGTTGAGATAGTTTCTATTTTATTTAATTGACTGGGGTCAAAGAATAATGTTGCTGGCGAGAGAATGGCTCACATGACAACATTGGCTCAACGCTAGATAAGGAAAGAAAAGAGCATAGAAAAATGCAGAAAGATAGAAGTCTAGGAAACATGGAGATTTGAGGTGTCAGATGAATGGCTTTATAAGAGAAAGGAAGCAAGAGATGGAAGGACACAGAGCTGGGCAAATGATGGAGCATCGGTAGAAATATCACCCAAGAGTTATGCCTTCTTATATTCTGATACCTTCTTATAGTTCAGTGAAACATTGATGTGCTGAACACTACTTCTGGTCCTTTGACTAGCCCTTCACAAAGCTTAGCCACTATTGTATTAAGTGAATTAGCTACACAACATCTGTCATAATAATTAAGAAAATATTCTAAATAATCAAAATATTACAGATGAAGATTTATTAAGTAGAGTGGATATGAATGTAGACCATTTCCTTTGCTTAGAAGACCTGAAAAAATCTTCTTTTTTTTCAATAACCACAAGCCTTAAACTTGGAGTGTGGTGTGCCATCCAAATTATCTACTGATTTTCCGACACATGGATCTAAATTTTAGCACTCAAGGTAACTCTTAGCACTCAAGTGTCCACTCTTCAAGGACACTTCTCCAAATATTTGAAGGAACTTACAATGTGTTACTCAACTGGATGAAATAAATCATCTGTAAATTGAAATATTCAAATATTTAACTATTATTTATCACGAATTATTAGCCAAGTAAAAGTTCAACACCCACACATTGCCTCAATTTACAAAACAAGCAATATATGCCAAATATGCAATGAGATAAGAAAAATTGCCTTTACCTGACTCTCACTCCCAGCCTAGTGCTCTATGTCTTCCAATGTAATGCTTTGATAAACGTCAGTGTTGAGTAAGGAGGCAAAGTAAGCATTCTTATTAGAAACATCCTGGAACAAAAATAAATTATATCTAGATAGTTTTCAAAAGGAGCTTGTCTGATCTTTCATGTAGTTTTTGTTTGGCTCATGACAGAAGCAAGTCTGAAGCCAATGTTCAGTTGCTTGGGAAAAGCAATGCTGCTGGAGAATTGTCACTGAGGGACTGGTTCTTTATCTTTTCTCCATGAAGCATTCAGTCTCTGTTCTAACTTAAGATTTAGTAAATATTTAACCAAATTTCCGTCCAAGGTTCAGAAATGTGTTACCATGCCTAATCAATTCTTATGAGCGAGGATATAAAATGACTGGTAGATACCTCACATTTTAAAAGCTGACTCATATGAATTATCTGCCATTTAAAAGGATCCCTCCTGAAAGGGGACACCAAAGAAGGAGCCTGTTTTCTAGATATAATCTTGGCAAGAACATAATACAACAAGATAATCACCTTTCTTCCTGTTTTTATTGTTTTTCTGTCAAGACCCACAGGAAAGAAAGTGAATCCAAATAGTATTCAATTTGCAAACCAACCATTAAAGTCAGTAATGAAGAAGTTGATGAATTCAACTTTAATCTGAAAATGATCCAACACACAAACTTGATAATTACTGGTGACTCGAACGAGAAAGCTAGAAACACAGTGGAAGGACTAATGGCTGGACAACATCATTCTGGTGGAAGAAATGCAGGGGGATATTACAAGATAGGGATTTGCATGGCTGAGGATGTCATTGCAAATAGCTTTGTTTTTCAGAAGCAAACGTTGGTTATACACATGGACATTGCCAGCTGGGATGCAGAGGAATCAGACTGATTATATCTGTGGAAGGAGATGAGGAGAAACTCAATGCCATCAACCAAAATTAGATTAAGTACCAACTGTGAAACAGGCCATCAATTATTCATGTACAAGTTCAGGTTAAAGTTGAAAAAAATGAAATAGGTCCACAAAAACCAACATACTTTGTATATATCCCATCTAAATTTAGAGATCTTTTCAATACAGTTTGGCACATTGGAGTCTAATGACCAGAGGAGTTGTAGGTGACATCTTTATACAGAAAACTTTATACACAAAGAAATCAAAAGATCATTAAAAGGAAAGAAAATAAAAAAAAGAAAAGATCAAAGTGGATTTCAGAAGAGCCTCTGAGATGTGCTTCTGAATGTAGAGTAGTAAAAGAAAATGGAAGATATTATGAAAGATAGCTGAACAGAAAAATTCAAAAGAGGGCTTTAAAAACATTATAATGAAATATGCAGAAACCTGGTGATGGAAAACTAAAAGGGGAGAACATATTCACTATATTTCAAGCTGAAATATTTAAAGGGAAAAATTCAAGCCTCAAATTTCAATAAGGAAGATTCTACGTTGGGAAGGTATCACACACACACAAAAGACAAAAGAAATACACAAGAGCTGGTGTACCAAAAATAATTGTTCAATATTTAACTATGTCAAGAGGTAGCATAGAATATAGTAAAAAATACATAAAACTAAAGGAAAAATTTCAAACTGTGCTGGTCACTTGCCAAAAAGAAAGCTCCAGGAATTGATGGAAGGTTTCAACAAACTGAAGCAGCCCTGAAAGCATTCACTTATCTATGCCAAACATTGTGGAAGATAGCTATTTGGAAGAGATTTGTGTCTGTGTCAATTCCAAAGAAAGGTGACACAACATAGGGCAGAAGTTATAAAATAATATAATTAATTGGATTGAGTAAAATTTTACTGAGTATAATTCAAATTTGGCTACAGCAGTACATCACCTGGGAGCTGCCAGAAAATCAAATCAGATTCCACAGAGGACTTGGCATGAAGGCTATCACTGCTGCTATCAGATGCATCTTGGCAAAAAAGAGAGAATACGAGAAAGATATTTATTTATGTTTTATTGATTATGTGAAATAATTCAACTCTGTGGACCCTAATAAACTGCAGGTGGTATTACAAAGAGAGGGACTTCCAGAACACGTCAATGTATTCTTGCTGAACCGGTACGTGACCAAGAGTGAGTCATTCAAACAGAATAAGAGGAGACTGCTTCTTTTTAAATTAGGACAGGTGTACATCACTGTTGTATCCTCTTTCCACATTTTTTTAGTCTTATGCCTAGCAATATGAAGCTACATAAATCTGAAAATCTGAACTATATAAAGAAGAATGCAGCGTCAGGATTATAAGAATGCTTATCATCAACCTGCAATATGCAGATGACACCATCTTGTTTGCTAAAAGGCAAGAGAACTTGATGTTCTCACTGATGAAAATAAAAATACTGCTTTCAGAATGCATTAAAACTCAATGTAAAGAAAACATAAATTCTCATATGTGGGCCAATAGGCCATGTCATGAAAAATGGAGAGGAGGTTGAAGTTGTGAAGGATTTAATTTTGTTTGGATCCACAATGGATGCTCATAGAAATAGTAGTCAATAAATCAAATAATGTATTTCATTGGCCACATCTGATGCACAGACTTCTTCAACGTGTTAAAGAGCAAATATGTCCCTTTCAGAACTAAGGTGCATCTGAACCAAGCTCAAGTGTGTTCTATCACCTCATGTGCGAGTGAAAGCTACATAATGAGTTACGAAGATGGAAGAACTGATACACTTGTATTACGTTGTCGGTGAAGAATATTTAAGGTACCATGGACTGCCAGAAGGAAAAAAACAAATTAACTGTATTGACAGGAAAGGCTAGTTTGTAGGAAAGGACACTATGCTTGATAAAAGTCAGAGACAAAAGGAACACCCTCTATGAGATGGATTGACACAATGGCTGCCACCATGGTAGCCAACATACATAGTCACTATAGTTAAGAATCAACCCCTAAGTACCTAAAACAACAACAGCAATGCACAAAAACATCAAATAGCAGGCTAAAAATAGATTCCACAGCAAACTAAATATGGACCAATTGTGTATGTGATGATTAAAAAAAGCTTGATGAATTAGTAGCAATAAAATATCCAATGTAAGGTAATGATTGTAATTTTACTAGGTGTTGTCAATTCTGATTCATGAAAATTTTACATAGAGCAGTATGAAATGCTCCATAGTTCTTCGCAATGTTCATCATTATTTGTATCCGTGTGAAGAAGAAGATGTTGTGCTTCTTAGGTGCCACGGAATTGGTTCGGTCTCCTGGAACCCCTGTGTACTGTTGAAACACCCTGCAGTCCTGGACCGAACGGACAATTGTCATGCTGCAGCCATTGCTGGAGCCAATGTGTCAATTCATCTCCCTGAGAGTCTTCACACTAACTCTCTAGCCAAACATGAGGTACTTTTCCATGGATCGTTCTCTTTAATAACATATTCAATTTCTTCGTCATTGGCTTTAGTATTTAATGTTTAAATTTGAGTAATAATCATATTAGCTGTCTTTTCTTGTTCGAGTATAGGTATTATCCTGTCAAAGAGAGAATTGTACTTCCAGAACTTTCTCGTAGCGTTCTTTTGATGATGAATAGGGTGTCATTGCTTTTCAAATGTTTGTTTCTGGAATAGTGAACCATATTAATGTCCAACTCCAAATGGCTAATACCAGTTCATTTCAGCTCATTAATGGTTGGATATCAATTTTTATGTGTTCCATTTTTGATGACTTCCAATTTTCTTAGATTCATACTTTATACAGACTCTGTTCCCAATTATTGATGGATATTTGAAGCTCTTTCTTCTCAATTTTAGACATGCATCACCAGCAAATGAAGGCTCTCTTCCATCCACATCATTAAAGAGGACTCTGCTTTGAGAAGGCAGATCTTCTCCAGTTCTAATTTGAGTGACTTCCATCCTGATAGGCTCCAGCATTATATAAAACAATGTTTAGCTGCTATTCATAAGGCTTTTGGTGGCTAAAATTTTATATATGGACAACCTCCACCTATGTCTAGTCTCTCTTAGTCTGGAACCCCAACGTGAAGACATCTTTCCATCATAGGTAACCCTACTGGAATTTGACATACTAGGTGGCCTATTTCTCAGCATCACGGGAACATGAAATCACCACAGTATGACAAACTGAGAAATAAGTGGTGTTTGTGTATGAAGGGTAAGCATTTTTATTTGAGGGTTTTCTGCCAACGAATCCCTGTTGGTCAGTGGAGGCCTGTGCATTTTGATGATGCTGAACAGGTTCCCAGGGGGCTTTTACACTAAGAGTAGAAAGGAAGACCTCCTCATCTATGACTGACAGATTAGCCAATGAAAATGGTCCCATTGTGTAATGCGTCCTCAATATTCATGGGGCTTATTTAATAAAAGCCAATAAGAGCAAAACAACGTTTATGTAGTTAATTCTGTGCTTTCATGAGGAGATATTTAAATAAAAATATAACCGACAGACTTGCTAAACATCATCCAACATCAATAAATTTTATATAAAAATATACAACCTTAGCATGCACTGGAGCAACAAGCTATAGAATACTTGACACAATAGATTTATATTTTAGTATATCTGCTTTGTCACATGTTCTGCTTGGGGATGAAGGGATGCCTGTGTATAAATACATAGATGACACAATCAATGGTCTATTGTATTTCTGGCTGTGTATATTTTTTATGCCCCTTCTATAAGTACTAGTCAAACAAATAAATAAGCATAGAATACATTATTAACAATTGTATGAGGAATATGAATCTTGAATGTGTATGTGCAAAATCACCAACATTTCTGACCTTGAATACACATATTAATTTTCACTTAACCATTTAATCCAATTATATCTATCCAAATTTTTATGGGTGTTTTAATTCAGGAGCATACTAGAGTTAAAAATATTTTTTCACTGTGTTTTCAGAAATATTTATCCACTGAAGTGTTCTATAAATAAAATGCAATAATATTTTTAAAAAGCAAGGGGAAATTTGTATCTGGAAATAAACAAACAAATAAAGAAACCTCACTGCCATCGAATCGAACCGACTCATAGAGACTCTGCAGTAAAGAGCAGAACTGCCTCTGTGTGTTTCTGAGACTGTTACTGTTTACAGACATAGAAAATACTGTCTTTCTCCTACTGAGTGGCTGGTGGTTTCCAACCACTGACCTTGTCAATTGCAGCCCAACACATAACCACAAGACTCCAGGGCTCCTGTATTTGGAAATGTATGTATTAAATTATCCAGAAATTTCCACTTCTGGCTATAATGGGATAACTGATCTAGAACTTGCAATTTGAATTTAAACATGTTAAAACTTGATAGAATAAAAAAAAACACAATGGAGTTGACATGGAACAATTGGCAGCTTGGGATTATGGTCTACGAGAGAAGTAAAACAAAGGAGTTAAGCGTTATGGTTGCTGGGACATTATGTGTGGAGGTGCTTTCTGAATTCTGGTTCTGGAAGAGGTGATTCAGTAATATTGTTGGAAAAAATGAAAACTCACATTTAGGTAGATTTATGTAAATGGGTGGTTTGTTAAGCAGGAGCAACCTTTTTCCCCAAGTATAACTAATAAGCGTATAATAAACATCAAACAGTGTATACTGAAAGTGACCAATTAAAAAAATTCGTAGAAGTTATAAAAGAAGAAACCATGAGATAAAAATAACTAAACTATAAAAATGTTTGGGCTATCCTCAATCTTGCAATTGTTTAAATATAATAGTCTACATAATCCAAGTAGAGGTGAAAACTGTTAGATTGGGGGAAAAGTGTTACTGACATACAATGAAACATTGGTTCATAGGGCACTGTACCTCTCAGCAGACTGAAGCACTGCCTCGTTCTGCACAGCGCTCACAATTGTTCTTCTGCTTTAGCTCCTTGTGCCAGCCATTGTGGCAATCTAGCTGATAAACAGTCTTCCTCTTGTTCAATGATCCTTCATTTTACCGAGTAATTAACTGACATTACCCAGGGATGTTACCAGTAGGGGGTGTTGTTGTTGTTGTTAGGTGCCATTGAGTCGATTCCACCCAGAGTGACCCCATGTACAACAGAATGAAACCCTGCACCATCTTCACAATTGTTCCAAAAGCCTGAGCCCATTGCTGCAGCCACTGTGTCAACCCGTCTCATGAGGGCCTTCTCTTCCTCTTCCCTCTACTTTGCCAAGCATGATGTCCTTCTCTGGGGGTTAGGGTCTCCTGAAGACATGCCCAAAGAGTAAGATGAAGTCTTGCCACCCTGCTTCTAAGGAGCACTCTGCCTTTACTTCTTCCAACACAGAGCAGTTTGTCCTTTCAGCGGCCCATGATACTTTCAATAGTCTTCTCCAGCACCACAATTCAAATTCATAGATTATTCTACAGGCTTCCATATTCAGGCTATTAACAATCTGTGATACACATATGATACATCCAACTTTGCTTGATGGAAGTGAGAACTTGAAGTCCCTGCACTTGAAGGATTTGCTGATGAAGATCAGAGTTTTCAGCCTTCAGAATGCATTACAACTCAGTGTAAAGAAGATCTAAGCTCTCACAATTCTTATCTAAACTAACAGATAAAATCATGATAAATGGAGGAAAGATTAAAATTGTCAAGGATTTCATTTTGCTTGGATCCATAAACAATGATCATGGAAGCAGGAGTCAAAGAATCAAATGGCACATGAAGAGGAAGAGGAAGTGGAAGAGGATTTCTTTGAGGGCGAAGGTACTTTTGACCCAGGCCATGGTATTTTCAATTGCCTGATATGCATCTGAAATTTAGACATTGAAAAAGGAATGCTGGCAAAGAATTGGTGTTGTTGAATCATGTACTGCCAAAAGAACAAGCCAATCTATCTTGGAGGAAATACTGCCAGAACGCTCTTTGGAAGCTAGCATGGCAAGACTTTGTCTCACATACTTTCAATGTATTATCAAGAGGGACCAGTCCCTGGAAAAGAATATGAGGCTTGCTAAAGTGCAAGAGTAGCAAAAAAGATGAATATGCTCAAGGAAGTTGCTAGACCCAACGGCGAAAGCAGTGAGGTCAAGCATAAGAATTGTGAAGACGGTGCAGGCACAGGGAGTGCTTCATTTTGCTGAATGAGGTGCTGTGAGTTGGGACTGATTCCATGGCACCTAATAACCATGCATGATAGACACAGAGGAAGGGAGATTTCTGCAAAAGGAAAAAAAAATGATGGAAGCAGCAAAGACACAGAGAGGAGTGTAAGAATTATAGACAACAAAGGTAATATAGTCATATACCCAATCATAAACTAACAACGATCTACCAGTGGATAGACCTGCAGGCAGAATGGGTGTGAGCCTTTGACTATACATTCTAGTACATACAGGTTTGACCGACATTATTTCTACATGTGTTTATCTATGCTGGAAATATAACCATGTATGTGGTGAAGCATATGAGGGCCAAAATTTCACTCTAGAGATTGAAAAAAAAAAGCAAACCTTTTCTCTTTAAGCTCCTGGTTTATTTTCAAGTGTCCTTGGGATCTCTCCTACATCTCTGCTTCTATAATTTGCTTCCTTTAATATTTCTCTCCCTCTCTTAAAAGAGATTGAATTAAGACACATTAATCCTCCTTTACTAAAATAACAAACATAATCCATTTCTAAATTGGATTTTAATCACAAGAAAGCCTAATGTCACTAAGGCAGATCCAACACATAATAGCTCTCTATAGAGCTCCTGAGGTTTCAAATCACTATGGGAGCAGATTATCCTGTCCTTCTTTCTTTGAGTGGATTTGAACCAACTTCGTAGTTAGCAGTCCAACACTGACCTGGACAGTGTGATTGGGCTCCGTAAACCACAGGATAGGGGTTAATAATTATTCGTTTTAATACATACAGATGACTTCCTCACAATGACCTTGACAAAATTAGGCAGTGTCTAGACAGAACTGTCACCATGATTATTGTGTCTAAATGGATGGTTAGGTCAAGTAATTCGGCATTCAATCAGACTTTACATCATTTAATTAATGAACATATTATTTTAAGACTTCATAAAATGTAGTTTCTATCTACTGAGTTTTTTTTGTTGCTGTTATCTATTTGATATAACCCATATCACCAGGATTTCCTAGTATTAGACACCTTAAAACTCCTTAGTCTTGCTTCATTACGCAATTCTAAAATTGCTCCCAAACTTCAGATATCTGTTAGAGGAGCACCGTACTCTTTTAATACCAAATCCTTCATTTAATTCTCTAGTACTGTCGAAATAGAAAAGAAATCATAAATGAGTTGCTTCTTCCTTTATTTCACTTGACAAAGGTATACTGTGTGCCTCTTATGAAGTAAGGAATTCTTGGACCCCAGGCCTATTATGGTGAATGAGCAAATTCTGCATAATGTGGTGTGCCTAGTAGAGACCACAACCAACCAAGCAAACAAAAACCCACTGCCATCAAGCCAATGATAACTCATAGAAACCCTGTCGAACAAAGGAGACCTGCTCTTGTGATATTCTGAATCTGTAACTTTGGATAGAAGGAATAATTCCAGTTTTGACTTTCTGGTTAAGTAGCACAACATGTAACCACTACACCAACAAGGATCTACCTAGTAACTAGTAAAAAAGCAGACATTGAATAATCAAGAGTAAATAAAAAATATTTTTACAGTATCATAGAAAAAATTTTGACGATATCAAAATGTGAAACCATAACTTTGGGATGTACCTTCTATTGAAGTCTATAAATTTGTGAACATGGAATTTCCAACTCTAACACTTTCCCAAATAATTATGTGCTGTTTAATTTACACAACACAGAAATATAAATTAGGTATCCTTAAAGGACTCCAAAAATTAGGAACCTACTGTTCTTTAAGTTGAGGAAGAAAATGCCGCCAGAATAAGCAAGATCAGGCTGTCGGACTGGGTAAGGCTTCCAATGACATTCTCATAGGACGGCCTGTGCCACTCTCAAGAATGAGCGAGTTAATCAAGGAAAAACCCCTTGGGGTAGGTTTCCTGTACTTCTTCTCATTAATGCAATGTTAAATGCTCTTAAATCATCTTTGCAATTCTCCTTCCAGAGCATCCTGTGTTCTGCAGGAAAATGCATTTGGAATCCCATAATACAATTGCCATGGCCTCTGTGCTGACTTTGATGCACTGAATATAATTGGTCCTGTAGATCCTCTCAGAAGACAGTGTTTAGACTGGATCATTTTTGAAAGCCTTCTCATAACATTAAGACAAGTGTGTTACTGAAAGAACATTTCTGCAACCATCCACCAATCACAGAGCTATATTTTGAACATATTTTGTTTGCAATAAGCCTGTGCCTTTTTGAGATAGCATCCTAGTAGCCATCCTTGGGGACTTGCCATTAATGTGTCTATCTATGTATTTGTCTATATCTGTATAATTTATCTATACATGATATATCAATATATATCTTCATATATTATGAATAAACAAGTGTTTTTGAACAAAAGAAGACAGGAGTATTAAAGGAAAGAAAGTAAGGTATTGTTTACTTATTTGGTTAATTAAGTCTGGAGAAATATGTTTTTGGAGATATAAATGTTTAATGTAAAAACTAAGGAGCAGGAGAATTGAAAATAATCAGGGGAAGGAAACAGAGATGCGGGGAATGACCAGAATTCTTTTCTAAGGAAAAATGCGTACAAAGTTCCAGAGGAACAAGACAGGTAGCATATTATAGCTCTTGCCGTTCAATGTGGTTAGTGTATAACGTGAGAGCGCATAGTCATTAGAAAGGGTAAGGCTATGTATCTTACTAGTAAAAATGTAATACTGTACCTCTCCAATGTTATGATAAAATCATATTCTTAAATATTCAGAAACAGTCTTTGTCTGAAATATTAGCCCTTGATGAAACACTGAATAGCATCCCAGCCCACCATGGGCAACTTTAGAAGCATAGACCAATAGCTGAAAATGTAACTTTGATAAGTCATGATTCTTTTGATCTCTAAACTTGCCTATGTTGGCAGTTCGATTTTATGTCCCCTTGATGGTACCTGTGTGGAGGTAGGGGCAGGGCACGACCAGTAAATCAAGCGGTAGCATGATGACACATCTTGGGGTGGGAGGGTAAAAGACACTAGGAATTGCTTCTCTTTTCTCCTTTGCCCTCCTGCTTCCTGGACTCTCTGCTTGCCAACAGTGGTGGTGCCCGGCCACGTTTCTACCAAACTTGGATCCATGCGACTCTGTATCCCCTGGCCTGTGAGCTCCCTGCTTCCTGCTCCACCTTTCAGCATGTACGTGCGGCTGAAGAAGCCGACACTATGAGTGGCTGAAGAAGGCTGGCATAGCGTTGAACCAACGGACTTGGGTTGGACTGGATGGGGTGCCTTCATGATGTAATGTCGATTCTTGATATACAGTTCTTTCTTGTACATAGATGAGTGTCATTGGTTTTCTTCCCTAGACAATCACACCTTAACACACATATTTAACTGAGGTTTTGTGCATCTTCTCATTGATGATTAAGAGCTTTAGAAAATAACTACCCAAACTAGCCTTAACTTGTCCTCAAATTTTCATTATAAGACCAGCATTTGCTGTTTCTATATGCGGCAAGTCAGCTTTCCGGTTCCTGAGGGCAAAATTATTGGGAATAGCCTAACCCCCAATTTCGTATATGCGCCACAGGTTATCCTTTAACAAATCCTTTTAGACTTATGTTCAAAATATACCACCTGCACTGCTGCTAGCACTTTGGTTCAAGCCACCATGATCTCAGATCTGAATTGATACAACAGACACTGGGCTAGTCCATTTTGTGCCAACTTAGTTGGTCCAGTATTCTAGAAGTTTGGCTGTTGAAACTTCCTCTAAGATGTCATATAAATACCTCTAAAGTTGAATCTGCTATGGGCAGCAAAGCAGTCGTAGGAAGCTTAGAGAGAAGTATTGTCTCCTTTATCAGGTCAGCACCATGCTGTAATTGAAAGGAAGTTTCTGTGGGATCATGGCCAGACTCATATTCAAGCAGATGCTGGAGGAAAATTTCCTTCTTAATGCTTGTCTGGATCCTGCATTTGGCTCACAGGCCTGCCTTATTTTCTGCCAAACTTATCAGAAACCTGCCATATTGCCTGACAACCTAGGATTCATTTGGCTTTGCATCCATGAGCCTGACTTGCTGCCTGGTTTTTCTTCCTAATTCCTGGTTCATCTTCCTGTTCCCTAGTTAATCAACCCCAACAGCTTAACACATCAGGAAAAGGCTTCATCATAACATCTCAACCACAGACATGAACCAGACTGGACTTAATCACTTCTACAACTGTGTGTGATACACATGTCACAGTAAAACCAGTGAGATGTATGTATCATTCAATATTGAATGACATACGTATATTGAACATATATATTGCTATCAGTTTTTCTCTATTGAATGATGTGAGAAGGATCAAGAAAAGATGAGAAGAATGCAGTCACTGTACCTAAAAACATTCCACCATTTCAGGAAGTAGCATAAGAGGAATGTGGCAATTACATAATCTCCTGTCAACTCGTGAAGGGGTAAAGTCTAGCCTGTCAGTTAGACAGCAGTTTGTTGACCTCATTTGGAGGTGCAATGAAAATAAATAGCTCACTGTAGGTCAGTTACACTCACTCTCCCTGCAAGACATTTCTGTTGATAAGCCACTTGTAGCTACACTGATAAAGCCATGGCTCTGGAGCTGGAGAAGCCATGTGGAGACCCATGGCAGCACTGAAATGTTTCCACCATTACTGGATCCACAAGACTTTCCACCCACTGGCCTGTGATCTTCCTGAAATCAGCGTCATTGCATGTGTTGTATGAGTCTGAAGAAGAATTTATAGATTGGTACCAGACATATGGGCTAATATCGACTTATGGACTTGATCTGGACTGGGCTGGGACATTTTCTCATTGTACAATTTCTCTAGTCAACCCAGACTAACACAAACCAGAACCAATAGTGCTGAAGGAAGAAGTCCAAGCTACACTGAATGCATTAACCAAAACCAAGACTCCAGGAATTGATAGAATACCCATTGAAATGTTTAAACAAGCTGACAAAACACTAGAAGCACTCACAAATCTATGAAAGAAAATTTGGAAAATATTTACTTGACCAATTGATTGTAAGAGATTTATATTTGTGCCCATTCCAAAGAAAGGTGACTGTGTTAGCCTGGGTAGACTAGAGAAGCAAATCCACAGAAACTCATATATATATAAGACAGTTTTATTAAAAAAGGTAAGTATACATTAAGAAAGCATCCCAACTCAGTCCAGTCCAAGCTCATAAATCCAACATTATCCCACATGTCTGATACCAATCTACAAAGCCCTCCTTAAACTCACAAAACACACACAATAACGCTGAATGCTGGAGGAAAGCCAAATCACTGAGCGTGTAAGCATCTCAGCAATGGCAGGGGTCTCCATGCAACTTCTCTAGCACCCAGGGCTGCATCAGGGTAGGTCCATGTGGCTCCTCCTCAGGGATGTCTCACAGGAAGTGAGCCTTGCAAGCTGAAGTAGGGAACTGGCTAAGGCAGTCGCACACTGATCCGACCATCTGAGAGCAAGAGAACAGAGAACAAGAAAGGTGAGGCTCACCGAGCCATTTGTCTCTTGGCCCTTCAATTAATTCCACATGTGTTTATCAGCCGGGTAAAAATGATGTCATTGATATCACAAACAAGTCAAATTTTGCTTAAGATCATCCAACAATGGTTACCACAGTACCTTGGCAGGGAACTGTCCGAGGATTCGTCTGGATTCAAGAAGAGGATATAGAACAAAGGATATCATTGCTTATATCAAACGAACCTTGGCTCAAAGCAGAGAATACTAGAAAGATGTTTACTTGTGTTTCATTGACCAAGCAAAGGCATTAACTATGATACAGTGGATGGTGTAAGATATGAATATATATATTTATCAAAGGTTCCTAATGGTGGGAGTGAGGGGAGGGAAAAAAGAGGAGCTGATAATCAGGGCTCAAGTAGAAAGATAATGTTTTGAAAATGATGGCAACATTTGTATAAGTTTGCTTGATATAATTGCTGTATAGATTGTTATAATATTTGTAAGAGCACCCAATAAAATGACTTTTTAAAAATAATTATAGCAAAAATATAATTGTAGCATTCAGTATTGATTACAACCCAATATGAAGAAGACCAAAATTCTCACAACTAGACCAATAGATAGCATCATGATACATGGAAAAAAGTTTGAAGCTGTCCGGGATTTTGTCTTATTTGGATCCACAATCAATATCATGAAAGCAGCAGTCAAGAGATCAAAAGATGCGTTGCATTGGGTATATGTGCTGTACAACACCGCTTCAAAGTATTGAAGAACAAAGATATGTCTTTGAGGATTGAGGTGAACCTGACCCAAGCCACAGCATCATATACATGAGAAAGTTGGACAGTGAACAAGGAAAACCATAGAGGAGCCGATGCATTTGAATTGTGCTGGAGAGAAGATTGAAAGCCCTGTGGGCTGCTAAAGTACAAACCGATCTCTATGGCAACAAGCAAGGCCAGAGTGTTCTTTAGAGGCAAGGATGGCGAGATTTTGGCTAACATCCTTTGGACACACTGTCAGAGAGACCAGTCCCTGGAGAAGGACATCATGTTTAGTAAAGTGAAAGGAGAGTGAAAAAGAAGACCATCGAGGAGCTGGATTGACGCAGTGGCTGCATCAGTGGGTTTATGCATGGGAGCAATTGTGAGAATGGGTCACGGGACCACACAGACTCCTAAATTTTCCTTTCTGCCTTGTAACATGTTGATTTTTGTCAACATAGTAACAAGAATTCTTTCTTTTTAATTTTGTTAATAATTCTCTTAAAATATACCATGATCCCTCAGCTCTGAAACCCCTGAATAACATCCTAGCTTACTCAAAGTTCTCTAGAGAAAGCAAAACCAGTTATTTATAAATATATACACACTAATATATCTAATTCTATAAGAAACTTTAAAACCGTAAACGAAGTGGTTGACTGATTTCCCATTCCCATCAACAATGTATGATAATTCCGGTTGTACCACATTGTCACCTACATTCTATGTTCTTAGTCTTTTTAATTTTGGATAGCTTGATGAGTAATTATCTTATTATCATTTTAATTTGCATTACTTTGCTGACTAAAGATGACAGTACATTTTAATTTTCTACTGGCCATTATTATATTTCTTTTAGTAAAGTATCTATTCATACTTTTCCTATGTTTTAAAGATTTGTTTTTGAGTGGGTGAAGGGAGACGTGGGACAGGGAAAGATATGACAAAATAATAATATATAAATTATCAAGGGCTCATGAGGGAGGGGGGAGCGGGGAGGCAGGGGAAAATGAGGACCTAATGCCGGGGGCTTAAGTGGAGAGGGAATGTTTTGAGAATGATGAGGGCAATGAATGTACAAATGCGCTTTACACAATTGATGTATGTATGGATTGTGATGAGTTGTATGAGTCCCTAATAAAACAATTAAAAAAAAAGAAAGAACAGAAAACAAAAGTCACAAATATTAAAAAAAAATATTTGTTTTTGTTGTTGCTGGTATTGCTTCATACAGTTATGTAAATATTCCTAGAAATACATGCCTTATAGATATTGTGAGTAATTATTTTCCAGCCTGTGATTTATAATTTCATTTGTTTAAGGATGTGTTTTAAATAAAGCTTTGATGGGGATGCTAAAGAAAGGTAATCCAAAATTCATTTTTTGCTTATTGACTTTCTGGACCCCAAAATAGGCAAAGCATTTTTTGTCTATTCCATTTTTATGAAGTTCCTTTCTTCTTCTAGAAACTTTGGTTATTTAGCTTTCCATCTTTGTCTGGGATCACATTCAATTAAGTTTTGCACTACATGTGATTCAGCAGTTGATGTTCATCTTTCCCTAAGTTTTTTCCATTTTTCTACACCTGTGAAACTATTTATTTCCTTATTAACTAGCCTTGACAACTTTTGTTTTTAAATGTGGGATTTGTATTGTGTTTTGTTTATCTTTATGTTAATCCCCAATTGACTTGAATTGTGTAACTTTATAATTTATTTTATAATAAGTAGTATGAATTCTCATAACTTAAAAACCACATTTTGTGGAAATTATGTTCTTAGAATCCATCCTTTCAATATATATATTTCAAATTCAGAAAAACGTTTTCTAGGATTTTGATTGTTTTTCTAGTGAATCTAGAAATCAATTGGAAAGAGTGACATCTTAATAATATTAGATCTTCATATACAAAAACTAATTTCCTTCTTTCTATGAATTTTACTTTTCATTAAGGTCATTTTGTACATATTTTGTCAACCTGTTATAAATAATTTATATTGCTATTGTCTTTTATATGGACTTGTTGCTTATTTTCCTATCATTGTATGGTATCTGGAAATGCAGTTGATCTGACCCTGCTATGTTCACCTATTGATTATGATGTTTTTCTTTTTTTAAGTGATCAGAAAACATCCTTGTTTTTATTTTACTTTTATGGTGAGACAATTTGGTTTTCCAGTATTAACTATGATCTCGCCTATC
>NW_022111368.1:36866555-36886680 GCF_000313985.2 Echinops telfairi
ACCAACCCCAGATTGAACATGTAGCCTTTAAGTTGTAATTTGCTGAGAATTTTCAACAAGATTAGGTACTAAATTTTGTGTATTTTTTTTCTGGATCCATGGGATGATTATATTTTTCTCAAACACGATAAAGTAGATTAACTACATTTATAATGTTGGGTGAAATTTGCATTACTAGAATAAGCTTGATTAAGCCATATAATACATTTTATACTGAAAAGGAAATATAAATACATACTTCTCCTGACTTATCAACAATTTTGTTAGCTGATACCTTGCATTGACAGCAATAACAAAAATAATCTACTGACTATTTTGTGTATTAAAGACATATACCTGGCAGCAATAAATGTGGAGGTACAAGGTGAGAGTAACTATGGCTATGATAATTAAGGTTATATAGCCAATATTTTCAGGGCTTTGTAGGAATGTAGCAATGTAATTAGGTATCTATTCAATGCTAAAAAATAAATTAGCAGTATGTCATGATAAAATTTGTCTATCATGGGAAAGTATCATTTGGCAGCTACATAATAATGTAATCGTTCTCCATTTTGTCATCTCCATTTTCTCATAGTGCTGATTTGCACATTATGATGGGGCTTTGGGAGCAAACCATATTGATTAGTGTGAAATGGGTACACATATTTAGACAAAAAGTCTTCAGTATGTTAATAGAAAAAAATCCCTTTTATCTTTAAATAGCAATTATTCGTGAGTTTTTTGAAACCTTTTTATGTGTGTGTTTGTGTGTTAATCATTGGACCACTAACCACAAGCTTCGCAGCTCCCGTGTGGGAGAAGAACAGGATAATCCGATCCTCTGAAGATTTGCAGCCTCTGAAAACCTGGACAGAGCTGCTATGATGCAGTCAACTTGAGTGCAGTTTTTTTTTGTTTGTTTGGTTGGTTTTGCTTTAAATATTATCTGTCTTTCATCTATCTATCTATCTATCATCTTCTTCATCATAATCATCATCATCATCATCAATCTATCATCTATTTGTCTATTTATCTGTCTGTCTGTCTGTCATCTATCATCTATTTTAGAAGCAGGGGAGAAAGACACCGTGATTAAACAATTGGTGTCTAACCACAAAGGAGAAAGTTCAACACCACCAGTTACTATGTGAAAGAAAGCTGTGGCAATGCACTCTAATAAACATCACAGCCTTTGAAACCTTATGGAGAAGTTTTGCTCTGCCTTATAAGATGTGGCTACACATCGGAATCAACATGACAACAACCCACTGACAATCTTAGGCTGCTAACCACAGGGCAAGCAATTCAAAACCACCAGGTGAAAAATGAGCCTTTCTGTGTTTTTTTTTTAATTAATTAATTTATTTATTTTAATCATTTTATCAGGGGCTCATACAACTCTTATCACAATCCATACACACATCAATTGTGTAAAGCGCATTTGTACATTCATTGCCCAGATGAGCCTTTCTGTATCCATATGATTTACAGACTTGGAAACCCAACAGGATGTTCTACTCTGTCCTATAGAGGGCCCCTCAATTGGAATTGGCTCGATGGCAGTGTGTCTGGTGTATTTAACTATTTCAAAAGGATACAAATAAAAATGCATAAAACTTTACTTCTCAACATGAACTCCATTATGCTCAAGACATTTTTGTAAACTATGGTATCAGGAATTTGGATGACCTCTAAAGAATAGATGGTCTTACAAATTTAACCTTGTCAATGCAGGATTTTTTTAATACTTTTTTTATTATTAAATACTTTTATTGGGGGCTCTTACATCTCTTATCACAATCCATACTGGATAAATGTATTATTTTTTTAAGTGGGAAACAAACAGAAGTTAGAAGAAGCCAAATTAGTACTATTAGTGGGACACCTATTGATTGTCCACTGATAGTCTTGTAACTTGTCTTTGGTGTGTCAAGGGAAGATGCAGGGGCATTGTGATGGTGGAGAAGGAGACTGGCGAAGCTTTAATGGGTATTTTTCTGCCAAAGCTTTGGCTAACTTTCTCAAGACACTTTCATAATAAGCAGATATTATCATTCGTTAGCCCATCAGAAAGCCACCAAGCACTTGCCTTGAGCATCTCAGAACACTGTTACCATGATCTTACTCCTTGGTGCTTGTGGCTCTGATTGCAATTTATCTTCCCGATCATAGTAGGGAGCCATGCTTTATATGCGATCACAATTCATCACAGAAAGGCTTCACGATCTTTAACCCATTTTGAAAAGAATTTCCATTGAATGCTATATTCTTACCAACTGGTTATCCTGGCACAATCGTTTTCGAAAATCTTGCTAAACTTAATTAGTCAGTCAGAATCATGTAAGCTAAACCAATCGATGCATTTACTTTGTTGGCTGTTGTTTCTGCTGTTAACCATCTGTTCTCCTCCATGAGTGCATGACCAACCTTGATTTTTTCTCAAAAACTGATGTGGCGGGTCTGCTCCTCTGGGTTTCTTCTTCAATAATTTTCACTTTAGGCAAGAGCTCAAATGCAATTCCCCATGACCACACACTATGTAAGCAAGTTTCCCACATTTGGGGAAATCACAGAGGTCGCCACATCTGGAGTGCACGGGTCAGTCTACTCAAGAAAAACCACCTCTGTGATTATGTTATATCCCTGCCAGTGAAGTGTTCATCTTCAAAGTTGTCTCACCTCTTCTTAAAACAAGTTATCCATGTGCACACTGCTAATTTCTTTGAAGGAATTGTCTCTATAAACTTTTTGTAAAGTATCAATAATTTTATCCTTTTTCCTCCCCAGGTTGATCATAAATTTGATCTTTGTTTTTGCTTCCATTTTAGCAGAAACACATAGGGATCATTTCAACTGTTGTCTTTCAATCCTTCTTAGTGTCTCAAACTATTTACTGTCCAAACATAACACGTTAGTACAAGTTTATTTGGGTGTAAATTTTTTAAGTCATTCATTTTTATTTATAAAATGAATTTTCATAAATTTTTAAAAGATGATGTATATATTTTTTCAATTTAGAAAGTTTAAAGATATTTGTGTTTATATTAGTGATATAGAGTTATTTGTTGAAATTTAAATAATTGTTCAATTTTATTTCTTCTGCCTTCCTTATATCTCCAGTCACTTTTATAGTGCCTGCCTCACATATGCGATAAATAAATGTTTTGTAACTGAATAAATAATAATAATTGCTAACAATTATTCATCACTTAATCTGAAAATTTCTAAGAGCTCTTATGATCTGGATATTGAGAGTGGGGCTTGTTTTATCTATGTCTGAAAATGTTCATGTCAGCAAATGTCTGAATATACTGATAGGTCAGATAGGCTCCCTAGAAACAACCAGGGAAATTATTTAAAAATTGATTAGATACTCTGTAACTTCATTTATAGTCTAAACATTTAGCTTCTTGAAATCTATCTGAAATTCTACTGAGCACAGGGGAATAACTGCATCACACAATAACAAGAATTTTTACTTGTGAGGAGTTTTCTTCTCCATAAACTTTGCTTTGTTTTTCCCAGAATGCATAACTACCAAGTCCATTTCTTATATCTCTGCAATGTTAGGTTTTGAAAATATTCATATTTATGGAAAATTTGAAGATTACTGTTAAGAACACAATATACTCTTCATTTAAATATACAGGTTTCCAGTTATCTTCCAATATTTTCATTATCTCTTTTATTTAATGTATATGCATACACATTTTAATGTGTACACCTGATTTTGGGGGTGACTGTTTGAACACCAGTTGCTTCCATCATGGTATTTTATATCTCACAGCTCACTGTGGCTGAGTGCATTTCAAATCCTCTCTGCCTTTCAGTGCCGTGCACCACTGCCCTAACGTGTTTGCATAGCTGCGAGCTTTATGGAAGCACACTTCACATCTTTCTCCCATGCAGCACTTGGTTATCACTTAACACTATGCCATTTATACCTTGTTTTTTTTTAATATAGAAATTTATATCAAAATTGTACAAAAGTTAGTAACATGCATCCTGAATTAAAATCCATTGTATTCCATATAATTGTAAGAGGATTACTGTTGTTAGGCATCATCAAGTCAACTCTGACCCACAATGACCTGGTGCACAACAGAATGAAATACTGCATGGTCCTGCACCACCCTCACAATTGTCCCTGTGCCTGAGCCCACTGATGCAGCCACTGTGTCCATCCATCTCTCTGATCTCTTCCTCTTTTCTGCCACCCTTCCACTTTACCAAACATGATGTCCCTCTCCAGGGACCGGTCTCTCTTGACAGTAGGTCCAAAGTATGTTAGCCAAAATCTTACCATCCTTGCCTCTCACAAGCACTCAGTCCTTACTTGTTCCCACATAGATCAGTTTGTCCTTTTAGCAACCCACGATACTTTCAATATTCTTCTCCAGCACCACAATTTAAATGTATCAATTCTTCTACAGTCTTCTGTATTCAGTGTCCATCTTTCACATGCATATGAGGCAATGGAGAATACCATCACTTGGATCAAGTTCACCTTAGTCCTCAAGGGAACATCCATGCTCTTCAGTCCTCTAAAGAGGTCTCGTGGAGCAAGACTGCTGCTTCCATGAGCCTTGATTGTTGGTCCAAGCAAGATGAAATCCTTGACAACTTCAAACTTGTCTCCACTCATCATGATGTCACTTCCTGGTCCAGTTGTCAGGATTGTGGTTTTCCTTGGCTATGATCCTTGATCTTCATCTTGAAGCAAGTGCTTCAAGTCCTCCTAGCTTTCTGCAAGCCAGCAAGGCTGTGTCATTTGCATACAACAGGTTGTTGATAACCTTTCCTCCAATCGCGATGCAACACTCTTCTTCATATAATCCAGTTTCTCTGCTGGTTTACTCATATATAGATTGAAGAAGTATGGTAAGAGGATACGACTCTGATGCATACTTTTCCTGATTTTAAAACATGCAGTATTCCCTTATTCTGTTTGCACAGCTGCCTCTGGATCCATGGACAGGTTCTGAACGAGCACAATGATGTGGTCCAGAATGCCCACTCTCCTCCAGCTTATCCACAGTTCATTATGGGTCCACAGAGTCCATGATTACTGTAGTGAAATAAAATAACTAGACAGGACTCTTCTATTCATTATTGCTTAAATTGGCACCAATAGACTGGTGAGAGCATGGAAATAAGGTTTAGAGGACACTAGCTGAGGGATTCATCAGTTTTGATATTCCACTAAAAGGAGCAATCGCAGAAGTAGAAATGAGGAATCCCTGGACAATAAAGAAAGAACAAATACCAATGGGTTGTGTGCACAAAATAATGGAGGCAGCAGAGACACTGGAAGGCATTGCATATAAACTATTAGACAGAGCTGAGGAGCCATGCCAATATCATGAAATAGAGTGGTGGACTTCTCAGTCTATAGAATAAGCAAAGGTGAGTGCCCTGGGGCAGGAGGCTGCAAGGCAGTGTGGGATGCTTTCTGGGCATTTACACATTGGACTGCTAATTGTAACACCAGTGGTTTGAAATTACTAGTTGCCCCTTAGGAGAAAGAAAAAGCTTTCTAATCCCCTGAAGAGTTACAGTCACAGAAAACCTGTTTCCCAAAATGAGAACCTCACATAGGCAATTCTATACTGTCCTTTAGGGTTTTGGTATCCCCTTTATGGTAGTGAGTTTTGGGGGGTTTTGTTTGTTTGTTTTAAGAATTAACTAAGTTTAATCTGGCCATTTGTGGACAATGAAGGTGGAAAAATAAGATATTCAAAATAATGTTTATAGTGATTCTTAACATTAGCCAAAAACAATTAAATTTGGTTGTCAAATAAACTGCACACTGCTCCAGTCCATTTGTCAGGAGAGCGTGGGCATAGCCTAGCCCAAGCCCTTCTCTGCAAGAGATTCTCTGTAATACACGGTGTGACTGTGTTGGGAGGTCAATTCCATGATTATGGCTTGTTAACAACACCGCAGCTGTACTACATGGTGTACTGTCGAAATACCAACGACCAGTATGAGCAGCCAAATGTGGAAGGTTACTATCAGAAACACGCCAAGGCTTTTGTGGAACTTAACAAACAGGCTTCCTACACAGGAGATGAACGAAGAACAATTGAAGGCTGACTGTGCTAATGGTATCCGGGCCCTGAAGCTGAGAGAAATGGAACACTACTTCTCCCCCAAGGTGTCAGTTCTCCTGTTCAATGCTGGGACCAAAGGGAAACTCAATCACTTATGTGGGGCTGATTTTGTGAAAAGTCTTCAGAAACCTCCTGAGGGAATGGAAATGAAGCCCAATGAAAGATGCTGTTCCTTTGATAGCGATGCAGACAGAATTGTTTATTACTACCGAGATGCTGATGGCCACTTTCATCTCATAGATGGAGACAAAATAGCAATGCTCACTACCAGTTTCCTCAAAGAGCTTCTATTGGAGACTGGAGAAGATTTGAAGGTTGGTGTTATACAAACTGTGTATGCAAATGGAAGCTCAACAAGATATCTTGAAGAAGTGATGAAGGTACCTGTCTATTGTACTAAAACTGGTGTAAAACACTTGCACCACAAGGCTCAAGAGTTTGACATTAGAATTTATTTTGAAGCAAATGGCCATGGCACAGTATTATTTAGTAAAGTTGCTGAAATGAAGATAGGACAACTAGCACAGGAACTAGAAGGTAATAAAAGGAAAGCCGCTCAGATTCTTGAAAACATTATTGACCTATTTAACCAGGCAATTGGTGATGCTATTTCTGACATGCTGGTGATTGAAGCAATTTTAGCTTTAAAGGGCATGACTGTACAACAGTGGGATGCTCTCTATACAGATATTCCAAACAGACAACTCAAAGTTAAGGTTGCAGACAGGCAAGTTATCGGTACCCCCAATGCTGAAAGACAGGCACTTACACCCCCAGGACTGCAGGATGCAATCAATGGTCTGGTGAAGAAGTACAGACTTTCCCGGGCTTTTGTCCGGCCCTCTGGAACAGGATGTATTTCGAGTGTATGCAGAAGCAGATTCTCAAGAACGTGCAGACAGCCTTGCACATGAAGTAAGCTTGGCCGTCTTTCAGCTGGCTGGAGGAGCTGAAGAAAGACCCCAACCAATTTCTGAAGACAGTTTTATGTTCCTGAGATACTGGATATCCTTAATGGTGTTTTTTTTTTTCTACATCTGAGTCTTTAAAACACGACTGGAGTAATTCACTGGATAAAAACACTACTAGAAAATTCATTAGACATAGGTAAGCCTTATACTTCAGTTTTTAAAAGCAAAACAAAAACTTACCTCAAATTTGATTTAAGTATTGGATCTAGTCATTAACTTTACAGGTGTGTATGGAAGAATTCATGACAGTTGCTAGAAAATAAAAGTTTATTTAACTCTTGGACATTTTTGTTGTCCTGCAGTAGTCACCACCTGTGGACATAGCCGAATTTTTAGGATGATTACAGAAGACTGACCTATTTGATGAACATCACCAGCACTTCAGAGGCCTAACTATGGCGGTTGAAAGGCTAGGGCTTCATTTATATGGTGGCATGGCCCAGGTTCCAGTCTTTTATTACCACTCTTGGTGAAATACATGGGAGAAAATTGGACTTGTAATTCCAAGTAGCACACAGTAGCGCCGGCTGTGCCCCTGAAACTGTGAACGCTTCAGGAATGATGGAGGACAGCGTGAGTGAACGAGAAGCACACCAGACTAGGAATTTCCCTTCAGAACTGAACTCCCTTTTCACTCTTCTTTGCCACATCAGACATAGGTATAAAAAAACTAAAAACCTGGAGAAGGATCCTAGTGAGCGTCCCACGAGTTTCTGCGAAACAAAGATTTGCCACAGAGAAATATGGTCAAGTCTAGGGAGCTAGAAATCTGTTACTACTTAATTGCACATTGAAGTATCACAAGGAAGGATTTCAACTCCTGACTGGGTTGTAAACCAAATCCATTCCCCTGACTCCAATCAGGCCTGCGGATGGTGCATCACCAGGAGCATAGAGGGAGGAGGAAGAAGTGCCTGGTATTATTATTTTGGGGATGTCCTCATAAGAGGTTGAAATCTGTGAGCATCATTAGAGCTGATCCAGATAAGACAAACAGAGCATCCCAGTTGCCTGCAGTGTCCTAAGGACCAAAGAAATGGCTAAGACTCAGGAATCACTGACATTCAATGATGTGGTAGTAAAGTTCACCTGGGAGGGATGGCAGTTCCTGAACCCTGCTCAGAAGACCCTATAACAGGATGTGATGTTGGAGAACTATCGCAACCTGGTTTCCATTGAAATCCAGAAAGATGATGATCATTTCCTTGAGCACTTGCAATGTGAAAGATGCATGAGATGTTTGATTTACATGAAATAATTATAAAATCAGATTTAATCATTCTGAAATTAAATCAGAACAGAAGCAACAAAAATACAGTACTCAATGAAGAGGGGAAAACTTTTCTCCATGTTGAACAAGAACAATTTTGTACTGAAATGAAATTCCCAGAGTGTGAACAATCCAGGCTCATGAAGTTACAGTGGATTCAGCATCAGGAATTTGATGAAACTGAGAAACCACACACAGGTGAGAAATGTGGGACAGCCAAGCAGTCTTTACTCTGTGAGCACCAGATCATTGACATACTAGATAAGACCTATGAATGCAGTCGTTGTGGGCAAAAATTCAAGAAAGTGTTCAAGCTCAATGAACATTATCAAAAAGCTCATGAAGGACAAAAGCTAGGAAAATGCTTGCAATGTGGCAAACATTTTCAAAGTAAATCATACCTCAAGGGATATCAGGAACCTCATGTGGCAGGGACGCCCTGTATATACAGGGAATGTGGGAAAGGCTTCACAAGGAAGAGTGATCTCACTGCTCATCAGCAAACTCATACTGTAGAGAAACTCCATGTATATAGTCAATGTGCAAAAGCTTTTATCAGGAAGAATTACCTCACTATTCAACAGCAATGTCGTACTGGAGAGAAACCCCACGTATGTGGTGCAGGTGGCAAAGGCTTCATTCAGAATGCACATCTCAAAACTCATCTACTAACTCATGTAGGAGAACAACCCTATGTACGTGGTGAGTGTGGTAAAGCTTTCAACCAGAAGCAACATCTTCTAGCACATAAGATAATTCACACAGGAGAGAACCTCAATGTGGCAAAACCTTTATCTTGAAGAATGCTCTCACTGTTCATCAGCAAACTCATACTAGAGAGAAACCCCATGTATGTGGTGAATGTGGAAAATCCTTTACCTGGGTGGCTTCTCTCACTGTCTATCAGCGAACTCATGCTGGAGAAAAACCAAATGTATGTGATAAATGTGGAAAAGGTTTTGTCAGGAAGAAGAACCTCAGTGTTCATCAGGGAACTCATACTGAAGAGAAACCCCGTATACATAGTGAATGTGGCAAAAGCTTCATTTAAAAAAGAAATCTCAAAACCAATCCACGAATTCACAGGAGAAAAATCCCATGTTTGTGGTGAACAATGCCTTACAGCACATCAGAGATTTCACAAAGGAAAGAAGCCCTTTGCATGAATTAAATGTGGAAAATCTTCTATGTGGAAGCCAGGTTTCCTTAAACATAAGAGAATTTCCAAGAAGAAAACCTTCCATTGGAGTTGGTGTAACAAAGCTTTCAAAACAGAGGAAGAGGCGCTAGAGTTTGGCCTGGGCCGAGCATGGGAACAGGCAATTGCGACTTACCATAAGGGGACCCAGGTTCTGCATTGCTATCCCTCTATTGAGATGGCCCAACATTGTGGGGAGAGGGCCTCCCAGACTTACACAGGGCACATGGATACCTCATTGCTCTTCCAGCTTTCAGTGCCCAAAAGAGAGCTGAACCTGGTGTTTCTGGATCACAGCTATACCAAGCAGTACAGTGCCCACCCAGATGTACAGTTGTGCCTGCCCCACCTGCATGCTCTTTGTTATCCCCCTCCCCAAGAGACAGCATAGAAATACCATAAAATAAGAACAAAGAAAATAAAAGATATATGGAAACAATTAATCCAGAGGATGAATGGACCAGAGCAAACCTCAGCCTCCACAACCATGAGACCATAAGAACTAGATGTTGCTTAGCTTTCACTGCTAATTACTCTGAAAGGGAGCACAAGAGAGGGTCCTGAGTTGAGTGGGAAAAGAAAGTGGAACAAAACCAAAATCATAAAATAGATCAGGCTTACTGGTCTGGTGGAGACTTGGAATCCACAGTGTGGCCTTTGGCGATTCTTCACTCTTGGACCTGTGCTCACTCCTCTGACTCAGCTTTCAGGCCAACAGTATACCAGCTTGGAGGGAAAGAATAACTTCTGAGAATAACATACACTCCCTGGAAGATCAATTGTACAAATTCAAAGAGACAGCATTTGATTACGGATAAAAACTGTTGAAAGCAAGAAGGAACAGGAAAGAAGGGTGAATAGTATAAAAACACAAGGAGAGTGGAAGTGGGAAGAAGGCTGGTATATCTTGGGGATTGCAATCAATGTATGAATTGTTGAATAGAAAACCAATTTACTCTGTAAAGTTTTAAGTCATAAAAAAGTTTAAAAAAACACAACTAAAAACTTTATTTTCTGTGGCAAGGTTGGAATTACTTAATGGGAATTGACTTTTCAATTGCAAAATACACATTCATTTTCTTATCTTATTGATTTATCATAACATTTTGAAAGGTAGGCAGATTCAATCTCATTTGCAGATAGTAAATGGTGAGACTCAGATTAAATGACTCCTAACTGCACAAGTCGAGAACAACAGTTGGTCTCTATTTGCCTGAAGCAACCAAGGAAGAGGGAGAAACAGGAACAAGCAGAGGATATAGTGTGTGGCTAACTGTCCACATGAACAACTTCCTATTGTTCTGAAACTAGAAGAACTGGATGGTGCCTAGCAACTACTAATGGACAATTTGATCAGATTCCATAGGAGAATGAAATCACATGAGGTAAACTACAGAAGAGAATTTTACATTTTCATGGAATCCAGGTTTTCTGAAGTCATGGGTGCTAAATAAACCTCTAAAAAGATTGGCTTCAAACCATCTTTAAACCTGAAGCCTTAAACAAGTGGCATCTATTTAAAGACTTAATACGATTTAAAAACATACACGTTGATAAATTTTGGATGATAAAATATCCCTTGAAGTTTTCTTAAAGTCAAACAACCAAGCAATCTTTTGAGATCCATCTATAGGGGATGAATCTGACAATAACTGCTCAAAAAATCAGATAGGGAACTTCACGGGGACAGTATGTCTATATTAATGGGAGAGGCAGAACGTGGAAAAGAAGGCAAAGAATGGTTGGATAACTTGAGTAATGCTATTATGACAGGTAGGTTTATGGGAATTTTTGTTGTTTGTTTTCACATGTGGAATTAATTGAAGGATGGAGCAATAAATGGCTTGGCGAACCTCTTTTTTCTTGTCTCTTGCTCTTTGATAATCAGACCAGTGTGAAGCTGCCTTAATTGATTCTCTGCCTTAACTTGCGAGTTACACTACCTGTGGGACACCAAACCTGTGGACTATGTTGCTGTAGTCTGAGATTCCTTCAAGGCCTGCCTCACCACGCTACAGGAGTATACATTACATGAGCTGGGGACTGTCGGACTTGTCATTTGGCTGACTGTTGGTGACGTGCTTTGCTGTTTGCTGCTTGTGGCCAGATTGCCTGAATTGCTCTACAGAGGACTCAGCTGTCTGCTTCCCTGACTTGCACCCGATGGCCCTCAAGACTTGCAGGACTGCCAGTGTATTAGTTGTCTCATGGAAGTGAGTTGCACTGAGCCATTTGTACTGCTCTATAGACAAATTAGCTGTTTATTTCATATGTTGTATATCTATCTATCTATATAAATATATATAAAATTGTGTATCCTGGTTTTGTTTCTCTAGAGAACCCTGTCAAACATAGTTATTGATATAAGTGCATGAAGAAAATCCTAGAGAGAATCTTATTTTCATTTGGATATCTGTTTCTACCAACTTGATAGTGCATGACAACAAATAGATCAAAGTTTGCCAGTGGTTACCAGTAACAAGAAGTCAGGGAAAATAAATATGGAGCCATTGATTAGGGAACACAGAGCTTCTGCTAAAGGTGATGGGAAAAAATGGAAACAAATAATGGTTATGATTAAATACCATGACACATAATTAATGCCACTAACTCATACATGTGAGGAATGTTAAAAATGCAAAGTTTTCCCGCATTCATGCCAACGTCTCCTGTTAAATACGCAGGATTCATGTCCTGCGGATATTTCCTCTGCTCTGCCCAAATTGTCTCTTTCCACTACCGTCACTCACAAGCCATTTGACTGTCCTGAAATGTTCCCTATGTATATCATTTCCAACAATTTAGGGGAAGAAACAGGCCATGGTGTTCTCACATTTTCCAAGTTCTCGACAGCATGCTGAACATGATGTCATTGTGTAAACACATCTCATAAGAAAAGCCGCATGAAGACGCTTAAAGGTGGAAGAGCAACCAAATACTACCCTGAAACTTTGTTTCTTCATCCATTATATCATTCCTAACTCTTTCATTGATCCAGGCCTTGGGTGAAGGAAAGTGCTTAAAGAAAATTCCTTTGATTACCCTACCTTCAAATACAGCCAGCATTTCAATTACTGAAACGATATGTAAGAGCTCATCTGAATACAATGCTCATTTCCCCCCTGCTCTGTGAGAGAGTCCTCTTTGTATCTCTGGGCTAGGGTGTCAGATTGTTTTCTGAGACAGATGCCATAGATTATCTTTGAAACACTATAGAAAAGGAGTGTTTCACTATTCTTGTAAGCATTTGAGGGCAAAGAGAGGGGGATTTTTCTGTAGGTTTGATAGTAAATAAGAGAACGTTCCTTAGAGCTGTTTAGAATATGAGTCTGACCCAAATTGAAGCACTTGCCTGCTCTGCTCTGCAGCATCTCCAAGGAGCTGATCTTGGGTGCTGTCTCGATAAAGCTCAGAGTTGGGGTCAGCTCTGTTGGGAGGGAAGCTACAAAGAGAAATAGCCACAGAACTCAATGGATCACTGAACTGGAAATTCAAACAAAGAGATGTATGGGAGAGTGGGCAAGCGCACCCAACAGCTGAGTGTCTTGAAATGCAGCGAAGAAGAGCTGCATTAGGATGCAAGTGGCTCTTTGGGCCATGATACAGAAAACAGCTGCTGTCACCGATCTAACTACAGATGAACCCACTACATCACCAGAAATTGCATGGGAATTGGATAGGAGTGGCATGGGAGAGGCTTTAAAAATGGAAGTATATTGAGATGGACTGTTTTTAAATTTAAATTCTAAAAAATGAAATCAGATATGCACACTATGACTACTATAAATTTAAGTCCTCCTTGTTTTCTGAAGCCAGTGAATTTCCTGAAATTATTTTCTGGAGCCACAGCATTTGAGTTTGTAGTTGCGGCTCCTGACTTACTTGAAAGCTGAAGATGCGGATGGAAGAGATTACAGGATTTACCTGTTTCAAACCAGGAGGAGTAGGACTTGGTGCCCCTTGCTTTCTGTCCAGCATACGTACATCAGGGCTATTATGGTTCTGTCTGTGTAATCATGAAGAGAATACTCAGGGAAAGACAGAGAGATGACTCTCTTGGATCGCCCAGAGTGTTCGAGTCAGACAGAGGAGCGCATGATTTTGCTCTATTTCTCTGCTCCCGCAGCCCCCCAACCACCCACCGCCTCCCATTCTCCCTCTATCACTTTTATCCTTTTTCCAGGTGAAGAAGACAATGAAGTAATCTTAGACAGGCTTTAGAATGTGTGGAGCTGACTTAGATGGCTTGTTTCAAAAATCAATTACTGGGCACTCGGGTGAAAGATGAGCTCAGTCAATGGTGCTTCTTTCAGGTTCCTAGAGAGTGCGAAAAAGACAGTACTTGAGAATTACTTGAAAACCACATACAGCAAAAAATGGATGACATTATCCAAAGTGTGAGAGTAAAGACATGCTTGTTTCTGATGATGAGGCAGAAAGAAAAGCTATCTTCCCAAATAGAAAAGGCTTATGGAAAAAGCTAATGGAAATGGTTAATGGTAGATGCACTGAAATGGAGAAACAAAGACAAGAGGACTGAAGAAAGAGAACAGAGGAGCAAACACATAGAAGTGAGCGGGACGTGTTAAAATAATAAAGAAGAAGGAAAATGCCATATGCATGAGCAAACAGGCTGAGAGGCTGGAGGACATAGCTAGACAGGAACTGAAGGGCATTCGAGGAAGGAGATGATTCACTACTTGTGACAGGTGTACCTGTCAATCAACCAAAATATCTGGAAAAATAAAATAAGATTTGAGGCTCTAGAAGAATAATGAGAAGCATAAACAGTAAATATGAAGAAGATGAAATAATCCAATATGAAGAATTAGGGAAGTCTCTGGGGGCTGAAGTGTCTTTGATTGGTCACGGGAGATGACAAGGCAAGTGAGGTAAAGGAGGAATCTTCTTCTCCTGGAAAATGAAAAACGAATTCCTGAAGAATTTTAAAGGTGGAGACAAGAAAACTAAAGAGGCCAGTTGAAGACAATGCAAGGCCATGCTGAGAGGCGGACTTTTGAAGAAGCAAGGCTGCAAAGGGTCAATGAAGAGGAGGA
This sequence comes from Echinops telfairi, assembly GCF_000313985.2. Classification (NCBI taxonomy): domain Eukaryota; kingdom Metazoa; phylum Chordata; class Mammalia; order Afrosoricida; family Tenrecidae; genus Echinops; species Echinops telfairi. Next base: position 36,881,147 of record NW_022111368.1, read on the forward strand.
AGAGCAAGACAGAGAAACAGGTTTTCAAGGGGACTGCTCTGGTTAGCACATACTCAGTGTTGTGGAAAGGAAGAAAAAGATGAAACTGGAAAGAATCGAGGAAGAGAGATGGTATTCGCTGAAGCAAGAAGGAGCTTGGCCATAGATGACAACTCTGCACAGATGAGAAACCAGCCCCCAAGAATCTGATGCTGGAAAAACTGGAGCTCGATTTTGAATAATTACTAAAACCAAAAAATTGAAGAAGAAAAACAGTGAACAGAGGAGGAACAAAAACACGAATTTTAACAACTGAGACAAGGAATGGCAGAGAAAGAAGAAAATGAAACCTTTGAACTTAGCAGGGAATATGAAGAATTAATAAGATTCAACAGAAGTAGGGTTTATTCAAGAAAAAAAATCTAAAGAGCAAGTTTGAAAATGTTGGACAGTTATCTGAAAAAGAAACAGAAGAAGATGGAAAAACAAGCAAGAAGAGGAACAGTGGATCTTGAAATACAAGAGGGAGAAGCAGAAAACTTTCAGAGGAAGGTGATGTTGCTATCAAGAGCAAGGCTCCATTTACTTATAAAGAGAATATGCAGACTAGTAGAAGAAAAAAGAACTGAGGAAGAGAAGTTACTGTGCCCGCAGTTTGAACAGAAGGAAATTGATGCCGCATGACCCAAGGTACCAGGCTTACATGAAACTGCCAGAATTTTATGACTATGCAAACTATCCTCACCTTTGTGGTAAGCTGATAATACACTTCCAAATAATGCTACCTGATTATAATTGCCAACCTGAATATACTTATCTTAATATTGAAAAGGGAAGAGGAGGGAGATGATATGGGTAGCACCATGTAGGTCCCCACTATTGGAGACAAAACAAACCACATCAGGAGCTCCATGAAAAAACACATCCTTTGTAGCTGACGAGCCAAATAGATTTACTGTTACAGTAGCAGGAGAACACAAACTGAAAATCACTTCAGGTTGGGAAGACTAAATATTACAGGATAGAGAAGACGATCAAATATTGAAATAGGAGAAATTTATTGCTTTTATTTACAAGAAATTTTCCCTAAAGATGAAGGAGAACATATGTGTAAAGGGGTCAACCGCAAAGGCACTGCAGCTCCTACATATATTCTTACCAATGCAAGTAAGAATTAAAGAATCACCCTTTTAATCTAACTTTGGCATTTAAAAGCAATTTCTTTCTTTTCTTTAAATCATCTTTCTTCTCTCTTTTATCGCTGGCAGTTATTAACCCCTTGTGTTCCCTTACCTTAGAGTTTTCTCACTCTCCCACTGTTTTACTACTGCCACCTTTTCTGTGGCAGAGCCAAAAGAGGAAGCTAGATGTACCACTGTCGATTTCTGATTCCTTTTCATGGGAGTCTTCAAAACAAAAGTACCTCCAAAGAATACTTAGGTCTTTGCCATACCATGCAATAGACAATAAGTATGTGTTCACAGGGTAATTCAGACATGTATATATTCTGCTAGTCCCTATAATGAAAGTCTGTGTTTCTCAACAAAGCTTACAGCAACAGTAGTAGTATTCAAAAAAGCACAATACATTATATTGCATGAAACAATGCCATCTATACACTGCTTTGCATGAAATAATGCCATTTACGTAAAGTTAACATGATAGAAGGTAGTAATTAATGAATTTACAAGGCTATTAAGGTGGCTTTTCCCTTTAATTTATTGTTTTGGTGGTTGCAGTTTCAAAAACTTTCTGAAACAAATATTTGGGTGTTTAGATGTATGGGGGGTGGGGGGAAATGATAAAAAAGTTTGAGTATAATTTTAAAGAACAAATTGCCTGAGAAAATCTGATAGAAATTCCTACTTAAATGAGCTCTGAATGTTAAAAGTATCCAGTACATATTTTCCAAAGGTGTAATGCATACTCAAATTTATAAAGCAAATTAATGTTGTGAATCTTGTCTGAAAATTATATTTTAATGGGAAACGTCTGAATTAATATAATAGTTCATGTAGGAGAAAACCTTTCAACTTAATTCAAACTTTTAAGAGGACAGTTTCTTTTTCTTTTTAATCATTTTATTGGGCGTTCATACAATTCTTATCACAAGCCATCCATCCATCCATTGTGTCAAGCACATTTGTACATTTGTTGCCATCATCATTCTCAAAACATTTGCTTTCTACTTGAGCCTTTGATAGCTCCTCATTTTTCCCTCTCTCCCCTCTCCCCCTTCCCTCATGAACCCTTGATAATTTATAAATTATTATTATTGCGTCATCTCTTACACTGTCCAACGTCTCCCTTGACTCACTTTTCTGTTGTCCATCCCCCAGGGAGCAAGTTATATGTAGATCCTTGTAATCAGTTCCCCCTTTCTACCCGACCTTCCCTTCACCCTCCAGGTATCACCACTCTCAGCACTGGTCCTAAAGGGGTCATCTGTCCTGGATTCCCTGTTTTTTCAGTTCCTATCTGTGCCAATGTACATCCTCTGATCTAGCCAGATTTCTATGGTAGAATTGGAATCATGATAGTGGGATGGGGGGGGGTGCATTTAAGAAGTAGAGGAAATTTGCATACTTCATCATTGCTACCCTGCAATCTGACTTGCTCATCACCTCGCAGTGACCCTTCAGTAAGGGGGTGTCCTGTTGCCTACAGATGGACTTTGGGTCTCCACTCTGCACTCACCCTTATTTACAATATGATATTTTGTTTTTTGATGTCTGATACCTGGTCCCTTCTACACCTCATGGTCACACAGGCTGGTGTGCTTCTCCCATGTGGGCTTTCATGCTTCTGAGCTAGATGGCTGCTTGTTTACCTGCAAGTCGATAAGGCCCCAGATGCTATATCTTTTGATAGTCGGGCACCATCAGCTTTCTTCATCACATTTGCTTATGTACACATTTGTCTTCAGCGATCATGTCGGGAAGGTGTGCTTCATGGAATGCCAGTTTAATACAACAAAGTGTTCTTGCATTGAGTAAATTCTTGAGTGGAGGAAGAGGACAGTTTCTTAAAAGAATTTGATTTAGAAAATAATTGCACAATCTTCAAGTTTTAAATTCTGATCTTTAAAAGAGTTTCAAAAGAATGAGCTACCATATTCTATTATTGAATTGTTTAATATTTTAAATTTCCTGGAAGACAATTTATTTTATAATACAAACTCAATAAAGTTAACTTCTGTATTAAAAAAAAAACCCCAATAAACTACTAATTCAACTACGCTGAAAAGGGATGGCATTGACAGTGGCAGCTGCTCAACTTCATTTCTTCTTTCCTGCCCCTCAACTAAGTTCCTTATCCTTGGCCTCTGTCAGTCGACATGTTCGGTTTGCATCCATTCTTTAGCTTGTGCTCACCGGAAGAGGCATTCCAGGTTTGGGTAATCCCCCTGAAGTGAACTAGAGATGACAGCTACTTTTCCCCTGGGCATCATCACCCAGAAACAGTCTGCAAGTAATAATTTTCAGTTGTGACTTGTCAGATGGAGAATATTATTTTAATTGCTATTGAATAACAGTAAATTAATCAGGGCAACAGGGAAGACAAGAGACCAAAGGGATGACAATTGTACTTGTGTTCACGCATAAACTTAGCACTACTGAAGTTATAGGGAGCTCTGAAAACCGAGAATTTATGATTTTTTTATATATTGGAAAAAACTTCTGTAGTAGATTGCATTTTCCTTTTAATTCTGTAGTGGCTTTAGCCTGTTTTTTATAGAAAAAAATGACGGGGCAATAAAAGAGGTCCTTGCTTTATGACACTGGAATATTTTATATAAGACTCAGTGCTGAGGCTTAATTAATTTTATGCAAGTGGAGAGCAACAGCAGAGAGAGGATATGGAATGATTGATTATGTTACAGTCTCGACCAGTCAAAATCTGAGGAGGAAAAGAAAAGGGACGCTAGCATTTTTGTTTATGCTAGACAAACCAACCACAGAGTTCGGGTAGTCATCATGTGCCTATCTATGGGCTGCATTCTTCAGAAGACTATGTAGCAAAAGCAAATTAGAAAACCCTGGTCCTGTATGGGATTTGAAGTCCCTGAGAGATGCTAGCTGAAGACAATATGTTAGATGTTCATGGAAAAGTTGGAGGTTTGCAGCTACTGAGGGTGGTTTCACAGGAAAAGCCTGGTGATCTACTTCCAAGTAATCACTCATTGAAAACCTCGAGAGCACAGTTTTACTTGGACATATGAAGAACTGCCATCAGTTGGATTAGACTTGATAGCATTGAACAGTATCATATGTAATTTAATTTGGGGAAACAGAAAAGAGGCTTCAAATCAAATACTATTTTGTATGGTGCCAACATTCTCCATGATATGAAGAAAGGAAGACAGGTGGGAGAGAGTGATTTAGGAAAGTTTCTTGAACAAGATGGGCCCAGAAAAACTGGTGATATAAAGAGAACAAGAACGGGAACTCAAGAGGTAAGACTTGCATGATATTATCAGAGGTGGAACAATGGAACAGGTAGTAAGGAGACATAAAAAAAAACAAGGAAGTCCATGCAGGAACGCTGATGGTCGATGATTTCAGATCCAATCATTCAAAGACAGATACTAGTGGCCTTCTGAAGGACATCTCTCCACCAGCAGGAGAAAAATACACCCCTCTACAAGCAATAGGAAATAGGGCGCATTGTCTGACTGAAGTAGGTAACTATACTGTGTTCTAACTCCAAAGCACTAACCTGCTTCATGATGTCTGAGGTCAGTTGAGCAGGAGAAAGGTTGTTCCTTTCTCTGGGAGAAATGAAGTTTCAGAGGTCAACACATTTCAAGAGACTGATGTAGAAACATGACACATGGAGAGTGACAATAAAACTGAGTCATAGATGGCTGATGGTCAAAGCTTTTCCGAAAAAACAGCTTGGTAAGTGGAGAGGGAAAATACTGCAGCCTAGAGACGATACAAGAAGTGACCCATGGTACAGGGCTTTATGAAGGAGGTTACGAGCTCACAAAGGACCCCCAAAGGGAAGGTCTTGTGGTGTGGTGAAAGGGCTGGACCCTTCAATTCAGGCAGGACTTCGTGTTTGAATTCCAACTTCCAGTTTCTTGGGATGGGCAAATATCGCAATCTCAAATAACATTGGCAAAATGTCCTTTAGATTACAGAAATCACAGAGTATGTAAGTAAGACACCAGGCAAAATATCTACCACCAGCAGCCACCTAAGAAACAGTAGATATTATTAATTTAAAAGAAAATGTAGGAGCATCGCAAGCCAACTTGACCATTTTGACAACTTAAGCTCTGATAAAAGAGGAAATGAGACTTAGTTTAGACATTATTAAAAGCTTCTTTGTGTTCCTTGTCCAATGTTTCCTAACCAATATGAAACATTTGTCAGGTCCTCCTTCTCACAACTATGGAATATATATGAAGGGTGTCCTCCATGGCCTCTTTTTTTTTTTTATGTTCTTTTTTTCTTTTTTAACATTTTATTAGGGGCTCATACAACTGTTATACCAATCCATACACACATCAATTGTGTAAAGCACATTTGTACATCGTTTCTCAAAAC
>NW_022111368.1:36887550-36898825 GCF_000313985.2 Echinops telfairi
AGACCCCAGACGCTATATCTTTTGATAGCCGGGCACCATCAGCTTTCTTCACCACATTTGCTTATTCACCCGCTTTGTCTTCAGCGGTTGTGTCAGGAAGGTGAACATCATAGAATGCCAATTTACTAGAAGAAAGTATTCTTGTGTTGAGGGAGTATTTGAGTGGAGGCATGGCCTCTTTTTCTGGTAATTGCATCACATTTTTTTGAAACAATCCCACTCTACTTTGATTGGGGATGAGCCCTGATGCAGGAGGAGAACTGGACATCAGCAGAATAAGTTGTAGTATACTACCTCCTGCTGGCTATATTTCCTGCTAGGGATTGAGAAGACATTCCTAAAGGAGTCCCATTAGGGGAAGTTATCTTTCTGTAGGGCCCTGAGAGCACAAACTGAGTGTTGAAGGCTGGCTACATGATCAGAACCTGTCATAATGGAGCCAACACAGAGGGACACGGAGAAGAGAGATGACAGAGAAAGAGGCCCGTTATGAATATAGCAAATATGCCTGGGAGAGGAGACTGCTGACTTTTCCTAGGTCAAGTACTACCTGTTAGCCTCCAAGGAGTGGTTTAAATAAAATGCCAGACAAAGTTGCAATGGACAGTTGTTCTCTTCCTTCAGGTATTGGCTCCTTTTCAAAGTGCATACACTTCTCCCTTTTGTTACCAGTTACCTTATGTCACTTCTTCCACTTGCACAAGAAAGTGTGAGTGAGTGAGTGAGTGAGTGAGTGAGTGAGTGTCCCCCTCATGGAGCAGTGGTCATGTTTGGGGCTGTTAACCACAGGGGAAAAGATGAAGCTTTTTTTTCCTCCTGCAAAGCAATACACTCTCAGAAACCCACGATAGCAGTTCAACACTAGAGTAAAAATTGACTAGATGGCAGTGACTGGTTCTTATAACAGAACGCACACCAGATGTGTGTTTAACCATGGTTTCTATTTTTACTGGATATCCCACTCTCATTCTCTGTAGCACTACATCTATTAGAAAATGTATTTATCCCCTAAGCTGTCTGAAATTGTTTGGATATTGTTGTGTAGTGAAAGATCGAGAAGAATAATTGGTTAACACAAGACTGAGGGAGGGATGCCAGTGGCCCAAGAATTTTATTGAAAGAAACTGCCATTTCCATTGTTGGCTGAGAAGGCTATCATTTTCAAATTGAAATCTGTAGGACTGAGCCTATGTTTATGAAAATGCTCATGACCCTTTTCTTGACAACATGAATTTGTTTGGATCTCTGCCTTTGAAGGAAGCTAATAGATTCTTTGGGGTGCTAGTTTAGGAATGGATTGCCCAATCGGCAAGATTAGCATGGGCTCACATGCGCTTCCTTACTAATCTCTAAGCATGCTTTCATGTTCTAGTCACCACTGAATATTTGCTATTCAGTCACTGTCGGGAATTGGAAAAAGGGTTTTGTTTCTGTGAAAAGGTGCTGTGGGGTTGAGAGACAGACAGATGCCGCCATACCGAGAGTAGAATTTTTGATGAGAGACAGAAATAAAGAGAGAGAGATGGAGAGAGAGAAACAGAGAGCAAAATTGTTCACTATAACTAACTATACAAAGTCATTTGACTGTGTGGATCAGAACACAATGTGGATAGAAATGAGAAGTGAAAATTGCAGAACACTTCATTGTGTCCACATGGAACCTGTGCACGGGCTGATATAACTGCTTAAACTGAATAAGGAAATATTGTGTGGTTCAAAATCAGAAATGGTGTGCATTAGGGTTGCATCCCCTCATCATAGTTATTCAATCTGTATGCTGAGCAATCACCCTAGCAGCTGGACCACCTGAGGTAGTAAGTGGCATCAGGATGGGAGGAAGTCTTATTAACCAACTGTGTGTGAGCAATATGCTGATGACATCACCTTGCTTGCTGAAAATGAGGAGGACTTGAGAAAAAGCTTGTTGGTGAAAATGGAGAACTGCAGCCTTCTCTCAGGATTACAACTCAAAGGAAAGAAAACCAAAATCCTCAAGCTGAACCAATAAGTAACATCTGATAAATGGAGAAAAGATTAAAGTTGTTAAGGATTTCATCTTTCCTGGATCCACAATCAATGCTCATGGAAGCAGCTGTCAAGAAATCAAACAATAGATTGCATTGTGTGAACTAGCAGCACCAGGTCTCTTTACAGAGGTGAAGATAAAGGATGTCACTTTGAGGGCAATGTGAGCCTTGTTGCAGCCTGGGAATTTTTAATCGTCTCGGGTACATGTACAAAGTTGAACATTGAATAAGGATGACTGAAAAAGAAGTGTTGCATTTGAATTATGGTGCTGGCTAAGAATATTGAAAATACTCCCACATTGCCAGAAGAATAAATAAATGTGTGTTGGAAGAAGCCAAACCAGGCTGCTTCTTAGAAGTAAAGGATGACAAGGCTTCATCTAATGTACTTTGGGCATGTTATCAAGAGAGACCAATCCATGGAAAAGGGCTTGATCAAGTAGAATGAAAAATAGGAAGAGTCTCAATTAGCTGGATTGACACAGAGGCTGCAACAATGGGCTCAGATATAACAATTTTGAGGAATATGCAAAATCAATAGCTTCCTTCTTTTGTGCATAAGATCACTAAGAGTTGGAGCAGATTTGATGCTACTTGACAATAACAACATAGATAACTAAATATACAAAGTAAAGCCCTGCTGAACATGCTTATCAGATAATATGACACTGTGCTAAGGAGCCCTGGTGGCACAGAAGATTATATCTTGGGATGTTAATTGCAAGGTCAACAACTCAAGTCCAACAGTTATCCCAATGCAGAAAGAGGAGCTTTCTACACCTGTGAAGAGATACCGCCTTGGAAACCCCCAGGAAGAGTGGCTCCCTGTCCTACAGGTTCCCTGTGAGACTTGATGACCATGAGTTTGGCTGGTTTGGGACACTGGGTTGGTTACATCCTGACAGGTTCTTTAGCTTTACTCATCCCTTCCTATTTTCTGCTCACTCCATTTGTTGATGCTGTCAGTCAAACATATGTGTAAATATACCAATTTCAATTTCAAATTTCTTGCAGTCCCAAAGGAAGGAGTCAACCAACGAAAATAAACAAGCTACCGCGGTAACAACATTTCAACATATCTCTAAAAGTTTGAAACCAAATAAACTCCTTTCCCATCTTGAAAGATCTGACTCTCCGCACATCTCATCCCAGAGTGGAACTGAACAGGTGTTGTTTGAAATGCCTGAGGTGGATTAAACTGTATTGTCAACTACTGAATGTGATGTCTGCACAAAGCAAGACAAAAGTCCTTTGAACTACAGGCTTTCAGTTGAAGGACTGTGGCACATTTACTACATTATAACAACTTTGATGAGTCTTTGGAAGGAACTTGATGTTGGTGAGGACTCTCACAGACACTTTAATAGTATGCAGTAGGCCACAGAGGCTCAGTTCAACAGTAGCTGAGGATGGTGGCCTCAAAGATCACCATGAACCCCAACTATATTCTGTAAAGTGTTTGAAATTTTGGGGAAAAAATGTATAAAGTTAAGAAAAATCATGATACACTTCCCAAGCATGTCAGGGATGTAAATATTTTCTTCAGTAGGTTTCTTGCTATTGAGTATGTGTGTCTAAGGATTGCTTCAACCACCATTATACACAGATGTGGCTTTGTCTTGAACTCAGCAGAGGAGTGAAATTGGAGCTTGTGGATCTTGAATGCTCAGCTTCCTTTCGAGTCACAGTCTCACAACTGAGTACATATTTCAAATTCCAACAATCTTTGTGAATGAACAAATTACAATGCTTTGATTGTGGGGTATTTAATTAAATTTCTTAGAATCCAGCCTCCATTAGCATAGGAGTACTATTATTATTCTCTTTTAAGTTGACTGGGTGACTAATGCCGTGTCACCTTCTGGGGACATCACTGCGTATTGCCATTTTGGGGTTTTCTAGAGCTTTCCCTTTCCCTCCACTTCCCTCCCTCATCCCCTGACTGGATTTCTCACTTGCTTGGCCAAGGGAGGGTTCAAGGACACAGGATCCGTAAGGTCACATGCACGTGGTTATGGTTTAATTTTATGATATACTGCTAGTCACGTGCACACCATTTTTTCTGAACGATTACTTCTTTCTTCCAAATATTCTACTGCTTAGATGCTTTTTTATGTTAATTCACTGTGCATCCATTTCTCAGTTATTCATAGCAAAGAAGTTTTTTTCTCCAAGAGAAGAAGGGTACCATCTAACTATACCTGTAAGTTAGAGAGTTAACTATTCTTACACTTTTATTTGACACAGTAATCCTAGCAAATACCATGAGGAAAAAACCTAGTGCTAACCTAAATTAAATGAAGAACAATGTGGCACCAATATTGGAGGAAAGCATATTCATAGCCAGCAACATGCAGATGACAACCTCGTTTGCTGTGAATTAGGAAGACTTGACACACTTCCTGATGAAGATTAAGGATTGCAGCCTACAGTATGGGTTATAACTCAATGTAAAGAAGAGCCAAATCTTCACCACTAGGCGAATTAATAACATCACAACAAACGGAGAAGAGATTGAACTTGTCAAGGATTTCATCTGGTTTGGATCCACAATGAAGACTTCTGGAAGCAGCAGTCAGATCAACTGACACATCACTTTGAGTGAACCCGCTGCACAAAACCTCTGCAAAGTGTTGAAAAGCAAGGATTTTACTTTGATGACTGAGATTCACCTGATCCAAGTCATGGTCTGGTCAGTCACCTCACATGCATGTGAATGTTAGCCATTGAATAAGGAAGACTGAAGACAATTGATTCATTTGACGTCTGGTGCTGGCAGAGAATATTATCAAAGAGCAAACTAATCTATTTTGGAAGAAAGACAGCCAAAAGTTCCTTGGAGACGTGATGGTGAGTCTTCGTCTCACATGCTTGGGACGTATTTTCGGTCCTTGGAGAAGAGCATCATGCTTGGTAAATGGGAGGGGTAGTGAAAAAGAGGCAGACCCTCAACCAGATGGACTGACACCAGGGTTCCAACGATGGGCGCAGTATAAGAATTGTGAGGACGGCCCAGGACCAGGCACTATTGACTTCTGGTGACCAGTAGGGTTGAACAGTGAGTTGGAATGGACCGGACAGTCCCCTAACCAAATCAAGTGATAGGTCAACTGTCTTTCCTGTGCTTCTCTCATGCTCTCATCCTTTTCTTCCATCTCTGACTTCTTGGGACACCTAACATCTGATATATATGTAATTTTTTCTTCAATGCTGTGTTTTTCTAAAGCTCTGTTTACTTCTCACTATTTTCACAGTTTTTCTACCTACCTTCCCAGCCTCTTGCTTCATGCCAAGAATGAGCAAAGATCTTGAAGAAAAGAGTAGCACCGGGCATTTAGGCTTGCATGGAGGATAGTTTATTCTCTGCAGGCCCTGGTCTTTCAAATCTGTGGTACCTCAGAAGAAAAAAAAAAGAAACGTAAAAAAAAAAACCCAAAAAACCTGAGGTCTTTTAAAAAGACTTTTTAAAAAGTAAATCTACTTTTTTATGAATTTCTCCATTATAGTCAGAACAGAAATCTCTTTACATAATTTAGTTATACAATTTTCAAAAGGATTTAAGAAACAAGTGTTCATTTCCCAGATGTCCAATTATTTTGGTTAAGGCTATGCCATTCAATTATGAGCTAAAATACCCAGGACTCTTTAACATGTTCTCATATACCTTTTGCATAATTTTTGGTATCTTAAAACAGGACATTCTCTTGTAAAATTTCTCCTGGGAAAGAAGTGACCTTTTGGGTCTCCTTGTATTTCCAAAGCCCGTGTCTCATGTACTGCATGCTGGTGACTTTAAGTATATTAGAAGAGTGGATATTTACCTAATTATTTTCATGCAGAACTCCAGAAAGATAATCATGGCTATATATAAAATATCTTTAAGGTAACACATAACTTTGTTACCTGAATTTTACTCCAAGTAATAAATTTCTTCAGCATGATTTCTCAGAAATTTTAATGTGCTACTGTTATTTTTATAAAGGGTATATAACATGCAGTGTTCCTCAAGCTTATATAACCAAAGAACCCTTTCTATATAGTGTATGAAATATTGAAATCGAGGGAAAAGCTTTGGAAACATTTTTAATATCACATACACTGTAAGTACTTAGAATCAGTTAATTAATCAGAAAAGTCATATAAGAGCCTAAACTATCTTTCAAGTATTTAAGGGGTCACTTTTGTTATCAAAACTTTAGGAAGTAAAAATATTTACTGTCAAGTGAATGTTTCTCATCTGTTAGTCTTATTTTAATTTATTAGTATTGTGAAAATGCAACACCACTGCCAATCATAACCATTGAAGAGATGCTAGTTTCCTTCATGTCACATGATTTCTTTGCAGCCAGGCAATACCTCTGTGAAATACATGATAGGCACCATTTATTGATCTATGACATCTTATTTGTAAAGTTTTATAGACATACTTTTGGGGGGTTTGTTTATTTAGTTATTTTTGTCGCCAATGGAATATATGTTGAATCACTGAGCATTTTTAATTTAGAAGCTTTTATTTTTTTATTTTGGGGGTATATTTAATTTTCTAGCATTTGAAATGTTTCTTTTTATTATGGTGTGTGGTAAATAGTGTAGGACACATTGTGCCAGTAGATTCTGGTGGGATGAGCATTGAAAAATGAAATATATCTTAGTCAGTTTATAATATTGAGTAAACCTTTTAGCATCATAGGGCAACACATAAGACACCCTGTATGGCTGTGCACTGTTAATATGTGCTTCTTAGTAACCGCATTTCTTGCATCACTTTCTACAAGTAACTGATTTCCAGTCTGTCAGACCATGCATCATTTGCTTACAGACTTCCTTCTGTTTATATGGGTATGGAACCCCCCACCCCCCAATACCAGTACCTACTCTACATGGGTGGCAAAAGACTGTGCAAAAAAACCCAGAGGCTGGAAATGTAAGGGGGCCTTATATGTGGTGCAAGAGTAAAGATGAGAAAATTGAGGTTGAAAACATTAAGTAACTTTTCAAGGTTATAGAAGTATTAAGTGGCAAAGATAGGATTTGACTTTAATATTATTTAATTCTAAAACAAACAGATAATAAGATTTTTATAGTACTAGATTAAGAAGAAAGGAAAAATAATGTGATAGATTTGGGGGAAGAAAACACCCAACAAACTACACTGATGATTAGATAAAATTCCAATTCTCTTTAGTGCCCCAAGAGAAAGAAATTCCAAGAAGAAAGTAATGGATTTCTTGATAGCCATTATATATGATGACACCTTCCAAACCCACAGCTGTCAAATCAATGCCAATTCATAGCAACAGAGTAGAACTTCCCCTGGGAGTTTCCAAGGCTGTAACTCTTCACAGGAGTAAAAAGCTCCCCCCTTCTCCTGCCTACGATACATTAGCGGCAACAATTCAATAGCTTGTCGTACGTGCGCGACACAGTTCTAAATGATCTACATATACATATTATGTTCAATGATTAAAATGGTTTTCTCCTTCACAATAAATTAATGATACAGACACTAAGTATTTTTTTCCATGAAGATCCTGAGGCATACATAATTTCAGTGACCCTATTAATGTCAATCACCTGCCTAGTGACTCCAAACCGGGTGAAGGAAAGAAACGATTCTTCGTCATCATTGTACTGCATTGGAGCTGTAGCGTATCCTAGAAGGCTGGGGGAAAGAGGGGTGTGCTAGGAAACAAACATCACTTAAATTCGATGACTTTTTACATTTTCTCATTTAAAGACCCATAAAAGATTGATGACAAGAGCTAAGCAATTATATTGCTTTGTATGATTGTTACGGCTAAATAATAAATGGTATGGGATCTAGATAGAATTAATCACAAGAAAATAGTAAAAAAAAAAATGTCCCTAGAGCAGATTTTGTAATCTTTTACTCTGGCAAAATTGCAATAAACTCCTCAAAGATAATACACATAATTAATTTCTAACACTGTTATGCATAGGGTTCATTTGAAAACAGCAAGTTTGTGAGTGGAAAAATAAGTTTATAGCCATTGAAGTGGCAGCATAGTGCCTTTTGCATTGATAGCTGGGCAAACGTTTTCCCTCATCACCACATCCTCTCAGCCTACTCCTACAGATGGACTAAGGAACAGGAAAGCGCTTTGACTAAAATGTATGTAATCCCTAAAAAGTGTGCAAATCAATGCTTTAATATTTCAGTTGGATCTTTGTATAACTAAAAGAGTCTATTAAAATACTCCACACATGCACAGATATAAGACAAGATTACTCCTCAGACTCACTTCTGAGAAAGGTTTTGGGTAAACTTTGTTCCTGTTTCCAGTTGCTGCGTTCCCTATGGATGGATCATGCAACTCCATCAATTGCCATATGACTTGCAGTGCCTGTCCGTGGGATGAATATACTTTCCCCAACCTATCAACAATGAGTGTAGCTGTTTGACATGGGGGTAAAAAGAAGTGCGCCACATTTACACAGAAGCCACACGTGCCATTGAGTGACTTCTTCACTGAAATGTATGTCATTCATGGTCTAGGGCACTGATTCCAAGTCAGTGCGTTTGCTTTCATTTATTTTTCATTTTTGTATGGGAGCCCTGGTGGCCTGGTGGTGTAATGATTATGCATGGGGCTGCGGTCTGCATGGTTGGCTGTTCAAAACCACCAGGTGCTCTTTGGGCGAAAGAGTGGGCTTTCTTCTGGAAGCAGTTACAGTCTCAGAAGCCCACCAGGGATCGCTGTGAGTCAGCATTGACTCCGTGGCAGTGAGTTAGCTTTATTTTTTTGGTATTGATCTCAAGATAAAGAAGATATGGAATGACAGTGATACATAATACGAATAAAATATTAACCCTGCTGCTGTACATAATGGAAATCGTAATGTTTGTTACTGCAACAAAACCCACCTCAAATGGACTGATACAGAGTTACCTTACACAGAGCCTTATGAATTATTATTTGGTGGGGTGCTGCTTTAGTTAATTTAAGGGAGAAAGTGTTGTTCTGAAAAAAAACAATAAAGCAAAAAACTCAATCAAGGGCTAATTCATTTCTAAGGTTCTTTTCTGGGCACTGATTTAAAAGCAAGCACAAAAAATCAACGTACATTTAGTAACTATTCCTATGGGTATGAACTCTCACTTGAAAACGGTAGATATCATTGCAACTTTGAATTTTGAAACATTTACAGGTCACTGTAAACAGCAACACATTAGTGATAATTTTGTTAAAATGAAATATATTTGTTAAAATTACTTCCACACACATCTAATCAGATAAAGGGAATATTAATTTTCAAAACTATCACCATCAATGCCATAGTTTGACATTTTAAAGAGGTGAAAGAGGCAGAAAAAGAAATACAAAGGATTGGTATAGTGGATAGGCTAAGAAATGAGAGATGTACATTATGGAAGAGTTGATACTTTATTTCTTTAACAGGGTTCCTTTTTGCACGGTGAAATGCAGTGCTAGTACAGTCAGTTATCCAGCTGCTAAGAATTAAAAGATGGCCCATAGTTGAACCATTTAAGCCTTCTCTTGGTCGCATAACAAAAGAAACAGAACAATAGAACGCACGTCCCTCAAGTTGACTCTGGCTCTGAGCGACTCTGTACAGCGTCTTCTAGGCAGTAAATCCTACAGAAGCCGATGGCCTCGCCTTTCTCCCCTCGAGTGGCAGGAGGGTTTGAACAGGCAAACTTGTGCTTATCAGTGCAATGCTTACCGGACAGGGCCTCCAGGACTCAGAACCACCGTCTACCACCTTAAAACTAGAAAATTTTAGGAAATACATGAAAATAATCCAGTGTATATATAGGATCTGACACATTAATGTAGCAATGAATACAAATTTAAAATCGCAAATTAGATACAATAATACATTGATTTAGAAATCATTTTCACTTGCATAATTCATGAAAAGCATTATTCTAATTCTTGATATATCCTCAACAGTAGTGTAATTATCCCTAGAATAATTTTCCAAATCATTTAACAGTGTTGATTTCTATAATACAATATATTTCCTGCTTTCTAAGTTTTTAAGATATAGCATTCTTTTAATCTAAGGTGATTTCCCCCCCCCCACCCACTATCGTCATTTTAACTGAGTAGTAATGGTTTATTAAATGAAATATAGGTATTTTTAATAATCCTGTTAAGTGTGTGGATTATTGTAAGAAAGATATATTTTTCTTTTTAACAGAGTTATTTTAATGAATACATTTAGGAATCAGTCAGCTTCCAGACCAGGGTAGTGACCTAAGCTTTGATAGTGACTCAGCCAGGGGCTTTTATGAGGTTAGCATGCTCTATAAGCCAAACAAACAGTCTTTTAACCAATGTGTGCCAACAGGTATTCACACCTATCGATATCAGCCAAGACAAATGGCCAAGACTTACCAGCAAGAAAGAGAGAGAGAGAGAGTGTGAGTGCCACTCTGTTGCAGGGGCCAAGAAGCTCAACCCTCTGGGCTCTCAGCTGGATTTTTGTACAATGTCTTTTGTGGGTGTAGCTATAGGTGTAGTCAGGGGTGATCAGTCTGATAAGGGGTGCAGCCTCAGTGTTTGGTCACACAGTCTAGGATTCTGGCCAGTTTCGGTTTCCTTGTCAGCCATTTTGTTGTTTACTTCTTTATTCTTGGTGGCCTTCTTGTCAGCCATTGCATTGTCCCTGGTTACTACATTTTGTATGATCTATTCACTGAATTATCAGTGTCATGACTGAAACATGTTGGAAAGATTTGTCAAAACCAAGGTGGCTCATTGTGTCTTAAAACAAATAGCCATCTAATGAAGTACCCAACTAAATCCACAGGGAAGAAACTCACAAGCCTGGGTAATCCACAGATTATAAATGATAAAAGCCAAATCCAAAGGATGGAATGGTATCAGTGCTTAAATTGTGAACATCCCAAATACAGAAGGCTATGGATTACAGTGGAAGCCCCCAATATATTTCCAGGGTTCTCACATGCATTGCCTTTAGTGAATCTCCTCTGATCATAATCAAACAGAAAGCATTGTAAAGTTGATTATGACAGATGTAGTTAGGTTAAAATGCAATAATGTATCCTTTTATCTCTGTGTTAGTCCATTTTAAAGTTGTTTAATTTTTTAATATTTTAATATTTGATTGAGGTTCTCCTATATTTTGTATAGTCATTATTGCTGGTTTTTATTTGTGTTGTGTGAGTTTGCATTATTGGGTTTTTTGTCTGATTTTCTGCATACAAAACCAGGATACGTGGTTCTATAGAGACAGAA
>NW_022111368.1:36899679-36965216 GCF_000313985.2 Echinops telfairi
TTATATGTAGATCCCTGTGATCAATTCCCCCTTCCTACGGGGCCCGCCCCCCCACCCTTCCCTCCTGGTATCGCCACTGTCATCCCTGGTCCTGATAGATATTTATTTTTTAACAAGATCAACTTCTGTCTTTTAAGTACTATTCGCAGAGACAGAAATTGACCATATTTTTAAAAGTACAATTTCAAAGTCATACTTCAAAGACAGGAATTGACTGTGTTTTAAAAAAGTAGTATCAAAGACAGCAATTGACACTATAAAAAAATAAATACTCATTAAGAATCCTGAAGATTCTGGATCATGTCCAGTCTTTGGAAATAGCATTTCACAGAGGGTTAGGAACTACAGAGCAGTGGAAACAGGAAGCACTGAGGGAAGAGGAATAAGTGATGTACATTGAGAGGGTTGAACAGGATGGATGGGCTGAAGTAAAATGCATATAAATCTTTGACTGTAACACTCATAATCAACTCCATAAATCTGCATCCAAATCACAATAAAAAGTTGGGGGGAAAGGAAAATTGACTTTCATAATTTTGGTCTTCTGTATGTCAACTTCACTGCTTTACAAATTCCATAACTACATTTCACCCTTTCAAAATTGAGATGCAAATTCTCCACATTAGATTTTTTATATATAAACTCTTCTCTTTATATGTTAAAGATTATTAATGATGATTTAAAGCTCAGCATTTTCTCCAGTGATTGAATATTGCTGCAATAATCAAACATAAATTTCCTGGATTTGGAGATATAAATTAAATGAAAATGGGTGATTCTTACTTTCACTACATATAATCATCTATTATGAATCTTCATTTAATGTCTCAGACCCACTATAGCAGTGCTTATATACTAAACTTCCTAAATAAAGATTTTTTAAAACACAGGGGTAAATTAAAACTGATGAACTTTAATTTTTCTTAGTATTAATCTCATGAAAAACATAAAGGGACTCATTTTGCAAAAGTTTAGATTGTCGTGGCATAACACACACACACACACACACACACAAATTTACTCCCATCAAACTTATTCCAACTCAGAGTAATCCTATAGGGCAAAATAGAACTGCCCTTTCTGGTTTCTAAGACTTTAACTCTTTACAGTAGAAGACAGCCTGGTCTTTCTCCACTTGGAGCACCTGGAGGGTGAACTGCTGACCTACGGCCTGAAATGGAATTTATTTTTCTTTTTGTGACTGTACCATTGGCTTATGCATCTATATAGCCACATTGTCATTGCATAGTTACAGAAATCTATTCATTACACTGCTTCCCATTTTAGAAGTTCTATAACCATAAAGTTGCACTCTCTTACAATAAATTATGCTGATTATGTCTCCTTTCTTTTGCACTTGTAGTGGTCACAAATTTTATTTCTTGGCTGCAATAATTTAATATAAAATTATTTTGTGGCATATTTATGCTAGACTTTCCAAATTAGCATTTAAATATTTGTTTTAGTTTTGTGATGCAAAATTGGACCTATAGTGATTTATTATATGTGTTAGTCCAGGTAGACTAGAGAAACAAATTCATAAACATGCATATGTATATGAGAGAATTTATATCAAAGAGAAATTATACATTAAGAAAACATCCCAGTCCAGATCAAGTCCATAAATCCGAGATTAGCCCATATGTCTGATACCAATCTATAAAGTTTACCAATTTTACCACTTTACCAATCTATCAGTATCTTAAGATTCACAAAACATATGCAATGATGCCAAATGCAGGAAGATCACAGGCCAGTGGGTGGAAAGTCTTGTGGATCTAGTGGTAGTGGAAGCATCTCAGTGCTGACAGGGGCCTCCAGATGGCTCTGTCAGCTCCAGGGCTCTAGTGTAGCTCCATGTGTCTTGTCCACAGTAATGTCTCTCAGGGAGTGAGTGTGTGTCCCACCTCTAGTGAGCTATTTGTCTTCTTTGCACCTCCAAATGAGGTCATCAAGCTGTTACCTGAATGACAGGATAAACTCCACTCCTTCACTCTTAATAAGTCTCAAATTGTCAGCAGGTTATGTACTACCACATTGTACCCTAGCCCAACAAGGATATTTTCAACCATTTTTGTTTGTGTGATATAAAATTCCAGGAGGATGCTTCTGACATATAATATCATCCATTCATCATGGATAAAGATGGGAACTTTTAGAAAATTCTTATGTGTCTCACTGTTGATCCAAGTTATGCAAATGATAATTTCATTTAAATGTGCATTTCTATAAAATTTTAAGCACATATTTACATAATTATAAACTCAAATAATAAAAATAATGAATGAAACTACAAACCAATAAATTTATAATAACTATATTAATATAATGGATGTTATTGTTTTTCTGAAACAAAATTGGTGATCTTTAATTTACTAATAAAATGTATATGCATATTTTTTAGCTCACTAGGAGATTGCATGATTATTTTGATTTTTGATCTTGGAGGGCCAATAATTAAAGCATCTTCAAAAATAAAATTTTACTCTTTAATTTATTGATTATTGTATGTTTAGTCACTAATGCATCATTTTGATTGGTAAGTCAATTTTCTGTCATATCCCCAAATATAACATTGCAATAAAATCACCTTTAACAGAAAATTGCTTGCTTTGTTCTTTTAAGTTATCTAGTGACTAAAATTTCTGCTAAAAAATATTGGATTGAATTGATTTTGTTTTATCTTTTTGGATTTGGATTTGCATTTGCTTTTGTCTGAGCAGTGTTGATTGCAATTTGGTCCTTTCTTAAGATTGTATTTTCTTAGAGGTTTTCTTAGGAATGACTGCCGATTTTTATCAAATTCCTTTTAGGTACTATCAAAATGGGATGAGGGGGCTTCATCAGAAGTTTGAACTGTTAAATACAAAGTCGATGATCTGAAATGCAAACTTGCACCTAATTTATAATTTTAAAAATTGTAATATATGTTTGTGCTTTTATCATACTTGTATATTTACAGTGATTTACAGTCTCCAAAATGTTAGCAGACAGTTGTTTCCTGTTCCATAGGGTCTTTATGTGTGAGAATTGACATGCTGGTGATAGTTGATGTCTAAACAAGAAAGGCTAACAAAGGGACTGACATCATCACAGCAGTGACTTTGAGGATCGTGCAGAACCAAGCAGTGCTCCGTTCTAGTTTGTGCAGAGTCCCCGAGTCTGTTTTAAGAGTCTTACACAAGACCATACTTCAGGAGAACCTGGGTTATATGAAGAAAAATGTGGTTTCAGAATTAGAGGAAGCCTTAGTAACCATTCATGATGGGCGGATTATGTAACCCAGCTTGCTGAGGATGAGGAGGAGCTGAGCACTTGCTGCTGAAGATGAAGGATCTCCTCCTTCCGTCTGGTTGACAGACAACTCAGTGTAAAGGAAACCCAACCTCACAAATGGGCCAAGAGGGAACATCATAATTAAGGGCGAAAAAATTGATGTTGTCAAAGACTTCATCTGGCTTGGACTCACCACGATCAATGCTCATGGAAACAGCAGTCGAGAGATTAAACTGTGTAGTGCATTGGGTAAATCTGTTGACAAGACATTTAAAGTGTTGAAAAGTGTAAAATCCATTGGCTTTAAGTGTATCCACAAATATGTGCAACCATCATATCATCAATTTTAAAACATTTTCATTATCTTAAGAAAGAAACCTGTACATTTTAGCTAGCATCTTATAGTTACATCATCCTCAGCTCTTGGCAAATTCTCTCTTCTTTGATTACTTGACACAGCTCATATAAATGAGATTCGTGAACTGACCTGTGTGTCCAACTTTATTTTGACTTATGTGTTCATTCTTTTACGTGGGCAGTGTCGCTTACTGTAACCAATTGCCAAATTTGGTGGCTTAAAACAACAGAAACTTACTCTTGGAGTTATGAGGGTTAAAAATCCAAATTCAGAGGATCGCAAGGTTCAGAATCATGCTCGCTTCCACGATGAGAATAAGACTTTACCTTGTATCTTCCAATTTCTGGCAATCCTAGGCATTCCTTAACTTGTGATAATAGCACTCATGTCTTTCTTCATGGCCTTATGTTGTTATTCCAGGTCTATTGCCTTCCTTTATGTATGTGAGTCATACCTGATTAGGACGTATCCTACTCTTGTATGCTATGTTATCGTGTGTGTCCTTTAGTTGATTCTAATTTGTTGCTACCTTATAGGACAGAAGAAAACTGCCCCATTGGGTTTTCTAGACTGTAATCTTCATGGGAATAGATCACCAGTTCTTTTCTCATGCATGTTTAAACTCTCAAGCTGTCATCTGTACAGTAAACGTTGAAGCATATTACAGTTACTCTTGACTGTCCTTGAGTTACCCTTGGCTCATGGAAAACTATGGACAATGAGTTCAAGCTGTTTTCATCTAGAATTTTTGTTAGCTAGATGGTTCATCTTAGTTTGGAAACTCTGCTGAAACTTGTTCAGCATCATAGTAACATGCAACATTATCTGACTGATAAGTGGCAGCTGCACTAAGATTCACTGGCTGGGAATTAAGCTTGGGTTTCCCAAACAGAAAGAGGAAATTCTAGGACTAAATCAGCACTCCCTTCACACTTTGAATATTTGAAGTTTTTATTTGGAGAATTTCAATGTATCTTTTATTGTTTATGTGTTTAGTATTCTTTCCAAGAATCCATAAACAAACCTGACATTATACCTGTTTTTCTTATGCTTTCTTCTAAGAAGGTTATAATTTCGGCTCTTCTGTACCTTATCCATCTTGTGTGTAGTGCTAGGTAAAAGTCTTTGTGTTGTTGTTGTGTATTTGCATGGAGTGCTCTAGTTTGCCCAGCATCATTCCCTCATGCAACACTGCCTCCACTGAAGGCAGATAATAAACACATAGGTCTATTTCTAATTCCTCGCCTCTATTAAATATATCTGTATGTAGTCTGTTAGGTATCTCACAGTCATGACTTGTATATTTTTAAATAGTCATATCAGTCTTCTTATTTTGTTCTTACTTTTTAATACTGTTCAGTTATATTGAATACCTTGAATTACTGTTTCAGTTTTAGAATCAGCATATGCCATTTTTGATAGTCCACTGGGATTCAGAGTGTGACTTTAACGGTAGATCACTTAGGAATGTTATCATCTTAGCAATATAAAGTCTTTTGACCTTGAAAATGGATTAATTTCCCATTTATTTATAGCTTTTGCATTTTAATATTGTTTTAAGATGTCTATAATTTAAATTGTACAGTCCTTTTAGTAAACTAAAATATTTCTCAGTATTTTATTTATTTTGAAATTATTGTTTGTTAAGCATGAGGCTTTCTACTCCCATAAAGATCTGTATCCTCAGAAGCCTGCAGGGGCAGTTCTGTGCTTTCCACCAGCTGTCAACGTGGACAAATGGCGTTAAGTTTGAGGAAGAAAGCATGTCGGCAGTCCATTTTCTTCTATCCTACTCTTTCGCTAATTCCACGGTGCCTACTACTGTTGTTGTTTTATTTCTTTTTATTTTCATTATTCCTCTTTTTTTTAATGTTCTTATGCTCATGCCTCTGCTCCTATCATAACCTAGTTTAAATATAGGCACACTTATGTACTGCCTAATAATGAAAAAATGTGTTTAAATTTTGTAAAACTCATAGTTTGTCGATTAAAAGTAATACAAGTTGGGGTGGCATACTCAGACCACTCTTTCAGAACTGAGACACTTCACCCAGTTGTTCATGATTCACAGCTGAATCCCTTTGCATTCTTGGTTCTCGGAACCAGGCAGCCATCTGGTCTAGTGAGTGGATAGCATGCAACAGGGCTTTGAACTGAGAGCCTGATGAACAATCTGTATTTTAATAACATCTATAAGAATTATCTGATAAGCTTTTGAATATGTACATCCTGATCCTGCATATCTGGGGTAGAAATGCAAATTCTCCGCAGGGGCTCGAACCAGATCCAATTGGTTTGAAGCCCTGCTATACTGATACAAAGTCCTATGGGATCAACTTCTCCATGTGAGCCGTCCTGTTTTCTCTCCTGACAGGCTCTACTCCTTGGAGCACTTCCCTAGGAAATCTCTTTCAGGCAACTCTTCAGCTCAGGATCTATTTCCGGGATAACCCGATTTACAACAGTAAGATGGGCACAGTGAGAATGCCTTCCACTTAAAGCTATTTTGAGTAAATGATAACGCTGTAGACATATATTGCTTGTAACATAGACAATTAATAAATGGGAAATATTATTTTATTAGATCTTATAAAAAGGCATTCTCTATGTTCTTAGACTTTGGGCTGAGATTGCAAAGACCAAATAATCACTGAAGATTGTGCATATATTCTAAGATGCAGAGGAACTAATGAACCCCTCAACTTCCTAGATATATACAGAACGTGCCACCCAAGAACAGTACAGTGTACATTATTTTCTAATGCACATGGAATATTTTTTTGATTAGACTGTAAGACAGCTAGTGGTCCTCAACCTGTGTTCTCAACCTTTGGGGGTTGAACGACCCTTTGAGAGGGATCACTCGATTCAGAACAGTAGCAAAACTACAGTGATGAAGTAGCAATGGAAATAATGTTATGGCTGGGGATGTCACCACAACATGAGGAGTTGTACGAAAGGGTTGCAACATTAGGAAGGTTGGGAACCACAGCTGCAAAGTCTCTGAGTGGGTGTTCCCTCAGTTCTCGGCTTCGCATGGTGAAAGAATGCACATCGAAGACCACTTTGTAATCCAAGCGGGTTTTTATGAAGGAAGGGACCAGCTACAGGTTTTATAGTTTCAAAGGGGATCACAACTGGGCAGAAGCAACCTCGTGGAAGAGAGCGCCCACACGTGAGGAACTAGGGGAGCAGGGATTCCCAGGGACCAAGAGACTTAGGGTCAGGAGGTCGCAGAGGCCAAGGAGCGAGGGGGCCAGCGGGTGGGGCAAGATTGAAGGGGCAAAAAAAAAGAAGAGTGAAGGGGCAAGAGATGCATGGGCCCGAGTAGACCCGGAGTAGACCCAAGGGGGCACGGCCAGGCAGCGCACATGAGCCTCTAACCTCCCACCTCCTCTGACCCGGAGCAGAGAAGGGAGAGTAAGAGCAGCAGTGTAGCTAGGAGCCAGGTAAGAGAGAGGAGCCTTCCCACAGCCAGGGTATTTCAAACCTCTGGCAGGGGAGCATGGTTGATTGTACTGGTTGACCCCATTTGCTGGGTTAAGCCCACCTGGGTGAGCTCATGGCCTGTGCCTAATTTGGACCACCCAAGTGTACCTCCCACCTTGCTCAGGGGCTTGAGTATGAGCATGCTCAGCTTGGGGTCTTTATAGGTGTCTAATGGTTGCCTGATTTCTTCTGAACTAACTCTATGGGGTCCCACACAGGCCTGGGAGGGACAACCCCCGACTCTAAATCTAGATACCTAAAATGTTCCCACTGAAGGAGTGTGGACCCAAATCTTTGGGGTACTGGGTGATGACATCTCTGGCTGCTTCCTGCTGATGAAAGGGACATGATGTGGAGCTCAGGGGTCCACACCCTTCTTACTCTGTTGGGAGGGCTTGTCCACTTAGGGGCCCACAGTGGATGAGGTTGGGGTGATCCAGGAGCTGGTGATCCTGGGGTTGGCACTCTTGGCTTAGGGTCATTGGTGACCTGACGACACTGAAAGAGATAAAAACAGGTGAACAATTTAGATAAGGCTGGAACAATGCTGTGAGGTAGCAGTGAACTTGGAACTGTGGGCGTCACTGGAAGATTGGAAGAAGAAGTCTTAGGACTGAAGGCATGGGTGCCAATTAAACACAGGAATTGTGTGAAAACATTTACTAGCTTAAAGACTGTTGTGGGTCTGAGGTGAGGTTTTCTCTGGAGCACTTATCTGTCTTGGGGTGTCAGTGAAACAGCATCTTAAGATCGTCCAACAGTTCACAGGAATACATATTTGTTTTCTCTGCTTCTGAGGGGTCTGGTTGTGTTAGCTTCCATGGTTTCCCCCATGAATAGTGGACCCACACTCTGCCCTGGATCTTTCACAGCAGTGGGGTAGAGAGAATCACTGTAAGAGACCCTTCTACACTGGCCAAGTCCCATCTTTCCAGGTTTTTATAAGAACTTGGTCTCCAGGCAGGCACAAGAGTGGTAGCTTTTCCTCCCCCTGGCCTTGATGACCCCATACTGATGGAATGGCTCCTGGCATTGGGCTACCCTTATAGCATATTTCTGTGCTAAAGCTACCTCAGATGCTATAGCTGGCTCTGTTACAAGGAAAGTTTGACAACATAAAACTTCATAGGGGCTTAAATACATAGGTCACCCCCGGGCAATTCTGAGCCATAACAGTGCTATTGGCAGTGCATCTTTGCAGTGTATCTGAGTTTCTTGTGTCCGTTTCCTGAGGATTAGCTTTAAGTGTTGGTTAATTCTCTCTACCTGTTCCCAAGGACTGTGGCCTCCTGGCACAGTGGAGATGATAGGTTATTCCTAAGTGCTGAGGAACTGCCTGAGTGATTTGGAAGATGAAAGTAGGTCCGTTATCCCTCTGCAGTGATTTGGGAAGCCCAAATCGAGGAATTATTTCCTGAAGTAAACTTTTAGACACTTTGTGAACCTTCTTAATGTGGAGGGGATATGCTTCAATCCACCGGTAAAGCTATTTATGAATGCTAGAAGATACTTGACTCCTTGGATGGTTGGAACCTGGGTGGAATCTATGTGCCAGTCTCCTCAGGGTATGATCCTTGTGCTGAGCAAGGTGACTTCTAAGCACCCCTTGGGGACTGCTGCTCTGGCAGGTGGGACAGTAAGAGGTTATTGACTTGAGAGTTGAGGTTAACTTGGCCTCACAGAACTGTTGAGTGAGCAGAGACAAATAGGGTTTGTAGCTAAGATGGGTGGCATCGTGGAAAGCATTTACAACTGTCCCCTGCAGCCTTTGTGGAAGAGGAGTTTGTTGTTTATCTCCCAACATCCGTCAGGCCAAAGGCAGAATTCCCGAGTTTTAGCCTGTTCTGCTTCTTCTTGAGAGTAATCTGGAAGAGAAGGCTGGTTTGGGGGACTTCAGGCATTAATGGAGGCTAGGGAGTTTGTGCCCAGGGCTGCCTGTCTGACTGCCAGGTCAGCTGCTCAGTTGTCCACAGCGACTTCTGAGTCGTCCTTCTGGTGCCCTCGGCAGTGCACTACTGTCACTTCAGCAGGTTTGGGGCAGCTTCTAAGAGTGGCCTGATTTGGTCCCTGTACTTAATGGGGCCTCCCTGAGAGGTTAAATATCATCTTTCCTGCCAGATTGAAGAGTGTGTAAAGAGAACTAAAAACCTATATTTGGCATCAGTGTACAGTGTTAATCTCTTTCCCTCTGCTACCTCGAGGCCCCTTAGCAAAGCTATGAGATCAGCCAGCACCACTGAAGTACTGGGGGCCGGGGATTGGCTTCAATGACTTGGTTGAGGAAAACAATGGCATAACCGGCCTTGCACACTCTATCAGACACAACGCTGCTCCCGTCAAAGAACTAGACACAGTCTACCAGTACAAGCAGTTGGGCTTTAAGGTCTGGCTGAGACAGGTTATTAGTAGATAGTAACTCAAGGCAGGAATGGAGGGGCTCAGAGTCCTCCCCATGGTCAGGGTGTAATGTAGCTAGTTGTGGGTATTACACGTCTGGACAGTGACATCAGGGTTCTGTATAATAAGGATTTGGTACTTTAATGGACAGCTGTCAGAAAGGCTGTTATGGCTTGGCTTGTAGCACTTTGGAGATCTAATGGTTAGTCAGGACCTCTACATTCCTCCTATGGTGATCTTAACTGCTTCTTGGACTAAGAAGGCCACTGCAGCTATTGCGCATAGGCAAGGTATCCCGACAGCTGAGGTAAGGAACATTTGGAAAGCTATAGTGGGCCTAGGATGAGGCCCTATAGCTATGTAGGTGTGTAGCTTAGATAATACACCTCCACCCAGAAGACCAGCTGGACATCAGGGACTACTAGAGAGCTATGAGAGAAGGAAAAGTTGTTCCAGTAAGGGTTCTGTAAAATGTTTGGTTACAGAGTTTCCTGACACTCCCATGATGGGGCAAGAGCGTGGTACCATGGGTCCAGAGAAGAAGGTAAGAACAGAGTAGGTGGCCCAAGAATCTAGGAGGGAACTTACTGGCCAACTGGCACATCTATGCTCAACCAAGGTTCCAGACTAACAGCGATCTTCTGATACGGAGTTGTCCAGGCTGGGTTGTTTCAATCCTCAGTTAGCAGCTGCCCACTAGCCTGGGAGCAGCTCCCCTCCTGATTGTCTCCCATAGGACAGAGCTCTGCCCAATGGCCAGTTTGCTTGCAGGGGGAGTATAGTACTCATGGAGACTTATTCCAGTTAGGGAAATTCCTTTCCCAGTGGCCTGGGTGACAGCACACATGACACTTGGTGCCTCATCCAGGGGTATTGAAAACCTGAAGGCAGTCAATGGTAGGCATTGATTAGCAATGGCGACCAGTACCTGCACATGCCTAATATTCTTCTTTGTCTCCTGAGCCTGAGCTTAGGTTTCCCACTCTTTGTCCCTGCTGTGAAAGGTTACATTAGCACTAGTGACCATCTCTTCTAGGGTAACTCCTTCAGGCTTTTTCACTACTTTCTGGAGCTTTTTCTGAATGTCTGGTGCGGCCTGTGTGAGAAATTTGTCTCAGAGTAGGATTTTCCCTTCCTATGAGTCTATATCACAGTGGGGTGATTCCTCAGGGCTTCTCTCAGCCCCTCTAAGAAACTTACAGAACGTTCATTAGGCCCCTGGCAAATAGCTGTCACTTTAGTGTAGTTGATGGCCTTTTGCCCTTCTGACTTTAGTACAGTTTTGACACACACCAGAAAAAGTTCCCATGCCCACCTATTATTAGGCTCATTAAAATCTCAGGTGAGGGTCAATTGAGGCACAGCTGTTTCTCTTATTGTATATTTATCATTCATCACATGTAAACCTTCTGCAAACTTCCTAGCTCCCTTCAGCACTCATTTTTTCTCAAGATCTGTCATATTCTGTCTGTATGATCATTACATCCTTCCAAACCAGGTCGCAGGCTAGGGTGAGTTGCTCGAAGTTCTCTATGTACTGTTCTGAACATTTGGATAACTGCATACCTCACACTTAAACTGCCTAAATTCTATTAGGGTGAAAGGCTTATGAATTGCCCGGGGGCCTAACACCTCAGTTGCCTGAATTAAGGGTAGGAATTTGACGGAGCTATCTTTCCCCACAGCTTCTATAGGTTCAGGGAACAAGGGTGCTGTGGCTGGGCTGGGGGTACTGGGAACTTCAGCTTCAGGGCCCCATAGAGAGTCCTTGGTACACTTGGAACAAAGATCTTTACTGCTTCTCAAGAGGAAGAAAGCTTTAACACAAGGAAACTCTGCCCACTTCCCCATCCCTTTGGAGAAGCATTCTGGCTGAATCAGGGTTGGAAAGTGTGCGTCCTTCAGTCAGGATTCCCCATCACCCAGAATGTGCTAAGGCCAGATGGTGTTGCAGAAAGATATTAGCTTCTGTTTCTCTAGGATCTGTGGGTCAGATCTATGCCAATTAGGCAGGATACAATGTAACACCGATCTCTTGGGCACAGACAGACCCTGTATTGTCCACCTAGAAAACAAAGCAACAGGAAAGTTACAGAGCCTGGTGCCCCAGTGTCGTAACCTGAAGTTCCAGTGTGTGCCACACCTAAGACCATATATTAGGACACAAAGCAAATCTCAATAAATTTTTAAATATTGAGATTTTTCCAATCAATTTTCTGAGGCAACAGTGCTATAATATTAGAAATCAACAAAAGTGTTGTTGTAGCCATTGTTTTACTTTCTGTTGTTGCTTCGTTGCACTCAGTCTGGTGATGGTACATAGCATGTCTACCTGGAAGGGATAGGTGGAATAAACAAGCCGTAAGAGAGAACAACAGGATGACAGATCAGGGGAAGATGGGGGTAGGGGAGGTGGGGCGGTGAAGGAAGAGGGTGTTAACAATCACAGAGACAAGGGAAGAACAAGTGATCCAAAATCAATGTCAAGGAGAATGCGGGAGGCCTTGCAGGGCTGGATCAAGGGCAATGTAACCGAGAGGAATTCCTAAAACAAAAATGAAGGCAGTACATGATAGTGGGACAAGAGGAAAGTACAAAGAAATAGAGGACAGAACTAGGAGGCAAAGGGTAGTCATAGAGATGTAAATACAGGCATATAAAGATGTAAATATATTTATATATGATGAGGGGGAAATAGATCTATGTATATATATTTATAGGTTGAGTATTAAGATAACAGATGGACAGTGGGCCCCTGCACAAGTACTCCCCCAACACAAGAACACTTTGTTCTAGCAACTCGGCAGTCTGAGATGCTCATCTGCCTGGCATGATTGCTGAAGACAATGGGTGCACAAGAAAGTGTGGTGAAGAAAGTGGATGATGCTTGGCTACCAAAAGATATAACACCTGAAGTCACTGAAGACAATGGGTGCACAAGCAAGTGTGGTGAAGAAAGCTGATGGTGCCCAGCTACCAAAAGATATAGCACCTGATGCCTCAAAGACCTGAAGATAAACTAGCAACCATCTAGCTGAGAGACAACAAAACCCACAGGGAAGAAGCACACCAGCTCGCCCCTACTCGATCACTGAGGACAAAGGGGGTACATTAGCAAAAGTGGTACAGAAAGCAGATGGTGCCCAGCATCAAATGATGGGGTCTTAAAGGCTTGAAGACAAACAGGCGGCCATCTAGCTAAGAAACAACAAAACCCACAAGGAAGAAGCACACCAGCCCGACACGAATGCTGAAGACAAAGCGGTACATAAGTAAATGTGGTGAAGAAAGCTGATGGTGCCAAGCTATCAAATTACACAGTATCTGGGGTCCCACATGCTGGAAGATAAACAAGGGGCCAACTAACTGAGAAACAACAAAACCCACATGGAAGAAGCACACCATCCTGTAAGATGACAAGGCGGCAAAGGGGTCAGTTATCAAAAAAAATCATAACATTGTGAATGGGGGGAGTGCACAGTGGGGATCCAGGGCCCATCCGGGGGAAATTGAACATCTCCTTGCAGAAGGGCTGTGGGGAGGAGAGGAGCAAATCAGTAACGATGAAATACGCAATTTTCCTCTAGTTCTTAAATGCTTCCTCCCCTCCACTACCATGATCCCAATTCTACCTTACATATCCGGCTGGACCGGAGGATGTACACTGGCACAGATAGGAACTGGAAATACAGTGAACCCAGGACAGATGAACACCCCCCCCACCCCCCGCCCCAGGACCAGTGGAGAGAGTGGCAATGGCGGGAGGGTGGAGGGAAGGTGAGGGAGAAGGATTATTAGGATCTACATATAACCTCTTCCCTGGGGGACGGACAACAGAAAAGTGGGTGAAGGGAGACATTGGACAGTGTAACATATGATAAAATAATAATAATTTATAAATTATCAAGGGTCCAGGGGAGGGGGGAGGGGGGAATGAGGGAGGGGGAAATGAGCTGACACCAAGGGCTCAAGTAGAAAGCGGGTGTTGTGAGAATGATGAAGTCAACATATATACTAATGTGCTGGACACAAAGGACATATGTACGGATTGTGATGAGTTGTATGAGCCCCTAATAAAATGATTATTTAAAAAAAAAGAAATCAACAAAAGCAGGAGCAATGACAAAGAAAAATCAAATGCGTGGAAGCAGAACAACACACTGCTTAAAAACAACTGGATAATTCATGAAATAAGGAGTGAAATAAAAAAAAATTAAATCCTTGAAATAAATAAGAACATAAACAGAACATACCACAATCCCTGGACACTGCAGGTCAGTCTGTTTCTCAGTTATGAAATCTCTCCCTTTCTTTATGAGGGAAGAAAGTAGAATTTGTCAATCTCTGCCCCAGTCAAGCAAGGAGTGCTTCAAGAAATCTTAAAATAGAAATCGATAATTTCTAGAAAAAATGGAATTCTGGCATCTTATTCCTTAGCTATACGTTTGCTGAAAAGCTGCAATTTATTGATACACCCTGTGGTAAAAGATATTTCTGGAAGTACTTCTCATGTTTCCCCTGGAGTTTTGATAGATATACTAAAAATAGATACTTTCCTCTTTAGCCTACGGGAGCCTGAAGAAATGTCTCTGAAAGAAAAGGATTTGAGAGCAGAGTCAGGAGCACCACACTATTTGCCAATCATTTGGCAAAGTAAAAAACTCTGAATTTTTTGAAACAGGAGCCCCAAGATCTCGCCATCTTCAATGTTCTACAGCCAACATGGGTTAGGACAGGAAGTAGCATGGTAAATGGTAAGAGGCTCTGGGGTGTATGGCTGGGACATAACTAATATGGGGACTGACAGGAGTATTTCAGAAAACCTATCTGTTAGGCCGGGTTATCTGGAGAAACAAATTCCGTGAAATTTGTATGTATAAGAAAGAGCTTTATGTCAAAAAGTAATTACAAGCCAAGAAGATAACTCAGCCCAGTCCAACGCCAGTCCATTAGTCCGATGCTAGTCCATAAGTCCCTCTTCACACTCAGGTAGCCATATACCAGTGGCACGGAAAGCTGAAGCGGTTTGCAAGAAGATCACAGGCTGACGGGTGCGTGATTTCTTGGTGGGTGTGAACATAGTAGGGTTGCTCAAAGCTCTCAGGGTCAGGTGGCCCATATGGCGACACCCTTTGCAGGTGGGGTTCCAGCAGGCAGGAAGGCAGAAGGGCAGAGAGGGAAATTATCTAATTAAAAAAAAAGTCTTATGACATTAAAGAGGTGTCATCAAGCTGCAACTTGATTGACAGGTGGGACCACCCCTATCCAGGAGTGTCTACTTGACATACTCTCTAACTGCAACAGACTACCCCTTGTTAACTTGACTCCTTTACACAATTTTAACCATACGGTAACCTCAAACCAAAGACAATAGTAAAATCCTTTATTTACCTAACATGATACAACTGACACACATACACCGAAAATGCACCAGCCCCGTTTAAACATATTCTATAAGTGAATAAAACAAAATGATTCCATGCCTAACAATTGCAATGATGTGAACACCTACACCTGTAATCCTATAATCCTATCAACATCTTCCCCCACCTATGAAAGTTTGTAAGCCAGCCACTTCGTGCCCTTATTTCCCCCTATTTTGAGTATCCAATTTCTAAAGTGCCTGGTTCTATCAACCCAGTATTCTGAGGACACAAGTATGTTCTTTGCTGTGAAGAATTTTCACTCAAGTTGAACTTCATTGCAGTGTCTACATCCATAAACAAAGTGAAATCCGGTCAGGCCTCCATAAAAGTCTGCAAGAAATGCATGCTCACAGGCGGAAACCATGTCTGGTTGTCTTCTGGTCACCTCAGCCCAAGGCATTTCAGGTTATGTGCAATGGGCACCTTGGAAAGCTCGGTAGTTCCCTACATGATTCCGTCAGCTACAGATCACTGACCCCTTCACAATTTTTCATAACCGTAGTCCCCACAGGCAAGGTCATACCATTGCCTCAAGTTCCGCCACACAGTTCTTTGACCTTTAGACCAGCCATCCTGCCTTCATCTCTCCTGACGGCCTTGCGAACCGTATCCACAAGTGCAGCAGCCAGACTCAACCTGTCTCTCTACTGCTGCATTTCTCCTTCACTTCATCAGGGTTGTTTTTTAATAAGAGCAAAATAAACAAAGACAAATTTTCTCTCTGTCCCTTTGCCTTCTTGCCTGCTGGAAACCTGCCTGCCTCAAAGGGTAGCCCTAGGTAGGCTCCCCAACTCTGAGAGCTGTGAGTACCCCAATATATTCCCACAAAACTTGGGTCCATGCAACTCTGCACTCACTGGCCTGTGATCTTTCTGCATCCTTCTTCATCTTTCTGTGCCACCACCATGTGGCTCTGTGAGTCTGAAGAGGGACTAATGAACTAGCATCAGCCTAAAGGACTTTAGTTGGACTGGGCTGGGATGCCTTCTTGATATATAATAATTTCTTGATATAAATCTCTTATAGATATATAAATCTCACTGGCTTTTTTTTTCTGTAGACAATTCAGTTGAATATGATATATACCAAGTCCAGGAAATTCTATAGTGTGGAATTTTCTATGGCGTTTCTAAATAAGTCCGTGCACACACTAAACAAGAGAGCCTCACCTATCATTGTAGTGCCTGCTTGTCACACAAGAAACTGACAGTAATAGTGCATCAACTCTGGGGAGGGAGGACTTTTGTTTCTGTTCCTCCAGTGTAGCCCTGGAAAGTCAGGGGCCGCAGAAGACAAAGAGCAAGTGAATGGGCAGATCAGCATTTGCTTCTTGACACAAATTCCCTAAACCCAGAATATTCCTATCTGGGGCAGAGAACACTTTCATCTTCATTGAAGTTTTATATTTTAAATGGAATGTTGCTGCACTTTTATATATTTTAAACCTTAGAGGATTTCAAAGAAATAGGATTTGCTTGTTGTATCACCAAGGGACAGAGAAAGGAGAGGTAATGGTACAGAGCCAAAAGCAATAGTTGGAAAAAACAGAACTAGTTTTTTTTTCTCTATGAAAAATAGTAATTAGTATAATCGAATTACCTTTTTTTCCCCTTTTTTATTTATCCCGAAGGCAGGGTAGATGCCTCTGGAACTGCCGTTCTATAGTACAACAGTAGTGCGAGGAGGTTCTCTTTCCTTTCTGTCCCTCGTGTACCTTTGGATGCTGTTAAAGAGTAAGCAGGACTGGGAGATGGCCTACCTTTCTATCACCAATGCATTGGGGTAATGCTACCAATTAGGAAGTATGCGCAGCACTCTTAGAAACTAGCATTTCTCTGCAACAGAACACCTTCTTAGATTTGCTTGGATGTACACCTGCCAGTTATCACAACTGTCTGATCGGTATGGCCCTGTGTGCTTTGCAGTACTGACTCAGTGTATGTTGTTTGGAAATGGGAAAAATGGGTCTGTTTCATTGTCCCTGTGTTTCTCTTAGGACCTTCATCCCTAAGCATTTGCCCAAGTTCTTACTCCTCCAAATAATAAAAATTTTCCTTTAGAGTTCACAAATGTTCTCCTATTGCTGAAAGGAAATGTTGTTTTAAGAAGTAAAGTTAAAAATGCTATATTATGGATAAAGATGACTGAACAACAGTATTTGTTCTCTACACCTTCTGGTTTACTCCAGTTTTCCTAGTGTGGTGATGGATGATTTCCTTTTTATTCATGGACCACTATTTGTAGACACAGAGTTGAGAAGTCAAGTCAAATACCACTGTAAACTTTTATTACACAACCTGGTAGTCCCAACATTGCTCTCTGTAAAATTCTTGAATCTTACTAGATAAAGGGATTCTAGATGGAATGATGAACCTCAGTTCAATTCTGCCCTGCCCTTGTCTCTAGATCTTGTCCTCTAAGACTTTAATTTCTTCAATAAATGTGATTTTTATTAATTCATTTATTTTAAGAAAACAAATAAGTTGGTTCTTTGTGACCTTTTCTCAGTCTGACCCTACCTATTATCTCATAAGTCCACGTTTTTATTTTATAATACTTCATTCACTATAATCCAATTGATAGCTCATAATGGTTTCTCTATTTCCAAAGTAAATGTTTCTTTAAATATTTCACTTCAAGAAAGGGGGTTGGCTGGCGTGCTTCTTCCATGTGGACTTTATTCCTTCTCAGCTAGATGGCTGTTTGTTATCTTCAATCCTTTTAGACCCCAGACACTTTATTTTTTTATAGCCGGACACCATCAGCTTTCTTCACTACAATTGCTTATGTTCCAATTTTGTCTTCAGCGACCATGTGGGGAAGTGAGCATCACAGAATGCTATTAGAACAAAGTGTTCTTGTGTTAAGGGAGTACTTGAGTCAAGGCCCAAGGCCATCTGCTACCTTAATTCTTAACATAAAGATATAAGTACATATATCTAATTCCCTCTCATATATTTATATATGTACATGCCTGTATTTAAACCTCTAGAAATATCCTTTGGCTCCTGGTTCTTTCCTCTATTTTCTTTTACTCTCCTCTTGTCCCACCATCTTGTTCGGCCTCATTTGGGTTTAGTAATTCCTTGCTCTTTCATTGCCCTTGATTAAGCCCCACTAGGCATCCTATGTCCTTTTCTCATTGATTTTAGTTCACTTGTCCTTGGGTTGGTTGCCCACCCCTTCCCTTTCTCCCACCTCCCCTTCTCCAATATCCCCCTAGAACCATCGGTTCCATTGTTTTCATCTCCAAATTGTTTATCCTGCCTATCTTATTTAGATAGACATGCAGAGACATTAGTAAGCCTGTGTGGTCATGAAATGTCAATGGGATAAGGTATCAGGCATCTAAGACCCAGAACAAAATCATACCAATGTGAAAGAGGGTAGTGGGGGGGGTGAGATGAGGTATAGAGACCCAAAGCCCATCTGTAGACAATTGGACATCCCCTCACAGAAGAGTCACAAGGAAGAGATCAGCCAGTCAAGGTGCAGTATAACACCAATGAAACACACAACGTTCCTCTAGTTCTTTAATACTTCCTCCCCTCCACCCCCCACGATCATGACCTCAATTATGCCTTACAAATCGGATTAGACCAGAACATGCACACTGCTACAGATAAGAGCCCACAACACAGGGAATCAAGGATAGAAAAGCCCCTCAGGGCCAACAATGACAATAGGTATACCAGGAGAATAAGGGGAAGGTGGGGGGAGAAAGGGGGAATTTATCACAAGGATCAACATATAACCCTCTCCCAGGGGGGCACACAACAGAAAAGTGGGTGAAGGATGACAGAAGACTATGCAAGATATGAAAATAATAACCTATAACTTATCAAGTGTTTATGTGGGAGGGAGAGGGGGGAGCGGAAATGAGGAGCTGATATCAAGGGCTCAAGCAGAAAGAAAATGCTTTGAAAACGATGGTGGCAACATATGTACAAAAGTGCTTGACACAATGGATGAATGTATGGATTGTACTAAGAGATGTAAGAGCCCACAGTGAAAGTGTTTAATTTAAAAGAAAGAAAGAAAGAAAGGTGTTGGAAGTAAGTTCTATCAGATATTTTTTTGTGTATGAGATTGAAAATCTTAGTGTTTGACACTGAAAATTTATTAACAATACTGCATACATTATCTCAGATAGACCACTAAAGACTTCCCTAGAATTACACATAGGAAGACAACTATTTTATTTTGCCCATATGCTGTGGAGAGATTTCCCAAATATGTCCTATACTGAAGGCTGAAATTAGCCAGTTGGGACACTTTCTTTTGGGTTAAGCAATGTCCACTCTTTAATTATCAACATTTTCTGCATTTTCATTTTGTTTTTGTTTGTTCGTAGTAGGGTGTGACTCAGGAGTGTTATGTCATAAGAGGTCACCCTCATGAAGTTGTGTAATATGTTCTTCTGTGTTTGGGTATGTGAAACTCAGCAAGTAGAATAAAGGTTTCTGGGTGGTGGGTACAGTACTGGTGGGGGCGGGGTTTGCTGGTAAAAGAGATGATAGCAAGGAGACCAGGAAGAAAAAGAATGTTTGGAAACTGGGGTGCAATGGTACAATTCTGTTTGATGTGAATGAACTATTGAATGATATCGTATATGAATTAACTCTAAATTAATAATATTTAAGTAAAAAAACATTAATTATAAAATTGGGCAAAGACATTCATTTTATACTTCTTAATATGAATGAATTTGCTTCAAGGAGACAAGAGAAGATAAAAGCAGCACAACTCCCGGACTGAGAGTGGCCGTATGCCAAAACAAAGAGGCAAAGAGAGAGCAGTAAAGAAGATGAGCCACCCTCAAGCTGAGTCCTCTTATAACAAGATTCAATAAAACACGTGCTTTCTGGGGCAATCACAGTACTATATTTGTGTGGTATGCCCTTCCTTTCTGCCATCCTATTCCTCCCATTATTTTCAGAAAACAATAGAAGTTATTTTCCTCACACTATCAGTTTGAGTAGAATGCTGGGTAGCAAGTGTAGTAGCAGCAGCTGAAATCATAGTAGTAAAACTAATTCTTTGAAAGTTTGACAAGAGAAGTTGTAGAGAGAGGAAGGGCATTAAAGCAAAGTTGTGTTTGAAAATCAAAGAATTGCAACAAATGTTCCACTACTTCTTAAGTGTCTCAGTTCTCTAGCACTACTTGAGGGTATGGTGGTACTTCACGCGAGAGGGAGATGGACTTAGCACATACCAGATTCTCAATTTGCCGGCATAGCCTCTTCAGTGTAAATCTCCTTGTGAAAAGCCAACGGAACAATATCCTAGTATATACTAAATTTTAAAAATCCACTATGATTCTGAATTACTGATTTCTTTCCAGGGTAAATGGAGGATATAAAAGAAAAAGATGATGAGATTTGCTTCACTCAGAGTTTTACCCTCTAGATTTTATAGATAGTGTAGTTTCCTTGGTAGGATTATGGGCTCTGTAGAGGCAATACATATGATTCATAGACTTAGGAACATCAAAGATAACTTCAAAATGCTCTAGTAGTTTACCTGGCAAAAGATCGAAATACTTACAATAGTGACCACAGGGCTTTTTTTTTTTTTTTTTTTTACTTTAGTCCTCTGGTTTTTTCCATGAATAGTAAAGTTGTAAACCATTAAGTACTTTTTAGATGCTTGAATGGTACCTGACTGTCCTGGGTATCTGCATACTGATACTTTCAGATTCGGAGAGCAATTGCTATTTAATGATACATTAACCCATAACAGAGTAAAATAAATAATATCTAGGTTTAAGCTTGGTCCTGGGTTTTGCAGGGTTTCATTCTCCTCTCTCAACCCTTCTTCAAAAATGTTTATTTAAAAAATAAATGGCATCCGCCAGGCTTTTGTTTTCATGTCAGCTCCATGTCCATCTTTGGACTGCCATCGAGACTGCTCCCGACTCAATGTGTTCCTCTTCTCGTAGGTGTCACGGAGTGTAATTGTCTTCTGCCCATCTGGACCAGTTCCTTCCTGAATGTTCTAGAGGAAGATGAACCACTCATTGAGCTGACAGCAGTCAAAGAAATAGGATTAGTTTGGTTTTCAAAATGCTATATGGTGGCAAAGTACAAAATCAACCGAGGCTAGTTAGTCTACCATGGGTGCTGCCATTATTTCTCAATCCACCAATCTGCAGACAAAGCATCAAGGTCAGCTACAATTATTTTCCAATTCTTTGCTTTAGTGATCAGCAAAATCGATTAGCACTACCTTCTCTTTACTTGGTAATTTTAAGAGAAGTAGAATTCATGGGATGGTGATGCGAACATATTTTAAAAGGCAAAATAAGGTAGTGAGGCTGGTGACGAATGAAATGATTACCTTGATTATTTTCAACGAAATTATTTATTCTCTGAATAAAATACAAAATTAACAAAAAATAAACTTACTTCTAATGATTCTTATCTTTTCTTCCTTTTCATCCCTACGGAAAGCACTGAGGGAAAAGGGTTCTATTTTTTATGCTAAAGCTCTTAATATCTGATATGGAGTACCTGGGTTACACAAACAATTCAAGCTTCCCTATATGCACTTAGGGATCCTTCCAAAGACAGGCATGGAAAACTGCTTCCCGAAGTCCCCCGCCTTGATAACCCCCCTGCAGCAGCTATACATCCTGTATGGGGTCACCGTGAGTCAGACTCAACGGATGGTAACTAACAAGTAAGTGACACTCATCGTCTTTCCTATCGTTGCAATAGTTTTCATCTGATGAATGAATGACCCTGACATTTTGCATCAATCAGTTGGTGGAATATTATTTTAGACGTGAGTATTTTCGAACTGTCTCTAAATCCCATCCATCTGCCTCAGCAAAAGGGGAACCACTCGGTGTTGGTCACCTAGCCGAATCCAATTGTTATGCTTATATGCTGCAAAAATACTCATCTACTCATATTTCAAGTATAGCAATAACTAAGGAAATATGGAGCATATATCTGGCTGTCAGTGAAGTATGTGTGATGCAAACAAAAGAATTATAGAGAAATGTGTTAAATTTGTAATATTATTGACACTTTTATCCTCTATGGTATAGGGAGGAGTGCCTGTACTCTTCTGAACTTTACCCTTTTCTTCCTAAACTGGTGGAATCCAGCTCTCTCCATCTGACTTTGAAGTTTATCTTCATTTAATAGTCTCATCTAGTCTTCTTTTTACGTACATGAATAGCTTCTGAAGGGGGGGGAGTAGAGATGACAGACCTTTCGATGCTCTTTCTGGAACTTGTTTAATATCACCTACATCATATTCTGTTGATCAAAACAAGATAAGTCTCGTGGAGAGCAAATGTTTTGAAAATGATGAGGGCAACGAATGTACAAATGTGCTTGACACAAATCATGTATGTATGGATTGTGATAAGAATTATATGAGCCCCCAATAAAATGATTAAAAAGGAACAAAAACAAGATAAGTCTCAAATCCAGTCCAAGAATAATAGAAGCCTTGTCTTAATGGATGTAGCAGTATATTTGTCAACATTATTTGACTATAACTGTTATTCAATAAGAGACTGAATGTTACAGATAGATTTAGTCAAACACAAATTATTATGTACACATGCTTAAGAACTATTATGCACTAGTTATTTAGTTGTGAACAAAACAGGTTCCTTCCCACTCATATAATTTTACAGATATATATCAACTAGATTATCCCATTGACAAGCATCTAATTGTAAACAGAGGCAGGAACTATCAAGGCCAAGTACCTTGCTATAGTACAATGACCTAAATTAGACTGATGAGTCAGGAAAAGCAGTAGAGATAGTGATTTCTTTTTTTTCTGTTAAGGATTATAGTCTGAGTTAGAGTGAACAAGTTGAAAATAAAGCAAAGCCCTGTAGGGAGAGTCCGAAGCACATGTGATGACCTTGTGATGTACTCCAAGAACAGAAAGAAGCTGTTAGTTAGTGCGCCAGGAACATGAAGGTTCCCGGGTGTGTGACGTGCAAATGACCCTGGAAAGGAACACCAGACAATAAGGCAAATGATCCCATTTTATCCTTTCATCTCAGATACTGTTTAGAAACAATTCCAAGCAGGGTTGTGGCCATGCAATTATAAAACAATATGGCTTGTGGCTCTCATCAATGAGGACTCAAGCAGGTTGTAAAATTTTCTTCCTTTTTTTTTTTAAAGTATACGACCACAGTCATATACTTTTTTTTAAGTATATTACCCAGAAGGAGAAGGGCAGAAAATAATTTTCAATGATAGAGATTCAGAAACATAGTTTTCATATATAGGTTATTCTCATTTCCTAAGCACCTATAATTCTTAATGTTACTCTCATGGCTTCTACATCATTAAGTGAATCTGAGATCCTACCTGCAAATTCAATCTGCACCAGGCCTACAAACACAGGTTCACACAAATTAATATTTTAATTGAGTTGACAGAGTTCTAACGAAAATGACTCCCACTTAAATTTTAATTATGCACTCAGAACAAAGTCTATTCAAAATGTGACTTAATTTTTTTCTCAAAATAAAGCCCAAAACTAAATGATAAATTCAAAGTCAGGTTATGAGAACAGACTCTAAATCACTGAAGATATTTGATATCCCTGCTAAGCATAAGAAGAAAAAACTACAAAAGATACATTGCTTTCTGAGAATGAAAAATAATCTTCTAGATTGTAATTTGTTCCAGTTCACCACCTATTTACCACATAGTTATTGCCTGTCTTGTCTCATGCAGGTTATTTAAGGGAGGCATGAAAATATGTAATGCTGTGGAATTCCAAGTCTTCCTGAATGGTCAGGATCAGGCCTACCAGGAAGATGAAAGGCAAAAATATGCAGTATGTTACTGTTGCTGCTATTTGGAATCGAGTCAGACCAATTCATTGATACCCCATATCCAATACAAGACATCGCCTGGTCTTGTACTGTTTTTACAACGATTAATGTGCTTAAAAACCCAGAGGGGCAGTTCAACTCTGCCCCACAGGGCACCTATGAGTCCATACCAGCTCAATGGCTGTGAGAGAGAAAGATACAGAAACCACCATAGTGCAGCGTGATAGTTAGGTTTATTGTTCCAACTATGCCTCCGTAAGAACACATGGTTGGAATTTAATCAGGTGGCAGTTTAATTTGGAAGGTGACTAAGATAAATACGTTACAGGACTAGCATCCCATCTCTCTTCCTCCCTGGTGATCGGACCAGTGTGCTGCTGCTTGTTTACTGGCAGGGAGTTGGAAAGGGCGATAGAGTTAGCATACACAGACAACACCGCACACCATGGTCACAAGGGCAGCAAGAGTGGCCTAGAGCCCAGGTGGCACCCTCCATTCAAGAAGTGGGCATGGAGGGAGGTGGGAGCCTGGAGTGTTGAGGGAGCAGCCTCACACCACCTCCAGTTGGTAAGTATACTTAGCGACTAAGAGGGACTCGCTGGCTGCAGCCCCAGCCTGACCGCTACTTTCCTTAGCAGACGAGGCTATTGGCCAGGCTCGCTCGATGTTCTCCTGGGTGGCCTTCAGGCTCTCCTTCTTGCCACTGCAGGCCTTCAGGGCAGATGCCTGCAGGGCTTGCCCGTAGGAGAAGGTTAGGGCCCATGGCCTCAGAAGGTCAGAGCCCATGGCTTCAGCACTTGATGATGGTGTTGAGGTTGATGGACACGCCACCTCCTTCCTCCCTCTGGCCTCCAGACAGGAAGGTGACCCCAGTAACAGCAGGGTCCATTGTGTGGCACAGTGCGGTGACAGCTGACATGGCAATCTCCTCCTGGGAAAATGTCTGGGTGCAGGTATGGCCAGGTATGACCAAGATGCCTTCCAGGTAGACATGGTGGTCACTCAGGACCTTGTAGACAGCTGCCAGCACCTTCTCTGGGTCATACTGGCAGCGCTTCAGGTCATGGTCGCTGTCAGGGGTGGGTGGGGGGATCCCGGGCTCCACAATGGGCACGATGCCGTTCTACTGGCAGAAGCTGGTGTAACAGGCCAGAACGTTGGCATTTTCCATGATGACAAGGGCTGAAGGGGTATGTTTGCCGATGTGCAGCACACAGCGCCACTTGGCAAAGTCAGCACCATCTTTCAGTACAGGGCACAGCTCTCAGACACAGCTCACAGTCCTGGATGATGGTCTCGACGTTTGTTCCTGCCAGGGGCAGCACACCCTAGTGGACCTTGATACCTATGATCCCACCCTTGGATTTGATACCTTGGGGGAAGGGGTGCCCGTTGTCCGCCTTGTGCTGAAGAGTCTCAAGGAAAAGGCTGATGGCCCCATTGCAGAGGTTCCCCAGGTCAGCAGCGGTCAGCAGCAGCTGGCGGTGGAAGCGGCGTTCTCTGCCCTGTTCTTGGTCCCAGTGGACGGCAGCCGCTTGGCAGTGCTTCCGGTGGACGCATCTGCAGCCAGGATGCCATTGCCCAGAGCCACAGTGCGATGGGCAATGTCCCACAGCTCCTTCTGCTCCGGGGTGTGCACTGGAAATGGGTAG
Organism: Echinops telfairi; assembly: GCF_000313985.2. Taxonomy (NCBI): domain Eukaryota; kingdom Metazoa; phylum Chordata; class Mammalia; order Afrosoricida; family Tenrecidae; genus Echinops; species Echinops telfairi. The sequence goes on from NW_022111368.1 coordinate 36,925,099, forward strand.
GACATGGTGGTGGTGATGGCAAGTTCCTGGCACCAGAGAGCGGCTGCCTGGGTGGCAGGGGGGGCGGAGGTAGTAGGGCAAGTGAGCTGGGAGCCAGCGAGCAAGTGTCCCCAGCACTCTAGTTATGAGCTGCCTTCCAAGAGGAACTCCGCCTATTCAACCTCTATGGGGGGTGGGGGTGGGAGGGTGAGAAGGCGATACGTTTACATTTGTATTGCTTTAATTTTTATCACTTGAAGGCTAAAGTGATCTAAATTTGCAGAAAGTTACTGGTTGTATGTTTTTTACTAAGTTAGGAATCTCTAAATCTCTGATTCTGTGATATTAATGGTTTATAAGAATTACTACCAGCACCAGACCTGACCGCCTCCTTTTGTTAGAATTGGGACCATTTAGTAAGTAAGCTAATAATATTAGCTGGAATGGAAAGTTGAGTCTAAGATAACCGAACTTTAACTCATTAAATTAAATTAGTTTTACTCTCACTTTTTATCTATATTTTATAAAATAATTCACATTTTTAATTTCCTCCATATACTTAATAATTTATAATCATGAGTAATCAAAAAATTAGCATGCTTTGAATATGGCCTACAGTTTCATGCTGGACTGTGTGCTGTCTAAAATTGACTTCACATCATATTCACTATGTATTGCAAGCGATTGCTAGAGTGCTTGAAATTCTGGTCAGGAAGATTTCAAAGTTTCTTAAGACGTTAGAAAGAAGTTGGGCATCAACCACTTTGCATGAACGTTAATTCTAATCACAAAGCCAACAGGAGTGAAAGAAGAAAATCACATGATTCTAAAAGATATATTTTGTCTAATCAGAAACAAATAACGCTATTAGAACTAATATTAAAGAATCCGTTTGGCCAATTCCAAGGGCATAGCCATACTGCTATTCTATTCAGCATTCTGCAGCATCTAGAGAAAGGCAGTTTTGTTGCTTGTGACAATGTTTTTCTATGTTGTTGTTTGTTGCTATGTGGCTTTGAGATAGTTCCAACTCATAGCTATCCTATGTATGACAGAAGAAATCATCCTCCTCACAATTGTCCTTCTGTTTGAACCCATTGTTGCAGCCACAAGCCAACTTGTCAACGGTCTTTCTCTTTTTCTCTGCCCTCAACTTTCAAAACATGATGACCTTTTCCAAGGATTGGTGTCTCTGGATAACATGTCCAAAGTAGGTGAGGGAAAGTCTGACAAGTCTTGCTTCTTAGGAGCATTCTGGTGGCACTGCCAAGACAGCGTGGTTCTGTTGACAGTCCGTGGTACCCCATCCCACCCTTCTTCACTAGCACGAGCGAGCATTCACACGCAGGGATTCTTGTTCACTTTTCCCTTTTCAATGTCCAACTTCCGCATACATCTGAGATGATCGAAAATACCATAGCTGGGGTAAGGCGCCCCTTAATTTTCAAAGTCACATCTTTGCTTTTTAAGACTTTAAAATGGCCTTGCACAACAGATTCACCCAATAGCAAGGTGTCATTTGATTTCTTGATTGCTGCATTCCTGAGTATTGGTTATGGATCCAAACAAGATTCAAGCTTCATCAACTTCAATCTTTTCTCAGTTTATCCTGATATTACCAATTGGTCTAGTTGGGAGAATTTGGCTTTTCTTTATATTGAGTGGCAACCCATACTGAAGGCTGCAATCCGGGGTCCTCATCAGCCTGTGCTTCAAGTCCTTTCCATCTAGTGCAAGCAAGGTTATGTCATCTGCATATTGGAGATGGTTAATATACCTTCCTCAAATCCTGATGTCACATTCTTCTTCATATAAGCCAGCCTCTCTGATTATTATTTGCTCAGCATCTATATTGAATATGATGAAAGGATACAACTTTTCCTGGTTTTAAACCACGCAGTATTCTCTTATTCTCTTCACATCACTGCTTCTTGATTTATGTATAGGTTCCATATGAGCACAATAAAGTGTTCTAGATTTCCCATTCTCCTCAAGGCTCTCCGTAGTTTGTTGGGGTCCACATAGTCAAATGCCTTTGCATAGTCAATCAAACCAGGTGAACATCTGTCTGTTATTCTCGACATTCAGCCAGGATTCATCTGACATCCAACATCTGTTTCAAGTCCTCTTCTAAATGTGGCCTGAATTTCTGATGGCTTCCTGTCTATGTACTTCTGCAACCATTGTTGAGTGATATTCAGCAAAATGTTCCTTGCCTATCAAATTAGTGATTTCTTCCATAATTTTCTCATTTTGTTTGGTCACATTTCCTTGGCATAGGTACAGATACCCATCGTTCAGTCAATTGGCCAGGTAGCTGTCTTCCAAATTCCCTGGAATAGTAAGTAAGTACTTCCAGTGTTTCATCAGCTTGCTGAAATATTTCTATTAGAATTCCATAAGTTCCTGAGGCTTTGTTTTTGGCTAATGTCTTCAGTGATGCTTGAACTTCTTCCTTCAATATCATTGGTTCTGAATATTTTTCTCTATTCTTCATTCATTAGTTATTTTTCAAACCTTCCCTGGAAGACACATTTTTATTATTAATAGTTATCCATAGTATGTCAACTAAATGATCTGTATAAACTAACAGCTACAGTGACAGCTATGCAACCTTACCGTGAAGAGTGTCACATTGAAGAACACTTTTTAGATGAGTTTTTAAAATAATTCAACTGCCACATTTATCATTTGTGATGACAACATTAATTTTTATCTGTACATTGCACTTGATAGTTTACAGAGACCTATACACTCTGATGGAATAGTGGCTTATCGGGTTGGGTTGCTAACCAACCACAAAGTCGGCTGTTAGATTGCACCAGCTACTCCACAAGAGGGAGATGAGGTGTTCCATTCCCATAAAGATTTCCAGCCTTGGACATGTGTGGGAGCATTTCTACTCTGTCTAATGGAGTCAGATGAGTCAGATTCAAGGGCAATGAGTGCTTTTTTAAATTTTTGTTATTTTTAGTATGTCCGCTAAAAATGGTCAACACAGTGAACTACATTTCCCTGTGCGGATGAAAGCATATGTTCTCCCAGTCCAGGACTAGGAGAATGAAAGAAGGTTCTAGACATAAAAACGATTAGCAGAGTTTCTTAACTCAGAAGCAAAGACAATAACTGAATTAGATGAAGTTGGAAAATGATAGTAATAAATTATGTGATTAACTGAGGATTCCCTATTCACAAACATCATCAACAAGCTTACATCCTTGACAGCCCTACTAACAAGCCACGCTTTAGTGACAAGAAAGATAGGTCCTAAAGACTAACGATAAAATCACTAGCTAAGAGCAAAATAAGCAATTATAAGCAGCAAATAATTTAAAAATATAAATTAAAACTCCATCAGATGAAAATATCTCTGTTACCAGGAGACTGGAAACAGACCTAACTCTGATTAAAGTGACCAACATATATTCAAGAAAGAGTCCATTGAAGTGAATGATAATTGAATCATTGTCATTCCAGTCTTCTCTTTATTCATTTATTCGGATTTTTTTTCAATTACTTCTCCCAGTGACAATCAAGCCACACAAAATTAGGAGCTGAGGATACAAAGATACTCCACACATCATCAAAGCTTCAAGTATGTATAGAATGACAAGAGATACAAATGTGTGAAATAGAAGAAGATTGTCATGTAGTTACTATTACAATAGATGTGATAACTATTATAATAGAAGCATTTGTAAAGTGTAAGTAACACAGAGAAGGAAGCAAATACTGACTGGAACAGAAGACCACAGAAAAGAGACTTAGAGAGGAAGTTATGTATCAGCTAATTCTTCAATATTAAGTGTGGTAGGTGGCATTTCTAGGTGGGGTCCAAATAATGGTCAAGATATTAAAAATGCCTTATAGTAAAGAGAGTTGATTGCCATCACTCATTGTTACCATGATATGGACTAATGTTGATCTGGTACTGGCATCAAGCATGGGAGATTATCATGCAGGTTCCACCTAGTTGTTCAGGTAGGAAAATTACACATAATTTAATGGAAGCATAAAAGAGTGAGCTCCAATTTGAGTCTGAGGGAGTGTGGCAACTGATCAGATTTAAGAATTATGAGCTAGAAAGTTGAAAAGATCAAATTTTTACTCTAAATGTCCAGGTACTTAAAAATATAATAATATAAATGAAATACCACATGTACATTAGAAATACCATTCAATGGTTAGATCCAGCAATATGTGGAAAGGGGCAGGAGATTCAGTGCCCTGTGGAAACTTTATCATGGAGTTGAATTTTTGAAGGAATATTCAGACATCCTTTTGTTCACAGAACCATAAAAGGTTTTGTCTACACCCCCATACCCTAATTTCATTTTATTAAAGCCACACATGGCAGACATTGAAAATAGAGATTTGGAAAATGATAAAATGATTAGTACTTTGGTCAGTAGGGGAAATAGAAAAATAATATTTCAGAAACTGAATAGAATATTCAGGGGGAAATATGAACTGTTTTAGAGACCCTAAATTCAACTAAATATATGATTACAATATATGTTATCTTGTGATGAAAGGAGACAAGGAGAGAGTTTTATAGTGCTGTTTTAATAAAAGTCCCACAAATAGAAGGCTTTGGTGAATAGTTTATTTGATCAGAATTTAGGAGTCTAGAAGTCTGAATTTGAGCAGACGATTCTCGTCCTCTCTGGAGGAAAATCTTTGTCTCAGGTAGTTTTCCTCACTCCTGCCTACTTGCTTCAGTGCCTAATTCACTCTTTTCTAAGTCAAATGTGATTGGTTGAAGACAAGCCTACACTGAAATCATCTCATTAACATAGTAAGGAAGACCCTCTTCCCAAATGGGATTACATCTACAAATAGAGAGATCGGCACTTATAACACATATTTTGTGGGAGCACAATTCAATCTTTCACACTGAGTTATTAAAGACCCAAAGAAAGAACTAATAACACATGCACAGCTGATTCTAGTATAACTGAGGAGGGCTAGTTAAGGAGAAAGAAGGCAAGAGACCAGTGTGTGAATCAGGAAGTAAAGAGAATGGCAGTGAGATAGTTTAAATAAAAAGAGACTTTAATAGAAAAATATTTACATAAGTGTCTAAATCATTCCATGGTTAAGAACATGGGCAAGAAATGCCAAGGCCCTTGTAGACTAACCTTTACTGACTGTAAGAAGAGGTAAGGGGAGAAAGTGCCCTATAGACACTTGATAGTCAGGTAGATTCATGACATGAAAGAGGGGCCTTAGGGCAGACGCAGTTGTGTGGCCATTGATTAGGGCACCAAAGCAGAGAAAGCTCAATGATGAAATGCTCCGATCATTCTTCCTCTGTTAGTTGAATTTGAAATTACGTGGAAAAGCTGCTCAGATTATTCAGTCCATAGAGAGCAATCTCCTTCTGGTAGAGAACAAGGTATATACGGGAATGAGGACAGAATGTCAATGCAAATGGAGACTAATAAATGCAGTAGATGAAGGAAAAGAGTTCACTAGCTTTGCCTTGAACCCAAAGATATCTTAATGGTCTGCTTTATTTATTCTTTTTCTTTGGTTTTGATGACTGACTTTCATTCTGGGTTTCTTTAGAGCCAGAGGTATGAGATTCTAACTAGCTTATCTAAGTATTTTGGACACGAGCAAACTGTATTTCCTGTTGGCAAGAAATACATTTTTCATTGGCTCACTGATCAGCTTCTTCAAGATTGGTTCACAGTCCATCTTTCCCCCAGAGCTTATTCACTTCTGAGAAACAACATTTAAGCTAAAGATCAAATGAATGAGTGAAGTGTTTCCATTAAATTCATAAATTTTTAACTTTCAAAATTAAGAAATCATAATTTTCTTGACAATATAAAATACATATGTAAGAGTAATTAAGTCACCAGTACAATATTTAAACTGTTTGAAATGAGAATTTGAGGACCCTGCTATTCTTAGGCAATTTAATAAAGGAATACTAAGAAAAGATAGTAGAACTTGATTTTTTTAAAAGCGGCGAGGCTGAAGTTCTACAGGACATGAACAGAAACATTTGGGGTTGTGTTTTCCAACAGACCAAGAAAAAAAATTGAATTTTTATTGCCCGAAAATCTATAAAATAGCCTCAGTCTTACAAAGTTATAAAATAACAGAGTCAAGAGATTGCCCAGATGTGTCAATGTATCACTGCCCTGGAAATACGGTCAGTCATTTTTCCCTTTGTTTTTCAATTGTAGATACATTTTCATACAATCTGTGCAATAACCCTAAAGAGAGTGTTTCTGTCAAGTGTGCATTGCACTGCTAACCACAATGCTGGGGAAGAAGATGGGGTCGAGATTTACCAGCTGAGAATCCAATTACGGCTCCCTGTGAGTCAGAAGCCACTTGATGGCAGCGGGTATATTTAAGAATCCACCACACTTCTTGTACAGATATATCTATGCTGAGAATGATTTATAAGAGAAGCAAATAATCAAGTATCATGGTACAATTCTGATTTATAGTAAGGCCCAGATTATTTCTGGAGAAAGTAACTAAAGAGACAGAGATCAAGTACAGTGGAAAAACTTTATTCTCTAGATTATTTTTTTAATATTTTTTTCTTAATTTATAAGATATGTAAATATCTCACTAGGGCATTTTTCCCCTCTTAAATTTGGCCTCTGTTTAAACATCTGATTTGCCATTCCTCCAATTTGGGAGAAAAGATCATATCAGAGAGAGCCATGGATTAAACTATGCCCCCCAATATTGTGTCAACTGTCTATTGTATGTCCTTGTCTGTGCTATTGTTCTCTGGTTTGGCAGTCAGGTAATTCTGTAATATTATAGTTATGCAATGATTTTCATGATGAAATCTGGTGTGATAAGCTAATCAGTTTAAGACAAGGGTAGAGTTTCTCTAGGGTGTGGCTAACAACAACTTTAATCTTTCAAGAGGTAAAAGAAGAAAGATACTGGTAGAAAGAGAGGGGCCTATTACCCCCACAAGAGAAGAGTCAGCAGCGGAGCGTGTCATTTGGACCTAGAGTCCTTTCACGTTGTTAACTTCTTAACATGGGAGGAGATGGATGGCAAGACTCATGGAGATCTCCAAGAACTCCAGACCCACAGGGTTGCAACTAGAAGCACTTTTCTCCTACACAATGAAGCAACACAAAGAAAAAATCTTCCCCTACAGCCAATATCCTGCATGTGGAATGCTAGTCCCTGAACGGTGTGAGAGTAGACTCTTGTTTGCTCACGGAACCCATTTCCAGCATTTCTGTTATAGCAGCGGTAAATAATTAAGACAGGGACTTAAAAATTTGGTGTAGTTGCTGAATGATTTCTTTCCATATCCATAGATCTGAACGGTGCTTTTAAGTGACCCTCTGCCTATTTTTCTTTAATTAAGTATTTTGTTTGCTTGCAACCAGAATAATCAAAAAACATTTTTCAATCATTATCTGACTCAATATTGTTTGTATGTGAATGAGAGGAATACAAATGGCAGCCTACAAATATTTGACCGAATAATGAAAAAATAAGTAATACTTCCATTTTGAATTTCTGATGACTGTTCTTCCTTGTTGCTGACTACTATATATTTAGAGCAATCTAGTTCCTCTTGGAAGAAGTGATAGTGTGTATTTTTTAATTTGAGTATTAATAAAGTGTCATATTAAATATCAACAATGTATAAAAATCAATAGTCTTAATGTATACCAATATTATGACCCAAATAGTTTTTTTAACTTAATCAACTGTTGTAAGATTATTTTTTGGATGTAGCTCTAGATTTCAATTATTAGTGGTATATGGAGGTTAGACCTTTAGTCCTCTAGAAATTTTCCCAAATCTTATGAATTTGGATGATAAAGGCATACAGATTTTCTTTGGATTTAAATATGCTACTGCTTACAAAGACAAGAAAAGCAAGGAAAACAGAGGCGATAGACTATTGTACCCTTTGTCCCTAATGAGAACATCAAAGTTTCTGATGTACACTTTAATAGCAATACTTGAAGTGATCAAGTGATGATTTTGAGTGCTTTAATGCATTTATGATATGTAAATTTCAAATAGGAATGAGTTATCCCTAAAGAAGAGTTAAAATTAAATTACCCCAAATGCACAAACATAAGCAAATTGCTTAGCCTATAAAAGTAAATAAAATTTATGGGATTCTAATGAATGCAAACAGTAATATTTTGAAAAGCAAAACATGCATACACATATAGCAACCATCTAAAAACCCAGAGGACTTTTAAAAAGTACTATAATAAGGATTGGTTCTATTAAATATTAAGCTATTTCATAAAACTCTACTAATTAAAATGGACTACCTAGATGGTGCAAATATTTTAAACTTTTGGGTACTAACCAAAAAGTTGGCAGTTTAAATATGGCTATACTTTCTTCTGAAGACAGGATTAGTGACATACTTCTAAGAAATGATCATTGAAAACTTTATGTTCTCCTCTGACAATCTCAAGGTTGCCGTGAGTGAGAACTGAATCAATGGCAGCCACTTTTCCTGTGGCAATGGAGCCTTTTCAGGTCCAGAGGGTAGCTGGGGATTGAGTAGCTTGTGAAGGAAATAGTTCCTGCTTGTGGAGGAGTACTCATGCTCCCTGCATTGTATGTCTGCTGATCTGTTTGAGAGTTTACAAGCCTATAGACAAGAGAGGGTTGGTCTAGGAGCTCAGGTGGTGCACAAGGTCCTGCGTTTCAGCCCCAGGCTGAGCAGGAGCTGAGCAAAGGTGGGCTGTTTCTGGTGCTGGATGGGTGAATCAGACATCAGGATTGTGTCAGGAACAAGGGAAAATCACACTTGCTTTGTCACTAGCCACCTGTGTGCCAGGCTGTGTCTCGAGCAAATGCTGCTTGCAAAAGTTCAAAATGTTGATTGTGTGCTCAATACATATCTCTCTGTTTCCCTCTGAAGATGTGGGTTCAAGAATTAAGCTACATGTCTGTTTTATTTGGTATCTCATGTCCTTGTCATAGGGGGCCTGTGTAACCTAGCTGCTTAGTTCACCATTTAACCAGAAGTTCTACAATAATGAACATTAATCAAAATTAATGAAAATAAAATATATTTTTAATTGAAAGATCATATTATTGGGGGCTCTTACAACTCTTATAACAATTCATACATCAATTGTATCAAGCATATTTGTACATATGTTGCCATCATTCTTTAATAGACATCTGCTTTCTATTGAGCCCTCTGTATCAGCTCCTCTTTTTTCCCCACCCTCATGACCCCTTGATAAATTATAAATTATTGTTATTTTCATATCTTACACTGACCACTGTCTCCCTTCCCCCATGGTTTCTGTTGTTCTGGAGAAGGGAGGGTGTGGTCATGTGGTTATGTGTCAATCATTGTGATCAGTTCCCCAATCCTCCACACCTTCCCCCTACCCTTCTGGTATTGTTATTCCCATTCCTGTTCCTGGATTCCATGTGTTGTGAGCTCTTATCTCTTATCTGTACCTGTGTACATGCTCCGGTCTAACCTGAAGTGAAAGGCAGTACTGGGGTCATGATAGTGTGGGGTGAGGAAGCCTCAAGGAACCAGAGGAATATTGTGTGTTTCATCAGTGCTTTACTGCACCCTGGTTGACTCATCACTTACCTGTAACCCCTCTATGAGGGTATGCCCTATTGTCTACACATGGGCTTTGGCATTCTGTGATGCTCACCCTCTCAGCAAAATTGCTGAAGACAAAATGGGGCATAAGCAAATGTGGTGAAGAAAGCTATTGGTGCCCAACTAGACTACCAAAAGATATCACATCTGGGGTCATAAAGGCTGGAAGTTAAACAAGCAGCTATCTAGCTGAGAAGCAACAAGCCCACATGGAAGAAGTACCACAGCCTTTGTGATCGTGAGGTGTTGTCAGGACTCGGTAACAGGCATCAGAACACCCATAACAAACAAACAAACATATTGTAGAGAATTAGTTGGGCTGGAGCAGAGACCCAAAATAATTTTTTTATTGGGTCTCAGCTGCCATTAAGTCAATGCTGACTCATAGTCACCCTCTGGGAGAAAGTAGAATGGACCCTGTGAGTTTTCAAGGCTGGAACTCCTTACAGTAGTAAAATGGTTTCCTAAAATCAGTAAGAACAGATAAATGGTGATGTTGTGAACTACTTAGGAAGGACCCTCTAGCTATTGTCCTTTAGGTCCCACCAACTGAGTGAAAATTTGCAAGTGTGAGGTGCTTATGGCCCAAAGGGGAATGCAGTATCAGAATAACAAAGGGGGCAAAGCATTCTTGTGCATGTTGGCATGGGCGGGGCCAGAAAAATATGGTGTATGGAAGCCTCATGTGGAGATTGGTTAGTTTTGCCATCTCACTAGGCTTAAACTGGAGGATCCCTGGTGGCATCGTGGGTTACACATTGGATTGGCTATCACAGAGTCAGCAGTTCCAAAGCCCCAGTGGAAACTGAGGCTTTCTGTTCCCGTAAAGAGTTACCTGTCTAGGAAACTCACAGGGAAAGTTCAACCATGTCCTGTAGGGTTGTTGTGACTCAGAATTGACTTGATGGCAGTGAGCTACTGTTGTAGGCTTAAAATGAGCCACCCCTGGGGCTGGCACAGGAATCTGGTACCATCAAGAAATTAGTATCAGAACCTAAATTGTGAAAATCCGATTTGAAGAAGGCTCTGGATGACAGTGAGAGCCCAAGATTCACTTGTGGAAACTACATAAAAATGAAGTCTCCGGGAAAACGCCTTCTATCCACAATTGAGGGATGGGAAGAAAATGGTAGCAGAGGGATGAGCATAAAAGATCAAGGCATACCTCTGACTTTAACAGTTAAACGTCAGTTGATCCTCCCTCTGATGCACGCTGGAAGTGATCTGGTTTGCAGCATATTCTATATTTTTGCCTTTGTTTAGATTAGGGCATAGCTCAGAGGAGTATGTCATTGGGAGTCACCCTCTAGAAGTTGTGTTATGTGTTTCTCTGGAGTTTTTTTCAGTATATGAAACCCAGAATGGAAACCTATAGGGACAACAAGTAGAATAAGGGTTTTGGGGGGTGGGATGGGGTACAGTGGTAGTGGGAGATGGGTAAAAGGTAGCTGATGTCAAGGAGTCCAGGAAACAAAAGAATGTTTGGTAACTGAGTGTAGTAGCAATGATATGGTTCTGCTTGATGTGACGGAACTGTGGAATGATATATTTATTAACTGCCAATTAATAATAAAGTATTAAAACAGAAGAAAGAAAGGAGAGCCAAGAGTAGAAAATGTCTTTGAACCCAAAATCCCTGCACAGAACATTCTTGAACAAGAAGACAGATAGAGAGATTGTTAACACTGGAAAGGATGGGATAGAGACAACAAGAGGCAGTGGCAGAGGAATGGCAGCAGCAGAGACAGCAGGACTAAGTAACGGGAGACAAAAGGATGGGTGATGGGCTTTCCAGCCCACAGAAGTTAAAAACAGAAAGCCTTCAGGTAGGATACTTATTGATACCATGGGATGGCTCTTGGCACTTACTTGGCAGAACTAAAAGAGCTTTGTAACACCAGCTGAGTAGGTCAGAAGTGTCAGGGAAAGGGCCTGGGCCAAAGAGAGTTATTCCTGAGGGGAGGCTAGAACAGTGTCTTGGTTGTTCCTAGCCCCAAATTGTAACCTGTTGCTTCCCTAGTTAATTTTCATATTTATGAATACTATCTATAAGTTCTGTATAGCTATTACAACACATTGCCAAATCTATCAGAGAAGCAGAGGGTGCTATAGGAGGAATGGTTAGGGTCAGAAATAGTAAAACAGCGGCCATCTAGCTAAGAAGCAACAAAGCCCACGTGGGAGAAACACACTAGCCTGTGCAATCACAAGCTGTCGAAGGGATCAGGTATCAAGCATCAAGGCACAAAAAAAATCATATCATTGTAAATGTGGGTGAGTGCAGAATGGAGATTCAAAGCCCATCAGTAGCCAACCAGACACCCCCTTACTGAAGGGTTGTGGGGAGGAGATGACCCAGTCAGGGTGCAGGATAGCAACAATGAAACATACAACTTTCCTCTAGTTCTTAAATGCTTCCTCCCCCCACTATCATGATCCCAATTCTACCTTACAAATCTGGCTAGGCCAGAGGATGTACATTGGTACATATAGCAACTGGAAACACAGGGAACCCAGGACAGATGATGCCTTCAGGACCAGTGGTGAGAGTGGCGATGCCTGGAGGGTGGAGGGAATGTGGGGTAGAAAGAGCGAACTGATTACAAGAATCTATGTATAGCCTCCTCCCTGGGGGATGGAAAGCAGAGAAGAGGGTGGGGGGAGACATCAGACAGTGTAACATATGACAAAATAATAATAATTTATGAATTACAAAGGGTTCATGAGGTAGCGGGGAGTGGGGAGGGAGGGGGGAAAATGAGCAGCTGATATTAAGGGTTCAAGTAGAAGGCAAATGTTTTGAGAATGATGATGGCACCAAATGTACATATATGCTTGACCCAATGGATGGATGTATGGATTGTGATAAGAATTGTACGAGCCCCCAATAGAATGATTAAAAACAAAGTCACACACACACAAAAGAAATAGTAAAACAATTTGAAGGATGGAGATATATCTGACTCCCACTTCAGAAAATATACCTTGAGCTGATGATGGTTATTTTATATCCCATCCACACCCACCCCACCAATCCAGTGAAGTTAGAAGAAGTGAGGTGAAAAACTGACTCCACACCATTATTGCAAGTCAAAAGGGCCAAATATTTAGGTATGTCACAAAAAGGTAATAAAAAGTACTGTGGGTAGAAAAAATGATCAATATGTGCTGTTGCTTGTCAACATGCTGAATGTTTGAGTCCACTCAGAGGCTTCTTAGAAGAAAGTAAAGCCATTGCTAAATCGACAGAGTACAATTCAATTTTAAAACAAAGCTATTGGTGGGATGGGAAATATGTGAAAAGATGTTCATACTCAAAGCTATAGGATATAAATATAATTTAAAACCATACTAGCATCATTTTTTACTCACAGTATCAAAGATGAAAATGTTAGCAAATACACTGTGATAGTGAGGTACAGGGGAGTGGCACTCATATTTTTTTTTTGGAGGAAGGTAAAATGGAACTATTTTTACGGAAACTAAATTGGCAAAATTTGTGAACATTTATTGGAAGAGAATTCCAATTGTAGAATCCATTCTATAAGTATGCTGCCAGTAAGTATGCACATGTGTTCATTGTAGTACTGTTTTCAGTACTATAATCTGAAATTTATTTTAAATGCTGTCATTGCTTGCTACCAAGTGCATTGCAAAAGATGACAACCCAAGTGACAGAATCGAATCAGCTTTGAGGCTGTCATCTTGATGGGAGCACCTCATCCATTCTTTCTCCTTTGGAGCCACAGGATAGGCTTAAAGGCCACCCTTTTTGTTAGTAGCCTCATGCTTACCCATGGCACCACTTTATCCTACCCAATAAAACTTTAAAAATAAACCAACCTGTTTCTCCTCTTAAGTCATGTGTGAGGGATGTGTCACTCATTCATGTGTGCAGATAATTAATGAATGCACGTGTGGAGAGTTGTCAGGTTATCTGTCATGGAGGCACAGTGCCAAGAGAATGTGTGATGTCAGGGCACTTCAACAAGTCAATGAAAACATTCCATTATCTTTTACTTCCATTTTTCCATGAACTTTTTGATGCCCAATGATATTTGAAGTTTAGAGAAACCAAGTAGCCAACTGATAACTAAAAACTGTTTCTTTGAACAGATATTAAGCTTAACAGCTAATTCAATGAACACCAACTGTCAGCCCAGCATTAATGAATCTAATTTTAGACAACTTATGTGGCTAGCTCCAGAGTATGACTCAGCCTGCCTTGGTAATTTGAAAATCCTCTTACTAATTCCCTTAGAGCTTAAGGTACTGAAATCAATAGTGTTTGCTCTATCTGATTTATCCATTTGCACTCATCGCCTACTAGCACAGATGTTTCAAACTAATTTTAGCAGCAGATGTTTTAAAATAAAATTTGAGCTGCACCTCAATGTCTATATAAGTGAGATTAAGATGTTCTACTTGAAGGCGCATGGGGTGCTGGGAACCCACTGGTCCATCTGCTCAGAATTCCTGGTTCAAATCCACCCCTCCACAGCCCACTCACCATTCTCTCCAGAAAAAAATAAAGATAAGTTAATGTCTTGTGCTGGATTTTCATAGAGATAAAACGACAGGCCACGATTTGTTCCAGTTTTGCAGTGGGCCCAGTTTCAGATTTGAAGAGTGTTTATCAGATCAGGAACTCTAATCTTCTATTTTCTTATGATTACTTTGAATTTTGCTCTACTCGCCTGTCCAGGACTTTCTGATCCTGATAAGAGTGACCATGACTGGTGGCTGGACACAAGCCAGTGCTTCTGTTTCCAAGCTAGTGGAGACTGGTTCATGCGGTCCATTCATCCATTGGATTGATTGTTTCCTTGAGTCTTGGATCCCAGATGCAACTCACTGAAGTAAGAGATAGAACATTGTGAGCTATGTTATACTAATTAACCTAGTTGTTTTTAATAGCGTGCATACACACATATCTTCATTTGAGCATTTATCTAAGCCAATGAAAAGCAAGCAAAGACATGAAGGAGATCAACCTTAAATCTATGAGTTATTTGCATTTCTGAAGAATCATACATGCTTCATTGGCAATTTGCCAGTAGTTTCATTATAGAACAATTGTCAATATCTAATAGTGTGCACATAGTTTACAAGACCAAGTGGGATTCACATCTCTTTCTACACACAGATGAAATCTACCCAATGGAGCATAAACCTAAGGAATGCTTACACACAGTGAAGGCTGCTGCTGCTGCTTCATATTTTTAATCAACAGTTTACAAGTTGTCCTTGAATTAGTCAAGAGTTAGAATTTAAACTTCAGTTATAACATAGACCTAAGTAGGATTGGCAAATTATTAGTAAATTTGTCAGTATTCTGAAATGAGAATTTAATCCCTTGCATGACGTAGCTGAACTCATAGTCTCGAGACACTTCCTTTTCTCATTCTGAACTGGGGTTCAACTTTCAGTGTCTTTCACTGCCTATAGGAGTGGAATTCAAAAAGTTCATGTGAAAATGAAACTAAAAGATCATGGAATTTATCCATGGAACTTTTGATGCCCCTCTTATATTTTACATATTTCTGCCATGTTTATCTTTCTCAAATACAATTTTCTTTTTTTTCCTCAAATACAATTTTCATCACGTATCTCCTTGTCTTACAATTTATATTTTTGTTAAGTCAGGATAAAAGCTAAATGATTTAATTATTCAAAATAGTCAAACTGTATATGCCAAACAAAAATGCACATTATCTCATATGTGCCTAATAATTTCAGTTGATCCAAAATTTGAGATTAGATCTTCTCATTCCATATATTTTTAAAATATTGAGTGTTCCCGTGCCATTCTGTCAGTTTTGATGGTGTTATTAATCCAGTGTGAATTTCAAAGCTTCTTATGAAATCTAGGATTTAAAAAATACTATTGGCACTTCTCCATCTCCACATATGGAACACATCTATCTATCTATCATCTATCAATCTGATTTTATTGTGAATTACGTGAAGATTTGTAGAACACGTGATTAGTTTTACGTTTAATGATTCACACATTGTTAATCTCATTCCTTGCCATCCCTTCAATGCAACGTCACTCCTAACGTTGACTGCCGCCATTTCCCATTTCACTTAAAGATTCTAACCTTGGTTGTATGGGAACTACTGTCCTTGATCTCAAATGATCGATTATTCTAAGGTTTTTGTATCTTTCTAATGTTATTGTTCCTCTTCTAGACAAGTCTATTATTGGTCTGAAAAATTGAGTTGTGAGTATATGTTCAGTTCTAGGCCTGAAGAGTGATTAAGGACCATTGTTTGGGGGATCCAGATTTGTCAAAAAAGCTTGGTCTGATAGGAGACCTTGAAAGAGCTCAATAAAATAAACTGTCAAATATTAAGTGGAGTACCAGAAATAGGCTGAGATGGAGAAAACAATTCCCTCCATATAAGTTTATGGTCTATCAACAACTCAGTTTCTAGAGAGAGAGAGAAAGTTGCTTCAAAGGAATAGCTCATACACTTGTGAGGAAATGGCTTTGCTATTGTGGTTGGCAAGTCCTAAATCTATAGGAGAAGAACTCAAAATCAACAGGCATAGTGACAAGCAGGAGGCCTATGCTTATACATATGGTTGTGGAGCTTGTCAGATCCCGAATCTACAGATTAGGTAGGTGACGGAGACTTCTGCCAGTTTACCTCCTAAGAACCAGGGGTCGGGCAACGAGAGAAAGAGAACAAGCTTGGCCAGGACCTTCTTTTTTATGTGGGAAGGCAGCTCTCACCAGATCACAAAA
Source organism: Echinops telfairi (assembly GCF_000313985.2). Lineage (NCBI taxonomy): Eukaryota > Metazoa > Chordata > Mammalia > Afrosoricida > Tenrecidae > Echinops > Echinops telfairi. The sequence continues at coordinate 36,941,440 of NW_022111368.1, forward strand.
TTAAGGCTAATTGCATAATGTTAACCAAATCACTGATTATCATAGGTTAGCCAAAATGTCATATAACGTTATATAACATATAACATTAATCATCACACTATGGTTACAGATTTGCAGTGGCTACAGATAACAAACAAAGGCAAAACATTGGTTTCAGAAGGACAAAATCCCAACAAAGTATCAAACCATTTCTGCAGGTTTTATCATTTACAAGAACAGTGAACTATGAAGTTAAAAACAAAACGAAATGGAACAACTACTTAAAAAAAAGGAAACAAGTAAGTCACTTCAAAATCATGCCAACCCACCTGTATCAGAGCTGTGCTGCACAGTTTTCAGTGTGCTGTGTGGGGGTTTCAGTGGCTAATTATTTCCAGAAGTAGATCGCCAGATACCTGTTTCAAGCACATGTGAGTAGACTTTATCCGTCAACCTTTCAGTGAGCAGCCTCGTCCACTAACCATTAGCATCACCCATACGCTCCAGAGAGACACAGCTTTGAAAGTTGCAGCGTCAGGGAGGGAGACAGTTGAACTACATATACAACGCACCATTTATTCAAAAAGTCAAATGGGGTATCTAAATTAAGAATATGTATGAAGAAATGAAAGAGAAACCTGATGGAAATATCCTATATCAGTTTGTAGTGGAGACTCGTATATGACTGTATTTTTCAAAATTGTATCTCTACAAAGGGTGAATGTTATTGTTTGTCATTTGTAAATCAATACACCTGCCTTAAAATAAAGACTAATCATTTACAAAGGTTTTAAAAAGGAAAACAGCAGAACATCATTAAAATAATTAGAATGATAATGAGAACTATAAACATTTTTAGTTGTGAAGAAGAAAGGCAGAAAAGCAAAGATCTAAAATGTTAACTTTGGATATTAGGAAACAAAACAAAAAATAATCAAATTAATGTTTAAGTTAGTATATTCTTAGTGTTAAATGCCCTCCAGTCATTTCTAACTTACCGTGACAATATGTACAAGAGACGACCTGGTCCTGTGTCATCGTCATCAAGCTTGTTTGAGCTCATTCTGTGCCAGACATATCATTGAGGATCATCTTATTTTAACTGAAACTTCACCAAACTCTGGTCGTGCAGTGGTTATTCACTGGGCTGCTCTCAGCAAGGTCAGCAGTTCGAAAACATCCGTCACTTCTCAGGAGAAAGATAAGATTTCCATTCCTGTAAAGAATTGCAGTCTTGAAGAGCTACAGGGACAGGTCAACTCTGTCCTATGTGTTGCCATGAGTCAGTATTCACTGCATTTGGTTCTACGTTACCAAGAATGATGTCCTTCTTCAAAACCTGGTCCCTCATGTAACATGTCCAAATATGAAAAATGTAATCTTACCATGCTCACGTGTAAGAGAATTCAGGCTGTGCTTTTTCCAAGACAGATTTGTGCATTCTATAGTATAGTAAGTATAGTATAGAATGTCCATAGTATATTGAATATTCTTCACCAAAATGATCATTTTAACCAATTCTTTTTTAGTCTTTATTATTGAGTGCACTGCTCGCATATGTAGGAGTCAACTGTAAATAGTGTAGCTTGGGTCAGGTGTACCTTTATCTTTGAAGCGATAGATTTGCTCATAGACACTTCGAAGAGGCCTTGTGCCACAGATGTGCCAAATGCACCACAGTGTTTGTGCTCTGTGCTGTGGCTTCCATTGGTGTCCATTATGAAGCCAAGTGAAATGGAATCAGGAGCAATTTCAATCTTTTCCCATTTATCACGGAACCATATTGGACCAGTTGTGAGGTTTTGAGGATTTAAAAAAATTATTTTGAAATGTAATTTATCTTGAATTTTCAACAGTAAATTCTTCAAATCCCCTTTGCTTTTGGGAAGTAAGATTGTGCCATTTTCACAATTCAGGTTGTTGATAAATCTTCCTCAAATCCTGATGCTTTATTCTTCTTCTCCAGTCCAGCTGTAGTATGATACATTCAGCATACAGATAAAATAAATATAATGCAAAGGTATTCCTCTGATCTTAAGTAATGTAGTATCACCTTGTTCTGGTCAGATGACTGCCTCGGTCTATGTAAAAGTCTCACATAAACACAATGAAGGGCTCTGAAATTCCCATTATTTGCAATACTGTCTATCGGTTGCTATGATCCACATGGTCGAAAGCCTATGCCTACATGTGAAAAACACAAATCCCCTGCCACTGACGTGATGCTGACTCCTAGCCACCCTTTAGGACAGGATAGAACTGGCACCATGAGTTTCCAAGACTGAAACTCTTAAGAGGGGGAGAAAGGCCCGTCTTTCTCTCAAAGAGAGGCTGGTAGTTTTGAACTGCTGATGTTGTGTTTAGCTGTCTAACACTTAACCAAATAGTTAGTGGGGGGGAAAAAAGAGGAACTATCTTTCTAGAATTCTGTGTAAATTAGTATGATATCTCCACTTCCATCAAGTTGACTTTAACTTACCAAAGCCCCATAAAGGGTTTCTGAGACTCAGAATCTATACAGAAACATAGGACTCCGTCTTTCTCCTGCAGAGCAAGTGGTGGGTTTAAACTTCTGATCTTGAGGTTACAGTCCAAAGCCTTTTGTGGTTTGTTTGAGACGAACCTATTTGTCACTCAACACTCCAAGTCCATTTCAGTTTAACTTTTCATCCTTACTCAAATCACTATTTAGGTTTGAGGGATAAGGAATCTGGAGGGAACTTTTTGCTTTTTAAAGAAACATACTGTGTGTGTGTGTGTGTGTGTGTGTAAATAAATAAATAAATAAATAAATATTTACACACACACATATAAACACAGCCCCAGAAATGAAATCAGCAACATTGTCCTTTTAACCCCTACATTTTTTGTCTTCCACCTTTCCCTCCTCTCTCGCTGTTGCCATCCTCATTCCTGTAATCATCAAATTTTGGTCTATTGGTGTATAAACAATGTTTCTTTTTCTTTGTTTTTCCTTATAACAATGGCAATAATAAATATTTATCTTTGTAACTTTGACCGAGTTTGCTAAGCATAATGTTCTCTAGTTTTGTCCATGTAGTGGGTGTTTACAAAGTTATCGTTGATTGTTATTGCTGCATAAAATTCCATACTCTGAATGTGCCAGAGCTTGTTGATCCATTATTCAGTATTTGAAGACTTAGGCTGTTTTCCATGCTTTTGCTATTGTAAAAATTGGTGCAATAAACATAAATTAACATGTGTCTGTTCATATTACATTCTTAATTTCTTTAGGATATATACACAGTAGAGAGGTTACTGGATCTTATGGTAATTGTATTTGTATTTGTTTAAGGGAGTGTCATATAGATTTCCGTAATATTGGTACAATCCTACAGTTCTACCAGCAATAAATGCATTCCTATCTCTCTACATTCTTTATCACATTTGTTATTTTCTGTTTTATTGAATTTTTCTCAAAGAGTCTGTGTGAGGTGATATCTCATTATTGTTTTAATTATGGATCTTATTACTAATGATCATGAACATTTCTTCATATGGTTGTTGATCACCTATATGTCATCTTTGGTAAATTGTCTATTCATGTATTGTGTCCATTATTTCCACTGGATTATTTGTATTTTTCTTGTTAAAATGTTGTAGTTTTGTTTGAATTTGGGAAATTAGCACTTTTGTATTATCATTGAATATATTTTCCCAATCTGTGGATTCTGTGTTGACTCTTTCGATGATTTCTTTTGTTGTGCATAAATGTCATATTTTCAGTCGGTCTCAATTCTTTATTTTGTCTTCTACAGTGTGGATATTTGTCATTATGTTCTGGGGTGGGTTTATGCCTTGTATTAGAATTTTTAAGTTTGCTCATATTTTATCATTGACAGTCTTATTAATTGTGTGATTCATATTTAGGTCTTTGATCCATCTTGAGACTATGTGTGTAGATAATTTAAGGTATGGGTCTTGTTTCATTCTTCGGCAGGCAAAGATCCAGTTTTTCCAGTGTCATTTGTTGAAAAGGCTATGTCTTGCCCACTTAATGTGTTTTAGTTCTTGATGAAAGACTGGGTGATTATAGGTGCTTGGTATTATGTGTGGGCTGCAATCCTTGATCTTCATCAGCAAGAGCAGCAAGTCCTCCTCACTTTCACCAAGCAAAGTTGTACCATCTGCAAATTACAGGTTGCTAATAAGCCTGCCTTGAATCCTGATGACACATTTGTCTTCTTATAATCCAGCTTCTATGATGATTTTTTTTCAGTTTATAGATTAAACAAGTAGAGTGAGAGGAGACAACCCTGACACACAAGTTTCCTGATTTTAACCCATGTCGTAATCCCTTGTTCTGTTGCCGCTACTGCCTCTTGAGCCATGTCCAAGTTCTCAATGAGCACAATGAAGTGCTCTCGAATTGCCATTCTTCTCAAGGTTATCCATAGTTTGTTGTTTATGGTTCACACAATCAAATGCCTTGCCATAGTCAATAAAACACAAGTAAACATCTTTCTGGTATTCTCTACTTTGAGCCAAGATCCATCTGACATCAGCAAGGATATCCCTTCCACGTTCTCTACTGTACCTGGCCTGAACATTCGGCAGTCCTCGTCAATGTGCTACTACAACTTTTGTGGGAAGATTTTAAGCAAAAACTTACATGCACATGATATCAGTGATATTGTTGAAGAGTTTAAGCATTCTGTCGGTTAAATCTCTTGGGAGTAGGCACAAACAGAGATCCCTTCCAGTCAGTTGGCCAAGTAACCATCTTCCAAATATCCTGGCATAGACCAGTGAGTGTTCATCGATTCCTAGAGCCTTGTTTTGGTTAAGACATTCAGTACAACTTGAACATTTTTTTCCCTTCAGGTCTATTGGGTTTTGCTTATATGCTACCTCCACAGTAGCTTAATTAGAATACACAGTATTTAACTACTATGTATGTAACTTAGTTAGAATACACAGTAACTCAGTGTATTCTTTCCATCTTCTTTGGATGCTAACAACATCATTGAATATTTTGCCCGTACCTTTCAAGATTGCCACTTGGGGCTTGAATGTTTTCTTTCGTTCTTTCACTTTAAGGTAAACATACGGAGCATGTTCTTCATTTTGGGCTTTCTAACTCCAGGTTTTCTCAGGTTTCCTTATAATATCTGAGTTTGTCTTCTTGAGCTGTCTTGTGAAATTTTCTGTTCAGCTCTAGACTTCGTTATTTGGTGCATTTGATTTAGCTACTTTACATTCAAGAGTAAGTTTTAGAGCCTCTTCTCACATCCATTTTGATCTTTTGTTACTCTCTCGTCTTTTAAATGAACTGCTGCTTTCTTCATGAACGTTTTTCTTGATGACCTTCCATAGCTAGTTATTAGTGTTCACTGAATCAAGTCTGTTCTTGGTACATTCTCAAAATTCTGGTGAGATAGACTCAAACTTGTATTTAGGCTCTGTGGACTTATTTTAATTTTCTTCAGCTTCAACCTGAACTTATGAGGGGTTAACCCCACCCACTCACCCCCACCCCACCCTAACCCCGCCAAAATGGAAAAGCTCTGTTGAACTTTAGTAGTATATATTTTTCCCTCTCAATCTGTTGGTTGTGACCCCTTTGAGGGTTGAACAACCCTTTCACAGGGATCACCCAATTCATAAAAGTAGCAAAATTACAGTTATGAAGTAGCAACGAAAATAATTTTATGGTTGAGGGGTCACCACAATATGCGGAACTGTATTAAAGGTTCGTGGCATTAGGAAGGCTGAGAACCACTGCTCTAGGCAAGCACCCAGCAACTTGCACTGAGTTAGTGGTGTTGCCTGGGAAGGTTCTCTCTGGTCAGAGTGAATTTTTTAATAAAAGGAGTTTCGCTCCAACCTTTTTGTGTGTGTGATGGCCGATTTAAGAGAACAACATGCATTTGTGAAATTGTGTTTCCTGCTCAGGAAAAATGATGATGAAAACTGCTTACAAGGACAGAGCTGTGGGAAAAACACAAGTGTACAGTGGTTCATTTGTTACAAAAACTGTGAAATGCTGATTGATGACAAATCTCTTTCTGGACATCCAAAAACTTCCCTAACAGACAAAAATGCCAACAAAATTTGTTCACTTGTGTTTGAAGACTGACGGACCATTGAAAAAATGCGGAAGTTATCTGGACTATCTTGGAGCTTGGTTCAGCAAATTTTAATGACAAAAAAACGCCTGATTTGTGGCAGACGGGGGACTGTTTTTGCCACCACGACAATGTACTTACTCACTTAGCTATCTCAGTGCACCAGCTTTTGGCAAAAACAGAATGCCTCTCTTGCCCCATGCACCTTACTCACCTGACCTCTCTCTGGGTGGCTTTTTGTTTGTTTGTTTGTTTCCGTGAATGAAGAGGGACATGAAAGGACAGGGCTTTGACAACCTAAAAGGAGTGAAGAAAAAACGAGGGAAGAGCTGTCAGTCATGCAAACAAATGAGTTTGAAAAATGTTTCCAAGAATGAAATTGCAGATTTGACAAGTGTATTAAATGTAATGGAGAGTGCTTTGAAGATGATAAGGTTGTTTTGTAAAAAAAAGTTTAAATACATAGCTTTGAAAAAAATCCTTTTTTTTTTTGGTACTCCATTGTCGATAGGAGAAATTGATAGTCCATCCCCTGGACTGGTTTTAGCTGGTCAATTTGATGTTTGTGTTTTCCAACTAGAGAGTCCATGTGTATAATGACCTTTTGTGTTGTTGATAAAAGATATTTGCAATGAACAAGTTGTTGGTCTTACAAAATTCTATTATGTGATCTCACCCAAATCATATTTCTATCACCCAAACCATATTTTGCAATGCAGATCCCGAAATCTCACTGCCGCAGTCTCTACCGCATTCATGTCTCCATAGCTGACTTCACTCCAAGAAAGCAACTCCCCCACAATCACATTTCAATTGGTCTCAGACTTGAGAAGCCTATCTGTAGTCAGTATCTCCAGCAATGGCCTGCTTTCATTCGTGAGACCTTCAGGATCTGACAGTGCTTAGAACCTATGCAGGAAAACTTCAGCAGCTATTTCCCTGAAGTGGGAGCTGATTCCTCCTTCCTTGTCTGTTCTTATTCTGTTAACTTCACTAAAACCTGTTCACTTTGGTTGACCTGCTGGTATTTGAAATACCAGTGACATAGTTTCCAGCATGACAGCAATACACAAGCCACCACAGTACGACCAAATGACAGACAAGTGGTGGTGTTTCGTTATGCATATAAAAATATAATTCTTTTATTGCAGATGCTCATCTGTAATTTTTTTTATCACAAACTTTTTGAAAGTTTTGAACATAGTCAAGATTCTTCCCTCTCCTCTGAACAACATAGTTACCCCTTCTCTGAGAGAGTTGTGTTGTTTGTCTGTAAGCTGGTAGCCCAGATTTCTTCCCTCAGTTCTGTAGTACAACCAAATGCTGGTCATCTAGGGCTGACACTTGTATGCAATATCAGACTCAAGCCTGTGTTACACATGCCGCTTGCAAAGTCATCTCACTGTATCCTATTGAATCATCCCCACCTCTCATTCTTCATCTGGTACCAGTATCTACCTAGATTTCCATGCTAGAAATCTGGATTTCATTGCTAACACCTATCTTCCTTTACTTTCCCCATATCAATCAATCATCAATAGTTGCTCATTTTATCTCCTAAATGTGTCTCTACTCTAGTTATTTTCAATCTTGGCTTCATGTACAAATCGTCTGAGAGCTCTAAGAATGTACTGATATTGCAGTTTAACTTTTGATTTGGACATCTTGGGCATCAGACTATTTTAAAGCTCCTCAGGTATTTTAATGTAGACCTGAAGGTAAAAACCAAGCACAACTTCTCTTTCTCCTCATCCCTATTAATATCTCACTTCAGGCCCTCACAATTTCTCACATGAATTATTGAAATGTCTTCCAGTTAGGTTCTGTGTGGCCAGTGCATTCACATCAAATCCATCCTTCACTCAGAGAAGTCTATTTGTAAAGTAAAAATGGATACTGTATTGTCTTTCAAAAATATCTAAATGACTGTGTATCAATAAGCGTATATAAACTCTAAACTCTTAACAAGTCCAACAGCAACTTCCCATATGTATTTTCTCTAAAACAAGACCATATTTTTTATCACTCTGCCTTATAATGCAATGCAGTGTCATTGAAATATTTATTTTCTTGTACACACATTTATGCTTTGTCTTTTTTGTCCAGAACAATTTATTCCATTTATTCAACTCACTAAGCGATGATTTAGTTGATCTAATATACTGATATGCAAGTAAAGCAAACATTCCCTCATTCTCTTTTTCTTTTTAGTATTACTTTTATTAATCATTTTATTGGGAGCTCTTACAAATGTAACTATTCAAAGTTCAATTCAATCAAGTATAATTGTACAATTGCTGCCGCCATCATTTTCGAGACATTTTCTTTCTTCTTCAATTCCTTGATATCAGCTCGGAATTATCCCCTCCCTCCTCTGCCCTAATCCCCGGGTATCCTTGTTGTTACACTATATATTATTATTGTTGTTATTTTCCATGCCTCACACCATCCATATATCCCTTCACTTAAAATTCTATTGTTCATTCCCCTGGAGTGGGATTATACTTTCATCATTACTATCAGCTTGCCAACCCACCTCCTCCCTGCCTCTTCCTGTACACCCACAGAATCACTACTCCTGTTACTATTTCTGAAGGGCTATCTTGGCTTTCATGCAGCCACATGAAGTGATCTTGATTATACAAATGATCATACTCTGTTAGATAGAGAGAGGACTTGTCATGATCTGTCAGTCCAGTCCTCATTTCTCTCAGGGCACCCTATTCCAACACCACTTACCCAGCAGCACTTAGACTCTTTTGGTCCTCAGCATTCATTCTCTTTTTCTTACAGAGTCCTGGTGGTACAGTGCATTATTAGTTGGGCTCTTACATCTTAAGTTCAGCTGTTCAAACCTGCCGGCTACTATGGGGGAATGTGAGGGTTTCTGCTTCTGAAAAGATTCCTAGCCTTAGGAACCCACAGGGGCGGTTAGTTGCTGTGAGTTGGAATCGAGTTGATGACAATAAAAAAAAGAAGAAATGGCATCTGATTGATGTTTGTCATTATGATTCAACACTAGTCTTCTGAACATTCACAATTGGGGAAGGGATATGTCACAAAAGTAGTGCTTTGTCCACAGCTGGGCCTTTGGTTGGGGTGTGGACCGTGCCTCTGACATAAAAAGTTTAGGTAGGGGCACACTGGCCACTTCTGCCCATATTACCAAAACCAAACTCACTGACATTGAGTTTAAGCCAACCAATAGTAATAGGGCAGGGTAGAACTGCCCCTATAAATTTCTGGGACTTTCACTCTTAACAGGAGTAGAAAGCCTGTCTTCTTCCTCCAGGGAAGGAGCCGGTGGTTTCAAACTGCTGACCTTGCAGATCGCAGTCCAACATGTAACCACTATGCCACCAGGGATCCTCTCTGGACATATTAGTTCAGCCAATTCTAATCTAGGCTAATTCTTTGACTTCAGACTCTTGCTTTTTTGTATTAAGCAAGTGACTGTTAGTTTGATGTCAGAGCTACCAAAAATGATGGCTAATCTGCAAACCTATCCTACCTTAATTCTATCTCCTTGAGATAACAGATAACACACTCTGAAATGGGATTATAACCACAGGTGTAATGGCTAGAATTTTTAAAAATCATATAACAGAGAGCTATGACTAGAAGGGCCATATTAAGTGATTTTCTACATCTCATGTGGATTGTTATAGTTCTCATGCTTTTGTCTCCCTTAATACACTTTAAATTCTTGGAGTCTTCTCACAGTGTGGTTCAACCAATGACATGATTTGGAACAATAGGAAGTACAAGAATCAATAACACTTATACTTCCACTGCCTTTCCTACAACGGTAAATAGCAGTGGAATTGCAAGGATGCATGAGTAGTCTTACAAATATGGTAAACACCCCCCACCCCCACTATCTGCACTCCCAATTAGAATGTTCACATATATGTGAAAGTAGAAAAGGGGTCTCTAGGAGTTTAAAGGACTAAATTTTGGGCAATTTCTTCGGAGTATCTCGGAGTAGCCACAAACAACCAACTTTTTGGTCAGTAGTCAGTCTTATCATTTGCCCCTCACACATGCCTCCGGAATACAGTGCAATGGGAATTTAAAGGGTATAACAACGTACTTTATAGGAGTGTGGAAGCTTGATAGGGCAGTTTCACAGTTAGATGAGAAAATCAGCTTCTATTTGGAATTCAGTGCTTTGTAGCAGTTGCAGTTAAACATATTTAAGTTTTCCCATATCATAAGGTTTTTAATGACAATTTCTTTTGTTCTGCTTTAGAATGGCTTTGCTTTCTACATGCCAGTTATAGCCACTATTTTTTCATTGTGCAGGCAGAGATTATAAGAGGAAAATTTCTAGAGACAATTTATGTTAATGATATCTGGCAACAATGCCTTACATATGGTAAATTCTCTCATAATGTAAGCCTTTCTCTGGTCTTTGTCTATATAACACTCACATAGCTAAAAATAATGTTACTTAGCCATGTGGATGCCAATGTGAACAGAGAGAAGAGGCAAGAATGAGTGTTTTTGCAGTTTTATTCGGTCACCAAGTTGCAATGATCGTTAATAGTAATGCCACCCCCACCCCCACCGTGCTCCAGCTGGCCACTCTATAATTCTAACTTCTCAGTAGACTAGTCCCTGGGCAACCACAAGAAATTCAGAGAATCCATGGATTATTCCAGTCACTTTGGCATGCTATGTTTCTGCTTCCTTTTTTTTTTTTTTTTTTCTTTCCCTTCGAGCACTTTGGCTTTGGTTAAACTTTGAATGCAGGAGGGCTGGCATTAGCTTAATTTCCTCTCCAGCTCTAGCACATGAGAAATGTAATATTGAGAAGCAAATTCATTATGAAAAAAATCATATCACCAAACAATTTGGTTGCCTTGTGGAGTTCATTATAAAGCCATTTTACAATAACTGTGTGAGAAACGGAGGTGGAAAGTACACGACATTTCATTGTTAGAGATTATTTGCCTAAAAGCATCTCCTTGGGCATCATTTAAGCCTTTAGAGTTGGTATTAACTCTTTCAGGTCAGCAGGGCAAAATTTCGTGCACTAAATGGTAACATTCCCACTGAAATGCTCTTCTAAGTGATTCCTCACTGACTTCAATGTATCCATGTGGCTTCCATAGCTTTTATGAACAAGTACCTGGAAATTTCTTCAGCATGGAAAGTTCCCAAAATTCTAAAGTTAAACTCTTTGTTGTTGTGTTTTTTGTTTTTAAGAAAAACTTATTTCTTCCTTCTATATTTTTCCCCTGAGAAAAAATTTTAAATAAAAATTCAAACACCTTATTCTGACTCATTACATTTTAAGAATAATGAGATTTCCCTATACTCATATTCAGTGTTAATCAAGGACAGAGACTTCTATGTTTCATGGTGAAATGAGATGTCAGGAAAGATATCTATGAATATAGTTGTATATTGTTTATGGATAACAGAGGTTGGTATTGAATAAAAGTGTAGCTGACAAGGGAAATTGCCTAGAACAAAAGTGTCTAAAGGAATAACAACGGCACTTGATTTTCCTGGTTCATAAAGTCACAGGAGTTGACATATCCGGTCTGATGGAGGCCTATATGCCGGCAGGACTTCCACGGAGTATAGAAATAGGGATTCCTTTTCTTCCTATATCTCTAATCTCCTCTGCTTTCTTGTAGATCAGTGCTTTCTTGCAGATGAGTGGCTCAAGACACATGTTGTAAGCCATGTATGATGAATAGGAACAGAGATGGGAAGTTGTTCTAATGTTGTGGGGTGCCATCAAATCAGTTCTAACCCATAGTGACACTCTGCTCAGAGTCTCTGACATACATCTTTCCTGATTTTAAACCACATGTTGTCCCTGTTCTACAGGCACAATTGCCTTTTGATCTCTGTACGGGTTGACCTCTGTACATGAAATTCTCATTCTTCTCAAGACTCTCTCGAGTTTGTTACTGTCCGCTGGGTCAAATGCCTTTGCACAGTTACTAAAACACAAGTCAACATCGATCTGATGTTTGCACAAGCAAACATTTCCCTCTCTGCTATCAGTCAAGATCCACCTGACACCTGCAATGATATATATCCCTTGTTCCACATATTCTTCTGAATCTTGCCTAAATTTCTGACAGTTCCTGGCAGTAGACTGCTGCCACTATTGTTGAATGATCATCAGCAAAATTTTACTTACATATAATATCTATAGTATTATTCTATAATTTCACATTGTTAGGCCACTTTTTTTAGAGTGGGCTCAAATGTGGATATTTGTCCAGAAGTTGGCTGGGTAGCTCTCTTAATTTTTTGGCATAGATGAGTGAGTGCTTCCAGTGATTCATCAGCTTGCTGAAGCATTTCAATGGGTACACCATCAATTTCGGATGCCTTCTTTTTTGTTGTTTGTTTTGTTTTATCTTTTATTTGTTAATTCCTTCAGGATTTTTCCTTCACTACCATCAGTTCGTGGTCAGATACTAACTCTTGAATTGGTTGAATGTAGACCAGTTATTTTTGGTATGGTGACTGTATTCCTTTATCATTTATTGTAGCTTTCTGCCTATTAAAAATATTTTAACCATATAATTCTTCAATAGTTAAGCTAGAGATTAGATTTTTTGTCCTTTCAGGTTGAGATATGCAGGTGGAGTTCTTAATTTTTGCCTCTCTAACTGTAAGCCTTTGCATAGGTTCATTATATTATTTTGTTTTCTCAAACTGACCCTTGAAAATTTCTGTGCAACTATTTTACATCACTATTTCTTCTATTGATTTAGTTATTCTATATTAAAGATCAAGCTTCAGAGTCTCTACTAATATCCACTGTGGTCTTTTCTTTAATGTCTTTTTAATGATCATTTGCTTTCTCCATATATATTTTTTATATCACTCCATAGCTCATCAGGTTTTCTGTTATTAATGTTTAATGCATCAAATCGGTTCATGAGATGTTTTTGAAATTCAGCTGTTATACCCAAGGTTGTGTTTCTGCTCTCATAGACTTATTTCAATGTTCTTCCACTTCACCATAATATTACATACTAGCAATAGATTGGCTGTTTTTCAGTTGGCCCCTAGCCTCATTTCATTTGCTAATATTGAAGACCAATGAAGAAATTATGGATTCAATAAAGTTTTATCATGCGATCTCCATCTTCATTTCCATCACCAATGCCATATGTTCATATTGCTAATCCTTCCCTTTTGTTTTCAACCCTTGCATGCCAGTCTCAGCAATTATGCATCTTGATTGTAAGTTTGATAAATTTCACGTTGAAGATGTTGATTTAATTCTTCAGATTCTGCATTACTCATTTTAGTGGTTGATGAGTACATTTGAATAATAGTTTTATTACCTGGGCTTCTTGGTAAGTATGTAAATATTACTCTATCACTGACAGAGTTTTACTTCAAGATAAATCTTGAAATTGTCAAAAAGAACATGTATTCCATGTTACTAAATGAAGGATGATTTCATGGTTTTATATAAGATAATATTCTCCTCATTTTCTCAAGCCCACCAAATGCCAAATAACAGCAACTTATTACCTGGAAGGTATCAAGTGCATACAGATTTGAAAGAACAATAGCTTTAAGGAAAAAATAAAAAAGCAAAAATAATGTGTGTACATAGACACACACACATATACAGGCAGAAACACACAAATGAGCATAAGTCTAATGGTATCACTACAAGGACTGAAAACCCTTATTAAATAAAAATACCACAAGATGAAGCTATTATTTCTTGGCATATACTTCATCTATGTCTATACACTTTTGAAAGAGGCATTTTGATCTCTCTGTTTCCTGAAGAATTATGCTGCCATTGATCTACACTACATCAAAGAGGCAGTTTTGACATTCTTGAAAGACTCAAATTGTGTTCTTGTAAATGCAGTTTGAGTTGAGGGCTAAGATCAGGACTATACAATGAATGGGGAAAGGTTTCCCAAGAAAATTCTTTTGGGATAGACTCTGCTACACACAAAGAATGAAGAGGTGCATGGTCATGATGAAAACTAAAATCCTGGGATCAACTTGCTTAACATTTTCCTCACTGATGCAGTTTTCAATTTTCTTCAAACTTCTTTACAATAATCCCTGATTGTCTTGTGCCCTTTGAGCTGATCTATCATGATTACTCCCTTGCGGTTGTATAAAAAAGTTGTTTTAACATTCTCTGCTAAACGCTCTTCCTTGAATTTCATTGGCCCAGGAGATCCCCTTGGATATTACTATTTTGAGTGCACTTTTTTGAAAGCACATTCACAAGATGGAAAAAAAAAAGTGTTACTGAGAGAAGTTGTCTGCAGCCATTCACAGATCGTGGAGACTTGTTTACCCATGATTTTGCTTTTGAAATATATGAACAGAAACTGTATGTATGTATACACACATACATGCACACACTTATGCACATGCATATATATATACACATTTATGTCTGTATACACATAAATATTTCAAACTCACACTGCCACTGAAGCAATTTTGACTCATAGTAAACCTATAGGACAGAAGAGAACACACTTTATGGGTTTCTGAGACTCTAAATCTTCACGATAGCAGATAACCTCATCTTTCCTTATGGAGAGGCTGATGGATTTTAACCTCCGACCTTTGGGTGAGCAGCTCAGTGTGTACTCAAGGCTCCTATACCTCACAGAAACACACACACAATGAATATAGTGGAACATATATAGATATTCAGTTCATACATGTATATTTTAAATGGTGCCAGTTAATATGTATAAGTTTTAAACATGTTTTATTGATTTTAAATAAACCTGTGCATATATGAGCTAGAACAATGGTTCTCAACCTGTGGGCCACGACCCCTTTGGGATGTTGAATGACCCTTTCACTGGGGTCACCTAATACATACAGTAGCAAAATTACAGCTATGAAGTAGCAACGAAAATAATTTTATGGTTGGGGGGGTCACTACAACATGAGGGACTGTATTAAAGGGTCATGGCATTAGGAAGGTTGAGAAACACTGAGCTAGAAATATATATAATATTAATAGTGGTGATATAAAAGTGTCCAATGTATATTTAATTGGAATTCTAGAAGAAAGAAGTAAGAATTTTCCAAAACCAATTAAAAACACCAAACCACAGATCTGAGAGAATCAGAGAGCACCAAAAAGAATAAAATTCATATAAAACTCTTACACCAGGCACATCATATTCAAAATACTCAATATCAAAAATAAAGAAAAAGGTTTTAAAGTAATTTAGAGAAAAATCATAATAAAATATAGATGCATTCTTTAACGTGGATAAATCTCAAACACCACGTGGTAAATGCCAGATTCAAATGATGCAATGAATTCAAATACATAACAATGGGAGTATTTATATGATAATTTGGAAAATACAAAATTAAAAATACAGAAAATAAACCACTGCTTTTCAGGAGTTAAAGTAGTTTTTAGTCTGGGTAGAATAGAGAAAGAAATTCTTAGTCACTCATATGTGTATAAGAAAGAGGTTTAGTAATTCCTCTCGGTTATATTGCCCTTGATCAAGCCCTACCAAGCCTCCTCGCCACTGATTTTGGGTTTGTTAACACCCACTTCCTTTCTCCTGCCTCCCCTTCTCCCATGTCTCCCCAGAACCATTGGTCCCATTGTTTTCTCCTCCAGATTGTTAACCCTGCCTATCTTATCTAAATAGACCTGCAGAGATAATAATATGCACAAAAAACATATTTTTTTATAATATATATAAATATATATTTTTTATAATATATATAAATATATATAAAATATAATATATATTTTTATAATAATATGCACAAAAAACAGAGCAAAACAAAGCAACAACAGAAAACAAAACAAAAACAAATCAATGACAAAAAAACAAAACCCTATAAATAGTTCAAGGACTGTATGTTGACCTTTACAAGTGTCTTCTGGTTGAATCTGATGGGGTGCCACACCCTGTCCCCAAAGTTTATTTTTGGTATTCCCTTGGGACTTCATTGTTCTGTTCCTCTTGCTGTTCTGTTGCACTTCTTAGTGTTTTGCCTCTGTGGTGGGATCAGATCGGGCCCAAATCCTGCACTGTGTCTCTGGTGTTGTCCCCTGTAGGGCTATGGGTCGGTGAGGGATGTCCTGTCTCATAGTGAGTCCAGCCATATGTTTCCTCTCTGTGCTGTGCATTGGCTGCTCTTAGCAGGGATATTGTCCTCAAGGCTTGGTCACCCAGGATGTGCTCCACTCTCTCTTCCTCCCACTTCATTTTCTCCTCTCCCTGAGCTGTACCATCAATGCTGCCCTCTGAAGTGAATTCTTCTGTGGGGAGGGGGTCTGCCAACCAGTTGGGATTGGAGCCGGCCCCTCAGAGTAATTACTGAAACCCAAATGAAGGCTGAGCATGATAGTGGGACAAGAGGAAAGTAAAAGGAAATAGAGGAAAGAACTAGGAGGCACAGGGCATTTATAGAGGTCTAATTTCAGGCATGTACATATGACTAACTCCCCACTAGTCCTGAGGGAATTTCATGCGCTTTCCCTCCTCACCTGAAGTCTATTTTGGGGGCTCTTTGTGGCTTGACTTTGCTCCCGTTGATGATATGTTATGTTCCCTTCTTAGTTTGCCCCACTGCTGGCGGTGGTGGTGGGGTTCATACTGGACTAACTCCCTGCTGTGTGTCCCCAGTATTGTCCTCTATTGTGGTATGCTCTGGTAAGGGGACATGTCTTGAGCTGTTGTTGGTCCTACAGTCCTCTTTGTGCCTTAGCAACTCCGTGCAGGAACGTCATCTTGAGGACTTGGTGTGCTAATATGAAGTCTAGACCACCCTTTTCTCTTTTTCCTACTTGGTTTGCTTCCCTGAGAAGTGTGGACAAGGTATGCTGGTCCCTTTCCCCAATATATAGGTCTATTGCTGTTCTCTGTCCCACATACTTGTATGGAGGGGGTCAATTTGGCTCTGATTGAGGCCGGTCCTGTAGCCCAATCTTTGCAAGCATTTCTCCATGTGGTTACATTCCCCTCAAGGTTTGGTGCACCTTGGGGGGCGGGGGGTTCTGAATGCATACTCCCAATTTTGTGGAGGCATACCCGATACTCTCCCCCTGGGTGGGTTAGTGCCCTGCTCCCCTTATGCCATCATCTCCCTTCGCTCCCCTCCCCTTTTCTCTCTCCACCTTCCTGCCTTTCGCCTTCTTTGTGGTGGAATAACATGTACCTCCGTGTGTTTGGTCTGACCTCCTCCACCCGACTGCCTGTGCTTCAACCCTTATAGTGTGAGATAATTGGTTTTTCTATACCTACTGTGCTAATTATACTTACTGCAGGGGACTCATGCTGTACTTGTGCTTTTGTGATTGGCTGACTTTGCTTAGCATAATTTCCTCCAACTCTTCCCATGAAATGGCTTCATGTGATCATCAGTGCTTTCTAGTAATGCATAGTACTCCATTGCGTGCACGTGTCAGAGTTTCTAATCCACTCATCTGTGAATGGAAACTTAGGTTGTTTCCAATTCTTTTTTATTGTGAATTGTGACACAATAAACATTGGAGTGCAAATGAGTGGTTTAGGTTTATTTCTTACCTGTTCTGTGTATTTGCCCAGTGGAAGGATAGCTGGGTAATAAAGTAGCTCAATTTCCATTGGCTGTAAATATTGCCAGATTGCTTTTCACAGAGGTGGTGCATATCTACACAACCACCAGCCACGGAGAAGAGTTCCTATCTTGCCACATCCCCTCCAAAATGTGTTGCTCTCTGATTTTCTGATTTGGGCTATCCTCAGGGTGTTAGATGATATCTCAGGGTCATTTTAATTTGCATTTCTCTGATGGCTAATGATCAGGAGAATTTTCTCATATGTTTATTGGCCATTCGGGTCTCCTCCCTAGTGAACTTATTTTCAGGTCTTTTACCCACTTCTTCAGGGAGTTAATTGTATTCTCTTTTTGTAGGCCAGGAGGGTGTTGTATATTTCAGTAATAAGCCCTTTGTCTGTTGTGTCATTGCTAAGAATCCTCTCCTAGTGTGTGGGTTCTCTTGTTACCCTCTTGTGAAATGTTTTGACGCACACAGTTGTTTTACCCTTAGTATATCCCACTTGTGGATATCAGGTTCATCTGTGTGTATACCCGTCCCTATTGCAGTTAGGTTATGTATTCCTTGTGTCAAGGGTCTTAGGTTTCTCACGATTCCTTTGTTCACGTTCCTGATTATTTGGGCCTTTACTTCTAAGTCTATGATCCACCTTGAGTTTGTTTTTGTGCATGAGGTGAGGTAAATATCTTGTTCAATTTTGCTACAGGTGGATATCCATTGTTTCCAGCACCACTTGTTAAAGAGGGCAGCCACCTCCCACTTGATACTTTATAGGCCCTTGTAGATGACCAGCTGTCTATATGCTGATGGCTTTATTTCTGGGTTTTCTGTTTTTTTTCCATTTGTCTGAGTATCTGTCATTATACCAGTGCCATGCTGTTTTGACCACTGTGACTGTGTAGTAGATGTTAAAGTCAGGTAAAGTGAGTCCTCCAACTTTCTTTTTCTTCTTGAGGAGTTCTCTGATAACTCTGGGTTTCTTCCCTCTCCATATGAATTTGGTGGTCAGTTTTCCCAATTCTTTGAAATAGGTTGTTGGTATTTTAACTGGGATAGCAATAAACTTATATAGTGCCTTGGGTATGATTGACATTTTTACTATATTGAGTCTTCCAAATCATGAGCATGAGATATTCTTCTATTTGTGGAGGTTGCTTTGGGGTTTCTGTAGAAGGGTACTAGAGTTTTCCATGTATAAGCCTTTTGTTTTTTTGGTTAAATATGTCCCTAGATAGTTCAGTTTGTTCTTGGCTCTTGTGAAGGATATTGCCTTCTTGATCTCCTATTCCATAAACTGGCCTGATGTATATAGCAAACCAATCTCTTTGTTGATCTTGTCTCCTGACACTTTTCCATATTCCTCTATTGCTGTCAGTACCCCTGTTGTGGAGCTTTGGGGATTTTCAATGTATAGATTTGTGTCGTTTGCAAATAGAGACAGTTTCACCTCCTCCTCTTCTAGTTGAATACTTTTAATGTCCTTCTGCTGTCTTATGTTGTCAGTTAGGACCTCCAGTAGGATGTTTAATAGAAGAGGAGGGAAGGGGGCATCCTTTTCTGGTCCCCTTTTTTAGTGGGATTGCTTTTGTCTTTTCTCTATTGACTATGTTGTTGGCTCTTGGCTTTTAGTAGTGTGTTAGTCTGTGTACTTTAGAGAAACAAATCTACCAAAACTCATGTATAAGAGAGAGTTTTATATAAAGGGTAAGTGCACATCAAGAAAACATCCCAACCTAGTGCTGCCCAACCCACAAGTCCAACATGAACCCATATGCCCAACACCAATCCACAAAGTCCTCCGCCATCTCACAAAACACACACTATGATGCCAAATGCAGGAGTAAAACTGAATCAGTAAATGTGTAAGCATCTCAGTGCTGGCAGGGGTCTCCATACGGCTGCTCCACCACCTAGGGCTGAATCAGGGTAGGTCCATGTGGCTTCTCCTTGGGGATGTCTTATAGGAAGTCAGCCTTGCAAGCTGAAGCAGGGACCTACTAAGGCTGCTGCACCCTGGTGCAACCATCACAAAGCAAGAGACCTGAGAATTAGAAAGGCGAGGCTCACTGAACCATTTATCCCTCTGACCTTCAATTAACCCCACATGTGTTTATCCGCCATGTTGGCACAATAAACTAACTCAAGTAGATATTAACTTGTATTAGCTGGAAGAATTTCCTTCCATCCCTATGTTCTTGAGTGTCTTAATTTAAAATTGATGTTGGATGTTGTCAAATGTGACTGGTAAGAGTGTTTTTGAGGGCTGCCTGTGGCCTACTATGGTGGTTGGTCGGACTGATATGTAGGCAGGGTGCCGCACAACTCAGTGGCTGATGGCGGTGTGGGGCCTCAGAGACTGGGGTGAGGCTGGTGACTCTAGGTTTGCCCCTGAGCTGAGTTGTGGTAGGCCTGAAGCTTGGCTGCTGATCTGGCTTGGGCTGTCAGGACAGGATTTGCAGCCTTTCAAAGAGTGGTAGCATGGTTGGCCTTTCCTGTTTTGTTATGTTAAAAACCCTATGCTGTGCTCTGGAGTTTAGCTCTGGCTACCTTGTTATGTTAATGGTTGCTAATTGGCAGAGTTCTGAAGGTATACATTCAAAGTTACACAAAGGAACACAGCCTGGATTTGAAAACATTTTTACAAAGAAAAAAAAAAAGTCATCCCCTTTTTCTAATGGACTTTTGGGGTGTCCTGTTATCAGGACTGTGCCATGATGTTCCACAGGGGAAAGGGTCCCAGTTTAGCAGAGAGGGTTTGGGACTGACTGGATCTGAATTCATCTGCAGATGCCATCCTGTGTCTGTCCCAGCTCTATCAGGTTGTGCTCTGTGGAACTTCATTGTATCACAGGTAAATATAACAGCGGCTCTTCAATTACTGCAAATTATTGTCTAACTATCTATCATTACCCATGGTGGTGGTCATGTAGCTTGGAAGAGGTGGGAAAGGGATGACTGATATAGTCACTCCATTCCTGGCTGGGAAGGGGATTTGCAAAGCCCTAGGCTGCAATCCCAGGGTGGTTGGCAGCGATGGGAATTCCAGTGTGACTCCTTGTGGCTAGCTCTCAGAAGCTTGGTGTGAACCTGGGATTATGATCACTTTTAGACAGTGATCTGGGGAAATTACTGCTCACTGTGGGACTAGGACACAGGAAGGGGTGGCAGATGCTGTTCTTGTGGACCTGGAAAGTAGTTAGCAGAGTCTGCAGGCTGACACAGAGAACTTGGAGTGTTTTCATGCATTCTCATAATTTGTGGGTGAAAATCAAAGGGAGAGGTCTGAACCAGACCCTAGTACACTGAATTTATTGTTAGCACCCTGTCTCCAAGCATTAGCCTTCTTATCTTCTAATTTTCAGGTCTGGCAGCAGGAGCCCTGGGCGAATAATTCTACCTGAATGCCATCTTGACTCCTCTTCTTTCCTATTTTTTTCATGACTTTTGTTTCTTCATGAATGATGTTCTTGATATCCTTGAAGAGCTCTTCAGTTCTTCTGCCATTAGTGTTCATGGATCACATTTGTTCTTGAGATGTTCTTGAAATTCAGGTGGGATGGACTCAAGGTTATATTTTGACTCTTGTGAACTTGTGTTAATTTTCTTCAGCTTTATTTTTAACTTATATATATGAGTGATTAATGGTCTTTCCCATAATCATCTACTGGTTTTAGCTGGTGATACTGAGCTTTTCCATTGTGTCTTCTCACAGATGTAGTGAATTTGATTTCTATGTGTTCCATCTAGGAAAGTCCGTGTTTATAGAAGCTTTTTATCTTGTTGAAAAAAGGTATTTCCAGTGAAAGAGCCATTGATTTTTGCAAAATTTTATCATGCAATTTCCAGTTTCATTTCTATCACCAAGTCCATATTTTACAACTACTGTTCATCTTTATTCCAACTTTTTCATTTCAATTCCCAGTAATTTTCAATGGATCTTAATTGCATATTTGATTAATTTCCAACTGAACTCATTGCTAGAATTCCTCAGTTTCTTCATCACTAGCTTTGTGGTTCATGCATAAATTTGAATAATAGTTGTATTGATTGGATGTCCTTCAAGGCAGATAGATGTAATCCTATCACAGAGAATATTTTACTTTAAGAATGATTTTTAACTATCCTTTGGCCAACAGATCAAATGTCATTCCTCTTGATTTTGTTCTTTCTTTCATCTTCTTCTTTTTTTAAATCATTTGATTGAGGGCGCATGCAGCTCATATCACAATCCATCCACCCATTCATTGTGTCAAGCACATTTGCTGCTATCATCCTTTGAAAAACATTTTCTTTCTACTTGAGTTCTTGGTATCAGCTCCTCATCCACCCCCAGGCCCCCACCCCTGCCTCCCTCCCCTGCCTTCCCTCCCTCACAAACCCTGGATAATTTATAAATTATTATTCTTTTTCTGTCTTACATTTTGTTATTTCTGATGTAGTAAATGCTATGACTTTCTGATTTAAAATGACCAATACCAGTTCATTTCAGCTCACTAATGTATAGTATATCAATATTTATTCATTTTTGATGACTTCAATTTTCTTTGTTTCATATTTCATGCATTCCAAGTTCTGATCTTTAGTAGATTTTGCAGCTATTCCCCCTTTTGTTGAGTCATATCCATCAGCAGATGGATATCCTGAAAGCTCCATCCTCACAGGCTTTACCCAACTCACATCACATGGGCAACTCCATTCACGGAAATCAGCTCCTCCTCATTCACATTTCTAGTGCCCTTTTTCAGAGAGGCCTACCCTCATGTACCAGCTCTGACAAAGTTCTGCTTCCACTCATCAAGTCTTTAGGACATGGCAATCTTTCTAAATATCTGACAATGTTCCTAAAAGTGGTTGTTAGTTTCTAACTGCTAACCTTGCAGTTAGCAGCCCAATGGAATATTTTATTTTTGGCTCATGTAAAAAACTAAGGTGTATGTTCCAGGTAGACAAATATATCTACCCACTCAGTCATGGAGCTGTGGTGTCTTCACTAGATGGTTTCATCAACATTGTGCCTGACCCTGAAAATGCTGTCATTACTTTAACTTTTATTGCTTGAGATGTAACTTAACCATAAAATCATTGTTGGCTTCAAGAGAGCTAAGAAAAATTGTTCAGTCTTGTGGCCAGGAAGAAAATAAGATTAAATTTTATAGGGAGCAATCTTTTTAAAAATGATTGATGATAAAATTTGGAAAGGTTAGTGGCCCCTTCTACTCAGAAAGCAAAACCTTTTATTAGATGACTGAGTTTATTGAGACCTGGTGCTAGCAAGCTGACTAGATGGCTCAGCAAAGGTCTCCCCAGTGCTCTTATGAGAAATTTTAAAAATTCAAGATATCATAATAACGTATAAAATAAACATTTATCAATGCTAGTTGTCCAAGTTGTGGTAGTTACATAATCTGTTGTCAATTTGAGAGGATTAAGAGTGAAGTGGTGGTTTAGCCTGTCAATCAGGTCACAGCTTGATGACTTCATTTGCAGCTGCTAAAGAGATAAATAGCTTGCTGGAGGCAAGACACATACTGACTCCCTGCGAGACATGCTTGCTGACAAGATACATGGAACTATGCTGGCGCCTTGGACCTGAAAGACCTATGTGGAGATCCTTGCCGGCCCTGAGATGCCTCTACTGCCACTGGATCCACAAGACTTTCCACCCACTGGCCTGTGATCTTCCTGTATTCAGCCTCATTATACGTGTTTCATAAGTTTGAAAAGGAATTTATAGATTGGTATCAGACATATAGGCTAATATCAAACTGATGGACTTGATCTGGACTGGGCTGGATATTCTCTCAATATTCAATTGCTCTTATATAAAGCTTTTTCTCTTACACATATGAGCGTTTCCCTGGATTTGTTTCTCTAGTCTACCTGGACTAACACACAGGTTTTTTTTGAAAAAGCATTTCTTAAGCTATAACATGTTAATGTAGTCCTTCAGACCATCAGTATTCTTATCACAAGGAGTTGCAACGAACCCCTCCTTACATGTGTGTTTCAGTTCCATATGAACCAAAATTGGCACATAAAATGGTCAGAAAAGTAATGTTTTCTCTCTTAATATGGAATAACATACTTTTTTTTTTTTAAACATTTTATTAGGGGCTCATACAACTGTTATCCCAATCCATACACACATCAATTGT
>NW_022111368.1:36966932-36968737 GCF_000313985.2 Echinops telfairi
ACATGTACATATGCAAATATATTATATGAGGATGGGGAAATAGATCTATGAGCCTACATTTATAGGTTTAGTATTAAGGTAGCAGAAGGACATTGGGCCGCCACTCAAGTACTCGCTCAACACAAGAATACTTTCTTCTATTAAATTGGAATAACATACTTTTTAGGGTTTTTTTCTTTTTCTTTGTTTTGACCTTTTCACCCCCTTGTACATTGCCAATGTTTCTTGCAAATCCAGATTTTACCAATCATTATAGAACACCATCTCATACTTGACATTGTTCCAGATTATCTTCTTCATTTGGGCTCTCTCTTTGGCATCCATTATCAGTAATTTATTTGTAAGACTGGGGATACCATCACTTTCTAGTTTGAATTGATTTGTTGTGGTGGTAGTTTTTAGCTCCTTATTATTTTCCATAAGATAAAATAAATTTTATAGTTCTTCCTAATGGCTTCTTGATTGTATGGAGCATAAAATGACGCTTGAAACTATCCGGTTGGGAGATATAAATCAAGTGAGTACACATTGAGCTAAAATTTAGGTGTGAAATTAAAACGAATTTTTTTTAGGAAAAAAGACAAATATATTCCTATTTCTGATCAATATGCAATCATTGAAGAACTCCCACTTGATGTGAGAAAGAAACTTTGCTGCAAATTAAGTATATAACATTTGTGCTCTGTCCTGAACATGTTCACATGATAGGGATTTCCTTTTCTTTGCTTTCTCTCCCTTTTTTTCTTCTTTTTTTGAAAGTGGAAAAGAACTTGCCCTAATTTATCTACATTTTCTCACTTTGTCTCCTTTGAAACGAAATCAGTGTGTCTTTTCACATAAACTGGTTAGGGTCAAGAATTGTATCTGTGATCACAGATTTCGTGAATTCCATGAACATCACTGAAGCCACAAAAAAGAATGTCCAAATTTAGTTTTCCAGTTTTCTATATTTCTCATCATTATGGATAAAATTTTAGTCCTTGGCTCTATGCTTAAGTACATATACCTCTCCCAAGCTCCAAACTCATTGCCATTGAGTTGATCCCAACTCAGGGGAACTAGAGGGCAGAGCAGAACCTCCCTGTGCATTTCTGAGACTGTAACTCTTTACAGAAATAGAAAGCATCATTTCTCTCACACGTTTACCCCTAGGGGAGTGTAAGATATTCCACAGTAAAATTTTAATCCAAAGGGGAAGCATAATTTATTTTGCAATATGGTACGTAATTATTTTGAAATGCTAATTTTACATTAAACAAGGTCAGATATATTATGAAATAGAATGCTAAAATAGTATGCATGTTGAAGTTCACTCCAGTGATCATGGAACTGGTGTGCTATGGCTGTATGATTAATGCATTGTATGTCACAAATAAAATCTCCTGTTTTAGTTCAACTACGGGATTCAACCATAGCACAATCTATCAAACTTGAGATGCTAAAGTTTAAGTCAATAGAACAAATAAATACTTTATTATACCTTATTCTATTTTCTTTCATTGTCAGATGTCCTCAACTTTAATTGTGTGAAATAAATAGGGCTTAGTTTTCAAGTACAAATTGGATAATTCTGATTGTGTTTCTCTGAATATTTCTGTACATTTCCTACTGTTAGAATTCAGTGGGCTCCTGATACATCACTGAAGACCAATGGGTGCATAAGCAAATGTTGCAAAGAAAGCTGATGGTGCCCAGCTATCAAAAGATATAGCCTGGGATCTTAAAGGCTTGAAGGTAAACAAACATCCATCTAGCTCAGAAGCAACAAAGTCCACATGGAAGAAGCACACCAGCCTGTGTGATCA
>NW_022111368.1:36969425-37098156 GCF_000313985.2 Echinops telfairi
AGTTGTATGAGCCCCTAATAACATCATTAAAAAAAAAAATTCAGTGGGCTCTTACAGACCCCTTTCCCATGCAAAATGTGTTAGGCTAGGTTCTACAGAAAAGCAAAATCAATGACACATATATGTGTATATATAAAAAGAAATTGATATCAAGAAAGTGGTTCATACAGTAGTAAAAGCAAATAAACCCAGTCAAGTTCTAATGTGTAGGTCACATGTAAACCAGGAGACTTCTTCTGTGTCATGTGCCTGAAGAGGATGGTGAACCAAGAAGCAGGAAGAACAAAACGGGAAACCACAGGCTGATGAGTGCAGAGTGGAATGACTCCAAGGCTGGAAATGTGTTGGTGGCTCCTGGGATCAGTAGGCAATATGGCAGGTGGCCTTTGAACCAGTTACAGGATTAAAATCCAATAGAAATGACAAACTTTCCCATAGAGTCTCCTTTAAAAAGAGCTGGCCACCCCCATGAGACTATCTAATTACATCAGGGCTGTAACTTGATCAAGGGGACCTTACTCTACTACAACGACTGACTGATCATGCAGGTTATTAATTTTATTAGATCCCCATCATGGAGTTGATTAAATTATTTGGATCATATCGTAGAGGATTCTTGCTAAATAACCTAGGCCTACCAAAGCTGACACAAAACCTAACTATAACAGATACTAATAAGTAGTTCCTGAAACTTGTCATATCCCTAAAAGAAAACCTTTGTGCATTATCAGATGGTAGCTTATAACTGTATTGTTATTCTTGTTGCTGTTGGTAGATGTCATAGAAACCTTGCATACAACAGAATTAAATGCTGGTATGTCCTGCTTTCCATTGTGCTGTCCACAAGGTCACTCTCAGTAGGGAGCAGTTTGTCAGCACCAAGCAATAACAGGTCTTCCCGATACATACGTTATTCCCGTTGTATGGCCACGCACGACATCGCAACTTGTAGAATATGAAAAAATGATCTAGCAATACAGGACTTCCTTACTTCTTCATCTCTATGTGCAGTCTTGAGAATATAACAGTTTCT
This sequence comes from Echinops telfairi, assembly GCF_000313985.2. Lineage (NCBI taxonomy): Eukaryota > Metazoa > Chordata > Mammalia > Afrosoricida > Tenrecidae > Echinops > Echinops telfairi. Next base: position 36,970,459 of record NW_022111368.1, read on the forward strand.
AAAGAAGAACAACAGCATACAATTAATAATAATAATAATATATACTGACATCCGTGAGCTAAAACCCTTAGCTTTTACACCTTTGTGATCAGCCTTTAGGGCACAAATTTTCATCTCTCTTGGTGCACATCTGATTGGTTTCATTCCCTATCCAGACAAGGATTCAGAAGTTTCTTTTCTCTTTAGAGCTGACTAGTTAAAATTAGTGTGAGAGATGAAAACCAGGGTAGAAAACCAGACCATGTATTGCCACCACTGCAAAGTGTTACGAAGAAGCTTATTTTCAGTGATTTCTTCAAAAGTTTAAGAAAATCACGATTGAATTTAGATAACTGAGAGTGAAGTGACAATCATTACTCAGAATAACAAAATATTTATGTTATACTTCCTGTGTACCATCAAGTTGATTCTGATTAATAAAAAACATAGAAAAGAATTGCCCCTGTAGGGTTTATTAACTATGGGGCAGATTGCCATATTTTTCTTCCCCGTTGTTATGGGTGTATTAAACACTAATCTTTAGGTGAGCACTTAATCATTGTTCCATCAGGACTCCTTTTATAGCCTCCCAAACTCACCCCTGTGAGGTCAGTTGTGACTCAGAGCATCCCTAGAGTTCGGTTTCCAAATGTACGTTTTTGGGTTTTTTTTGTCTCCTTTTGTTCTTAATTATTTATTTCTTTAACATTTTATTAGGGGCTCATACAACTGTTATCCCAATCCATACACACATCAATTGTGCAAAGCGCATTTGTACATCGTTTCTCAAAACATTTTCTCTCCACCCAAACCCCCGACGTTAGGTCCTCATTTTTCCCCTCCCTCCCCGCTCTCCCCTCCCTCATGAGCCCTTGATAGTTCATAAATGGGTATTTTGTCATATCTTGCCCTGTCCGACGTCTCCCTTCACCCACTCCTCAGTTGTCTGTCCCCCAGGGAGGAGGTCACACACAGTTCCATGTAATCATTTTTATGGGAGCAGAAAGCTTCATCTTTCTCCTGTTAGAGGGACTTGTACTTCTGACTCACCACCTTTGTAATTAGCAGTGCAATGCTTATACCACATACCACAGGGGCTCTTGACAACATGTACTTAGTAAGTGCTTACTGTGTTTTAGCCCCTACGGCATGGCCGATATGTAATAGATTAGGTGAACGATGACTTCATAAAAGGAAATCACGTTCAAAGACAGGCTGAGCTCTAGATCGAAGAATTCCTTTCCTTGTTATGTGGCTTCAGAGGCGTTTCCTTTTGGTTTCAGAAGGCTTTCCCCACACATGCATCTAAACTATCATCCTGCCCCTCCGACCATCTGTCCATTATTGACCCATGAGGTTCCGTTCCAGAGAGTAACTTTCTTCCAAGAATAGAATACTGAATGGATGGCATAATATTTATATTATTGGCAGTTCCTCCTGGTTTGAATAACTTGCTCTTGTCTCTCTGATGTGGCAGCCAGTTGAAAGGAACTGGAGACGAGAGACAGAGAATGAAGAACGTGGGGGTGTGAATGCCCAGCTGTGTCATTAGAAATGGGAGCTGGGCAGACCAATAGAACTTAGTTCATTTTTTGGGTGGTTCAATGTTCTACACAGTCTAAGGGGAGAAATGGTACAACATATGCGTGTGTCTAGGTGGTAACTCCCAAACATTAAATCCTCTCCTTTATCTCCCCCTATTGGTAGACCATAGCCTTGCCGGAAGCCATCTGGCAAAGCTGAGAATTGGTTCCAGAGTTCCTGATAAGAGATAATAACAAAGGTCATCTCTTACCCTAATTAATTCACAGGGATCAATCAAGAGCTTTCTACTCTTGCACAGTTACACAGGATAAGACCTCATGCAGAGCATATTAGAATGTATATGATACGATTCTAGAAAGAGCACAGTTTTTAATCTTTTTAATGCTGGGTTTGTGAACTGTTATTTCCCCAAATAACATTTTATTTACAGGGCTTGGATGAACATCAAGGTGAATTCACAAAATAGCTATTCATATGTATCAAAGACTGTAATTTACATATAGCTTATTACAAGTCCTGGTGCACTGAAATCCTATTTATTGATCATGAACCACAATATAAACTTTCAAGAGAAAATACCTCGGAGAGAATAAGTTGGATAAACTTCTTGAAATGACTGTGATATGGAAGTCAAGGTTCATTTGAAAGGCATTCTGCACAGTAGATTTGCTTTCACACATACTGTTATATTGAATTTCTTTGACTCTCTGTTATAAGCTGCCTTAGAAAAAAAAGAGAGAGATAAAAATGACCTTTTAAGTTTTCAACAAGCCCTATCATTATTTTCTATACCGGGTGACATACCAAGAAATTCTCCCAAGTAATTCCCTCTCTGGGTTGCTTGAAAAGCACATTTTCATTTTTGTTTCTGAAACACTGAATTCAGGGGCCCAAATAGCATCTAAAACTGATACATGATCTGTAAATTTTGTTAACTCATGTGTGAATGGATACATCGATGGAAGGATACAGGAATGAATAACATGAAGCAATTTCCATGATGTTGTGTGAAGCCCATCATGTCACTGTTCCTAACTTATAAGTTGATAGTGCTACGAATCAATGAATCGAGAAAATAAAATAAATGACCTCCTGGCTTTTTACCTTGAATTTGCAATTTGCTTTTTTTCTTCTTTGATTCGAGTTTAAATAATTACCACGATTACTCGCTGTCATTTATTTTTCACTATTTGCCAACTGTGTACTATTCATTTTACCCTGTCTTACCTCATTGATTTCTTTTCAACCACTTTTATTTTTTTTTAATTTTAAGATAATCTGGAGTTCAGTGAACAATACTTGCCTAGGCTTATGTGGCTAAGAAAAGCTAAACCCTAGGTTTGAATCTATGGTTTTCAAATTTCAGACATGCCTTTCTGCCCAGCCATGGCCCTGACATTAACCTACAGGGTGCCCTTGGACAAACACTTCCCTCTTTGGGTTGTGTAACTTGATAAAAGGAAGCACTGAATTCGGATCGCCACTGCTTTTTCCAGCTGCATCAGACTGCAATGCTATGGTCCAGAATTTAAATGAGAACAACTCACTGCCAGGGGGCCAATTCTGACTTGTAAGACAGAAGATACCGTCCCTACGGGTTTCTCAGACTTTAAAATATTTACAAGAGACAGCCTTATCTTTCTCCTCTGGAGCAGTTTGTGGGTTCGAAGCACTGACCCTGTTGTTAGATAAAAGAAATGCAGCCGCAACTACAGTCCATGCCAGAGAAGCACAATATCAAGCGCAAATTCAATACTTCCTTGGTCTCCACGGCAGTTCAGAGTGGAGACTGATCATCTTGAATCATTTACCCTGCACTTCCGTTGTGGGTATTCTCCTCTTCAATTTAGAAGTTCACATCTATTGGGCAGATTAAAAGGTGAAATCAGAAGTATTTCAAAGAGTATGTTACACGTATTATTAAATTATTGTTTTTAACCAAGGGGTGGGGCTAGGAGAAGCATGATGGTGGCTGTGGGAATTCTGTATCCAGATAGTTTTAGAAAAGATTAATTGAAAATATTTGAGTCCGTTTCTTTCCTGCAGGATTTCTCAAAGCCTTTCATGTGCTCAAGTAAGCGCCATAACGAGGATTTGCCATCAATATCACATTTGATTTCATCCTGAAACGCTATCCTCTCGGAATATCCTGTAGGACTCAAATTCCTCAGGATGCATTTTGGAAAATGATAAAGAGCTTCTTTCAAACATGTCAATGGCTCAGTGTAGCCATCTTTCTAGAACATGTATTTAAAGGGAGCCTGTCTTTCTACTCCTGTGAAGAGTTCCCTGCTAGGAAACGCACAGGGGCGGTTCTCCTCTGTCACATAGGGTCTCCCAGAGTCACAAACAACACAATGGCAGCGAGTCTGGTTTCTGTTTTGGTCTCTAGATCCTGGGGATAAGTACTAATGACACTTTATGCAATGGAGTGGTCTGTAAGGTAAAAACAAAACCAAAAGAAAAAAAAATTCTAACAACACATGATATAATTTAAAAAAGACAAAGCCTGCTTCTTCCTGCAAAAGATTAAAAGGTAACTTGTTTACTAATTCACGAATAAAGCCAAACCAAACTCACTGCCCCGAGTTAGTAACTCAGGTTACTGCTGACTCAGAGTGACCCCACTGGGTTTTTCCGAGACTGTCTATGGGAATAGAATGTCAAGTCTTTCTCCCGTGGAGCTGCTGGGGGGTCAAACTGCCCACCACGCAGATCCCAACCCAATGCGTAACCACCACACCACCAAGGCTCGTTAGAATTCTGATACTAACACATTATTCATTTACTAATTCTCAAACTATAAGGGATTGAATTTATTCTTTGGTAAGCCATGTTTAAGACAGGTTTCTCCTCTACTGTAAAGAGTACAGTCTTAGAAACCCACAGGGGTAGTCCTTCCCTGTTCTGTGGGGTGCTAAGATCCCAATCAACTTGATAGCAGTGAGTCGAATTAATCTCAGAGAATTTTAACTTGTGTCAAGTTTTTTGACATTACAGGAAAGGTCAAAATGAAATTCTGATTCAAATTTTATTTGCTATATTATATGCTCAATATACAGAATATAGCACAAGAGAAGAAACTGTAGGCCAAAGGATTTGTGCATTTAAAAAATTAACATGTTGCTAAATTGCTCTCCATTACATTAGATCTGTCTCTAACCTATGGATACATTTTCCTCTGCATATTCACTAACATAATTTATGAATTTTTTTAACTGTACCAAAGAAATAAGGTTTAAAAAATGCTTATGGTAGTTTTAAATATGTTTTGCTTTCCTGCCCTTCCTGCTCTCCGAGGAAGACATTTCCGAGAAGGTACTTTGGGTACATACCGCTCTTTTAGTCTTAGGTGTATAATTGTGCTGAAGAGTACATTCCTGTTCAGGCTTAGTCCTGTCTGTTGCTTACCTGTAAGGTGATACCTGGGCATGGATTCAGGTCCAACTTTGAAGGATGTCTAAGGGTCATTATCTCAGAGGTTTACCAGCGACTATAAGAAGAACCAGTTCCTATAAGAACTGATCTTTTGGATGCTTTTAAATTCCATTCTACACCTGTTCCCCTCTCACTCTGTCTAGTATCTTCCCTTAAAGAGCAGTACAGAGTGGTAATCAGGAACAATCTGGTTCTTTTGATCCACAGGGAGTAGAGCTGTGATTTCTGTGGTCCATTAGACCTGTGGACCATTGTTTTCCCTAGTCTTTAATTTTCTTCACTAGTCAGAGAGAGCCCAATAGAAACATTTTAGGTGGCTACTTGCTACCGCTTAAGTATCCAGTTGTTACATACCAATTGATTTTCTCTTTAACCTAGGTCTTGTTTTTATTTTTAACTTTATATACTTGGAATTTAGCAAGCATATAAGATTCTATTGATAGAAATGACCATATAGAGGAAATATATTTTTAACAAAAATCATTAATTCTTAATGATTCATATGTAAATGGAAATTTAAGATAATTTAAATCATAATGTTAATTTAATTTATTAAAATGTGAATTCCTTAAAACAGAACATGTTTGAAGATTTCGATGGGCGTTTCAAGATTTGATAAATGATGTTTGATTATCAATGGCATAGAAAGGAAGCAGAACTACTTTTGTGAATTAATGATTCACATAATCTGCAAATCTCAAATTAGAGCTACATTCTAAGATTTAACAATTGTTTTAAATAGGTTTATATTATCCAGAGTAATTATCTGACAGGTAAAATAACTGCAAATAAGTTTTCTAAAATATCTGTTTTACCATGCTGCATGAAAGAAGATCATGAAAATACCCAAGTGCTAAAATGTGATATAATGAGGCAGAGACTTACTGTACAGGGGTAGTTTACCTACTCATGGTTTCATGACTGAAGGCCACTATTCGACCATTAATATTCAAAACATGCCTAGAGTCTTTTTCACTTCCCTTTGTGCTTCCTGACAATGTTGAGAAACAGGGCAAAAGAGTCAAGGAGCTGAGGAATTAGCTATCGGCTTTCTTTCTTTAAAAGGCAAAGACACATGCACCTTTGTGTGAAAGACAAATGGACCATGTATTGGAACCCCAGAGTTAGGCAGGTTTACTAAAGAACACACAGAAACTTTAATCCCATGAAGAACCCGTACTTTCAGATACAATAAAAAAACATCCCCTTTTCAAAGATTACTTACTCTCAAGAGGAAGAAAGGCTGAGCTCAGTTAGGTATTCTTGTTATATTTACCAATTTACCAATTCAAACTATTCTCACTTCCACCAATGGTTAAGCTAGTAAATGAGTGGAAATATGCTTCAGGGAATGCTTATAGAAACTGGGAGGAAAAGGGATATTCTTCCTAACCTCTATCCTTCATTCCCTAAAAAAGGAAAAAAAGTGTGGTTGCTTTCCAGACTAAAGAGAAATACCTGAGCAAACTTAAAAAAAAAAAATGGTGGTGGGTGGTGGGCAAAAAATCAAAACCAAAACTCATACAAAACAAAAATCTAGCTAAATTTATACTCCACAATTGCTATATTCTTTCTTAGTTTTAAATCATTGTCTGAGATGCTTGATTGGATGCCTATTTTCAAAAAAGCAGAAGCCAATTCTAAATTTCCTCTGAAATCTGAAAGTTACCCAATAGCAAGTTTTACCTTAATGTGTTTGTTTCAAGTAATTCCAACATTTAATAGAGCAAAAAAAGGTAGATTTCATTTCAAATTCGATTCTTCCAGTCGCACATAGCTGACCTAAATAAAGTATAGCCTCCCTCAATCAATGCCATCCAGTCGATGCTGACTCACAGTGCTCCTAGAGGACAGACAGACCTGTCCATGTGAGTTCTGAGTCTGTAACTCTTGGTGGGAATAAACAGCCTAGTCTTTCTCCCATGGTGTGGCTGGTGGTTTCAAACTGGTGACCTTGCAGTTAGCAGCCCAAACTTCTTTACTTCTTGGTGGTTTAGATCCTACATCTGGTTCATCACCTCTGGTTATTAGGACTTGAGCCAATGGCCTGCTGTCCCTGGTAGCCATCAGAGCCTGCTTTTGACCTATGTCATCTGACCTGCTGATTTTGGATTCATTTGCTTGTGCATCCACCAGCCTATGGCTTTTCATATTCATCTTTCTGTTTCCTGGTCCATCAGATCTCTCAGTCCCATTAGTCAGGAGAAGCATCAGCTTAACATCTGGCCCATGGAGCTGAGCTGAACTTACCTGATTCTTCTACTATATTCAAAAACATATGACAGAAGGAATGGAATTGGTCTAACACAGTGGTTCTCAACCTTCATATTGCCGTGGCCCTTTCATACAGTTCCTCATGTTGTGTTGACCCCCCCAACTATAAAATTATTTTCATTGCTCCTTCATAACTGTAATTGTACCAGTATTATGAATCAGGCGACCCCTGTGAAAGGGTCATTCTACCCCCAAAGGGGTCACAACATACAGGTTGAGAACCTCTGGTCTAACACTTAATTTGTACTTAATTTTCACTTAATTTCTGACACTATTTGACAGCCATGTTCTAAGTCAAGGAAGGGACAAATATAGAGTAAGCCTGCTTACTCTAAGTCTGAATGACAGCCCAGCAATGTATCTGAATCCCCATGTCCCAGACATGTGTGTTGGTAGGTTTCCTGTAACTCTACTGATTATATTTTGTACTGTTTCCTCTTTCTCCCATCGAAGTCTGCCTAAACATGACCTTCTTCTAATTGTTCACACTATGTGGTGAGGAATTGCTTTATTAAATATCATAGGGTGAAAACTGGAAGATATTGGATGTTTCAATACTTCTGTAGTGGTAGGATTTCTTGTTAATCTAAACGACAGCATGATTTCAAATACCCAAGTGGTGCATATACTATTAAAGGTATATGGATGCTCTAGGTAGAAGCAACTTTAGCACAGGCATATTCATCAATAGTTCTGAGCGATTGTGGGCAACCAGTAGAGGTAGGGGTCTTGATTATTAAATGGACATATTTGCTTAGCAACAAACTCTTGTGTATGTGTTTATACATGCATATATATGCACATGTATTATTCTAAAGTGAAAAATATGCACCTTTGTATCCTATGCACAACAGAACAAAACACTGCCCAGTCATGAACCATACTCACAATTTTGCTTATGTTTGAGCCCATTGTTGTTGATACTGTGCCAATCCATCTCATTGAGAGTCTTCCTCTTTTCGGCTGCCCCTCTCTTTTGCCACGCATGATGTCCTTCTCTAGTGAGTGGTCTCTCCTAATAGCATGTTCAAAGTACATGGCACAAAGTTCTCACCATCCTTATTCTAAGGAGTATTCTGGCTGCTCTTCTCAAGATGCATATATTTTTTTCTTTGGGCAGTCCTTGGTACTTTCAATATTCTTTTCCAACAACATAATTCAAATGCATTGATTCTTCCTCAGCATTCCTTATTCAATGTCAAACCTTAAAATATGTATGAGGCTATTGAAAATACCATGGCTTGGGACAGGCACACCCTAGTCCTCAAAATCACAGTTTTGCTTCTCAACACCTTACAGGGGTCTTGTGCAGCGGATTTACCCAATGTGATGCATCATTTGATCTATTGACTGCTGCTTCCAGGACATTGATTGTGGATGCAAGTGAAATGAAATCCTTGGCAGCTTCATCCTTTTCTCCTTTAATGATGATGCTACCTATGGGCCCAGTTGTAAAGAATTTTGTTTTCTTTCCACTGACTTTTAATCCACACTGTAGACTGCAATCCTATATCTTCACCTCCAAGTGCTTCAAGCCCTCTTCATTTTCAACAAACAAGGTTATGACTTCTGCATATGGAATGGTGTTGATAAGCCTTCCTCCAATCCTCATGCCAAATTTGTCTTCATATAATCCCGTTCCTCTCATTATTTGTTCAGTATGCAGTTTAAATATAGTGAGAAGATATAACCCTTATGCACGCCTTTCATGTTTTCAAAACGTGCAGTATTTCTTTCTTCTTTTCACATAACTGCCTCTTGACCCCTGCACAGGTTTTGTATGAGCATGATGGAGTGTTCCAAATTCACACTCTTCTCCAGCTGATCCCTAGTTTACTATGAACATCAAAGCTGAATAACTTTGTATAGTCAATAAAACACAATGCACATCTTTCTTGAACTCTCTGCTTCCGGCCAAGACCCATCTGATGATACCCTCTCTGTACCCTCTTCTCTAACGGCCTGAACCCTTGTCAGCCCCCAGTCAGTGTGCTGCTGCAACCATGATGGTCGGGTGATCTTCAGAAAAATGTTACTGGCCTGTGATATTAATACTATTGTTCTGTAACTTGAGCATTCTGTTAGGTCGGCTTTCTTTGGGATGACTAGAGATACAGAGCTCTGCGGGGCAGTTGGCCTGGTGGCTATTTTCAAGTGTCTCAGCATAGACAGATGAGAGTTCCCAGAGCTTCATCCGCTTGTTGAAACATTTCAGTTCGCCTTCTGTCAGCTTTTCTAACCTTGTTTTAGACTAATGCCTTAAGGTACATATAGGTGTATGTATACAGTGAACCCTCGCCACTTCGCGCTTCGACTTCTGCGGCTTCACTCTATAGTGGTTTTTGCGTAACAGTGCATGCTCTGTCATTACTGCCACTGATTGGCTCACACTGTATACGCTTGATGCCATAAATAATATAATAAATAATAAATGATAATTGTAACGTCCAAAATGTTTTACTGTATTTTCCCTTTTTCGTTTAATAAATTGGGTAATACAAGTGTAATGGTGACTAAAGGGTGTTTTTTCATGTCCTCTATGCTCTAACTACGAAAATATTTGATTTACAAATAAGGAATCCTACTTCGCGGAATTTCATTTATCACGGTAGGGTCTAGAACCGATTAACCGCGATAAACGAGGGTTCACTGTATATAATATTTAATTAATATATGAGAAACAAATACAAAGCAACTATATTTTTCCTTCACAGGAAACATTTCAAAAATGTATACTGGCCCACAGCTATGTGTTTTGTTTTTTATACCAAATTTCTTTAATGAATGACTTCATAATATAAAAATACAATTCTCAAATTATAAATAAAGTATAATTCTCAACTACATTTTCATGTTATTATTTTGCAACTTGAAAGTTATTAAAGTTTTCTGAGAAATTAAAAAAACAATAGGGAATTTTTGAAAAAAGGAAAACTATATGAAAAACTTACCTTCATACTGCAGTTGTTTTTAAAATAAGGTCTTTAAGTGTAAGGTACATAAGTTTGGTGCTTATAGTGAACAAAATACTGGAATTATATATAGCAAACTGTTAATAGTGTCTATCTCAGGATGAAAAGTTTCTTAATTATTTTATTTATCTTTTCATATGGTTATATTGTACTATTTTCTATAATAACAGTATGCAATTATGTAAAATTGATAAAAATAAAAATATGCAGTCTAATGAAATAAAGAAAATGATTTCTATAAGTGAAACATTCTAATAAATTGCCTAAAAATTATAAACTTGTGTAAACAAATTAATAAATAATTTAAAAAGTATTGCTTATATTCTAGACACAAAATTAACTTTCTAGTTTTTTATCCTCAAATATGAAATGATCTCGCTTCAGGCTTTACATGCTTCAGTTTTGAAACTACCTGGCTGCAGAGGTCTATGTTCTAGGATATGATGTAGCACTGAAGTCAGTAATCCCCAACACCAATTGCATGCCTGCACGTTAAATCTAACAGCAAAGGTAATATTCTTAGCTCGAAATTTCTTACCAATACAGTCCACTCAATATTGTGCTGCTTGTAGGTAATTGCCCCAATGTAAATGTAAGCGGGACATTCATTGCTGTGACTAGGAGGAATGAAGTTAATCTGTCACAAATTCATAGGTAACTTGGTTTTCTTTTGTGCTTCTCAAATCCATCCAGCTTATCTGCTTTCTTTGGAACGACTGCACAACATGTCTTTCAGTTTCTCACGTGGATGTTGCAATTGGATATACCGTTATACTGGGCGGGCTGGCAGAGTGAACCAACTCTCGCAAGAACATTTAGTGAGTTCTTTTCTGATCCTTTTCAGGATGTACCCGGTAATCTGTAGCCAATCCCAGCAACTTACTGAGCCCAGTTTGCTCCCAAAGAAATGAGTGTTGTCAAACAGTATTTCTATGATCAATTCTATATTTAATATTAATATATAGTTATTCAAATAAGCCAATATTTTGATTTCTGGTTGGTTGATTTGTAAATATTTTAAATCTAAAATGCCATCTCCATATTAAATATAAAATATGACCTTTTAGAGAAAGTAATACAACAAATTATTGCAACTATATTGCAAGTAAAGCAATTGTGTGAATACTAAGGGAGTGGTCTACTTTGCTTTTGTACTCTTAATGTCTTCTCATTTTCCTTTTGCTTTTGCTTTTCTCTTCTTCCTCCTCTAGTAAGGCTTGATTTGTAAGAACACTCACGTGATGTGCGTTGTATCTCTGGACCATCTTGCTCAGAAGGCATTTGGTACACTAAGTGAAGTCTTTACATTTTGGGCAAGACATATTAGGCAACACTCAAGGGGACATTTGGCAAATGACATTTTGGGCCATTCGATAATCTGTCGATAGAATGACAACACTTCCGATGTGACTTTGTGGGGTAAGGGCTAGGGTTCTACTATTCTCTGGGGCAGGGGGTGGGGTGTTGCTGATAATGAAGACAGGGTCACGGAATACCAGCGTGCGTCACATTTGATTATCCAGCTGATAATAGCAGAAGCTAGACCCACTTGAATTCTAGTTCTACAAACTATCTGCTTACAAGGCTATAAAGCAGCGATTTGAATGCCAGAAGAGAATGAAATTGAGCCAGGAAGTTACAATTAATTTAGAAATGTCTGTCCATGTTGAGAGCGTTGTCCAACCATGTACTTCAAAGTCTGCTCTGGCTTGCCTTGGAGAACTTTCTAATTACTAAGAGACTTTTTGCTTCCATGTGGACCTTCCCCCCTTAAAATGATATTTACATATGTCTGCTATAATTAAAGCAGAATTGAAGAAGTAGGTGGATCCATCCTAGTCTCAGAGAGCTATAAGAAGAAACCCAGCAGTACTCACATGGCCAGCAGATAAAATATTCTTATTTACATTCTGTCAACTAACTTTAGTATTTTACAGTCAGCTTGAAGAATTCGGAGAAATACAGGATCCTTATTTTGTGAGCTGTTTATATGCAAAATTTTGAGCCACATGACACAGAGTCAACTGTAAGTGCCCTGGTGTGTAGACCTCACCATGTGCCATTTCAATGCTTTCGGGGGCAATAGTTCCCAGCACGAGGGGGCAGAAAGCTCATGGACTCCCATTCATAGGACTGGTGAAGATTTAGGTGAGTTGACTGACTTAGACAATAATTAGGATCCCAGATAGGACAGTATTTAAAGCACTCAATTGCTAATTGGAAGTGCATCTGTTCAAACCCAGCAGTGACTCTATAGGGAGAAGATGAGGCAGTCTGCTTCTTTAGCATTGAAAACAATGTGGGCAGCTCCAGTATGTTGTTTAGGGTCACTATGAGTCTGTTATTTGTATGGTTTTGGTTTTGAAGTCAAGGCTTGGTTAGAAACCTAGGTGTTTCACAGAGAGGGAATTGAATTTAAGGTTACTGAGGGTAATGAATGAGCATAGACTCCTAAGAGGATGAGATGAAACTTAGAAATAATTAACAGACCAAAAGCTGCCAGCATTCATAGAACGAAAGGAACTGGGTCAAGAACAGAGGCTGGCAGCAATAGTTGATTATGTCACATAAGTGTTCTCCAGCCAAGCCTAGAGATGGGGGAGTTGCAGCCAATAATGGAACACACAGAGAAAACAGAGAATTGGGTAAATAAATGTCTTGCCATCTCCCACACCTGCAGCCCTTCCACCAGTGACTCCCACTGCGTAGTCACAGCTACCAAGGAGCTAGACTAACTGGGGTGCTTGCAAGTCGCTTTCTGCGGCACAGAGCAGGAAAAGAATGGAGAGGTATGAGCGTAGTGGCGTGGTTATGCAAAATAAGATTGTGGTTTCTTGGTGAAAATGGGAATCCACTGTTGTCAACACAAGTAAGCCTGCCCCAAACGTCCACAACCGAACCTCCAATACCTGAGAATATATCACCTGAGGGACTTTGCAGTTGTGATTGCACACAAAGAACCGAAACCACAGCAAAATAACGAAGTATTCTTCCTCTTCATCAATTGGTAAAACCAGCACATACCTGGTATCCATATTTCTTCCATTCTAATTGTGATTAATTCTTTAAGAAGAGGGATACTGAATTTAACTTAAACCAGAAGAATTTATGATAGGTCAGACACATTTCAAATCACTTTCTAACCAATGTATCATTTTTTCCAAAAAAAATCTGATGAGTTAAAGGAAAACATTATCACCTGTATTATGTAGAAATTTCAACCTATGGACCCAAGATTTAAAGACTAGTGTCCTTCCTGCTACCTCTAAAATACTCATGTCCAACTTCCAAACTAAGCCATCTCCAAGCATGTTTCCCCTCTCACACCTCAAAAAAGTAAGCTGAATTTTATTTATAATAATATTGAAGGAATTAACAACGGTGTGAGATTGGAGAGCAAACTCTAAAGCAACGCTGTGAAAAAGAGGTCAAATCAACTCTAAGACCAATAAAGACGAAGGAAAGCCTTTCTTGTTTGGAGATGTTCTGGGGTAGATGAGAGCGAAAGAAGAAAAGGAAACAAGAAAAGTTCAAAGAAACGTGTTGGCCCCGGGAATAAAAGTTTTACTAGATTCCTGCTCTTCTTAACATCAATTAGCAACCCCCCAAATCTTCCACTTATTCGCTGTCATAGAGAGACCCAGGCCTTGCTCTGCTCGAACAGGAGGAAACGAGAGCCCAGCAGTTCTACTTTCACCACTTACTCGGGACGTGGAGGCCACCAGCATAAGTGTCAGGCACTGTCGGGGACTGATCCTAGCCACGAGGGGTAGAGCCACGGAGCAAGATCCCAGCCACTGACCAAACTTGAGAAGCAGAGGCTCCAGGGCTCCGCATGAACTCACAAAGCAGTGCTGTAGAGTGAAAGACAGGGACGCTCCCGGCTCTTCTCTGATCCCCTGTTGGCTGAATGGAACCCGCGTCCCTCTCCACTGGTCACACCAGTCTCCACACAGTGGCAGGCTGTTTTCTAACCTTGTAAACCCTCTTTCAGAAATGCTGACTCCTTACAGCAAGTTCTTCTCACATTTATTTTGACATTTCATTATTTTTATTCTACTTGACAGAGTGAAGTGTTAGGTGCAGACTTAATAGATACTCAAATTAGTGGTTCCTAAAATAATGTCTTGCTAATTGTGCAATTATTTTATTTTATATTGATGGAAGAAATGATAAATGTGCTCCAATTACAGAGCAAGAGAAAAAATTCAAGTCAATTAATACTTGACTTCAATATTCATTTATAAAAATAGCATGACCCCTTTATCCCTTATTCATGCCTACTTTTAAAAAAATGAAACAAAAACCCATTGCCATCAAGTTGCTTCTGAATTATAGCTACCCTATATGAGAGAGTAACATCTTTCTCTTTTGGAGCAGCTGGTAGTTTCGAAACACTGATATTTTGATTAGCTGCTGAGTACTTAACTGGGTTCTTTTCATTCCCACTAAACCAATCCACTGCCTTTGAGTAGATTACAGCTCATAGCAACTCCTTGGGCTAGAGTCAGTCTGCTCCACTTTCAAGGCTGCCAGTAGTAAGGGATGTAGACTTGCACATTGTCCTCCGCTGGAGTGGTTGGCTGCTAGGGTTACATTGCTGGCCGTTCAGTTCACACCGGATTCACCACTGTGCCACCAGGGCTCCTAGTCAGAGCTCGCGGTAGATAGGAAATCTGAGAAAGGGAGAGCGTGTGCAGACTCCGCGGTGACTGATCAGCAAATGCTAAGAACTCGGGGCTGCCTGTCTACTGAGTTTGGAAGTAAATCAGACCCTTCCAAAATGAATCGATAGTGCTATAGTTATCACTGCACACATTTTCTCCACTTTTGAAATTCTACCATGGCTACCAGTTCATTCTTTATTACTTCTTCTGACCACATTTGATAGAGGAGACAGTCACGATGTGCACGAGGAGATCCTTAAGGACGACTGCAAGAAGGCAGGATGGCATGAAACATGATTTCCAATGTGCATGTTGAAGAAATTTACCGAAAAGACAAAAACCTGTTGCCATCAAGTCAATTCTAACTTATAAAGCACCCCGTAGGACGAAGGAGGCCTGCCACAGAGAGCGTCCAAGGTTCTAGACGAAGAAGGCTTTCTCCTTCAGATGTGTGCAGTCCTCTGACATTTCCATAAGTGGCCAAGTGATTACCAAGCATTCCACTTTGAAGAACATTAATAATGCCTTTACAGGGAATTGAAACCCTTACTGGTAAAGGTCAAAGACAAAAGCCTTCTCTATCGGTCATACCTCAACATTGAAAAAAAAATCCTCACAATTGGACCAAAGACCAAAATTAGGATAGAAGACAGACAAATAAGAATTGTCAATTATTTCATTTCACTTGTATCCACTTATCAATGCCCCTGGAAGCAGAAGCTAAGAGATGAAATACCATATTAAATTGGTACCGTCTGCTGCAAAGGATCTCGTTTAAGTGTTTTAAATCAAAGACGTCACCTCGAGGACTGAGGTACACCTGACAGAAGCCCTGGTATTCTCAATCGCTTCCTACGCAGATGAGAGCTGGACTACACATAAGGTAGATTGCAGAAGAATCGAGGAAAAGCATTGGGCCAAGCATATTGAATATGCCATGGATTGGCAGAAGAATAAAGAAATCTACCTTGAAAGAAGAGAGCTCTTTAGGGAGGAGAATGATGAGACATCACCTCACATACAGAAGCCGACAGCTAAATCTTTCTCCAGCAAAACAGTTAGGATTGATCTAGTGACCTTTTGGTTAGCAAAGAGAATGTTTCAGCCCTGCACCACCAGGATTATTTTCCAGCTCTGTAAATTGTAGCTAACTGATAGGAATAATATCTCTAGACATGGAAATTCTATTGATTGAACATACTCATCAACTGTAGAAGAACCAAGTATTTCAATTTTATATTCATCTTATAAGTCCTACTCTATAAAGTTTTCTGTACATTGGGTTATAATCCATATCAAAGCCGAAATCATTGTCCTTCTTCAGCAAGTGTTTCAGGTCTGCCTCACTTTTAGCAAGCAGGGTTGTGTCATCTACAAAAGATAGGATGTTAATAAGCCTTCTTCCCATCCTAATACCTTATTCTTATTCATATAATCCAATTTCTCTGATCATTTTCTCAGTAAACAGATTGAACAAGTATGGTGAGAGGATACAAGCCAGACAAAGACATTTCCTGATTTTAAACCATGCAGTTTATTCCCTTGATCTGTTCTCACAACTGCCTTGACCCGTGTACAAGTTTCTCATGAGCACAATGAAATGTTCTGGAATTCCCATTGTTATAATCCACACTGTCAGATGCCCATGCATAATCAATAAAGTGCCAGTAAGTATCTTTATGGTGTTCTTGGCTTTCAGCCAAGATCCATCTGACACCAGCTTGGCTGTTCCTTGTTCCAGGTCCTCTTCTGAATTCAACCTGGACCTCTGCTGGAACAAGAGGTAACCTTGTGGTAAACGGAGAGAAGATTGACTTTGTCAGGATTTTGCTTTACTTGGATCTGCAATCAATGCTGATGGAAGCGGCAGTTGATAGATCAAAGGGCACATGGGATTGGGCAAATCTCTGCCCCAGACCTCTTCAAAGTATTGTAGAGCAAGCATGTCACCCGAGTACTAAATTGTGCTAGACCCAAGCCATGATATTTTCCATAAAATATCCATGAAATTTGGACATTGAATAAGGATGCCTGAAGAAGCAGTGATACCTTTGAATTAGGGTGCTGGCAAAGAATATTGAATGGACCGTGGACTGTCAAAAGAACAAGAAATCTGTCTTCAAAGAAGTCCATGCAGAATGCTGCTTAGGGGCAAGGACCCGGGCTCTTTGAACATGTTGTCAGGAGAGACCAGTCCCTGGAGAAGGACAATGCAAAGGAGAAAGGCTCTGGACACGATGGGTTAGCTCAGTGACTGCAGCAATGGCATTGAACCTAAGCACAATGGAGAGGACAGCGCAGGGCCTGGCAGCGTTTCGTTGTGTTGTACACAGCGTAGCAATGAGTCAGAAGCTACTCAATGGCACCCAATACCAACCACAATCTATAAAGTATGTGTTACAAATCAATATAAAGAAAGCAAACCCTCCCGACAACTGGAGCCACAAACAACCTCATGATATGTGTAGGAAACAATTGAAGTTGCCAAATATTTCATTTTGCTTGGATCCACAATCAAGGTTCAGGGAAGCTACAGTCAACAAAGCAAACGACATATTTAAAGATGCTGCACAGGACATCTTTAAAGCGCAAAAGAGCAAAGGTATAACTTTGAGGAGTAAAGTGTGCCTGACCCAGGTCGTGATCTCAAGTCACGATATTTTTAGTCACCTCACGTGCCGTGCAAGCCAGACAATGAATAAGGAAGACCACGGAGGAGGCGTGGATCCATTTGAATCACGGTCAAGGCAGAGAACACTGGAGGTGCCAAGTGAGTTACAAACGACCTCAGTTGGAAGAAGGACAGTCTGAAGGCACCCTGGAAGTTAAGTAAGGTGAGACTGTGTTTCCGGATAAGTGTTTTTGTCTTTTACCAAGAGAAAAGAATGACTTCGGTCAGACATAAAAGCAACCCTGGAGAATTTTATTAGCAGCTCCTAGGAGGGAGAGACAGGACTGGTGCAAGTAAGATACTGGCTTCTTCTTCCAGCAATTGTGCTCGAGGGTGGGGGTGGGGATGAGACCATAAGAGACTCTAGGAACTTCAATTCACCATACTCTGTTCCACTAGAACTAGATGGTTCCCATGAGCGTTTCTAGGGACTCTAGTACCAAGGATGCAATGTAGACCACAAGGTGGCGCCAGTTATCAGTCTCTGAAGCAATATATGTCTGTAGAATAGCTTAAGGATCTCAGTAAGGGAAGGGAGAAGACCTGCCTCTTGGAGCTTCCCTGAGCTTTCATCCCAGGAGGGATCTTCTCTTGCCTCTGGCTCTAGTCCAGCTTTCTCTGCTTTTGATTCTATGCCCGATTTCAGCTTCATCCCACGTACTTTAGACATGATCAGGAGAGACAAGTCCTTTGAAAGGGACATCATGCTTGGTAGAGGGTCAATGAAGAAGAGAGAGGCCTTCAACAATACGGACTGACATAGGAACTGTAAGATAGGCTCGAGTAGAACAATTATGTGGATGGTGCAGGACCTGACCGCGTTTTGGTTCTGTTTTACATAGGATCCCAATGAGTTGAAACTCACTAGACAACTAATACACACAACAAAAAATCTATAAAGATGAGCTGTTGTTGACAGTTGCTGTGGAGTTGGTTCTGACTCACAGCGACCCTCTGTAATGAAATGAAGGGAACACGGCCAGCTCCTGCACCATCCTCACAATTGTTCTTAGGTTCAAGTTCATTGTTTCTTCCCCTCTGTCCATTCTTCTTGTGAGAGTCTTCTCTTTCACTGCCCCTCTACTTTCCCAAGCATGATGTCCTTCCTTCTCCAAGAGCTGGTCTCTTCTGAAGACATGTACAAAATACATGACATAAAGTCACGTCTTACCAGCCTTGCCTGTAAGGCGAATTCTGGATGTACTTCTTCCAAGACAGATTTATTTGTTCTTTTGTTAGTCCATGGCACTTTAAATATTATTTGCCAGCATCATATTTCAAAGGCATCAATCAGCTTCCTGATTTAATGTCTAACTTTCACATATATATGAGGCCATTGAAAATATAATGGCATGGGTAAGGTGCACCTTAGTAATCAAGTGACATCCTTGCTTTTCAATACTTTAAAGAGGTCTTGTGCAGAAGACTTGCCCAATGCAATGTGGCCTTTGATCTCTTGACTGCTGATCCCTCAGCTTTGATGGTGAATCCAAGCAAGATGAAATCCTTGGACAATCTTACTCTTTTCCTTCTGATCATGATGTTATCTATTGGTCCAGTTGTGAGGATTTTGATTTTCATTAAAGTGATTCATAATGTAGGCTACAATCTTTTATCTTCATCAGCAATTATTTCAAGTATTCCTAACGTTCAGCAAGCAATGTATCATCTGCAAATCGAAGGTTGTCACTAAGCCTTCTTCCTATTACCAGAGTCTCTTTGAAGGAGTTGCCAATGTCAAGTGGGTTATACCAACGGAAGAGCTTTATTGTGCTGACACATGGCTCCATGGATTTGTATTCAGAGACGATGCCCTGTACTTGGGGCATTGAGGACTTTTGCTTACACCGGGCTGTTGGGGATTGGCTGGCAGTAACAAGCAGGTTACAGAAGTGGGGTGTGTGTGCAAGGGGGTGGTTGATGGCCTGGGGTGAGTGGAGGGGTGTATATTCACATTTTTCACATTTCTTTGAGGCTCTTTTTCTCCAGAGCAGTGTGTGATCCTGTCTCATTCTCCCTTTTGAGGCTCCTTTAGGGATTTTTAGACTTATAGAGACTCACTTTCTTCCTGGTCCATGCGCTCATGGCTTTGACTTAGGGGCCTGTACTAGTATAGCCACAGAGAGGAGATGCTGTTTTCCATTCTACCACTGTTTCCCTGACACTGTTGAATGTTCTGATTGCTAATGGGAGGACACAGGAATGATGAACCATCCCCCAATAATGATGGAGAGTCCTCCTGCAATCCTCCAAATACTGAAAACCTTCCTCTCCACAGGGATTCAGGGTTCCATCTGCTCTATGACTGCACTGGTATAGGAGCTGATTTCTGCCTTTTATCAGTAATCTGCTTCATTACTTGACCACTGTCCTCAGTTTGGAGGCAGCAATTAGGTTAAACTTCCCACTCTGTCCACCTTCTACAGCAAGCTTATAATATCGGGCCAGCCTGTCCTGGTAAATTGCATTTCTAATTTGTCTGCTGCTGGACTAGTCTTGTTAGGGCCCTGCATGTCTTATTTGTGATGATTTCAACTACTGCTTGGAACCAAATTATTTGGATTAACATGTGTATGAGGGTATGATTTACCCATGACCCAACCCTGGCCCAACGGGCTGGCCCCTGGTATTGCGTTATCCTTTCAGGAGGCCACTCATTGTTTTTCCAATTACAATCTGCACAGTTCATTTACTGCGAGGATTGGTGGACTACACTGGACACCCCAGGGATTTATCTTGCTGAATGGCATCCAGAGGGAGGGCCATCTGGTTCCCAGGAGGCAACACCAGACCCACTGGTCCGGGAGTAGGAAATAGGCTCCACTTCCACAAGATCCAGCACAAACCTGCAGGGCAACCCAGCGTCCCATTCTTCCTATATTGTTCCTGCCACTGCTCAAGGTGGGAAAGGGCTGAAGGGGGTTTCTTTTGGATGAGGCATCGCCCCACCATTCAGTCTTTTTGACGTCTCACTATATACGTTTTGTTCTAAACCAATGGAATGAACCGCTGGGATGGTAAAGTTAGCTCCCATCATGCCACGCACGCAGTGCGGGCCCTGGTACTGGTTCACAGTTGTCAAGGGGCTGCTTCAGTGAAAGTTGGTGCAGAAAGAATTGGGGGAGTTGAGGCTTTCATTTCTTTCTCCATCTTAAACCATCTGGGTTTATTTCCTAGACTATCCAGAGCGACTGGTACCCTGTGAATGTGTCTCCACACACAAAGCATGAGGTTACATTTATTATTTCCTGTCAGTCCCAGGAAAAGGTTTTCAATGGCCCGTGGAACTTCAAGAAGGCGGGTGATTTCTTCATAGAATAAATGAAACAGCTGGAAAGCTTTCTTCAGATCACCCTGAAGACTTGCCTCTTAATGACAAAGGCAAGGACGTATCCACGCACCTCCCATCA
The DNA here is from genome assembly GCF_000313985.2 of Echinops telfairi. Classification (NCBI taxonomy): domain Eukaryota; kingdom Metazoa; phylum Chordata; class Mammalia; order Afrosoricida; family Tenrecidae; genus Echinops; species Echinops telfairi. The sequence goes on from NW_022111368.1 coordinate 36,991,415, forward strand.
ATCCCTAATAACACTTGCACCCCTTCTTACCACTGGGTTTTGGGGTGGGGTGACAGTCAATTCTAAGAGGATGTACAGATAGAGATTGTAAGAGATTCCTCATTTTTAAAGGAATACTTGGGTGTCATTTGCTGCCTCTTGACTGGTGGCCCATTTAACACGCTCCAACAGGATGGCTTTATTTAACGCCTCCAGACCAGGATGGCTTTATTTCGCGAAAGGACTTAGTGTCTGACATGTACTTCCTTTTCCAGTTTGGGGAGTTACACTACCTTGGGAGTACTTAACGGAATGGCAAGCATCAGATTTCAGTGTTATCCGTCTAAGGTTTCCTTTCACCTCGATGTGAACAACAGTGGGGCCAGTGTTAGAAACTGCTTTTCCTCTGTCACTTTCAAAGGCAAGGAGAGTAATGGCCTTAGCTGGGTCATAGCAAACACGAAGCCCACTTCATATAGAGAAATAAGTAGAGTTACAAGCACACTTCCAAGCATGAGTGCCCATGCAGTGGTAGTACCTATAGAACAATAAAGATTTGGGGTGGCACTCTCCAGGATACACATACCACAGTCTCTGTCTCCTCTGCTGCAATGAGGGGAACAGCTCTAAGGTGACCAGATTTTAACATTGGTCAAGCGGGACAAAAGTGGGACACCATTGATAAAACTCATATCCTGGTGAAATAGCCACATGGCAGCCGAAAACCGTATAGCCTAGCTTGTCATGCATTCTTTCCAAAAATCGGGACTTTTTTAAAACACCACGGGACGCTGGAAAAATTGTTAAAAATTGGGACTGTCCCGCCAAAAGCGGGACATCTGGTCACATTAAGCTAGGCTTACTAGGAAGAGAAACGGGGTGTTGGCTGTGCATTGACCAGCTGGATTCTGGGTGAAACTGGAGCACAGCATGAGCCAATTGTTGAGCTGACTGGAGCTTTTCTGGATGGTGGCCAGGCACAGATTTGGATAAACACAGTATTCCCACTCAGGAAATGAGGTGGCTTTCTTCAGTCAGCTGTAATGGATCCAGGCAGGGGTTCCTTTTAATTTACTGCAATGGAAGCAGTTAAAACAACAGTTAGTGGTCCCTTCCACCTGGGCTTTAAGGGGACTCAGTTCCAGTCTACTCTCTCCCAGACTCAAGGAATGTACAGGGATAATAAGATGTGTGTTAGTCCCGATAGACTAGAGCAGCGGTTCTCAGTCTGTGGATCATAACCCCTTTGGGGGTCAAACAACCTTTGCACAGGTGTCGCCCAGTTCATAACAGTAGCAAAATTACAGTTATGAAGTAGCAACAAAAATAATTTTATGCTTGGGGATCACCACAACATGATGAACTCTTTTAAAGGGTTGCAGCATTAGGAAGGTTGAGAATCATTGAACTAGAGAACCAAATTCAGAGATACTCATAAGTGTATAAGGAACACCTTTATATATAAGAGCAATTATATATTGAGAAAACATCCCAGCCCAGTCCAGATCAAGTCCAAAAGTTTGAAATTAGCCCACATGTTCGATAACAGTCTATAAAGTCCTCTTCAGACCTACTCAACACATGCAATGATGCCGAATGCAGGAAGATCATAGTCCAATGGGTGAAAAGTCTTGTGGATCCTGTGGTGGTAGAAGCATCTCAGCGCTAGCAGGGATCTCCACGTGGCTCCTCCAGCTCTAGGGCTCTAGCTCCATCAGCGTAGCTCCATGTGTCTTGTCAGTGGGAAGACAAAGCAGCGAGTCTGGATCTGGCTTTCAGTGAGCTATTTATCTCTGTAGCACCTCCAAATGAGCTCATCAAGCCACAACCTGATTGACAGGTTGTAGTCCATCCCTTCACTTTAAATAGTCTCAAGTTGACACCAGATTATATAACTACCACAGACCACCTCTTGTCAATTTGACACTTTCACACAACTCTTGAGCTATGTATAGTTTTCAAACAATTAATAATAAAATCATATCTGTACCTAACAGAAAAAAAACCAAGATGCATACAATTTTAAAATGTGCCACCCTCATGTAAACATAACATTTTAAAAGTCAACCAAACAAAAATATTCTATATTTATTTGAACACCTACATCATAATCCTATGAACATATTCCTATGAATATATTCCCCCACCTATGAAAGTTTTTGAGCCAACCAACCACTTCATGCCCGTATCCTCCCCATTTGGGGTATCCAATTCCTTACATCAACCCAGTATTCTGAGGAGACAATCATATTCTTAGACTTGAAGAATCTTCATTCCTGTTGGAACTTCGTGAGTCTGCATCCATAAGCAAAGTCAAATCAGGACAGACCATCCATAGTCATCAGGAATATGCACCAGTCACAGACTCAAAATTCTTCTCATCTGATCATACTCGGGTCAACTCAATGTGGGCTGCCTCACTGAACCTCACCAGGGTGCCCATTGGCTGCCTTGCCTTTAGACCATGCATCCCATCACAAATTCTCAACCACCCTAGTCCCCTGGTTCTAGGTCATGGACTTCATACCAGTAAACCCACTCTTATCTTCTCCTATAGACCTTGTGAACCAGGTCCACGAGTGTCAGTGGCCAAAGTCAACCCATCTCTTTATTGCTGTGTCTCTTTCACTTCCACTCAACAAGTGGATCCAGGTGGTCACCTTGCAAGTATTTCAGGCTGCCCACAGGCTCTCTTTAATGTTCAGTCCTAGAGCGGAGAGTACCTTAAATGGCCCCAGGTTTTTTTTGTTGTTGTTTTGTTTTGTTTTTTAGCTTCTGGAACAAACGACTAGTTCACAATTCAAAAATCAAAAAAGAGTTCCTTTTATAATTTCTTCAATATGTCAACAGCCCCCTAGCAAGTTTCTTCACCTTCCAATGTTCTGAACGCTCAAGATACTGGGTGGGGCTTAGCTTTATAGAGTCTTCTTTGCAGGCCTTTCCCTAACCCACTTAATGACCCAGTTTTAAGGGCTGAAGGAAAATGGGCTGACACGCTCTCTATTTTCATACTTCCCAATAATTGTTTCTATCAATCATTATATCAACAATAATAAGCAGAAGAAATCAGTGTAAACAATCAAAATCAGATCCTAAACTCAATTCTTAAAATAATCTATTTCAATCCTTATCTGATTTATCTTAATCCTTATCTAAATTATTCCATTGATACAAAATATGGCCTTAGGCCTCTGACTGAATCAAGCCAGGGCTATGCTTTCTGTCAGCCATTTTGACCTCTGTCAGCCATTTTCACTAAACAGCATGGTCTCTGAGAAATTCAAATGGCGATTGTGCTCCCTGACCTCAAAATATACATTATTCACATTCATTTTCACCACTTCAGACAGGAATAGCCAAAGACAACACCTAAGAAAAGAATAAAAATTTTAACTTCCCATATTCTTTCCAGAGAACAACCCAGTAAACGGCATGGCCATATCTGGCATCCAGCTAGCCAAAGAAGAAAGAATACTATGAGGCAGAGATCAAACAAACATCCACTCTCCATCTTTATGATTTGTTTCTTTAGTACCCCACTCCCAAGGTAGCATAATATGGGTGGACTAGAGAAACAAATTCAAAGATACTCATATGTGTATAAGAAAGAGCTTTATATAAAAGAGCAATTGTATATTGAGATGACATCCCAGCCCAGTCCAGATCAGTTCCATAAGTTTGAAATTAGCCCATATGTCCAATACCAGTTTATAAATTCCTCTTCAGACCCATGCAACACATGTAATGATGCCAAATGCAGAAAGATCACCAGCCAGTGGGTGAGAAGTCTTGTGGATCCAGTGGTGGTAGAAGCATCTCAGCACTGGCAGGGGTCTCCACATGGCTTCTCCAGCTCCAGGGCACTAGCTCCATCAGAAGATCTCCATGTTTCTTGTCATCAGCAGCAAGTCTGGATCTGGCCTCCAGTGAGCTATTTATCTCCATAGCGCCTCCAAATGAGTTCATCAAGCTATGATTTGATTGACATACTAAACTCCACCCCCTTTACTCTTAATAGTGTCAAGTTGACACAAGATTGCGAACTACTGCAGGATGACAGGCAGCCTTTCAGTCACCCACTTGGACACCTGGTTTGCTATTTTCCCTAATGCTCAGAGTTGTGAACTAACCTCAAACCCCCTTATCTTTCTAGGGGCCCTTGATAAGGATCAAAGGAGAGGGGGTGATGTAGCAAACAGAATCTTAAATGGTGAATACCCAGTGGGTTGTTTGTTTTTATTCCCCCTCAGAAATGCACCTTATTTTTAGCAAAACCAATGGGAGCGTGTCAAATCACATCAAATGCATCTCGTGGCTCAGTTTACTAAATCCATTTTTATAGTGTGTGTTAGTTTGGGTAGACTAGAGAAACAAATTCATAAACACACATATGTGTATAAGAAAGAGCTTTATATACAAGAGCAGTTGAATATTGAGAAAACATCCCAACCCAGTCCAGATTAAGTCCATAAGTCCAATATTAGTCCAAATGCCAGATAGCAATCTACAAACACCTCTTCAGACTCACAAAACACTTGCAGTGATGCTGAATGCAGAAAGATCACAGGCCATTGGGCGGGAAGTCTTGTGGATCCAGTGGCATTGTAAGCATCTCTGCGCTGGCAGGGGTCTCCACGTGGTTCCTTCAGCTTGGAGGCTCTGATTGCCAGCAAGGTAGCTTCATGTGGCTTCTCATCAGAAATGTTTCACAGGGAGTGAGCAGAGAGAGTGTGTCTTCTGCCTCCAAGGATTTCCCAGAATCCTCAGAAGAAGGCAATGTGTACACAGAGGGCCTCATTGGCTATGTCCTGATTGACAGCCTAAACTCCACCCATTCACTCTTAATCCTCTCAAGTCCCAAATTGACACTAGATTATGTAACTACCACAGTGTGGTTCATGCATTCAACTTTGCATGAGCTCTGTGACTGATATGCTACCTGGCATTTCCAATTTATATCCAGTATCTTGGCTGTCTCCTACATTACATGCACAATGAAGGTCAATCTGTTATCAAATCCAATGGTCAGAAGTAGTCCATTCCTTGGTATAATCTCTCACAGTAGTCTCCAGGTTACTTCTCAGGCCCCAGGTATCCACCAAAAACTTCACTGTTTTTCCCCCACTGTGATTCAGACCATGGGCTCTCATAGGCTTGACAAGCCTGGTCTGTCCTAGTTGTCAAACAAGTCACCATCAGCAATGTTTTTACATTGTGTACAAATAGTCTCTACACAGCTGGAAGTTCTGCCAGGCTGGTTCCATGGTACTTCTGGGAGCATTCCTTTCTCCAGTGACCCTTTTCTTTTCAGTAGGCACATTGATCCTGGCCTAGGCTGGGACTCTTTTCTTGGTTGTTGTCCACCTGCCTCTCTGGATTTTTGTTTTTTCACCTCTACGGGCCAGAGATGGTCTGGGTTAAAGTGAACTTGATAGTTCACTTTCTTCATTTATGGTCAGCCTCTCGCCTTGCCTCCTGGTCATGGTTAACTATGGGGCAGAATTCATGCCCACGAAGCCTTCTAATTTCTCAAGTTTCTTATGGATGTCCCCCACGCTCTGGTTTACAAAAGCAGCATTGACCATGGTCTGGTCCTCGTGCTTTGGGGTCACCAGTCAGCTTAACACGTCTTTCGTGAAAGTCACTAAGATTCTCATTGGTCTTCTGTAGGACCTCAGCTACCTTCCTGATATTGGTAGCTTTCTTATCCCTTAGCTTTCTTTAGCCCTTAGAGGAGGGCTTACTGGTAGGCTTCTAGGTTCTGGAGACACTCTCTTTCATTGGGCTACCAGTTTGGCTCCATGCCTGGAAGTCAACTCTGGGCATAGGCTTGTGCATTCATCCCTCCCACGGGGACATTTTCCACAACCCCGTGTCCTGCTGCTTGCATAACCCTTCTCCTCTCTTTGGTCTTATGCAAAGAGTTAGGTGGAGCTGGCAGCAGTTGGCCAACATCAGCTTATGCATCTGGAAGATGGATTGTATGAGGTCTATGAGGACTTGTTGTTTCCCAGTATTGGGCAGGGTGTGGTGCTTCCAATTGAGTAAGTCAGTGGTTGTGCAGGGCTGATACACTAGGGTGCGTGGTCTTTCTTGTCCGTGGCCAGCAGTGTCTACAAAAGTGGGTGCCCTTATCTCTCACAGGGGCATCTGCATGGCATATAGAAGTGATGGGGTATACAGACTAGGAACCAGAGGCCCCAGACAAGAATTTGCAGGTGTCTGGGGGAGTCAGACTTGTGGTAGTATCTGGCGCTGCAACAGGGGTTGCGAGACTGTGTTGTGGGTGGCAGGGTGGGGTATACTGGGGTGTATGGGGAAAGCAAAGTTTCCTCCACTATTTCGTGCAGAATAGGTGGACCCAAGGGCTCCAGCAGAACTAAAGGCCAGGCCACAGGCAGGGGATGCATTTTTGGTAGCCTACCTCCTTTGTCTGATTTGGGTGGAGGAGGACTACAGGTCGGAGAAACCAGGGCTCACCTTCCTGGTACTCTCTACCCCACGGGTGAATGAGTAACTAGTAGAGCCAGGTTTCACTTTCCAGAAATTGTTTGAGGACATCCTGGCTGCAGTTTACTAGTCGCCACACATGTTGTGTGATGGACCTATGGAGGGCTCCCTCCAAAGGCCAGTCTACCTTGAGTGATGGCCAGTCTATTTCACAGAATGGTCTCCATTTTCCTAGTCAGAGTTTCACTCCATCATCCTGAGTATATCCCATCTTGAATTTTTTTTTGGCATAACCTGAAATCAAGTCTCCTTTCCCTGCATGGTGGCACATGCTCAACACAGTCAGGTTTAGATCCTGCCATTTTCCTTGCTAGGATGTTCAAGTGCCTCTTAGCTTTGGTGCATCAGTCTCAACCCCTGACCTGGAGCCCACCTGCCTTAGTGGGCAGGGATTTCACCTGAGCCTTTTGAGGTGCACAGTCGACCTGACACAAGACTCAGCACTTGCTCAGAGTCGAGGGGCTCCCAGGGCCCTGGTTGGTTAGACGCAGTCACACACATCACAGACCAAAAAACACACACTACCTCTCTTCCCTGTACTGGCTGAAGACCACTGTGGCTTCCCATTCATCTGTACTTGGATGGTGGTGGGGAGCTGATCAGACATCCTTCTGGTTATGGACCAGGACTGAGTGTCTGTGAGCTCACACTCTGAAGGAGGTTCAGCAGACCAGGATCAGCCCTCCGTGCACCTGCTTCATTCCCTCGGGAATGGGATCGGTGGCAGGAGTCTCATACTGCGAGAAATCTGGCCTTCATGCTCTACAGGCCATTGACTTGGGGGGAGGGCCTGCGTCGATCCCCACTGCTTCCAGGGTGGCAATAGTTCCATGGCTGGTCCTTCAAGCACAGAGAAGAGACCAGATTCCTGATGATTGCATCAGGAATGTTACTGGAGTTACTCTGAAGGCATTGTCAATGCCAAATGGGCTATAACAAAAAGAACCTTATTGTGCTGACCCCTGGCTCAGTGGATTCGTAGCCTGAGATTGAGCCCCACTCCTGGATCTGGAGAATTGTTATGGGGAGAGGTTTGCTTACATGGGGCTGTTGGAGATTGGCTGGCCAACAGCTGGCAAGTGGGTTACAGAAGTAGGAAAGAGGGCTGGGGGGTGGGAGGGGCGGTTGGTTTAAAGGCTAGCAGGGACTTTTTACCTTCCTCACATTCCTTTGAGTCTCTTCGTCTCAGGAGCGGTGCATATCCCTGCCTCACTCCCATCTTGATACTATATTCTTCTCCATATAACCCAACTTCCCTATTTATTTGCTCACTATACAGAGTGTATAAGTATGTTGAGAGGACACCACCTTGATCCACATGTATCCTGAATCGAAACCATGCTGTAGTGTCTTGATCTCTTCTCATAACGGCTTCCTGATCCACGCACAAGTTCTGTAATGTTTCTCCAGTGGGCAATCCCTCGATTCTTGGCTTCCCATGATGAAAGAATACACGCTGTCGCCCATTTTGTAATCCAAGTGGGTTTTTATGAATGACAGGACAAGTTTCAGATTTTACAGTCTCAAAGGGATTCACAACTAGACACAAGCAACTTTGTAGTAAAGGGAACCCACATGGTGGAACTGGGGTGGGGCTGGGGGTACCCAGAGACTGAGGGAGCAAGGGACAAGAATGCACGGAGGCCAAAGAGCGAGGGGGCAAGACAGGCAATGAGCCCCTGGTAGACCTGGAGTGTGTACCTGTGCACCCCCACCCTCTGACCTGCCTCTGACCAGGAGCAAGGGAAAGAGAGCAGCCTTCCCAAAGCCAGGATATTTCAAGCATCTGGCTGGGGAGGCATGGTTGATGGTTTTGGTTGACCCACATTGGCTGGGTGCTGTCAGGAGCCTGAGCCTAGTTTGGACTAGGTGTACCTCTTGTCTGGCTGGGGGCTTGAGTGTTAGTATGTTCAGTTTGAGGTCTTCATAGGCTTCTAATGGTTGCCTGCATTCTTTTCAACCTCCTCTAGGGGGCTTTGCAGCCATGGGAAGGACAACCCTCCAGTCCCTAAATTCAGCTACCTAACAGTTCCTCATGAACACAATGAATTGTTCTGGAATTCCCATTCTTCTCAAGGCTATCCATGGTTTGTTAAGATTTATACAATCGAATACCTTGCCAAAATCAATAAAACACAAGTAAACATCTTCCTGGTATTTTTCTGCTTTAAGCCAAGATCCATCTGACATTCCACAAGGATTTCTTTTGTTCTGCATTCTCACCTGAATCCATCCTGAACCTCTGGCAGCTCCCTGTCCATCCACGTATTGTCGCAACCATTATTCGATGATCATCACAGTAGCTTTTACTTCCATGTTATGTTATGTTAATGATATTGTTAGGTAGCTAGATGTAGGTACAGGAGGTTGTCCCTCTCATGCCTGCAACGGCCCCAATAGAGGAGGTTGGAAAGGAATCAGGAAGCCATTGAACACCTATGAGGAGGACTCCAAACTGAGCATGCACAGACTAAGACCCCTTAGCACAGGTGAACCTAACCTAAAACCTGGCCTCCAACTTTGGTACATCACAGGTGGGCCTAACTCAGCTAATAGGGTCCACCAATACCTTCAACCATGCCTCCCCAGCCAAAGGTGTTAAAAGGCGGCTGTGGGAAAACCAATTAATTTCTCTCTTTTGCTCTGGTCTTGTGGCAGGTCAGAGCCCAGGCATGCCCCCTCAGGGCCTGCTCCAGGCCTGCTGGGGGCCCACATGCGCTTGAGCTCTTAGGCTCTTGCCCCTTGCTCTCTTGTCCTCTTGGCACACCCTCTTGGCCTGCTGCCAGTCTCCTTTGCTCTGCCATCACTCAGGAGCGTGATATAAGTGGGCCTGCATGCCCCCTCAGGGCCTGCCCTGGGCCTACTTGGAGCCCCATGCTCGTGCCCCCATGCTCACTTGCTCTTTTGTTCTGTTAGTCTTTGGACCTCTGGGTCCCCAGGATTCCCTAGTTGCACATGTGTGGGGGTTCTTTTCCGTTTGGAAATTCCTGCCCGGTTGTGAACCCCAGGGTGGCTTCTGCACAACTTGACACACTTTCCAGAAATTGCATGTACCCTTTTGAGAGTGTAAAACCTGAAACTCCCCCTTCTTTCATAAAACTCACTTGGATTACAAATGTGCTTCAGCAGGAATTCTTTCAGCGTGCGAAGCAAAGAACCGAGGTATTACCCACTCCAGACCCCAAGCAATGCTGTTCTACGATCTGTACTTTCTGTTTGGTTATCTTTCTTTGGAGTGATTAGGAATACGGATCTCTTCCAGTCAGTTGGCCAAGTAGCTGTCTACCCAATTTCCCTACCTAGATGAGTGAGTGCTCCCAGCTCATCCCCATGAGAGGTCTTCAACATGTTCATGGAAACATTTCTTTATCTTATGATTCCATTTTTTCTATGGAGACTCCTGTGTAAATATTGAACTAGTTAAAACACTTGATCAGTTCCTTCATTATAATGAAGCACAATATCTTACCCTATGTTAATTTTTTCCCTATACAAGTCATGGTTTTATCATTTTTTGGGAAATCATTACTCAGCAATAAGATGTTAACTGCATTATGCTTTGATAAACATGTGTGAGTTTTCACCTCTAGTTGAAGTCCTTATATTATCGATTCCTTTTGGGTGAACTTATTTATAATGTTTTTGGCACAATCTCCTTAGAACATTGTAATGAATCTTCTGTTCCTCAATGAACTCTTCATCAATGTCCTGCTATGTTTTCTTTCCTGATATTGTCAACTCATTCAGTCCTGAGTACTTCCTCTCCACATAGCCATAACATAACACTTGGTTTACTTCCTTCTTTGCCTATGGAAACTTTTGGCACAACACCTTAATAAGATGACCCCTATGCCCCACTCATAAAGCATGCGGGACTCATACCTATCATTCTCAGCAAGCCATCGAGTAGGGCTAGCAGAACAATTAGAAATTATCTGGTTCAAAGCCCTCATTGTACTAAGGGGGACTCAGCTCAGAGCCACTTATTTCATACACCTGCTGTTCCATATTGGGGGAGAACTCGAGTTATGAATATCTTGTCCTAAAGCATTGAGTTCCTGTTCCCTGAAAGACCTTCCTTTCTTTTCTTTCCTCTCAAGTTCTGAGCACCTGGGGAGTGATTGACCTTAGAGGTGTCATTCCTTATGCAAATGAAGAGAAGTTTCCTCTTATTTTTATGCAGATACAGAGTGAATAGGTCCCTGGACTCCTGCAGTTTATAATTTGCTCTCCTTACTCCAAGGAGGGGAAACCTTTATTCATTCTGTATCACAGTGAAGTGCTAACTCATTGTAGGTACTTATTTCTTGCCCCCCCCCTCAAAAAAAACCCCCAAAAACCCAAATCCAAATCAAATCAAACTCCCTTCCATGGAGTAAGTTTTGACTCATGATTCATAGACTATAGAAATTTTAATTGAACATTTCTGACATTTCTGAACAATTCTTACCCACAATTATTGTGGCAATTAGATATAGCTAAAATCACATAAACATGTCAGACCCTATAAATTTATATTAGAATAGTGTTTTGTTTTGCCTTGCTTTGTTTTAAGGGAGTGAAACAAGAACAGTATTGATAACATAGTTTTGGTTTTGGTTTTTTATTTCTATAGATGTCTTAATGCCCCAACAATTATCTCTCATAAGAACCTCATCAATATAACAGTTTACAAAGTTTCTTTGACCCTTCACTTGTTACTTGTTTTATTTTCTTTACATTTTTCTTCAATGAAGCTCTAAGCACTTTAAAGGCAGGCTTAGGAAGTCTTCACTACATTTGCCTATCCTGCTAGTGCTTTTTACAGATCATCGGCAGTAGTCCTATGCCCCATTCATAAAGCAAGCAGGACTCATACCTATCCACAAGTTCCATGTGGATCAAATAGCATTATATCTACATTGACTATTCAGGCTAGTTAATAAAATATAGAACCTGCTAAATTCAATGTGACTCTTAGCACGAGGGCAGATTTGTCTCAGAATTTCCAATGTTATAATCTTCATGGAAACAGACACATGTTTATCATGCAGAACATCTAGAAGGTTCAAACCACTGATGTTTCTGTTAGCATCTAATTGCTTATGTATTGCACAAACAGGACTGGTGTAGAAAACAGAGACTAGGTAAAATGGTGTCTAAATAAAGCAGAATGGGGGGAAAGGGTGCTTGAATCAAAGTCAGATTAGGTCAGACCAAATCAGGGAGAAGGTAGGGGAGTATGTGGAGGTGACACAGGAACCTGGTGAGATGCACCTTTGAACATACATTTGAATGTCCATTAGAAAAGTTGCTATCAAATCTATTCCAATTCCAGGGGCTACTCAGAGTAGGACTCTGTTCTGTTGCATTTTCATTGACTTTGATACTTCAAATGTGGATCAACAGACTTTTCTTCTGAGGTACATCTGAGTAGATTCTAACCATTGTGTAATTAACTGTTTGCAAGACCAAAGAACTCCAGGATAGAAAATAGGAGAAAGAAAACAAATTGGAAAATCTAAAAAGCAAAATGAGAGAAGAAAGAAGACAGTAACTGGCTTTCAATGCTTCTTATGTATCAGAGCTTAAATTTTGAGCACTAAACTTTGAAAAGGCGGTGGTCGCAGCAGGGGTAGGGAATCTTTTTTTTGCAAGGGGCCATTTGGATATTTTTAACATCATTTGTGGGCCATACAAAATACTCAACTTAAAATTAGCCTGCTGTATTTGGTCAAATCTTTAATATAATGGCTGAGAAACCCTGTTGGCATAGTGGTTATGGGTTGGGCTGCTACTGAAAGGACTGTAGTTTTAAACCATCAGCAGCTGCCAGGGAGGACAACAAGCTTTCTACTACAGTGGAGTTACAGTCTCAGCGACCCATAGACAGTTCTACCCTGTCCTCTACGGTCACTATGAGTAAGAAATGGCTCGATGGCAGTGAGACTGAACAGCAGAGATGGTTTTTTTTGATATCCTTTGATTTTGTAAAAGAGAAAAGGCAATGTTCTATCAATCATGTTAAAGCTAGTCAAAGGTTAGACTTCTGTTTCTCCTCTCTCTTTGCTTTATAAGCTCCATTATACCTGACAAATTTCCAAATAATTTCTTTATTCTGGATTCAAAATGGCCTCCCTCTAAGCTTAGGAAAATACTACTAAAAATAAACTTTTATGTTCATATTTCAGTGAGTGTCGATTACTTTTACCAGATTTTAAAACTTTTGGGTTTTTTCCAAATATGCAATGGATACTGCAGTACTAAGATTATGATTTAAGTAGTACTTTGTTATCTCTGAGGAGCCCTGGTGGCACAGCGGCTTCTCACCACTAAGTCAGCATTTTGAAACCGCCAGCCACTCTGCTGCAGAAAGATGAGGCTTTCTACTTCTCTAGAGAGTTACAGTCTCAGAAACCCGGGGGGAAAGTTCTACCCTGTCCTATTGGGTCCCTATGAGTCGGAATTTACTCCATGGAGCTGAGTGGTGTTTGTTTTTTTTTAATCATTTTTAATATCCCTGATAATGGGATTTCAGTTGGAAAGATGTTTCCTGCATTAATCTCTGTAATTCTATGAGGCACATATGGCCTTACTGTATTTTTAATTTTTGATATGGCCATAGATGTATTTTCCCCCTGTTATAATTAATTGCTTCTGTAGCAGTACTTTGAGGGCACTCTACATACACTTGCGTTGCCCTTGTCAGCCTGGGAAATGGGCTTTTGCTTGTGTTCCCTACGTCATACCCTTTGTTAGCGGAGGCTTGGGATTTGTTTTTCTTCACACCTTTAGAATCTTCTATAATTAAAGTCATGTTGTATGTTAAATAATGGGCCATCCGGTATTTACAATTAATTCTCATCTTTTTATAGATAAAACAACATTTATTTAAAGTTAGAACATGACTGCAGATCAACAAATTAGTTAGTGGCTGATCTAGATGTACAACCTGTGCCTTCTTATATCTAGATCAACATCATTATTACTAATGATAAGGAGAAAACAATTAATCTTATAATAATATTAATACATCAATAATAATATTGCTACTAAATAAACAAATAAAACTAAGGGTACAGCCACAAACAGCAGCAGCCAATCACAAAGATGGAAGGAAAATCAGCATACATTTTATTGACTGATCGGGAAGGGCAGTGAGATCTTCCACAAAGACTGCCTTGCTTTCCTCAAATGGCTGGAGGCTTTATACTTCTCTGGGTGTCAGCACAGGTGCTGTGTTATATTCCTTTCTCAAGGCTTACAGTTTTCCTATCCAGGAGTACAAGCTATATTTCACCGAGTCACAGGATTTACATCCTGGGACATGAATGCCCCCTCTGCTCCCTGAGGACAATATTAATATTTCTAAGGGAAACATTTGTCTAGGCATTATAGTCTTCTCATTTCCCTCTTGGCTTGAATCTTTCTCTTAAGTGTAGGTTAATAATGCAACTTTAAATTATTTACAACACTAGCTCATTAAGGCCAAACATCTGGGGACCTTACCAGAGAGGAAGGGGAGGAGCAGTTAGTTAGATTCAGGGTGGGAGGTAATCAAAGCAGCAGCTGCAGCTTTTTATTGGGGATAATAATCAAAATTTAAAATGTTACTAATTATAACAAGTATATGGGCAGTCATTAAAGGTCCTTCTCTGATTAACAGTGAATTTAGTCTTTACTATATAGCAATTCATTTGAGGATATATATATCATATATAATTCAACATATATTTAAAATTTTATGGATAAATTATATTCTTTCCATTTCAATTTTCCATGCACTTTTTTAAAGCATCGTCTGTGTGTGCATGTGTGTTTACATGTTTACATACATACACATAGTTAGTTCTTGGGTTGTAAACAAGATCAGTTTCTAAATGTATCCTTAAAGTTGTCGGTAAGATGCAAGAAGTATATGACAACTCTTATTTAGACTTACTTTAGTGCAAGAATGCTTGAAACATTCTCATTGTTTGAGAAGGTGCCCATGCAATAAATAAAGGTGGTTCAGATGAAGGAATTATTATGAGTAGAGTTTAAAAAAATCATTTCAGTGTTAAGACAAATTTATATAACATTAAAGAGTAAGTAGAAGTTGTCCTTTCATTAGATATTCATAACTCAGCGACTTACAGCGCGGGCACAACTCCTTGTATTGTGCTGCAGCTTATGCCCTTAGCCGATAATGCAGTTTTCACAAGTTGCAGGTCGTGGCAACACTGTGTCAGACAATTTTTCCAGCCTCCTTTTATCCAGCAGCATATGCACATATTATTTTGACAATGCCCACGATATTTCAAACTTTCCCTTAATGCTATTGCACACATGATAGACTATAGTATAGAATATACCCAACTTTTGTACACACTTGGGAAAACAATATACAGTATGTACCTCATTTTATTGTGATGGTATGGGAGCAAGCCCACAATATCTCTGAGGTATGCCTGTGTCTCTATTCCACTAATAGATGTCTGAGAGGGTAAGATCCATTTCTAAAAAATCAGCTGCTGAAAACTTATGAAGCACAATCGTACTCTGATGCAGAAGGGTTATTATGAGTTGGAATTCAGTTGACAGTAAATACAATAGATAGTTGATAGGTAGGGAAAACGATAGTTGGTATGCACACAGAGGAATTTGATCACTGTATCTTCCTTAAGGAGCCTTGATGGTGTAGTGGTTACACATGGGCTGCGATCTACAAGGCCAGCAATGTGAAACCACCAGCCACTTTTTGGAGATAGATGGGGCCTTCTACTTCCATAAAGAGTTGCAGTATTGGAAACCCACAGAGATAGTTCTACACTGCCTTATAGGATTGCTATGAATTGGCATCAATTCGATGACAATGAGTTATCTCCCTAGAAGCTAAGAACTAAATGATCCTTATGTTTCAAGGGAAGAGCCTCAGCACAAAGAGTGAAATAACTTGCCCACATTTTTACTAAGAGCAGAGTATGGTTCATGTCTTATCTCCATTGTCTATCAAAGTAAGGTTATGAGAAAGATATTTGAACCCTTTTGGTAGATGAAGTACCATGAAGATGACATTAAGTAAACTACCCAAAGTCATTCAGTTACATGGACTCAGCATTTACATTTTGCTTGCCATGATTCCAAACCAGTGTGTATAGTCAGCTTTGAAAAGATCAATATGATTTCATCAAAATTGTGAAGAATACATCAATCATCACGTGTATTGATTTCTTGTGAACATGGGTAATATATATTCTAGGGCAGTGGTTCTCAACCTTCCTCAGGCCGCAACCCTTTAACACAGTTCCTCATGTTGTGGTAAACCCACAACCATAAAATTATTTTCATTGCTACTTCTTAATTGTAATTTTGCTACTGTTATGAATTGAGTGACCCCTGTAAAAGGGTTGTTTGTCCAATCCACAGGTTGAGAACCACTGTTCTAGAATAAAAATCAGGACAAATCGACTGAAAATATCCACATAAACTTGTAGAAAACTTCATAATTGCATTTGAAAAAAGATCTATCATAATATTTTGGACCTATGATTGTCATATCTTTTGTGAACATAGCCAGATTTTATAGATGTTGTGAGCTTGGTTTGCTGGAAGGCTAAATGCCACTTCTAATTAATAACTCGAAATAGATTTCACAGTTTCTTCCTGTCAACATACAGTTCCTCCCTTGTGAACTCCTAACAGTGGCCTCTGAAAAAATGAGGGTGATGGGTATGCAGCCCGAGGCAAACTGTGTTGCAAGTAAGCATTTGTTATAACACAGACAACAATGCTGATTGGAAAGTAAACTACCCAAGATATATCATTTCTGAAAAATCATGTCAATCCCTTTTCTTTAAATCCAAAGTAAGGCATTGTGTTAATCTGGGTACTTTAGAGAAACAAATCCACAGCAACTCATGTATAAGAGAGAGTTTTATGTAAAGGTTAAGTGCGCATCAAGAAAATATCCCAACCCAGTGCTGCCCAAACCCACAAGTCCAACATTAACCCATATGTCCAACACCAATCCACAAAGTCCTCCTCCATCTCACAAAAGAGATGCAATGATGCTGACTGCAGGAGGAAAGCTGAGTCAGTGAATGTGTAAGCATCTCAGCACTGGCAGGGGTCTCCACAGGACTGCTCCAGCACCCAGGGCTGCATCAGGGTAGGTCCATGTGGCTTCTCCTTGGGGATGTCTTGCAGGAAGTCAGCCTTGAAAACTGAAGCAGGGAACTGCTAAGGCAACTGCACCCTGGTGTGACCATCACAAAGCAAGAGACCTGAGAACTAGAAAGGCAAGGCTCACCAAGCCATTTATCTCTAGGCCCTTCAATTAATCCCACATGTGTTTATCGGCCAGGTTGGTACCATAAAATATCTCAGGCATGTTCATCTTGCAGTAAAATAATAGTACAAAAAGATACATTTCAATCAAAACACATGAAGAATTATGGCCCCAAATTATTTTGTCTTGGAATAACTAGTTGAAAAGGAAAAAAAAGTGTTTGAAGTCTGTTGGAAGATCTTGTTAGCAACTTCAATTTTTCAGTATGGCATTTGTTGTTTATGCAGGCGTAATTCCATGACACATTTCCTTCTTTTTGTAGTGTCTCTGCTGGGTTTGGTGTCAGGGTGATGCTTGCCTATAGAATGAAATCCGTCGTTCCCCATCCACTCCTGTGCTCAAAGATATTTCAAGTACAATTCTTGTACTTGAACAAGGGAATTCTTCTCTGATGTTTACTAGAAGTTCCCAGGTGTTGTCTGTATCAGGACGTTTGCTGTTATTGAGAATGTTTAATAACCTGTCCATTTTTTTATTTGTCCTAGGTCTGCTCAAATTTCGAGTTCAATCTGTATTAGTTTAGAAAAGGAGTATATTTCTAGAAACTTACTCATTTCTCTTAGATTTTCTAATTTGTTGGAACACAGCTCATTTTAGAATTGTGTTATTGTCCTTTATATTTCAGTCGATTATGTTGTAGTGTCATTATTTTAATTTCTCACAAGGGCTATTTGGATATTCTTCTTTTCCTTTGTTAATTTGACGAGTGTATTTTAAATTTAATAAACATTTCAAAATCCAACTTCTAATCGTGTTTATTCTTTTGTTTTTCCATTTTCTATTTCATTTCTTTAGGCTGTAATCTATTATTTCCATTCTTTCGGTGAACATAATTTTCTGGGAGGAATTTTTCTATGAAGTTATAGGGTAAAGGTCTTCATTTTGTTTTTGTTGTTATTTTTGATATGTGCATTTACTTTTGCAAATTGGCTTTTACTCTAACCCAGAAGTTTTGCTAGGCTGTGTTTTCATTCCTGTTTGATTGTAGGGATTTATTTATTTTTCTATTACTCAATGAAATTCAGGAAGGATGTTACTCAGTTTCTATGTTTATGATCCCTCTGCCCCTGTTCTGTCAGTTTTTCATTTTATACTGTTGTGGTCTGAGAAGGTACTTCATAGAATTTATAGGTGTTTAAATGTATTGAGGCTTACTTTGTGACCTAATATATGGTATGTTTTGTGGTATGTTCCATGTGCACTGGAAAAGAATGTACATTGTACTTTAGTTTGGCTTATATTCTGCATATATCTGTGGGATCAACTTGATTATGTTGTTTAGGCCATCCATTTCTTTAATGTGTTTCTAGTTATTTTTTCTTTCATTGAAAGTAGTCCATTAAAGTTTCTTACTGTTATTGTGAAATTGTCAATATATCTCTTTTCAATTCTGCTAATGTTTGTTTTATGCATTTTAGCACTCTTTTATAGGCTACATAAGTATTAATTAGAGTTATGTCCTCTTGCTGGATCGAACTTTTATTACATAATGGATTTCTTTCTAATGCTTTTTTTTTTTGCCTCAAAGTCTATTTGATAAGAAATTAATAGTAGTTGCTACTTTTTTATTGCTGTTTGGTTGATTCTTTTTTCCACCCTTTGATATTTAACTTATTTTTATCTTACTGTTAAATGAGTATCTCTATAAGCAGGCTGTTTATGAGTTATGTTTTAATATCCACTCTGTGGTGCATTTAATCCATTTTCATGCAGTATAATTATTGATAGGTATGAATTACTGCTGCCATTTGTTGTGATAGTTATTGAAATAATGATGACTCCTCTGTTCCATGAAGTTTTGTGTGCTGAGTTCTTTATGTTTAGTGATTTTTTTCAATTTCCCTTTTTCCCAATAGTTTTGTGTTAACTGAGTTTTAATAATTTTTCCCTTTTTAATTTTGATGAGAAAGCATACTGGTTTTGGTTGTGGATATTCTGAAACATATTTTTGTCTTCCTAAATTGAAAATGGTCTGCTCTCTCTTGATATACTCTTATGTGACTCTGTAAGTTCTATAACCATTTATTCTTTCTTTTTGTTTTAATGTCGCCATTTATAGATTGACATCTCTAGTTTTAATTTGTAGTCTTATAGATTTATTTCAGTTGGGAAAAATTATTTGTCTGCATTGGTTTCTGGATAATGGTGCTGTATTATTATTGTTTTTAACAGTTTCATTGATTTACAATTCATATATCATATAATTCAGTAGTTCAAACACATCAAGAAAAAGTTGTGTAAAAGTGGTATTATACAAAAAGTTGTATGAAGTTTTAGAACATTTTCTTCATTCTTGTACTCATCATTATTAGCACCCCATTTTCCTGGAACTTCCCTTGCCACACCCCAAAGGAATCACAAATCCATTTATTCTCTCTATTGATAGATCAATCCTGGATTTCATGTAGAGCAAAACTCTACAAAATGAAACAAAAACATAACAATAAGAAAGTAAAACAGATAAAAACCTCAATAGAAAAAAAAGCAGAAAATATTAAAATCTAGAATAAATATAAATGGATCATAGGGAGATCAATTGATATGGTGCTAAATTTTAACTTAACTACATCTGCAACCATCCACTTTCTAATACAATCTACATTAGAGCAAGTTATTCCCATTCCTGGTCTATGACCTTGGGCTACAGTTCATCTACATCCTCTCACACTAGGCAGTTTCAAATCTAAGTCCAATGGTGACAGGTGAGTTTGAGGCAAAGCCCAGTTCACTTAGGAGGAGTTCAACATTGAGTCCTTCAGATGTTGCTTATGAAGGATGTTGTGTAGCTGAAAGAAAAGAGTCTAACATCTCAGTAATTTATAGCACATGGATGGGACCACCAAGGGCTGCATAGAAACTAGATTAAAAGTATGCACTTAGGAACCTAGTACCAAGCATATTCTTCCCTTGGGTCCCGCATAAGTAGTTATGTGCCTTTTTTCTTGGTGGGAAATTGCTCCTCCCTGTTCTCCCACCAACAGAGATGTAATTCCCTTTTGTGAGATATGCATGCCCCATTCACCACATTTGGAATTGAATGTCCAGTGAGATTTCCTTACCAGTCTTGTGGGAGTGTCTGTTGAGTTGGGGTGACCTCAGCAGAACTTTCTATGGCAGCAAGAGTATTCTTCACCTTCTCCTCACGTCTTGAAACACTGACCCCAGATGAGGTGAGAGCACCTCTCTGGAAATGATTTGTAAGATGTACATATAGAAATAGTGATCTATGTTTCATATATATCATTAGGCAGCCTTTATACCTCATTGCTTTGGGGACTGCCTTAGAAGAATACATGCCTTGGAAGAAGTGGCCTGACTATGTCTTAGTGTTTGTGCTGTCTTTCTTATTATCAGGTTGTTGATTCATGTTGTTCTTTCTATTCTGAAGGACTCTCTTAAGTATGTCTTGAAGGTTGTTCTGAATTTTAAAATTTTCATTAATTTTGTTTATCTGAAAATGTGCCAGTTTTGTAGATATACAATGTATTAGTCTGGGCAGACTAGAAAAACAAATTCATAGACACTCATATGTTTATATACAAGAGCAATTGAACATTGAGAAAACATCCCAGCCTAGTTCAGATCAAGTCCACACATCCGATATTAGCCCATATGTCTGATACCAGTCTACCAATTCCCCTTCAGACTCACACCACTCATGCAATCATGCCAAATTCAGGAAGATCATAGGCCAGTGGGTGGAAAATCTTGTGAAGCCAGCAGCAGTGTAAGCATCTTAGTGCTGGCAGGGGACTCCACGTGGCTCCGCTAGTGCTTGGGATTGGGTCAGCCCCACAGACCTCTCTACTGGTTCCCTGCTTCATGCCTTATGTTGCTTTCACATCTTGGTGCACCAGGTTGAAATCTGATCCCTTTCTCCCTTTCCTGTGGAGATATAAACAACACCCTCCCATTGGGTACATTAGTGCCCTGTTTCCCAGCTACCCATGTCTTTTATTTTTAAATTTTTCTTTATTTTCCCCTCCTTTTTAGTTGGCTGCCATATGTATCCCTAGCGTAGCTCCATGTGTCTTGTCAGCTACAATGTCTCCCAGGGAATGAGCATGTGAGCTATTTATCTTCTTAGTGGCTCCAAATGAGGTCATCAAGCTGTGACCTGATTGACAGGCTAAACTCCACCCTGCCATTCTTACATCTTAAATTGACAACAGATTATGTAACTACCACAGACCACCCCTTGTCAATTTGACACTTTCACACAACTCTTTAGCCATATATAATTTTCAAACAATAATAAAATCATACCTGTACCTAACAGGCTAAAACTAAAATGTGTACAACTTAAAATGTGCCACCCTCATTTAAGCATAATATTCCATAAATGGGCAAAACAAAATATCCTATGCCTTACAATCACAGTTAAGTAACACCTATACCTTAATTTTATAATCCTATGAATATATTCCCCCACTATGAAAGTTTGTAAGCCAGCCACTTCCTTCCTTTATCCGCCCAATTTTGGGTATCCAATTTCTGTTCTACCCACTTACATCAACCCAATGCTCTAAGGAGACAGTCATATTCTTTGACTTGAAGAATGTTCTCTCCAGTTCAAACCTTATGAAGTCCACATCCATAGCCAAAGCCAAATCAGGACAGGCCATCCATAAAGTCAGCAACAATATACACAAGTTCATGGGCCTAAAATCTTCTTTTCATCGGGTTGGGTTCTGGTCAACTAAATGTGGGCTGCCTCACTTAGCCTCATCAGGGTGCACATTAATCGTCTTGCCTTTAGACCATGGCCCCATCACAAATTCTCAACAACTTGGGCTAGGTCATGAACTTCGGACCAGTCAACCCACTCTCTTCTCCTCTAGTTTGTGTAAACCAGGTCCATTGGTATTAGTGGCCAGACCCAACCTGTCTCTTTATTGCTGTATTTCTCTCACATCCACTTCCACTCAACAAGTGGATCCAGGTGGTCACCTAGCAAGTATTTCAGCCTGCCCACAGGCTCCCTTAAAGGTTCAGTCCTAGAGTGGAGTTTTCTTCATGGTCCCAGAATTTTTCCACCTTCTGACAAAAACCACTAGTTCGAGATTCAAAAAGCCAAAGTTCCTTTTCTTCAATCTGTCAACAGCCAGCTAGGCAAGTCTTTTTAAGTGCAAACAAACATCCGGAGTACTTCAAAGCCCTGGGCTGGGCTTTTCCTTTCAGAGCCTTCTTTACAGGCGTGTCCTAAACCCATTTGAGGATTACATTTTAATGGCTCAAGGCAAGTGGGTTTACAAGCTCTCTATTTTCATACTTTCCAATAATCATTTCTATCAATCCTTATATCAACAATAATAAGTAGAAAAAAATCAGTACAAACACTGTAGAATTAGATACTAATCTCAATTCTCAAAACAGTCAAATTTCATCCTCATTGTGCTTATCTGAATTCTTTATCTAAACTATTCTATTGATACAGAAATGTGAGATTAGGCCTCTGATGGCATCAAGACAGAGCCATGCTTTTTGTCAGCCATTCTGACCTTCTGTCAGCTATTTTTGCTAAGCCACTCTGAGAAATTTAAGGGGCACTTTAGCCCTCTGAGCTCAAAATATACATTAATCACATTCATTTTCACCATTTCACACAGGAATAACCAAAGACTACAACCAAACAAAATAAGCAAAACTTTAACTTCCCATATTCTTTACAGAAAACAGCCCAGTAAACTGTATGGGCATATCTGACCTCCTGCTAGCCAAAGAAGAAAAACTACCTTGAGGGAGAGATCAAACAAACATCCACTCTCCATCTTCATGATTTGTTTCTCTAGTACCCCATGTGTTAGTCTGGGTTGACTAGAGAAACAAATTCATAGACACTTATATGTTTACAAGAAAGAGTTTTATATACAAGAGCAGTTGAATATTGAGAAAACATCCCAGCTCATTCCAGATCAGGTCCATAAGTCCGATATTAGCCCATATGTCTGATACCCATCTATAAATTCCTCTTCAGAATGACACAAAACATGCAATGATACCTAATGCAGAAAGGTCATTAGTGGGTGGAGGTCTTGGGGATCCAATGACAGTGTAAGCATCTCAGTGCTGGCAGGGTTCTCTACATGGCTCTTCCAGCTCAGGGCACTAGCATAGCTCCATGTGTCTTGTCAGCTGCAATGTCTCCCAGGGAGTGAGCATGTGTCCTGCCTACAGAAAGCTATTGATCTACATAAGGCCATCAAGCTGTGACCTGACTGACAGCCTAAATTCCACCCTGTCACTCTTAAGTCTCAAACTGACAAAAGATTATGTAACTACCACATGCAACACTTGTTGGAATGATATTTTTTTCCTCCCAGCATTTCCTATATAAGCATAAATCAAGAAGCAGTCCTATTAGATATCCAGTTCACACATTTATGGAATTATGCCAAACTTTTAAACATATCTATGCTGTCAGAGGATAACTGCAGACAAGTGCTCTCAGCAACAAACATATTTTAGTCTTATTCGAGTGCCTTAAAAAAACAAAAAATGCATTTTGTTCCATCTAAAAAATGATTTTGAGGTCAAGAATAATATTAAATTTATAATATAATTCAAGTGGACATCCTTCCAAGTCATTGAAGGTTTTGCAAAAGTTTATGGGAATGCTGCCACACATTAAAAACATTTGAAAAATTGTTTTAAAAGAAAAGTTTTTATATAGATCAATCATTCTAAGGAAGTGAGGGGAGATTTCAAATTGAGCCAAGAGAGGAAAGAATGTCAACTTGACAGATGAATACAAATCTGAAGTCCAGAAATTGGTGGAAGAAGACTGTAGGATTATCCTTGATTTGATAATTATTAAAGTTGATATCTCATATCATTTAGAATTTGTAAACTTATACAAACATCTGGGGCTCAGGAAGCTTTCAGCTGGATGACTGCTAAAAGCAATGTGTAAAGATGAGTTACTTAAGAGAGCAGGTCTTTCCATAAACATTTTTTAGCAAGAATCAAGACTAATGAAGATGCTTTAAAGGAGAAGATTCTTTGCTAAGTAGAGGCGCAGTCAAAAAGAGGAAGATCCTTATCAAGATGGATTGATACAGTGGCTACAACAATGGGTTCAAACATAACAATTGTGAGAATGGCTCAGGACCAAGCTATGTTTCCTTCTATTGCGCTTAGTTGGGGTTGCTGTGAGTCAGAACCACCTAGATAGTCTCTAACAACAAAACAATAACACCGTAATCAGGAACAAGTCTTAGATTTACTAGCACAATCTAGCCAGCAAGGTCCAATCTAAATAGAGGTACTGAGGGGATATGGTGGCCCAGTTAAATTCAAGACAAAGAGGTATGCTCAGAAGATTATGGAGACAGCTTTCAGGAATTCCAAAGGAGTCATCTTGATAGACTTTTAAAGGACACAAGACAATCACAGTGGTTTATTAGGACAAATATTTAAGAAAATTGAAAACTACATTGATAATAAAAAGCCAGAAAAATTTAGACTAATGCTCCTTCCCACCCCCGCCCCAACC
This sequence comes from Echinops telfairi, assembly GCF_000313985.2. Lineage (NCBI taxonomy): Eukaryota > Metazoa > Chordata > Mammalia > Afrosoricida > Tenrecidae > Echinops > Echinops telfairi. The sequence goes on from NW_022111368.1 coordinate 37,015,708, forward strand.
ATTTCAACACTGTATCTTCTCATTCTTTGAGAGCAGTAAGTGTTGACCTAAATTTTAGGAATTCTTACACCTACAGTGCTGATTTGGCCCCTTCAAATGACTTCTTTTCCAAACTCAAAAAACATCGAAGAAGATTATGCTATGATTTCCTTGAGTATGTTCAAACTACTTTTCTGTCGTGGTAGCCATTGAAAGGTGTACAGTTCAGCGAAATATAAGAGTTGTATGAGTCCCTAATAAAATGATTTTTTAAAAAGAAGCTTTCTTTGGCTCTATAGCAATACTTCTTTTACATACCCATATACATCACCCCTTTATCTTCTTGTTGGCGTGGTGTCAATGGAGAAATTCAGTGTAGCTGATTGTTTCTCTTTTAGAAGTAACGTTGTTTTTCTCCATGCTACTTTCAGATTCTTATTTGTCTTGGTTTTTTAGAAAGTTTGGTCATGATATAACTTGGTGATTTGCCTTTAGAGTTTATCCTTTTGGGGATTCATGGAACTTCTTGTATGGATATCTTGTCATCTCTCATGACATTGGGAAATTTTATGCCAGCAAATCTTCGAATATTCTCTCTCTGTGTGTGTGTGTTTGTGTGTATACATGCTTTGCTTCTTCCTTTCTGGATTTTTTATCATGTATAAAATATTCCTCTTAAAGGTAGGCCACATAACTCTTAGACTTTCTTTATTTTCATTAATTACTTTTTTCTGACTGTCTAACTGATTAATATCAAGGGATTTGTCTTCTATTTTGCTGATTCTGATTTTCATTGATTTAATTCTACTCTTTTGTCCTTCAAGTGAGTTATCTGATATTGTTTTTGATATTGTAGTTTTACTCTTCTGGATTTCTATTTGATGTTCTTGTATTTTGATTCCAATATTATATTTATTTTCATATTTTGTTCTTGTTTTCTTAGCAAGGATGGCAGAACTTTATCTTGCATATTTTGGATATGTCAAGAGAGACCAGCCCCTAGGGAAGAACATCACATTTGGTAAAATAGAGAAGCCGTGAAAATGAGGAAAAGCCTCGAAGAAATGGAGAGACACAGGGGCTGTACCAATGAGCTCAAACATAAGAACAATTGTAGGAATGATGCCAGACTGGGCAGTGTTTTGGACTGTTGTACATAGACTCAATATGAGTTGCAATCACCTTGATGGCACCTCACGATAGCAATCTTTTTCTGAATTTGTCTAGAAGATTGTCTGTATTCTCCTTAATATCTTTTGTGAACTCTTCGAGGGATATATACATATATGTGTGTGCATGTATATGTATATGATGCATATGTACATGTATATGTCTTTAAAATCCCATTACCATCTCTCCCTCAAAGAAGTCTCCTGGTTTTTTGTTTTGGTAAATTTCTAGAGCCATCTTGTCCTGATTCTTTAGATGATTAAAATATTTGTTGTTTTTCAGACACTTAGGTATTATTATATTTATTTTTCTTAACTGTACATGTATATGTGCTTGCTGAATCCTGATTTTTTTTGGTTATGATTTGTTTTGCTACATGTGGGCAGGCAGCTGGAGTGTATTACTCTGATCACGAGTCTTCCTCCACTGCAGTGCTCACTACCTGTCTCTGGGTAGGTGGGTTAGTGGCTTTGTATATAAGTGCCAGTTTCTATTAGCTGATCTTGTGGGATAGCTGCTGCTGGTGGTTTAGAGGGGTCATTGGCTGCTATCTGTCTTTAGCACAATGACATGGTTGAGGCAATGGTCTTCCCTACATTGATGGGGTGGCACATGTGATGGTGCTCGTGGGTTCACAATCATCATATCCTACTGGATGGGGGTTGTGAGTGGAAACTCAGCATATGCACTGTTTTGAGTGCTTCAAGTCTCTTACCTGACTGGGAAAGAGATAAGAAGGAGGTCTAAGTGGTCATGGGAGGTGGGGAGGGAGTAGTGGATGGGGACACACGGTAGTACCACAGCTAGCCATGTCCCTCAGTTGGGGGAGGGTGGGAAGGGCTGGGCTGAGGCAGGAGGAAAGAGTACCATGTTGACTGGCTAATGCTATACCTCACCAGTCTGCTGGTATAAGGAGTATGTTTAGCCTTGAGTGAAAGGAATGGGTTAAGCAATAGTTACTGTAGCAATGTGTGCTTGACATCACTCAGTGGGGTCTTTGGGCAGAGGGAGAGAGTTGATTGGGGCTGGGTTGATAACCAGAAGAAGCTCCTACCCTAATCTCTGGTGATGAGAGCTGCAGGGATTGGCAGCTTGTGCGGCTAAATACCACGAAGAAGTGGGAGGGGGACCTGGTTCTTCTGGTCAGTGTGAAAGAATACCTGACTTCCCATTGGTTGCAGCAGGCAACTGGGAAACTATTTCACTCTGCATAAGTCTACACAGTTACTCTGGATCCTGATGGAAACAGTGAGAGGTGGTTCTCTACGTTCCTTACTGAGATCGCTGGTGTCTTTGTTTTGAGGAAGGCTACTCTGTGCTAGCAGAGTCTCTCTTCCAATCCGTCTTTGTTCAGTTTCTCTTTCCAATCCATTTCAATCTAGTCCTTTACCCTTTCATTTGGTTCCAGGATTTTCCCCTTACTTTCTCAGGTGTGGGCCTAACTAAACCACCATTTTGACTGTAAATCAGTACAATTTTCTTAACATAATAAATTAAATCCTAATGAACACATTTTTCTTTTCCTTTAATAAAAACCATAAGGCCAGGAATTTCAATTTTTATCTTCTTGCACTCATAGCAAACAGGGGAATAACTCCTAGGGACTTAGTAATAAGATACAAAGAAATAGAAATGAATAGAAGGGTCGTTCACACCTAAGCCTTGTCTGCAAGCAGCTCCCAGAGCCTCTAGAGAGGTTTTAAAATAGCTTTCCAGACTATTGGCCTAAAGGGTACATTTTAAATATTTTTATATGCAGAACTTAAAACTATAAAAATCCATTGCTGTTGAAGTGATTTCAACTCAGAGTCACCCCGTAGGACAAAGGAGAACTTCCCCATGGTGTCTTCAAATCTGTAATATTTACAGTAGCAGACTGCCATCTCTTTCTCCTATAGAACTGTTAGAGATGGGTAAAAGATTTAACCTACTGTTTGTCAAATACTGGAAATGTCACATAGCTTGGTAATTGGTCTCTTGAGACTTAATTTATGAAAGGGACCCAGGATACATTCACTTCCTCCCTTATAGTAGAAAAAATCCATCTGTAGTTAAAAAACAAAACAAAACAAAAAAAACCCTAAACAGCAAATGCGCTTTAAATTCAGAAAAAGGAAAACAGATAAGCATGAAGGCTGAAACCTTATCGGGTAGAGGTCTGCCAGGCCCTGGAGTAAGGAAGATATCAATTACTGGTCTGATAACCACTTGGGGAAATGTAGACTGCGTCCTATGAACTTTGTTTCTTTCTGTCAGCACTTGCTGGAATAAACTTAGGTCTTCTAAAATCAACCTGGTCCCTGTCTTTGGCTAAAACAGTGACAGGCATTCCAGACTCCTTGTCTGCGGGCAACAGAACTGGTGGGCTCGAACCACCAGAGCTTTGGTTAGTAGCTCAAAGTTTATTATTAGGGGCCCTTTGAAACTACATATAGAGTAATAAAGACAGTCTTTATCTATCTCTTGTCTATCTAACACGCAACCTCTATGTAAGGCATGCCGGATCTTGAGCTCTGATGGTTGAAACTCTATTATCATAATTAATCAAATACTTCCTGAGAGCCCTATGGGGGTTAAGAACTAGCTTGAGAACTCCTTTGCAACCTAGAAGGACTTACATTTGTTGACAACGATTCATTTCTTAAATTAATTAAATGGTGTTACTAGTTATTTCTCACCTTGCTATTTAAGTTCACAAAGACTTTCGTACATTTTACATATTGCATTTATTTTCTTTCTTTTGTTTTCCACCAATGGTGTTCGCCTCTTTTTGGCTGTTTTGGAATCATGTCAAGGCTTGGCTACTATGCTTAGTCTCCACCTGAAAACAATTCTAGAACTTTCTCCAGATAAGTCAAATTTCATCACCTGCAGAGATAGCAACAACCAAAAAATGTATTCTGCACCCTAGACTAGTATTCCTGGGGCATTCAGGTGATTTTGTGCGTGAATTCTGCTGTCTCTTTGAGAAGCACACAGCCACCTACCACATTCAGCACTGATGTTGCATGCATTTCAGTGGAGTATCCAGACTAGGACAGACTGAAAAGAAAGGTCTGGAAATTCCTATTCAAACATCGTTGGATGACAACTCTCTGGATCCCAATGATCTGATCTGGACCTGGTCACAGGATGGAGCAGCCTCTTGTTCTATTGTGCATGCTGTGGCCATGCATTAGATGCTGATGAGATGACCACCAACAATAGCACAAGCAATTCGTTATTTACACTTGATCTTAGCTAAAAGACTGAGCCATTATACTAATATTCTTTTAGTTAAGTCAGGTAAGCATTGGACTGCCAGCTAAAAGTTTGGGGATTCACACCCACCAAAGTGTGTAACAGAGAGAGGCGGTCAGTCCTTGTGAAGTTGTACAGCCTAAGCAACCCCGTGTAGGCTCGCCCTGAGTTGAAGTTAACTCAAGGACAATGGCACCTGGTTCTTTCGATTTCACATCTAGGAAACTCTGAGTTGAGTGCCCGAAACCTGGTAGGACCTTGTGAAGTAGTGGCTGATTTCCTCCTTCTCTGCTCTCCATCCCATCTTCTGTATTTCACAAATATACTTATTTCAACACTACTGCAATGACCTTGTTCTAATGTATGCATCTGCGTGGTTTCTTCTTCTTCTGGCCCTCTCTGCAAACCCTGAGCTTCTGGAGAGCATGCACCTTCATCTTGGCCATTCTAGCCCCTGGCACAATTCATGAGATATAGCGGACTGGACAGGGAAAATCAGACAAACAACCATCAAACAGGAAAGGAGAAAGCCTCGTATCTGAAGGGAAAGTGTCCCCATCAGGGCATGAGACCAGTACTCAAGAGAGAAGGAGTAATAAGTCCTTCTAACACTCACCGTTATTAAGTGATATTATTCATACTTCTATCACTTAGGGACTACTAATATATTTGGTAGCTTTTATATATATATATAGTATATCACTAACCCCTACCCAGCCTAGTAGATATTGGTATAATTCTCATCTTTCAGCTAGGTAAATGGAAGCCAGGAAAGCCGATCACAACCACTAATTATCAGGATGAGCTCTGATGGTGCAGAGGTTAAGCACTCAGCTGCTAACCACAAAGCGGGCAGTTTTTCCCCGTCCCCTGACCAGAAGAATCCCTGGTAATCATTGTCTGTAACGACTGCAGCCAATAAAACCCTGTGGGGCAGTTCTACTCACACAAGGGCTCACTACGAGTCCCACATCGATGCAAAGGAAACTAACAACAAGAACACTAATTTGCGCAATGGGTTTTCCTTCACATCACTGCCACTTGAGTGATGACTTTTATAAGCAAACTTGTGAGACGTCTAAAGTGACTCTCGTATATATTGTGGCTGCCACCTGTCTTGAAACTGCCTGGCCTGTTGTCTACTTGCTTTGCTGTGCTTTTACTGTTTTGTACCCTGCTCCATGTTATGAAAGAGGACTGCTTAGTGAGAATAGGTTTTCCTCATTTTTGACCTATTTCTCAAGATCATTAACTCTAAATTATATCATAGATTTTACTTTGTGACAGAGGGGTAAAGCTACACATGGATTATATGTTGAAAACTGACACGAGGGCCATGCCTGACCTCCTCGGATCACACAAAGAGCAAAACAAGAGTCACCACCCCCTCCAGCCCTTGGCTGATCCCCATGCAACTGAGGTCAGAGACGTCTCCATCCTCTTTCCTCCTTTACCAATTCTGATGCCTATGGTCCCTTCCAGCACTCACGGCTTCTTTCAGAGTTAGATAATTGGTTGCGATGACCACACACTGTTCACAGACATTCCTCACGAGTACGGCCTTTATTAGTGAAGTTAGCAGGTTACAACGGAAAGAGTAGCAATACTCTGAACACAGTTCTTCGGGGCAGGAGCACCTCCCCTTAGTGATGACCATAGACATGTCTCTCTCTCTATATCCACGACCATATGACCATTTGGCTTTTTTATTTCTGCTTTGGCTAGTGTTGCGAAGCTCCTTTAGTACTATCAATAAATACTCAAAAGGTATTCAACACTTCTCAACCTAAAGGGACTCAACCCTTTCTCCAGGAGTCCACACATCTAGCTACCCAGATTAGGTGGCTATTGCTAAACCACTCTACCAGTTGGGCCTCCTGATCAAAGATAATCAGCTTTACTTGGTAAATCGGCAGGAAATCCTGCTACTTTCCCCCCTGTCATATGCTCTTGGTTGTTGGTGCCAACACTGCTGACATTTCTCCACGAACTCTATGGTTTCATAGACCTTTGTCTCTTGGATCATGGAGGCTGTGTTCAGGTCCAAGGGATGTGTTTTGTTGTGTGCCCATGTTTCTGTGAAATCCTCCATTCCTGCCTTTAAGGTGGATCATTTTAGACCCAAACCCTATTGACATATTTCCACCCAGTCATTTGGTGGGGCTTATCAAGATTCTGGGTAGAAGAGCCATAATTCAGTGTCCTCTAAATGTTCAAACATCTAGGAGGACCCTTGTCACAATAGAGATGATGTAGTTGCCCTGGGACTGGACACGTCTTTGCATAGGAAAAGGCAAAGGAAACATCATCCTTTAGCCTAGGCATACCACGGAGTGATCTCAGAGTGGCCTGCAAATAGCCCATGGTTTTCTACAAGCATGTTCAGAAGAGTGCTTAATGATAGACCTAAGACTAGTCTGAGCAACAAGAAGATCAATAGGAAAAGTTTTTCATTTCCTTTCTAATAACAATGATAGTAGTAATACATTTTATTACCCTGGATGTGGTGCAGTGAGCTTCCAGATAGGAAAGGTGGATTTTCAAATAGAGACTTTCTATATTAAGTAGAGGGTAGAAATTATTCCAGTGTCATACTTTTTTCTTCTTAAATTTTAAGATTATTTTATACCATATGTGTTCTTCCTATAGGCACACTTTAGCACTGAATATATTTATGAAAATAATACTTGCAATATTTACTTTTTCTTCCTTTCTCCCTTCTACCTTCCCTTCCTTTGTCTCTTCGTCCATCCCTACTTTTAAACAGATAGAAACACTCTGCGGTAATTTCACTAAACAGAAGGAATAAATTTGGTGATAGATGAAAAGAAAATAATTCATCTTTATTACTATTTAGGTTGTTCAATTTACATACATTATTTTGTCTAAAATTATCAATTCTCTTTTAAATTAAGAATCATCATAGAATTAATCATAGACAAATGCTTTGTAAAATGAATTAATTTCTTTTTAATACACTTGTTTGAAAGCCTACGAATCTTATGAGACAGAGGAAAGATTCAGGCATTAATGCTTAACGGGCAAGATGAGCTATGACTGGCTCATGCTTGTGTCGGGTGCCTGAGGGTTAGCTATTTTATCATTTAGTAATATGATCTTGTTCTCTACTAAACACAGTGTCTATGATTGTGACATGGAGGACCCATCGTGTAGTCATTCTGGGACTAGGCTGTTGTTAGATGCTGTCAAGTTGGTGCCATCTCATAGCGACCCAACAAACAACAGAACAAAATACCACTTGATTCTGTACCATTGTCACTATTGGTCTCATGTTTGAGCCACTGTGTCAATACTTCTCCTTGAGGATTGTTCTCTTCTTTTGCTGTCCCTCTACTTTACCACATATGATGTCCTTCTCCAAGGGCTGGTCACTCATGACAATATGTCCAAAGCTTTTGAGATGATCTCTCACGGACCTTGCCTCTAAGAAACTTTATGACTCTACTTCTTCCAAGACAGAGCTGTTTGTTGTTTAGCAGTCCAAAGCCTAGGCTAGAAATTGGTAAATTTCCTATAAAGAATCTGACAAAACAGATTTAAGCCATAAATGATCTGTCACACATTTGTTTGTTTTCTGCTGTTGTTGTTGCTGTGATTATTATTCTTGCTTTTATAAGAATTTAGAAATGTAAAGTTCACTTTTAACTTATGAGCTATATGAGAACTGTGATCTGTAGTTTTCTGGCCCATGTTGTAGGAATTTAGCTCTATCCATAGCCATTAATCCGCCCTTTTGTATCATTGCAATGCACCTGTGCTATGTGGCAAACACATTCTTCTAACCTTGAAATGTACCATGAGATAGTCTTTGACCAAAAATAACTGAAGAGTCTCATATGCAAGTATCTCATGAAGTGGCAGTGAAGACAACTGTAATTATTTGATTGTTTGCATCTCTCACTGTAGACAGAACAGTAAAGGTGCTGAGATCGAGTTTTAGATATTGAAAAATAAAGTATCATGCATAGATAAAGTACTGAGAGCAAGCATATAGCTAAGTTTGAATGGTTTGAAGGTGTATTTAATTACTTGAGTCCCTTTTTTGGAAGTATGAAACTGATATTTGGAATAAAAACTAGGAAACATGAATATTTGAATGTTTAAAGGAAAGCCTATAATACTTGTGAGCTTCAAAAATCCAAAAAATTTACATAACTTTTTTTTTTAATAAACCTGTTTGACATACCTCAATTATTTTCCTTTTTTTGTTTTCTTTTGTTGTTACCTGTTTTTCCTTTGGTCATATTCCTATATCAGAACATGTTTGCTACATCACTGTGGTAGTTACATAATTTCATGTCAACTTGAAGATATATACAAGGCTAGGGGTGGTATTCAACCTGTCAATCAGGTCACAACCTGATGGTGCTTCCTTGTGGGGGTGGCTTTCTCATAAGTGGGTCCTGGGACCCTCCTCTTCCCTCTCCGTCTTCACCTTCCTGTGGATTGATGCTGGTTGTTGCCAGAGACCTGCAATATAGTCACCACCGTTGGATCTGCCGGCCTGTGATCTTCCTGCATTCTGTGTCATTGTACGTGGCTCTGTGAATCTGAAGAGGGACTTATGGCCTTGAGTTGGACTGGGCTGGGATCGTCTCTTGATCTCTAATTACTGCTTGATATCAAGCTCTTTCTTAAACAGTTATGAGTGTCACTGGATTTGTTTCTCTACTCAACCTGACCTACCACAATATTGTTTCTTTGATGTCATCAGAGCTCTCTTTATTACTATACAGGAACCCAAATAATTTGTGCTCGTTCATCTCATATTCTGCTATTACCAGTAAAGGCTTCTAGGAATTGGTGGCACTTGAATGTCAACTCAATGTCTACATTCTAAACTATTCTATAAAACACAACCCAGACAACAAATAAATAATAATAATAATATAGTCACATAATCACTTTGGCCATAAACTGAAACTAGATAGATAGGCTGCCCAATAGCTATTGGACATGAGTATTTTAGTATTCTTTGGGAAACTTTTTAATTTGAACTACTCAAGAATTATTAATAAGCTGACACTTAAAAAAGTAGTTCAAAATTTGCAAATGGGATTCTTATTAAAGTGTTTTTTTAAGAGTAAATGGGAATCAATTTACTCATTAAAAGTCAATCCTCTACATTGCACTAATGCTATAAATCTTGCAGTAATGTTTTCAGACAATAAGTTAAAGATATTTTGGGTGACAACTAGAAATCTATCATTTGCACCTTTTATTTTCCTTATTTTTTTTAAATAAAAAAAGATCTTAAAAAATTCAATGATTTCTGAACTTCTATCTTGAATGTTTTAATGGAAATAAAAATAAAAGCTATTTCTGTGTTTAGGGGTTCCAGTCTTATGACATTGACACATATCCAGATTATCATGCTCCTGTGCAAAAAGTCTATGAATTAATTGTCTCTCTCCCTTCAATGTAACACAGCTCTATGATGGCAGATATCGTTCTTCATTAAGGACCATTGACCTTCATTGTCTTAAATGAAATGTGCTACCAAGATGCTTTCTTAATGTTGTCTGTTCTGGCTTTAAATATTTTAATTATTGAAGATTAAAAAAATAATTATTTCTTCCAATTGCAAATCCTTATGATAGAACTCTGATAACAACAATAGAGGCCAAGTCCTTTATCTAATTGCACTCCAGTTGGCCTAAGACTATATGGTGGGGACCTGATTCAGTTCATGTGTTGAAGGTAAAAAATAATAGTTCTCTGAGTGATAAGCCTCTGAAACTAGACAATAAAATTAATGGCTTTCATATTGTACCCTCCATTGATACATGTCATATGTAAAGATAAATCACAGAATGTTGCTGCATAAGCGCAGAAGTCTTTGTGAAACTAAAATATCCAAATGGTAAGCTGTTGTTTCCCCACAAGCCCTTCACATAGGTCTGCACATGCCCAAAAGCAGTGTCTCCATCTGACTTACCCTTCTAGAAGGAATTCTGTGTACCGTGATAATGTCAAAATGGCACTTTTTAACCTTCAAGAAAGTAATATTGTGTTCCTCAGTCGAAAGGGTCACAACATAGCAGAGGGTGGGTTACAGTTTCCCAGGGAAGTTCTGGGAAGACAACCCTAGCTGCCCTAGAAGACTACAAGGTGCATCATAATGGAGGTCAAACCCCCAGTTATTAAAACTTACTGATAAACAATTATGTTCTTTGTAGTTTCTTGTGAAAAGGGCACAATTTCCATTTTTAGATTACTAAAAATTTTTATTCTTTAGTAAGTAAAATATTTCATTAGCATAGTAAAAATCACACCCCTAGGTGATTAAATATATCTTAAATTTAATTAATCTAATTAATAAGTATTAATTAGAAAGCTTAACTTTTTGCAACTGAGCAAGCATGCTTCCATTATCCTCGTATGTTTAACATGTCACCTTTTTAACTCAACAAAACGATTACAATTAGCACATCTGTCCCAGAAGACATACGCATCTGAGGTCAGATGCCCTTCTGTTTCCTTTACACACAAAAGTAAGGGGAAAATTTACCCCATGTCCCATCACCTGCCACCACCCCACCACACACTCACACACTAGTGTAATTTCAGATTGGAGAGTCTCACTGGGCATGTACCAGATTTAAGAACACATTATGATGAGAAAAAAAGCCTTGGCACAACTTCCCTGGCCTCTTTCTCACCAATACAGTTTCGTTTACGCCTACAAGCTCGTCAGCAAGCAGCCTGCAGCGGCCTGTGCTTTCTGAAAAACACCTCAATGCTATGTTTATCACAGCAATTCCCACAATAGCAAAAGCATGGAAGCAACCATCAACTCTAACATTCATCCTATGGAAATGAACGCATCAGTAGAAAACATCGATAACTTTCTGAAACATTGCAAAACATGACACAAACTAGAGAATATGATTAACAAACCAATCTGACAAAGGTAAACATTTGATGTCACCACTGGTATAAGGGGAAACAAAGAACAAGTGTGGTTTATACACCAATAGACAAACTGTGATGGCTATGTAGAGGCCAGGGGTGGGGGTGAACAGAGAGAGGGTAGGGATAGGGGCTGTGGACAAATATACATATGGCTTAACACAAATAATAATAATAAAATTGGTTCGTGGGGAAAAAAATTCCCTAAGAGTCTTTACCCCTCAGATCTAAATATTGGTCTGAGTTGCAGAAAAAAGGGTGAAAAGTAAACCTGAAGTGAACTTGGACTTTTCAGCAACATGCGAGTTCATTTCAAACATTTTGTATACATTCCCTTTGGAATGCCAGAAACATCTGCTATACCCTTCTGAACTGGTATCTCTGCTTTGAATTGAATTGGCCCAGTAAGCCCTCTCTGTTTTATGTAGTTCTTTTTTTTCGTAAGGTACCTAACAAGACGGGCCTTAAAAACTCACTGACAACTAGTTGATTTTGATTCATGGTGTCTCCAAACAGAGTTTGTGAGATTATAAATCTTTATGGGAACAGATAGCTTCATCTTCTTCTTGGGGAGCCACTCATGGGTTTACACTACTGACTATTATGTTAGCAATCCTATGTTTCCCCACAGCACCATCAGGGCTCCTTACTGAGACAACTGTATTGCTGAGAGAACTTGTCTGCCACCATTGACTACTGCAGAAACATATTTACAGGTTCGTAATAAACCCGAGTACTGAAACTGGGACCCTGGTAGCGATACTTTCTCAAATTTACCCTTGTAATTATAAATGGTAATGAAAATGTATTTTGGACAGGCTTGAACGATATGGAAGCAAAAATTTTTTAAAAATTTAGGCCACACACTTCATACCTACAATCTTTCAAGTAGCAGACTGTGGGTTTCTGCTCTAGAAGTCATTCTTCTTCAGAAATTATGACATGCACTGGCATACCTCCCTTATAAGGGTGATTACCATTCTATGTTGATACATAAATCATTGTTCCCAGACTTAGAGAATTCAATCAATTATAATCATTTTATTATCACCATGGCTTCTGTAGCTCAGGAATTCAGGAAGAGTTTGGTGAAAGATTCTGATTTTGGCCTTTCAGGTAAATACAGTAGCTGTAGCTGAAGCTAGAAGTTAGCTGAAGTTAGAACAATACATTTGAGGAGTCAGAAGACACAAAGAGCTGAGGCCAAGCCAGACATCTCTCTCTTTATGCCTTCTTACCATCTGTCCATGTGTTGTGGAGTTTGACCCTGCTAACAGGATGGTGACCTCAGACAGTCACCTTTCTCCATGGGAACCATCAAGACTGAGATCCCAGCAACCAAAGTGGAAACTGCATACAATTTTAGGACTCCACCTCCTGTCACCGTATCGCGTTTGCAATATTCCATTCGGTGAACACTTAGAAAACCCTGCCCTTTTCTAAAGGGAGGACAGATAAAGCCCAGCTTTTGATGAGAGGTAGGTCATAGTTAGATAATAGTAAGAACATGTGGATGGAAGTCATTTCAGACATTCATATATATATATTGTCAATATATTCACATATTGTCACATGTGGATAAATTTATCTACCGAGTGGCCTAATGTAAAGAGCTATAAATGAATAAAAATATACCTCTATAGGTTGGCTCACACTTTATCTTTCTTGCCATTTGCAATAATGTCTTTACAATGTGAAGGCCTAAGGCCACCCTTGAGGTGCTTTCCATGCTTCAAAGGGCCTCTTAGTTTTCCTGGACTCATAGCTAGCATTTAATTGGGGTAGCCAATCCAGGTGTCTGCTATGCTTTTGCTATTACTGTCAGAAATGATCCATGCACCTGACCTTCCTTGGCCATGAACCATGAATACTAACTTCTCTTTGTAAAAGAACTAATTCATGAGTAAATGAATCAGTTCTCCTTAGAGAGGCCTGAGGGGCCGGCCCCATTACCAACTAAGTAGACAGCACCACCCTTCCCCAAGAAGAATTCACTTCAGAGGACAGCACAGAAGCTACAGCTCAAGAAGAGGGACTGGTCTGGTCAGAGCACACAGGAGCCAATGAGGGGGCGATAGGGGAATAAAAAAAAGAGTGAAGCACATCCTGGCTCACCAAGTCCTGAGGACAATGTTCCTTCTCAGAACAGCAATGAACAGAGATGACCTCAGAGTCGGCCCCACCACTGGACACAGCATTCCTCATTGACCCATAGCACCATGGGGGACAACGCTAGAGACACATGGTGGGAATTGTGCCCACCACGAGCTCACCACGCCAAATCCAGCCTCGGGGGGCATGCAGCAGAGCAGCGGGGGGAGCAGAGCAATGAAGTCCCCAGGGATGGAGGTGGTGCCAGGACATGGCACCCCATAAAACTCGACTGGAAAGCACCCGTGAAGGACAAGAAACAGACCCTGAACTATTTATACGTTTGTGTGTGTGCATGTGTTTTTGTTGCTGTAGCTATTGTTTTACTTTTGGTTGTTGCTTCATTGTACTCAGTCTTGTAATGGTACATAGTATATCTACCTGGAAGGGACAGGCAGAATAAATAAGCCAGAAGAGAGAACAACAGATGACAGTTCCAGGGGGTGATGGGAAGAGGGGAGACAGGGAAAAGGAAGTGGGTTAACAAGCCCAGGGACAAGGGAACAACAAGTGATCCAAAATCAGTGTCAAGGAGTGTCTGGGAGGTCTGGCAGGGCTGGATCAAGGGCAATGTAACAGAGAGGAATTCCTAAAACACAAATGAAGGCAGAACATTATAGTGGGACAAGAGGAAAGTACAAAGAAATAGAGGAAAGAACTAGGAGGCAAGGGCAGTCATAGAGATTTAAATACAGGCATATAAAGATGCAAATATATTTATATATGATGAGGGGGAAATAGATCTATGTACATATATTTATAGGTTGAGTATTGAGAAAACAGATGGACAGTGGGTCTCTGCATAAGTACTCCCCCAACACAAGAACACTTTGTTCTAACAACTCAGCAGCCTGAGATGCTCACCTGCCTGGCATGATCGCTGAAGATAATGGGTGCACAAGCAAATGTGGCGAAGAAAGCTGATGGTGCCCAGCTACCAAAAGATATAGCACCTGAAGTCGCTGAAGACCTGAAGATAAACAAGCAGCCATCTAGATGAGAGACAACAAAACCCACATGGACGAAGCACACCAGCCTGTCCCAACTCGATCTCTGAGGACAAAGAAGGTGCATAAACAAAAGTGGTGAAGAACGCTGATGGTGCCTGGCTATCAAATGATATAGCACCTGGGGTCTTAAAGGCTTGAAGATAAACAGGTGGCCATCTAACTAAGAAACAACAAAGTCCACATGGAATAAGCACACCAGCCTACCCCTACATGAATGCTGAAGACAAAGCAGGTGCATAGGCAAATAATGTGAAGAAAGCTGACGGTGCCCGGCTGTCAAAATATATAGAATCTGGGGTCCTATAGGCTGGAAGATAAACAAGAGGCCATCTAACTGAGAAACATCAAAGCCCACATGGAAGAAGCACACCAGCCTGTGAGATTGTAATGCACCAAAATGATCAGGTATCAGGCATCAAAGACCAAAAAATATCATAGCATTGTGAATGAGGGGGAGTGCGGAGTGGGGACCCAGGGCCCATCTGTGGGAAATTGGACATCCCCTTGCAGAAGGACTGCAGGAAGGAGACGAGCCAGTCAGGGTGTAGTGTAGCAACAATGAAATATGCTTTTTTCCTCTAGTTCTTGAATGCTTCCTACCCCCCACTATCATGATCCCAATTCAACTTACCTATCTGGCTGGACTGGAGGATGTTCACTGGCACAGATAGGAACAGTAAATACAGAGAATCCAGGACAGATGAACCCCTCAGGACCAGTGGAGAGAGTGGTGATATCAGGAGGGTGGAGGGAAGGTGAGGGAAAAAGGGGGAACAGATTACAAGGTCTTCATATACCCTCCTCCCCGGGGGATGGACAGCGGAGAAGTGGGTGAGGGAGATGCCGGATGGTGTAAGACAAAATAATTATAATTTATAAATTATCAAGGGTTCGGTGGGGAGGGGGACCGGGGAAGGAGGGGAAATAATGAGGAGCGGATGGCAGGGGCTCAAGTAGAAAGCAGGTGTTTTGAGAATGATGATGGCAACATATGAACAAATGTACTGGACACAATATATGTATGTATGGATTGTGATAAGACTTGTAGGAGCCCTTAATAAAATGATAAAAACAAACAAACAAATTAAAAAAAAACCCCTGTGCTTCTGTGGGGTAGTGCTTCCTGATGCATTGTCTATGATCGAGTTGAAATTGTTCATTCACTTCTTCTACAATGATAGAATAAAAAAAAATTGAAGCTTTACTTTTTCTTTAACCCATACAAGTGTGCCCATTGAGTTAAACTATTAGCTCAGTTGTATCCACCCACCACTTTGTATAACTCTTCTGTTTAACTCCATGGGCCTGAGTGGGTCAGCAAGGAAGCATCTCATTAGGTCTAAACAAATTAAATGTGAAGCATTGTCTTCCCCTCCTTCCCAATTTCTCAATCTGGAAGTCATGTACATATACTTTAATTTCAATCAGTAGATGTGACCTGAAGTTATTCCTCTCTGATGCTTCACTCTTAATTCGCAGCCGCCATAGTACATTTCTATCTTTTCTCACCAATATTGTTCACCTCTCTCACTCTTACTCTTCTTATTTCTCTCTCTGATTTATGTTTTTCTTCCCACTATCCTATAACTGACATCCTCTTTCTATTTTTCAGTTGAGTTTCTTTATTGAGAGAAAATCTAATTGGCCTAGATCACTCACCACCATTCCTATTTAGGTTGCTAGACCTTTTGATTTAAAGCTCCTCATGACTCCTAGGGCTCCTGCTGTCTCGGTTCTATCTAGTCCACTGTGGGTATCGGGGCTGTGCTTGCCTATGAACAAGGAACTACAGCTTCTGCAATTTTTATGACAAGTGCAGTGTGTCTACCAGATGGAAACTGTGCACGTGTGTGCCCAATACAATCAAAAAGAGTTCAATGCATGGTTAGAAATCTCAGAAGGAATGTGATAGTTCTGAAGTTATTTTCTGTTTGTAAATAAATAAACAAAAGCAATTTTCTGAGTAAATGCTGAGCTGGTTCACATAGCATGTCAAATGGTGATTTACCAAGCCTGTGAAGAACCACCTCAAGTACATGCTTCACGTGGCAAAGGGAAGCAGTGGACGGGTCTGGATTCTCCACTTCCAGGTTCCTACCAAAGGCACACAGAATGTCAGCTCTCATTAATGGTTCACTTTAACGGAGATAGTAAGCATTGGGACTTGGAGAGAACTGAAGGAAAAGTTGAGAGATGTGAAAACATTTATCCTCAGGAAATTTTTTTTAAAAATTCCATTTGCCTATAAAAATGAAACAAGGGAACACAATTCTCCAGAGGTCTTTTTGATCCTAGAAGGAAAAATAATAATTTGTCTCTCTACTTTCTCATTAGGCATTTTGATATCTCTGATTTTATTTTTCTTGAAACCTTATTTGATTCGTGCACTATTAAGCTTTTTGTATGATGAGAACATGTCTCCTTGACTGGATTATTGGCCATTTTGGGTCAACAATCATGCTTAATGATTGAAACAATTCATTTTGAGCTACATATTTTGAGCACATAAATGAAAACTGCTTTGGAGAGTTTGGTGATGAAGGAGAAATCACTGTTTCATTGTCCTAGACTGGGAGCCTAGAAATTATAGAAAAGAGACAAGATTGCTGCTCAAATGATGCTTCAACTCCACTGTGATTTGGCACAGTCAGACATGAGGCCTTATCAGAAATGACCCCTCAGGAAAGCATGGCAGGTTTGTGAGGACTGCACCAGGAGAGCCCACGTGCACAAGCAGGGGTTATTCTAGAGCCTGTGAGAGCTAAAATCAGACAGGAATCATGGGGGTGAGGCACCACATGAATCCGAGGAAGACCCTACTGCTTATACATGCCCTGTGTTGGAATTATCTTCATATTCTCAAACAACTGAAATAAGACAGCTTAATCATCAACGAATGAGGAAAAAGATGAATGAGATGAGGTCCCAGGCAGGTGCTTGTATATTTAGCCTTGGAGGCCATGGTGAAAAATGCTTACTGTTTGAAGCCCTGGGGATTCAGTGGTGGAATCCTTCCTATTTATGCAATAGACCCGGTGTTTATTCCTCGCCAATATATCTCAATGGCCACCACCAGCCTTCTATCAAGGGGGGATGCTGTGTTGCTGAGATGTTGAATAGGTTTCAGAGCTTCAAAACAAAAACAAACTAGTGAGAAAGTCCTGCCAATATACTTCTGGAAGACGAGTTTAAATGAAATAATATGGGTCAGACTGTCCAACATTAATAGATCATGTCAATGTCCAACCACATACATTTTTGTTTTGCTATACACGGGATCACCAAGGCAAGTGACAGCAACAACAGTGTCTCTTGTCATATCTGATGCCACACTCCTCCTTCCAAACACTTGACATGGCTCTCTTTAGCTTTACCTGTCCATCCTACAAAATACCTTTCCTATTGAGAAATAAGGAAATGAAACATGAGGGGATATACCGAGCGAGGTGATCCGATGACATGCTACCACATATCCATCTCAGGGTCATGCTCCATGTGCAGCAGAAGCATTTGCCTGTGCATTTTACATGCATTTTGATTAAAAGCTTAAGGGAACATCTGGGCTGCACTTGTGACTCAAGTCTTTTGATGCTGAGTCACAGTGATCTGTTCACTAATGCTCTGTGAGAAGAACTGTGTGTGTATTTAGATATTAAAATGTTATAGAAAAGGCAACCACTGAAGGCTCGATATTGCCCATGAACAAGTGTCAGTCCAGAACATCAGTCTTAATGAAGTGAAACGGGATCGATGCAACCGCAAGCACGCTTTAAACAGACTCACGAGAGCAGGTAAAAGCAAAATAAGCACAAGAACTAGCCAAAAGCTCATTTCAAAGAGATTAGGAAGTAAAAAGTTAATCACCCATGTGTTCGCTGGGCAAAGCAGTGTCCTCACATGGCCTCTGCAGAGAGAGAATGGAGGTATTCTGGAGAGCGCTTGGCTGCATTTCCATGCTTGAACTCTCAGCTAGCACATTCTCGAGTGTGTGGGAAAATGAAGTTGCATTTCGTTAAAAATAATGAAAAGGGCAGTTGGAGTCAAAATTTCTATTGTGGTTTGAGGGAGCGGCTCAGCTTTTCATCACGTAGCTGCCTTTCATAGCTGCGTACTCTGCAAAGTGGGGAAAAAAGAATCCGTTCTTTCTTGGAGTATTAGGATGTATGTTTTTTTTCTTCTTTAATAAAGTAGTTTTCATAGTATTACTATAATAAAAAGAAAAGAAAAAGAGAAGCATTTCCTTTTCTTATCAGATACATGTTACAGTACTCAAATTTTTTGCCACTAGCCTTTCAACGTACTTGCTTCTAATTTAATTTTTATTAATGTTGGGTAAAAATGAGAGTCTGGGAGACTTACATCTTTTTTATTGCAGATATCGTTCAATTTAAGTTATGCCCTGGGAACTCTGATGCTGAGGGTAGGAGATTACTAAATAATCATAAAAATTGGATCCAACAAAACCATTTAGTAGAATTCAGTCTACCAGGGCTCAGTGGAGCCTTTTTTACCCCCAGCAAGTTCTTTGCATGTCTGGCCAGCTTTTCCTTGCTGTAAGTAATTACATTCTGTATCTAAGTTGGGGAGCTGATTTCAGCCAACAATTCACAACTGTATTTTTGCAGTGCTGAAAGGTGCTTTTAGGGAGAAATTTGAAACACATTCAATGGGCCTCATGCAAACCACGTAAATGATTTAAAATTATATTTTGAATTCATTTCTATTACTCTTTGAATTCTTTAGACCCAAGAAGCATGAAGGAAAATCCTTAGGCAATTGGATCAAGGGGAATTTACAATTCTCCATAAGACTTGCTCTCTACTCGGGATCTCTCACAGTGTTTTTTATTGCTACAAACACAATGAATGTAATAAAAATATGTGTTCTTTTTCATGAAAAGACTAGGTAAATATGTACACTAGCCCATTCCTTGTTTTCTTTAACAGCTAGAGGATGCTAAGCTTTTTCTAAGCACACAAGAAAACTTATAGAGAACAAAAAGAGAATGAAAAAAGAAAAAAAATGCAGGAAGCACAATGCTATCCTGTTCAACAGTTAAGGAACTTGAATTCACCTTGAATATCTAGTACTCCAACTTCCTCTTCTATTTGTGAGGGAAAGAAGAGCAAAATCACCAACAAAGGATGATTATTAATAATTCAGTTCCTATCTAGCACTCATAGACCCTGAGGATCATTTTATACACATAATGATGTCTTGTGAAAATGTAGTCAGTAAGAGAAATTAATTTAATCCCATCGCTGTCCACCTCTTTCCACCCTCAGCTAAAAATCAGTATTCTGGTCCCATCAAAACATGAAGATAGTTTATATCCAGAAACGTGGTTTATATCTACATGTCGGGAAGCAGTCAACTTTATAATGTTTAGAGGGAGCCTCTGTGTGGTGCAAACAGTCAACATCGTCAACTGGTCATGGAGAGAGTTGAGTTTTGAGCTAACCAGAGGCACCTCAAAAGAAAGGCCTGGCTATCTCCTTCTGAACAATCTGCCAATAAAACCTAATGGAGTCCATGTGCACTGTGACGCGATGGAGGAAAGAAA
The DNA here is from genome assembly GCF_000313985.2 of Echinops telfairi. NCBI lineage: Eukaryota > Metazoa > Chordata > Mammalia > Afrosoricida > Tenrecidae > Echinops > Echinops telfairi. Next base: position 37,035,754 of record NW_022111368.1, read on the forward strand.
TTACTTGGTATGACTTCTCTAGCCATGGCTTTGTTACTCCCACCACATGATTGGGTGACTCAGTAAATAGGGGATTGGTCAGTTTTTCATTCTACTGGGTATATAAGCAAGCCATCTCAGAAGTAGGAAGAGAGAAAATCCTGTGACCACCAAGGAATAAGAGGATCCAGGAGAGTGTGGAGGCGTAGAGGTTGCAGAGGCTGCAGAACAGAGAGCATGGGCTAAGGCAGAGGAGCCATACTGAGCTCAGGAGGTACATCAGAAGAGTCATACTGAGCCCAGGAGCTTGAGCACAGGAGGGGTACTGAGACCATGAGGCAGCATGACCCTTGGACAAGGCAGAGACCAAGGGGCCACGTGACTAAGAGGCTAAGGACCTGGGAGAGACATGCCTACAAGCGTGGTTGAGAAAGAACTGTATTTTTAACATTTTTGTTACTTCTTAACGCCTCTCAGAAGCCCCACAAGTGTGAGTCTTGCTTGTGGGTTCTGTGTGGTCTTTGCAAAGACTGAAGAAAACCAGCAGAAAAGTCGAGAGCCAAAGAAGGAAAGGTTGCTGCCAGAGGGTAAAGGAGGATGGAGGGGGCCCCAATGTCTGACCTCTGTCTTGTGACCCTGTGGATGCTTTGCCTTGGACTTATGTGGACTTGTCCGCTCCTTTTCTTATGCAGCCAGAGGAGATCAAATGTGGCCCTCATGCCATTTATTCAGGTACACATAGTGTTTCTGTGAGTCAGAATCAAACTTTATGGCATCTTTAATGTTGGAAAACTGGGGTTTTCTTTGTATGAAGTATTGAATTGGTAGCCGTGCCAGTGCCTTAAGTTTCAGGAGTATGGGAAATAGTAGTCTATGGTGCAATGCCTGTGGAAGTCTCAAGTCTCATACATCAAGTAAGTGCCCCGCTGAAAATGCCCAAGAGGTCCCATGCTGAGACTATAATCAGTAGATCATTTAACCTTTCCAGACCTTGACTTTCTCATCTATAAAAAGGCTCCTCACCAAGTGCCTGGTAAGCAGGTATTTCACAACAGTGGCCTCACTAGAGGGCAAGGGAAGAGTGGTGTTGTTCACGCTCCCTGGCACTCCCAGACTAGACAGAGAGAAGTGTCTCCACCTTGGTCAATGGGAGAAGGCAGGCACTACTGTTGCCTGGGTGGGCCAGACTAGGAGAGGTGGGGCCACAAAGCCCGACATTGGGTTCTGATCTGGAGAAGTATAGAAGGTGGGGGGCTCTGCCTATCAGGGAGGTGGGAGTTTGGTGACCTCACCTAAAGGTGTAGCACTGTGAGCAATGGCACTGGGTGATTCTACTGGTCCACACCAAACGTTAACCTGCTCTTCTCTGCTCCCCTCCCCTCTACTTCCCCTTTCTCTCCTCTGTTTGCTGTAAGGATCAGATAAAATAATATATGTGAAGCTGCTATTTAAAGACTAAAGCCCTATATATATATATTAATTAAAATATACATATATATTAATTAAAGTATAGATTTTAGGTTACTTAGTATAATAAAATTTTAGAAAATGGTTGAATGGTTTTGAAAAATTTTCTCTAGCACAAAATGGCATTGTTTTACTTATCCAAGGACAAAGTTCAGACAAAGTTCAGAATGATTAGGCACAAAAGAAAAATCGAAACAGGAAGTGCAGAGAGGGAGGGGGATAAATCATGTTACACTGTGGGGATTGCAAACTATTTCCTGAACCAAAAGTGTCTGAATTGTTGCGTGGATAATTGAGCTGTTCTTTAAATTGCCACCCAACAGCTGAGAAAAAAGTTTAAATAACCTTTTTAGAACTGCATTGTTTTATAAAAAACACCGTAGTCTAAACTCAAGAAGGAGTCGTCATGGCAGGCAGTGCCTGGTAAGCATTAGACTACTAACCACAGATTGAGAGTTGAAAGCTTCCAGGCACTCTTCCGGAGAAATGTGAAATTCTCTCTCCCATGGTGATTTCTCACTGCCCTGGGGTCTGTGCTGCTGAGCCATGGCAATCCTAGAGGACAGGGTGCAACTGCTCCTTAAGTCCCCAGACTTCAACTCTACAGAAGTAGAAAGCCCCGTCTTCTTCCCTCGGACACTCGAGTGCAGTGGTTCTCACAGGGGTCGCCTAAGACCATCAGAAAATACATAAATATTTCACAATATATAATTACATATTGTTTTGTGATAGATCACTATGCTCTAATGATGTTTAATTATGTTCAATTTGTAACAATGAAAATATATCCTGCATATCAGATATTTACATTATGATTCATAACACTAGCAAAATTACAGTAATGAAGTAGCAACAAAAACACTTTTATGGTTGGGGGAGTCACCACAGCATGAGGAACTGTATGAAAGGATCATGGCATTAGGAAGGTTGAGAACCACTGCTCTAGTGGTTTAAAATTGCTGGCCTTTCAGAACGCAGCCCAACACATAACCACTATACCACCAGGGGTCCTGCCATGAAGATTTGGAGCCCATCAAATTCTATAAAGGATCTCTATGACTAGGAATCGGCTCAATGGCAGTGAGTTAGTCTAAATTTACCAAGCCTCACTGGACTTGAATTTGCCCTGCTGGATATCCTGGTAGCTTTGCAAAGAGCATGTGCAGCCTGTTAGGATGGCTGCGCTATAGAAAGTAGAGGTTAATGTATTCAGGTTCCTGTGTAATTGAAAATCCCCAAGGAACAATCTTTTTGTAGGAGGAGGAAAGGGAACAGAGGAACCAGCTAGTGAGCTGATTCTTCCTTGTCTCCCCTCCCTTCCCCTTCCCTCTTTTGTATACTCCTTCACATCTACTTTTCAGTTGTTTTCTTTCTCCGAATTGTGTGGTGTAGGCCGTGCTATGTATAAACATGCTCCATGGTCATGGTTCTGGTCACTTTTCAGTCCACATGGAGCTACAATGCTCTCACTGGTGAAGATAAGACTACTTCTGCTAGGTTATCAAGAGAACACTTTCTGGAATATATTGCTCAATAAATGTAGGACGACTATGACTTAAGTTCAGTGTACTCTCTGGGGGTAAGTTTGACCTTTCAAATGACGTCTTTCTAAGTAATCGCTGTGATCATAGATGATCATAGGTTTTGCCCACTTCAAATAACATGACTTTGCAAAGACTTTTCCGGTCCTTTGTTATCATACCGGACACAGTTCTGTGTATGTGGGCTTTATGATGAGAGGGAAAGGATTACGTGAGGAGTCTCTAAAGCGAATTGAAAGAGAATGGAATACTACCTCATTAAACTGCTCATGATTTTATCATACAGCAAAAACAACCTGAACATTTCTCACTTCCCTTGGGAAATGGTTGGAAAGGGTAACCAAAGACAGCAAAAGGTCCTCCTACCTGGGGTCCCATTGGAACATTCGTTCTCTTTGCATTCACTCACTTTACTTCTTTACAATGCTGTTCTTGTTCCGGGCACATGGAAAGAGAGGGTTGTGGCACAACCACTTTTTAAATACAACGTATTCCTCAGTACTTTGTAGATGTGGAATCTGATGTCTCAGTTCTAACACTACTTCTCCTTTAAACTGGTGGTATGTTATACAAGAAACTTTACTGATATATGCCATTGCCTTCTTGTCTGTACACAGAAGAGAATAATAGGACTTGTCTTTTAGGGTTGCTGTAAAGATTAAATGAGTTAAAAATTATTGAGCAAGAACAGTGTTTGTCACAAATTGAAGGCTATATTGTTTCGGTATTGTTCTTAGGTTTAGCTGGTGTGTAGTGTATCTGAGTGATGCTTGAACCTGAGAGTGTAGTTCATCCTTTTTGGGTGTATGCTGAAGTACACTAGATGCAGTTGATACTATTCTGGGAGGGTTTCTCCTCTCAAGCTTCATGCATCATCAATTCTCGGTCTGACGCTGCTCTCTAACCTGTGATATCGCAGTGGAGAGAATATTAATTTAATCTCTCTCTCTCTCTCTCTCTAGTTTGAAAACAAGCAAAGCATTATGAGTTTAGTCCTATCTGAAAGCAGCCTTCCTCCTTTTCTCCAAGCATAAAAAGAAAAACATATGAGCAAAAAAAGAAAAAAGAAAAGAAATCAATTGTAGATGGCCATATGACCACTTTATCACTAAATAGATAAGATTACATGAATATGTGTATATCAACCCTCCTATGGTAGGATACACGTGAGCCACACCTATTTTAAGGTGGTATTTTGTTATCTCTAATATGATCCTTCACCTAGCAATTCTGATGAAGGCTAGATGATCTGCTCTCAGACAGCATAGCCTAGACACTCCTATAGGAGACCTGGTTGCATAATGGCTACACACTGGGCTGCCAACCACAAGGTAAGCAGTTCAAAACCACCAGCCCAATGCAGGGGGAAAAGACGAGCCTTTCTACTCCCATAAAAAGGTACAACCTTGGAAACCCACAAGGGCAACTCTATTTTGTCCTATGAATTGGAATAGACTTAATGACAGTGAGTTTTGAGAGAGAGAGACACTCTTATGAGGAAGTTATACTCTCACATGAAGGTGCTATGAGTTGAAATTTACTTGAATCATCTGACAACTAAGCAAAAATAAGATATATATTGGTTCCATTATACTGTCCATGCCTAGGTTAGTCTCTGGCTAACAAGTGAGGACTAAATTCATCAGTCGGTGATGCTGTTTCTTAGAATTGCTTAAGATCAGGCAAGAAGAGGGAAGGGGTGGGTGACTAGACCAGATTAGCATTGGTCTCAAGAGCTTAAGCCAATGTAGAATTGATAATTTTGCAATCATTAGTACCAGTTGCTATGCGCCACTGAGTCAATTCCTACCCATAGAGACCCTCTGAACAATAGACCCAAACATGCCCGGTCCTGGGCCATCCTTACAAGTGTTCTTGTGCCTGAGTGAGTGTGTCCATCCAGCTCACGGAGGGCCTTCCTCTTTATCGCCCCTCCACTTTATCGAACATGATGTCCTTCTCCAGGGACTGGTCTTTCCTGACAATATGTCCAAATATCCTTGCCTCGAAGCACTCTGGCCTACTTCTTTCAATACAGATTGATTTGTCCTTTCAGCAGTTCATAGTATTTTCAATATTCTTCTCCAACCCTATAATTAAAATGCATCAATTCTTCTATGGTCTTCTTTATTCAAAGTCCAACTTTCATAACATACATATGATGCAATGGAGAAAACCATGGCTTGGGTCAGGTGCACCTTAACCTTCAAAGTATCATCTTGGCTCTTCAATACCATAAAGAGGTTTTGTGCAGTAGATTTAACTCATGCAATACAGCTTTTGATCTCCTGACTACTGCTTCCATGGACATTGATTGTGGATCCAAGTAAGACAAAATCTTTGACCTCAGTCTTGTCTCCATTTATTAGAATGTTTCCTATTGGTCCACTTGTGAAGATTTGGGTTCTTCTTTACATTGAGTTGTAATCCATAAAGAAAGCTACAATTAGTTGATGTTCTTGTTATTCATCTTTCTCTTTAAAAGGTGAAGAGCAACAAACCTTAATGTTTATTTTCTCTGATTAAAATTGATTAGTATTAGGGTTCTCTTACCCAGTATTGATCGGCATTCTCTCTTAGTGCCTATACTTGTGGAATTATGTCTGTGTTGAAGTAAGAGATAAGTAAAAATATACTATGAAGTAAAGAAATACGACTCTCTCACTGTCTCACTCTCTCACTGCCTCACTCACTCACTCACTCTCACTCACTCACTGTCTCACTCACTCACTGTCTCACTGCCTTACTCACTGACTCACTCTCACTCACTCCCACTCACTCACTGACTCACTCACTGTCTCACTCTCTCACTGCCTCACTCTTGCACTGTCTCATTCTCACTCTCTCACTGCCTCCCTCTCTCACTCACTCACTGCCTCACTCTCTCATTGTCTCACTCTCACTCACTCACTGCCTCACTCTCTCACTGTCTCACTCTCACTCACTCACTGCCTCACTCTCTCACTGTCTCACTCTCACTCACTCACTGCCTCACTCTCTCGCTGTCTCACTCTCATTCACTCACTGCCTCACTCTGTCACTGTCTCATTCTCACTCTCTCACTGACTCACTCACTGCCTCACTCTCTCACTGCCTCACTCACTCACTGTCTCACTGCCTCACTGCCTCACTCACTCACTGTCTCACTGCCTCACTGCCTCACTCACTCACTGTCTCATTCACTCACTAACTCACTCACAAAAAAAAACACACAAAAAAACAACAAAATACATAATGAAGATAAAGGTGATGATTCAGGTAGCTGCTTCTCGGTAACTATAGCCTTTTACTATCATGTGTTACACTCTTTTCATATGTTGCTTAGAATCTTCCTAGAATGTAGAAAGGAGTGCATTTTTTTAAATCCCAGTTTTACATTGGGTGAGAATGGATAGAAATAAAGTGATGCTATGCTATTGATAGTAAAATAATACTAGTGATAATACTCTGATCTGGTGGTATAGTGGTTAGATGATGGCCTGCTAACCACAGGTCAGCAGTTCAAAGACACTAGCCATTTTGCGAGAGAGAGCTGTGGCTTTCAACTCCTGTAAACAGTTCCTGTTTCGGACGCCCACACAGGGCAGTCCTATCCTATAGGGTTGCTACGAGTCAGAGTCTCCTCAATGGCGGTGAGTTAGACTTTGGTTTCGGATGCAAACATTTGGAGAACGTTACAGAGATCTGGGTAGCATTGCCTATTAAGGCATTTCACTTCCTCAGGTTACAGAAGTTAAATCTTAGTTACTATACAAAGAAAACCTACAGTGAACCATGTTTTGCAATATTCACTTATTTTGGGGAAATATTAGACATTTTATAACTCATCTAACTGACCTCATCTTAATGAGAAACTATATCAAACCCAATGAAAAACAAACCAAAAAACCAATAGTCACATGATTTTAACCTCTATAGACTTTACTTTTTAAAATTGTGGTAAATACATATGCACTAAAATATTTGTGATTTCCATATATTTTAAGTGAATAATTTGGTGATTAGTTACGTTTATCTTATTATTCAAACATCATATTATCATTTCCAAAATTTTTCATCATTCATAACAGAAGCTCACTGTCCCTTAAACAATGAGAACTTCTCTCTTCCTCCTGTGTACCCCAGGTAACTGCCAATAAGGCTTCTATATGTTTGCCTATTGTAGGTATTTCATATACGTCAGATCATACAACATGTTTGTGTGCATTTGTTTTACTCAGCATATTTTTCAAGGTTCATGTTTTTTAACAAGGACAGTATCAGAACTGCCTTTATGTTTTTAAATTAATAAATAATTTTATTGGGGCCTCTTACAGCTCTTATAACAATTTATCATTATTTTCAAAACATTTTCTTTCTGCTTGAGCCTTTGGTATTAGCTCCTCTCTTTTCCCTCTCTCTCCCACCCTCGCACCTTCGTGGACTTGTGATAAATTATAAATTATTATTACTTTCATATCTTATACCATTTGCTGTCTCCCTTCGCTCATGCAGAACTGTATTTCTATTATGGCTGACTAATATTCCATTGTATGTGTGCATCACATTTGTTTACCTATTCATTTCTTGGTAGCCATTTTGTTTGTTTTTCCCTGTTGACTACCGTGTACAGTGCTGGAAGGAACATTTGTTTCCAGGTTTGTGTGTGAATTCTGACCTTCATACCTTGCATAGACCCAGGCATAGAATTGCTGTATTATCTGGTAATTCCATGTTTCGCATTTTAAGGAATGGCCCATCTGGTTTGCACAGTGACTGCGCATCCCCACCAGCTATGGGTGAGGGTTCCCACTTTTTTTTGAGTATATGAACGGACATATTTGTTATTGTGAAGTTTCAGAAAATGCAGGTCTTTTAAACAGAAAAATGGAAAAGGTAGGGTAAATGGTCATAGATTTGGCAATACTAAAGTCAAAACACTGTTGTTTGTTTTATAACTGATGCTGCCACATATACTTTCAGCAGACCATATTAAAGTAGAAACTTTATAAATCTTCATAGATGTCATTCAGCTGAAGGACTCACTTTCTACTGGTATAGCATTCATTCTCCACAATCAGTATGTTCAGATATACAATTAGTCATAACAAATGTTTACGTAGCACTTAGTCTGTATTCAGGAGCTCTGGTGGCACAAAGGGTTACCCTTTGAGATACTAATCTCAAGGTCTAAAGTTCAAAACCACCAGTCACTTGGCAGGAGAAAGGGTGCTGTTGTTGTTGTTAGGTCCATCAAGTTAGTTCCAAATGGTCACAACCATATGTATAACACTGCCTGGTCCTGTATCTTTCTCATTATCAACACCTACTTTCTGCTCTTCAATCATACAGGGTACTGTGCAAAAATTTTTTTTGGATAATGTTCATCCACTCTTTCTGACACAGAGTTATTTCAGGTCAGAAACTCATTTCCATCTAGAGAGGCATTTGTTAGTTTGCACATTTGCACTGATTATGCTATGCTTGTATTTAAAACATTATGAAATATTTTATAAACATTATTAACTTCAACATGTCTCTGGCATCCCAAAACATCTAGAGTGTTGATAATATGATGACGAAGCATATTTTATGGCTACATAATGGTTGAATAAAGCCTGTGTGCTCATAAACCAGTGGATTTTTCTGTGCAATTTTTCAAGTTGAATGATAGGTAGGTTGAGGAGCCTCCTTAGAAGCTGAAGTGGAAGAATTGTCTCCCAAGGCAGCCCTTTGCATCATGACACTGCTCAGTCAGTACACTTTATCATCAATCATTAACCACTTTCTTAATGGATACTTCTCATATTTACATGTAATATTCCAACTTTAGTGACTGATGTGACTTCCTCTGGCTTTCCTATTGCCATGAGGCAAGGGTCAGACAGGCCTTACCTATTCTGATGCCGACAGTTCCTCCTATGCCACTCTACAGCCATGCCAGGGTCAACAATTTGTTGCAATGACCAACTAATAGACAATGCTCAAAGGGCGGTTTGTTAGGAAAGTTAATAGGTTACCACAGAAATCAGTAAACAGTAAGAAGACAGCCATTGGTCCACAGCAGCACCTCTCTTCATCAGAAGCCCCTTCTCTCTCTGGCCCTCAGTTTTTCAGTCACATGGGCCCTTGGTCTTCACCTTGATGGGCCAGGAAGGCAGCCTGTTGCTCTACCCCACATAACTGAACAGGAGAAGTGCCCCATTGTTTTGGTGCAGCTCCTCTGAGCCTTCATGCCATAGTCTTTGGTGCGTCTGACCTTGACCAGCCCTTACCACTTAAGACAGAAGTCTTCTGCATTCTCTCTATGTTCCAGATGGCTTTTATAACCCGAGGAAGGGCTTTGGCTGGGGCGTGGTGGTCTTAGCATAGTCCTAGAGGAAACCCAGGACGCTGTGTTAAGTCACGCTATCTAGTAGATTAAAGATGTCCCAGAAGAAACAAAGGTTGTGGTTTGGTTCACACCCTCTACTAACGTCAATATTTAACCTCACCTCAATCTTGTCATGGAGCACTCATTCCAAGCTGGAATCCTAGCCACAGACATTACTATACATTGCCTAAGGAATTAGGGAAAGAAAGACCATATTATTTGACTCTATCTCAAGCACTTCTAGCATTTGACCTTCATCTATACTAAGTTTAAGAATTGGGAATTGATTTGTATTTTTCTGTTACTTCCTCTTTACTGAGATGTGGCTTCCAATCCAATTTATTTAATTTCTGTATTTTATTTTTAATATTTCATTCCATTGTAAAATATTAAATACAATGTAACTAACCTTGTAGAATTATAAAAAAGAAGAATTACAATTCATCATTTGATATTAAAATATAAAACCAAATTATATAATTAGAAAAAAAAATTACACAGAGGGAGAAATTGCTGATATAGCAAGGAATTCGAGCACATAACTTTGTTTAGACTCCTGATGGTCAGAGCAAAAATGTACTCTCTAATGGTGATATTTGTTAATTCAAATTTTGATGTGAACCACTTGAACTTAGACCTTTACATTTATTATCCTCAATTGTACCATATTGGTTCATCATGTAATTCAAAGGAAGTTGGATCTACAAACGAATATATTCTGTTCCTACTCAATTCTTTCAGAACACAAGAAAATTTTCATTTGCATATTATCTCAGGTCATTTAATAATTACCTTAAAAGAAGGAGGTAGACAGAGGAGGAAGATAGGGCCCTCGGAGGAATGTGTAGGAGCTGCACATCTCATGTTGGCAGACATAGGTGTTGAATGGAGACCTCTCAGAATGCATTAGAGAGCATCAGGTTACTACTTTTCCAAGATGCATGGTGTTGTATGTTGTAGAACACACTCTCATTTTCAGCTAATCTGTGGTCACACCTTGATATTCTTACGGTTCAAACGGTACTGGAGAAAAAGATATGTTGAATCTGTTGTCTTGTATAGTTCATGCATATTTTCCTTACTGAATCCTCATTGGGAACTAGATTGTCTCATTCTTTTAATGTTAAGGAGAATTTGAACCAAAGCTATTTTATGCTTTCTCTTTTAAGCCTCTGGAATATATTCTTAACTCTGCTATGTCATCATTCACTCTCAATCACCATGCATTATGAAGTTGATGCAAATTTGATCTTGTCACTTATTCATTACCCCTGTGGCTGATGGTGACAGATGTCATTAGTTTAATGATCATAGTTAACCAATGTCGTGATTAAGGTGATCACTTAATGAGGCTGAAGATATTATTGCTTAATATATCAAATTAAGAAAGAGATGTCATGGCTAGGCACACAACATCACCCATCATTTTTGAAGATGAGTCAATACGCTAAATGACTCTCAATAAAATGACCACACGAGCTGTATGGTCTTTTAACTTTCAGAGGGCTATCCCACCATGCTGGCCACTTTTTTTCCAAGTGAAATTTCCCATGTTATTCATCAGGCCTCGGAAGGAGCATCACAATACTTTAGTGGGTATGCTAAAGGAGACCTCGTGGCACCGTGGTTAAGTACTTGACTACTAACCAACAGATCTGTGGGGAGAGCCCCCATCAGATGCTCTGTCTAAGAATGATGCGCCACTCCCCTTCCCTAGAGATGCAATGGCTTGGAAACCCTGGGGGGAAGTTTTCCACTGTTTAAAAGCTCACTCTGAGTCAGAATAGACTCAATTGTAATAAGTATAGAATGAGGTGGGTGCTGGGAGAGCATGGAAACATACACATTTTCAGGTCTCATTCAACCTTTTACAAACTTATTCCCGGAAATATTTCCCAGGCAGATATTTACTTTTTTGCCCTTCTGAAACTGTATGTCCAGAGCACTCCTGAACATATTCTTCCAGTTCATATTGTTAGCTTGTGCTTTGTGTATGTACCTATTGTTGCATAGAACATAATGAAATTAGTTGTTTTTTTATTTTAATTTCTTATGGTAAAATGTAAGTAAACATAATATTTGCAGTTTAAGCATTTTTAAGTTTCTATTTTAATGGTATTACATGCATCTGAAATATTGTGCCACTGTCACCTTCTTGTCATTTTTTATTTCCAACACTACTTTATCACTGCAGTCAAACTCTGTACCCAGCCAGCGAGGATTCTCACACTCACCTCCCCACAGACCAGTGTAACCTCAATGGAGTTTCAACTCCAGGAATTTGCCTATGATAGACACTTTATAAAACTACAACCAGACAGAATTTTCCTTTGTCACTGATATATTTATCTTGCTGAATATTTTCAAGGTTCATACATGGTATGACATGCATCAGAACATGCTGATAGTCATGGTTAAATGATATGACTTTGTATAAGATGCACTGCACTGCGTATTTATGTATTGATGTATACTTAAAGTTCTTTCTACCTTTTCAAGCTTGTGTTTCATGACACAATGAACATTGGTGTTCACATATTAGATTGAGTTTCTGTTACAATTCCTTCGGATATATGCCTAAGTGTGGAATTGCTGACCCATATGGAAATTACCAACAGCAATTTCTTTGCATACTTGTCAACATCTATGTTAATTTTTTTTTAATAAAAGTGATCCCATTAGACCACCACTTGGCTATCACACTGTGCTGGATGTCATGTTGTTGGAAGCTATGCCGACAGCATTTCATAGAGGGTTTATTTTTAGTTTATAAGTTAGTTTGGGAAATTTAAAAAAGGACAGTGGTACAACATTTTGAATGCAGGGTCATGTGTGGTGAAGCAGTTTCAACTGGAGGTTACAAATTCAAAAGCAGGAATGTATTAGGATAATGTTTCTAGGCCAACTAGGAAATTCATTTAATACAATTATAATTCAAATTTGCTTACCAGCTACTACAGCTAGCAATGAAAAAAGCTGAAGAATGTGACCAACCAGTAGAACAGATATGTATGTCTTGGAGGAATCACAGCCAGAATGCTTCTTAGAAAGGAGTATGTTTTTTTTAAATCTCACATCCATAAGACATGTAATCAGGAGAGATTTCAGTCTCTGGGAGAGGATGTTATACCTGGCAAAGTAGAAAGTCTGCCATTAAAAAAAAAAAAAGGGAAGACTACCATGGAAGAGGATTGCTACGGGGTCCCCGCAATGGGCTCAGACTCACAGTGGCTGTTAAGGTAGTGGAGGGCAGGGCAGGGCTTCATTCTGCTGTACATGGGGTTTCTATGAGTCAGAACCAAGTCAATAATACCTGGCAACAAGAGATCACATATAGGTGAAAATTTAGTGTTCGAAGCTGCGCTATAAATTTTTTCCCAAGCTGGTTCCAGTTATTGGCTTGATATTTTATCCACAAGAGGTTTCATTCAGAACCTTTGTGTTTTAGAGAGTTAACATGGAAAGCATCATTGAGAATGACTGCTCACCATAAGGTCAGCAGTTCAAAACTACCATCCCTTCCATGGGAGAAATATAAGGCCTGGTACTCCTGTAAAGACTTACAGTCTTAGAACCCCACAAGGGCAGTTCTACCCCATCCTGAAGGGTAGCTGTGACTCAGAATCAACTCAACTCATGTCTTAAATCATTTCATTTTTGCTGTACACTTTTTAGAAACCTGTGCTATTTTTTAATTGCACAGTATTTTCTATAAAAATCTCTTATGTTAAGAGAGTGATGTTTTCAAGAAAAAAAATATTTTATCTCCCATCCAACATTACCACTTATTCTTACTTTACTCTAAGTAAAAATTGTAGAGGCACAAATGCACTGAAGTTTTCAAAATAAATGATAGTAAATAGTCATTATCTCTGTCCATAACCACCCTACATCATCCCTAAATACATGTAGCCACAGTTTTGTATGGAGGTTTAGAGCATAAGATTTAACTTTTCTCCCCAAATCCATTTTCTTATATATATCTCTTTGTAACATATAGATTTTTTTCAAATAGTCCTTTATTACCAAACTTTGCAATAATCCTGAAGAAAACCCGTGCGTCTTATGTGTTTATTTCACTGTTGCTTGGTTCTATTTTGATCTGGTCAATATTCTTGGATTCATATTCAATCCATTAGCAAATTGTGTTGTTTTTTTTTCTTCAAAATATTTTTCAGCCCATGGCATTTCTCAGCTATTTATTGCTACCTCATTAGCCCAAGTCACAATCCTTTACCACCTAGATTACTGCAATTGTTTTGGCCTGCTTCTAATTTTGTGCTTTGTAGATTTGTGCTCTTAAGCATATTTAAAAATATTAGCCTGATTTATTGAGGTCTAAAACCAGGCATGTACATACGTAAATTTATTTATCTATAATGATAGGGTAATAGATCATATACATATATTTATATGTTAAGTGGTAAGGTAGCAGATGGATATTGGGTCTCTACTCATGTACTCTCTCAATGCAAGAACATTTGTTCAAATAACCTGGATTTATGTGATGCTGTTTCTCAACACAATCTCTGAAGAAAAAATGGATGCAAACGCAAATGAGGTGAAGAAAGCTGATGGCGCCCAGCTAGCAAAAGATATAGTGTCTGGGGTCTGAAGGGCTTAAAGATAAACAAGCTAAGCAGCCATCTAGCTGAGAAACAACACATTCCACATGGAAGAAGCACACCAATCTGTGAAATCAAGAGGTTTCGATGGGATTAGGTATCAAGCATCAAAGACCCAGAACAAAAAAATTATATCAATGGGAATAAGGGGGAATGCGGAGTGGAGACCCAAAGCCCATCTGTAGACAATTGGGCATCCCCTTACAGAAGGGTCACAAGGAAGAGACAAGGCAGTCAGGGAGAAATATAGCATCGATGAAACATACAACTTTCCTCTAGCTCTTTAATGCTTCATCCTCCCCCTATTATCATGGTCCCAATTCTACTTTACAAACCCAGCTAGACCAGAGCATGTACACTTTTACAGATAAGAGCTGGAAACAGAGGAAATCCAGGACACATAAACCCTTCAGGACCAGGGGAAGTTGGGGGAGAAAAGGGGAATCAATCGATCACAACGATCTTCATATTACCCTTTCCCAGGGGAACAGACAACAGAAAAGTGAAGGGAGACATCAGGCAGTATAAGACATGAAAAATAAATTATAATTTATCAAGGGTTCATGAGTGAGGGAGGGTAAAGGGGGGAAAATGAGGAGCTGATACCAACGGCTCAAGTAGAAAGAAAAAGTTTTGAAAATGAAGATGGTCACAAATGTACAAAGGTGCTTGACAGAACGGATGGATGAATGGATTGTAATAAGAGCTATATGAATCCCTAATAAAATTAAAAAAATATATATTAGCCTGATAATGTCTCTGATTGTCTTATAATAAATCAAAGGGTTGTCATCTCATTTGGTATAAAATTTTAAACCTATATCAGGTTTTATGGAGATCCTACATGATGTCTCATCGCATTACTTATCACTCTTGATTTCTTGCTCCCTCTATAGCCCCATCGGTTTCAATAAAACAGTCCAACCACAGAACTGTTCCAGGACATATAAATTACCTTACTTCACTGCAATATTTTTCTCTAAATACAGACACAAAGGACATTCTTTCTTCAGGTGCTGATATATAACACATCCCTCGTTTTAAGACTACGTTAGCTCAAATGTTATCATCTCCTAAAACCCTACTGCACTATCCTTTCAAAACTAATCTCTTCATTCTATATAACATCCCCTTATCTTTTTCTGATACAGAAGCAGTATCATAAATGCAAATAGAATAAAAAATATCAATGTCAATTGTTATATTCCTCAACTAAAGTGTAATATCTCTGAGAGCAGACTCTCATGTATAATGTTCCCCATTGTGCTTGTAGTACTTATCAATATCAAACACAATGTAGGCATCCAAAAACATATTGTTAGTGAATAAACTGGACTCTGATTCATCCATAGACTTCCAAAACTTCAAAAAAACCCACTTTATTTTATATATTGCTTTCTTTCTTAAAGTTTTTAACAAATAATTCAACTGCACCACACTTTTGGCAGAATCACTCCTTTGGAAATTGTATTTTTCATGTTGGGTTTCATAATTTAGGTTTTAGAAAATGTTCTATGAAGAAAAAAGCACAACCACAGATAGCTTCGTCCGCAATATACCCGGGGTTGCACCATGCTCCTGTCTAGTGGATGCTTGTACCAGGCTGCAGAAGGTTTAAGCAATCTGCCCATAGTCAGACAACAAATGCTGCAAATCAAATGTAAGCTATTTCTGCCTCACTACAAAATCCGCACTTTCTCAAGCATTGTGATGTCTTTAGGTCCCTGTTGGACTGAAAAATATTGCATTGGGTGTAAAATATCATGATACAAAATCAAAGATAAATAAGCCACATTAGCAAAAATAGTATGATGATTATTTTCTGAGAATTCCTGGACTCCTCTGCCAAACATGCTGCATCTGCAGAAGAGGCCGGCTGCTGTTCATGAGGCCTGTTGAGGCCAGGAAAGGAGGGTCTGAGGAGTCTGCAGGGGGGTTGGGGAGCGGAGAAGATGTGGGGATAGGATTTGCTGTTATGTCTTTTGAAACTGGGCATTGCTATCTTTTACATGACATAATAAATGTGGAAGGATTTTTAGCCAGTGTAAAACGCAGAATAAATAAATACCCATAAAACAAAATTTGGATCCCTTAGTGTAAAAGTTGTACATAAAATTAAACTGTAGTCAACAGATAAAAGCCAACAATACCACTGTGTATTATCACATACATACTTAACTGCAGGGAAATGAAACCAGGGAAAATAAATTTTAGACAGTGCAATTAAGAATAACTTTGAACAACTGGAATTTTATCTCCTTTGTTTAGTAAAAAACAGACAAATGAAAAATAAACATCTGTTAAGTTTATTTGGCTTCAGTTAAAAACAATAAAAAGGTGCTTTCTTTGCTCATTTATAACTGTAGTATTTACCTTTTGAGAGAACCTGAGCAAATGCAAAAAGTTGGCTCTGTTCTGTGGAGGCTCAGCAAAGTACACTGATAATCAGGACGCCAATTTCAAATTAGTAAAAATTTGAAGCTTAGCCAAGGCCTGGGTGTGAAATAAAATGCAATTAAAAGAAAACTCTAAGACATTATTGTGAAACATAAATGGTTTAATTTCCGTGAAGAGTCTTAAGAAATAAAAAATCCTCACAAGGAGTTGTTTGGACAATTACTTCAATATTTATTTAAACAATATTATTGTTGATCAGGTATGTGCTTTTGGTGATCTTCTTTTTCCCGTGTGACTGACATGATAGCTTTACACAGGCCAGGGCTCAGGGATGCCTGAGGGAGTAACATGAGTCCCACAGGTGACCTTTTTCGGGTGCTCACATGGGAAGGAGAATCCCACACCACAGCTGCCCAAGGATGAGCTCTATGAGGCAGAGTTTTACGTGCCTCAACCCTCCAGCCGTATGGCTCCAATTTTGGCCCAGATCATCCATTGCTTGGCACTCACTCTTCTTCTCTACTGGGCTTCCTACTTTATTTTAAATGCCACACGGACCTCATAGGCAATACATAGGTTTGTCAGGTTTATTAGGAACATTGACATGTGACATACCGGGAAAAGAAATGGTAAGGGTATAGTTCTTTGACTGCAATGCCTCTTCTAACATATATGTTGGCTGTCAATACTGGGATTAGATGATATCTTGTCTTAATATGCATCCTTCCAATGACTAATGAGCATGAGCATTCCTTTATATATTTGTTAACCACCCAAAGTCTTCTTTAGTGAGGCATCTTAATATCCTCTTCTCATTTTAACTGGATTATTTGTATTTTTCTTGAAGGGTTGAAATCTGTGTATTTTCGTGATCAGTCCTTTGTCTGGTATGCTATTGCCAAATTTTTCCATAAAACAATGAGTTGTCCTTTTATTCTTTTATCGAGTATCTAATTTTCAGCAGTTTCCCAGGCTTCTTGTTTGTCTTACGCTGTTTGCATGTTTTTCATTATGTTAGATCATGTATTTATGTCATGTAATAAGTCTCCTAAATTTGTCCCTATCTTTTTTCGTTTAATGAAATTTATAGTTCTAAGTTCAAAGTTTTATGTTTAGGTTTTTAATTCATCTTGAGTTTATTTTCATATATTACCAGATCTGGGTCCTATTTTATGCTTATGCAAATGGGTGTATTGTTTTGCTGGCACCATTTGCTAGATTATTTTTCCTCATTTAATATCTGCCAGCTCACAAACTATGATAAACCGTCGAGAGGTGGATGTGTTTATGTCTGACTGTCAAGGCTCTTCCATTGGAACGCATGTCTCTTGCGCTGCTACTTCCTTTGCCCATCATTGCTGTGCAGCAGATCCTGAGATGAAGACTGGAAAGCCTTCTTCCTTCATTCTTCTTTAGCAGCGCTTTGTTTAGGCAGGATCTTTTGGTTTGTTTCTTTGTTTTTCGGTATAAATGTAGCAATCAGTTTTGCCATTTTTTGAAGAATGATATTGGAATTTAGATCAGGAATTCACTCTATCTGTAGATCACTCCCTCCAGTACTGAACATTTCATAATGTTTACGCATCCGTGTCTCTGGGTGTGGCCCGTTCTTTCTTCTGTAGGTCTCTTGGTTTCCTGCAGCAGTGTTTGATAGCCTTCTTTATAAAAGTGTGGTTTGTTTGTTTTTCTGGTTAGATTGACTCCGCCGTGTTGGCTGCTAACCAGAAGGTCAACAGTTCAGCTACATCGGTCAGTCTTTAAGAGAAATATGAGGCTTTCCACTCCCATAAAAAGATAGTTTTAGGAATGCACAGAGGCTGTACTATTCTGTCCGACTGGGTTGCTATGAGTTGGAATTGACTCAAGGGCGGCCACTGTGACTTTCGTTGAGTTTAGCTTCCTACTTTGAGTGAAATGTTGGTGTTATTTTCCTTATGTCTTTCTCAGAGCTCTCTTTCCAGATGGATAGAAATCTGTTTGATTTTGTTGTTGTTATTGAAGTTGCTCTTGTATTATGATTCTTTACTGAATCTGCTGCTTTTTGTAAGGTGCCATCTTGTCACTTCGGACCCATAGTGACCTTATGCACAACAGAATGAAACACCGCCCTGTCCTGCGCTGTCTCCACAGTTGCTCCTAGGCTGGAGCCCATTGCTTCAGCCATGGTGTCAATCCATCTCCTTGGCAGCATTCCTCTCCTTTGCTGCACCTCTATTTTATCAAACATGATATCCTTCTCCAGATTTTGGTCTGTCCTGAAAACTTGTACGAATTATGTAAAACACAGTCTAGCTATCCTCACCTCCAAGGAACAGTTTGGCTCTATTTCTTCCCAAACAGATTGGTTTGTCCTTTCTGCATTTCATGGTGCTTTCAGTGTTCTTTCCAGCACCCTAATTCAAAGGCATTGGCTCTTCTAGTCTTCCCTATTCAATGTCCAGCTTGCACATGGATACGAGGCAAGTGAAAATACCACGGCTTGCTCAGGGGCACCCTAGCCTACCAAGTACCATCACTGGATTTCAAAACTCTAAAGCGGTCTTGTGCAGCAGATTTACTTAGTGCAGCTCATCTTTTCATCTCTTGACTGTTGCTTTCACCATCATTGATTGTGGATCCATGTAAGACAAAAATTCTTGACAACCAACCTTTTCTCCACTTATCATGATTACTTATTGGTCCAGTATGAATTGTAATCCATACTGAAAACTGCAATCATCAACTTTTATCAGCAAATGCTTCACATCCTTCTCACTATCAGCAAGTCAGTCCGTGTTATCTGCATATTGTTAATAAACCTTTCTCCTATCCCGAAGCCACATCCTTCTTCATATAAGCCTGCTTCGCTGAAGATTTGCTCACATACAGATTGAAAAAGTACGGTGAGAG
Source organism: Echinops telfairi (assembly GCF_000313985.2). Lineage (NCBI taxonomy): Eukaryota > Metazoa > Chordata > Mammalia > Afrosoricida > Tenrecidae > Echinops > Echinops telfairi. The sequence goes on from NW_022111368.1 coordinate 37,055,004, forward strand.
AATGCCACCCTCACTCGCACCCTTCCTGATTTTAACACATGCAGTATTCCCTAATTCTGTTTGCACAACTGTCTCTTGATCCATGGACAATTTCCGCAGGACAACAGTGAATTGTTCTGCAATTTCCTTTCTTCTCGAGGTCATCTCTAGTTTGTTATAATCCACACAGAGAAATGCCTTCGCATAGTCAATAAAACACAAACAATCATCTTTCTCTGTTTTGAGTCAAGATCTATCTGACATCAACAATGATATCCCTTTTTCTACATTGTTCTCTGAAATTAACTTGGACCTCTGGCAGCTCCCTGCTGCTGGATGATCTCAAGCAAAATTATACTTGCGTGCACAGGACAGTTATATAGTCTGAGTACTTGGTTGAGTCACCTTTCTTTGGAGTGGGCACAACTATGGATCTCTTCCAGTCAGTGGGCCAGGTAGCTGTCTTCCAAACTTCCTGGTATAGTTGAGTGAGTACTTCATCAGCTTGTTGAAATATTCATAATGGCATTTTGTCAATTTCTGGAGTCTTGTTTTTAGCCGGTGCTAGTGGTAGCTTGAATGTCTTCCCACAGCACCACTGTCTCTTTCTCATTCGCTGCCTCCTAAAACGGTGGAATGTGGAGTAGTTCTTTTTGGTACAGTGGCTGTGTATTCTTTCCATCTTCCTTTAATGCTTCCTGAATCTTTCAATCTTGTTGCCATAAACTTTCACGACTGCAACTCGAGACTAGAATTTTTAAAAATTTCTTTCAGTTTAAGCTATGCTGGCATGTTCTTACCTTTGATTTTCTAATGCAAGTTCTTTGCACGTTTCATTATATTTGCCTTGTCTTCTCGAGCTACCCTTTGAAATGCTTTTTGACTTCATATTTTCTGCTATTTGCTTTAGCTACACTACAATGAAAAGCAAGTTTCAGACTCTCTTCTGACATCACTTTGATCTTTTCTTTCCTGTTTCTTTAACAACCTTTTGCTTTCTTTATGAATGATGGTCTTGATATCTTCCAACAGTGCATCAGGACTTCTGTCATTAATGGTCAATGTATTAAATATTTTATTGGGGATGTTCTTGAAATCCAGGTGGGATAGACTCAAGGTTATGTGTTGGCTCTTGTTAACTTGTTTTAATTACCCTTTGCTTCATCTTGAACTTAGATATGAGCAATTGACAATCTGGTTCCCCAAACCAGCTCTGGCTTTGTTATAACTGCTGAAATTGAACTTCTGCATACTCTCTTCCCATAGACATAGCTAATTTGACTTCTACGTATTCCATCTGGAGAAGTCCATGTGTATAGATGCATTTTGTGTTGTTGAAAAAAGCTATTTGCTTTGCTATGAACATGTTGTTGGTTTTTCAGAATTCTATCATGAAATTTCCAGCTTTGTTTCTATTACCAAGTCCATAGTTTTTAACTGCCCTCTCTCTGTTTCCAACTTTTACATTCCATTCACTAGAATTATCAGCACTGATTGATTGCATATTTGATCAACTTCTGACAGAAGTCGTTGGTAGAATTTTTCAACTTCTTTATCTTTATTTGTGTTTGATGCATGAATTTAATAGTTATATTGATTGGATTTCTTTGAAGGCAGATAGATATAATCCTAGGATTATCACAGTCAACATTGTATTTCATGATTGATTTTTGACCATGCATATAATGCCACTCCCCTTGATTTTGTTATTTCTGGCACAGTAAATTATATGTTTTTCTCATTCAAAATGGCCAATACCGGTCCATTTCAGTTCATTGTGTGTGGGTGTGGATGTGTATGCTTGTGGATGTCTACTGGTTTCTTTGTCCCTGTAATTTTCTGTGCTGAGTTGATTTTTTGGGGGGGGTGTGTGTGTGTGGCTTTTTAAAAAAATCTTTTTTGTCATTGCTCTTGCTTTCTGTTCAAAAATATGATTTTACTTTTTTTTTGACTTGATGAAAAGCTTTTAAAATGTTCTTTGATGTTATCTTGTGATTTATTAAGGCTGAAATAAAAATCAAAGCACTACCATCAAATCAACACTGACGCACAGCTACCCTACAGGACAGAGTAGACCTGCCCTGTGCATTTCCAAGACTGTGACTCTTCAGAGTTGAGAGCAGTGAGCCCAACCTTTCTCCTGCGCAGCTGTTGGTGGTTCTGAACTGCTGAACTCATGGTTAATAGCTGAACATGTAGGTCACTCTACCATTAGGGAGCCTTATTAATTTTCAATTAAAAAATGTCTTTTATATCTTGAAATCTAATCGACTTCCTCTCCATTTGAAAGTTCATCATCTGCACTATCCCATCTTTTCCTTTTGCAGTTGTTCTCTTTTAAAAGTGATGTCTCTGGTTTTCCTGTGGAATTTTCATATCTGTTTACTCTGGGTGGTTATGTCATGTATGTTAATCTCAGGTTATCTACTGTTGTTGATCCTCTATCTGAGGTAATCCTTTCATATTTCTTGTAAGATTGGTTTGGTTTTTTCAAATGTTTTACTTTCTGTTTATGTGTAAATGTCCTAATTTCCCTATTATGTTTGAGGGGCACTGTTTTGGAGAATAAAATCCCTGGTTGGGAATTTTTTTTCTTTCTGTGTTTTATATATGTTACCCATTGCTTTCTTGCCTAAATTTTTTATTGAGAAATAAGAGCTGAGTTTTATTGGTTCTCCTTTATTTATAGTTTTTCATATTTCCAGGCTGCTTTTAGTCTTTTTCCCCTCGTTTTTGATTTGCGGAAATCCATTGTCTTATGGGATCTATCCTGTTTGGGATTTGTTCAGTGCCTTGAATGCATAATGTATCTTTTGCATGGAATTCGGAGTTTTCTTCGAAATAGTCTCAGACAATTTTATCCGATTTTTAATGTGTTTGTTTTCTGGCTCCCTCGGGGTTGTTAGGGGACATGGAACACATCTGGCCCTGTGAGTTGTACTTGTCTGATAGGGCAGCTTTTATGCACCTAGGTTGCAGGAGCAGTGCCTCCAGAACTACATCCACAAGGGTGCAACACTAACCAGAGGGAGACTTTGGAGTATGAGGAGCAGAGGTGTCATCAGCTGCTAGAAAGGTGAAGTAGGCACTGGCGAAACTTCTGGTCACTAGAAGACTGTGGGGAACATACCTATATCTTGTCACCCATAACTTGTGTGCGAATTTTTGCTGTCTGGACCAAATGTGCTGTGTTCAGCCAGCTGCCAATTCACTTGATCAGTTTGTCTTCTTTCTGGCCATTTTTTTTTCAGCTTCTTCCTGGGTCAATATTTAATGCACTTCTGTACCCATATCCCAATATTAGCAGCGGAATTGTTTGATGTGGTGTTCCTGTCTTTGTTGTAGTGTCTGAATATTGTGTGTCCCTAGGACATCACATTTCTGGAAGTCTATTGAAGTATTTTAACAGAGATCTCACAGGCAAGGGCGGGAGGGTTACTTTTCAGTTTTGAGTTAAGATTATGTATATTCAAGCTGATATCAACCAACCCTGTAGTTGGTGACCCTATCAGTTGCAGAATAGAATTCTATAGTGGATTTTTATGGCTGTGATCATTCAGAAGGGTCTCATCCGGGCTTTGTTCTGAGATCCCTCTGTGTGAACTAGAACCCTAGCCCTTTCAGGTCGTATTTAATAGTAGCTGAGGGAGTATCCATTTGTGATACCCATGGACTCTATTGTCTTCTATTTATTTATTTGTATTAAGTAGATCCTTACATAATACTGAAGGTGGTTTGTTTAAATTGTGGATTAACAAAGGCCATTCAGTTTTGTCACTTGATTCAATTTGGCAGATTTTAAAGTTAAATAAAGTTAAAACCCACCATATGTCCTCCAGTTAGTCACACTGTGGTGACGTGTGTGTTACTGTGATGCTGGAAGTGAGGTCACTGAGATTTCAAATACCAAAGGGGTCATCCAAGGAGAACAGGTGTCTTCAGAGTTTCCAGACTAAGAAAACATTACGAAGAAGGAAACGTCTGTCCACTTTAGAGAAATAAATCACTGAAAACCTTATGGATTGCTTTGAAACAGTGTTAGAGACCACAAACCTCCTGCAGAGGAACAGATGACTGAAGAGTGGTTGCCGTAACAGAAAGTCAGCAATAGTGACAAAAATGGAGGAAAGCCTACAGGAGTAAGCCTTGGAACCTAACAGGTACAAATTATGAATCTAGGAATATTGGGAATGGTAAAAAATTAAATGGAATATACAAAGATCAATGTATTAGATGTTAGTATGCTGAAATTAATTGGCAACGGCCTCTTTTAATCAGTCATATGCTTTACTTTTGAGAATGATAGATTCAACAGTAATGGTGATCCATTCATCATTAAAAAATATTTCTAAATCTATCTTTAAGTATGGTGCTGTCTGTGATAGGATAATACCTACCCACACACAAGGAAATTAATGCAGCTATTATTCAAATGTATGTACCAATCACTAAGCTAGTGATGAACAAAGAGAAGATCTTACCACCTGTGTTAGTTGCATAATCTCACATCAACCTGAGAGTATTATGAGTGAAGGGGTGGAGTCTTGCCTGTCAATCAGGTCATAGACAATGATGCCTCTGTGTGACCTTCTCATAAGGATTTTGGGACTTCCTCTCTTCCTCCCTGGAGGTCGACACACTCTGCTTCACATTCCTGATGACAAGCCACATGCTGAAGGCAGCCAGCATCCCAGAGATACATCACTGCTATTGGACCTACAGGATTTTACACCCACGGGCCTGTAATCTTCCTGCATTCAACATCATTGCATGTGCTGCATGAGTCTGAAGACAAATTCACTAATATTGGATTAATGAGATAATATCAAACTTAAGGACTTGATCTGGACTGGGTTGGGATGTTCTATTGATGCATAATTACTTCCCTGATATAAAGTTATCTCTTACATATATATGAATGTCTCGGGATTTATTTCTCTACTCAACCTGGACCAACACACCAACATCTTTAATTTCAATTTGATCAACATGAAATGAAGATGCATTGATAAATAATGGCGATTAGACTGGGAAAGTTGGAAACAAAGAAGAAGGAATAGTAGTTGGAAAATATAGTCTTTATGATACAAACTAAACTAGTGATGGCATGATAAAATTTTGCAAGATAAACAATTTCATAGCAAATACCTTCTCTCAGTCACATGAAAGATGAATATACACATGGACCTCTTCAGATAGAATACACAGAGAAAGACCAAACTGACTCCATCTGTAGGAAGACCATGGAAAAGTTCAAAATCAGCAGCTACAACAAGGCCAGGGACCTACTTGGGAAAGCCCATCAATTTCTCATATGTAAGTTCAGGTTGAAACTGAAGAACATGAAAACAAGTCCATGGGGTCAAAAATACAACCTTAGTATGTCCACGTGAATTTTGAGACCACCTAAAGAAGAAATTTGGCACATTGAACACTAATGACCTGATGAGCTGTGGAATGCCCTTGAGAGCATCATACATGAAAAAAGTAAAAGGTCACATTAAGAAGACAGAAAATAAAAGATCAAAGAGGATGTCAGAAGAGATTTTGACATTTATTCTTAATCGAAGAGTGGCTAGGCACATGGAGGATATGATGAAGTAAAATAGCTGAACAGAAACTCTCAAAGGGCAGATAAAAAAGGAAAGGCAAATATTATAATGAAATGGGCAAAGAGCTAGAGTAAGAAAAGCACAAATGAAGAACACGCTCAGCATATGTTCAACTGAAGGAACTCAAGACCAAAATTCAAGCCTCGAGATGTAATCTTGAAAGATTCTATGTACAACATTTGAGTGCTCCAGGAAATATCCCAAGAAGATGGAAAGAATACACAGTGTCTGTACCAAAAAGAACTGATAGACATGCAACCATTTCTAGAAGTAGCAATATGAGCAACAAGCAATGGTACCGAAGGAAGCAGTTTGAGCTACACTGAAAGCATTGATTGAAGACAAGGCTCCAGGACCTGATGGAATACCAATTGCAGTGTTTCAGCAAGCTGATTCGGCACTGGAAGTATTTACTCATCTATTCCAGAAAAGTTGGAAGATCGCTATTTGGCCCAGTAACAGAAAGGCATCCATATTTTTACCCATTCCAAAGAAAAGTGCCCTAACAGAATAATGCTCACATTATAGAAGAATATCATTTATATTACATACAAGTAAAATTTTGCTGAATATCATCCAACAATAATTGCAGCAGTACAATGACAGGAGATGCCATCAGTTCAGGATAGATTCAGAAGAGGATGTGGAACAAGGGATGTCATTGCTGATGTCAGATAGAACTTGGCTGAAAGCAGAAAATACCAGGATGTTTATATTTATTGATGATGTAAAGGCATTTGACTGTGTGGGAGCTGAGCAAATAATCAGAGAAGCTGTATTATATGAAGAAGAATTTTGTATAGGGTAGATGAAGGTTTACTAACAACCTACAATATGCAGATGACACAGCTTTGCTTGCTGAAAGTAAAGGGGACGTGAAGCACTTGCTGATGAAGTTCAAGGGTTGCCCCTTTCAGTATGGATTACAGCCAAATGTAAAGATAACCAAAATCCACACAACTGGACCAGTAGGTAACATCATAATGGAAAAAGAAAATATTGATGTTGTCCAGGATTTCTTCTTGCTTGGATCCACAATCTATGCTCATGTAAGCAGCAATCAAGAGATCACATGACTCCTTGCACTGGGTAAATCTATTGCACAAGACCTCTTTAAAGTGTTGAACAGTAAGGGTGTCACTTTGTGGACTAAGGGGTGCAAGACTTAAGTCTTGATATTTTTGTTTGTTTGTTTTAAATACTTTTATTTGGCACTCTTACCTCTCTTATCACAATCCATACATTCCTCCAATGTGTCAAGCACATTTGCACATATGCCACCATCATCATTTTCAAAGTGTTCTCTTCCCACTTGAGCCCCTGATATCAGCTCCCCATTTATCCTCCCCTTCCTCCCCCGCCCGCCCTCCCTCACGAACCCTTGATAAGCTATACATTATTTTTTCCATATCTTACATCATCCTCCATCGCCCCTTACCCACTTTTCCATTATTCGTCCCCCTGGGAGGGGGTTCTAGTTAATCCTTTCTCTCTCCACCCTCCCCTAATCCTCCTGGTATCTCTACGCTCATTGATGGCCCTGAGGGGTTTATCTATCCTTGGTTCCCTGTGTTGTCAGCTCTTATCCATAATAGTGTGCATGCTCTGGTCTAATCCAATTTGCACGGTAGAATTGCCTCCTATGCATGTGAAATTTGGGCAATGAATAAGGAAGATCAAAGAGGAATTGTTTCATTTGAACTAGGGTGCTGGTGAAGAATATAGAATGTACCATGGATTATCCTCCCCTAAATAAATAAATAACTCAACAACTCTCAGATGATGCATGCAACAGTGTTTCTTAGAAGCAAGGATGGTAATAATTTGTCTCATATACTTTGGAAATTTTATTAGGAGAGACCGGTCCCCAGAGAAGGACATTCAATTTGGTAAAGTCAAGGGACCGTGACAAAATAGGGAGGCCGTCTTCAAGAAGGACTGATACAGTGGCTGTAAACACGGGCTCCAGCCTGACGGCCATTGTGAGGGTGCCACTGCCCGGGGTGTTTGGGTCTATTGCACAGAGAGTTGCTATGCGTCAGAAACCTAACAGCAAAAATAATGCTAATTTAAAACATATATTGTAGAGACACGAAATATAATCAGAATGCCTTTATATTTTATTGTTATAATACATTTTATATTTCCAATTAGAACAAATTATATGTCTTTGTATCAGTCTGACCCTCTAACTCACTTATTTCTTCCTTTTTTACTTCTTTTCCTCTCTCCCTCCTTTCTTCTTCACTATTTCCCTCTTTTTTTAACCTTTCCATTACTCAATAAATTTTTCAGTGTTTTGTTTATTCTGCTTAGTTTTATAAATGTTTACCTCAAGAGAGTCTCAAGCCATTATTATTAGTGTGAGGGGCATCTCCCATTAAAAAGTATTTCTTACCAGTGTGTTTACTTTGAAGGCCAAAGTAAGAGTGAGTCTTTTAAAAACCAGTAGTCCAACACACGCACACAAAACGTAGCCACACACTTTATTGAAGCATCTCATAATTTTGAGATTTTTACTCTGAAAAGATTACACATTTTAAAAATATATATAAAACTCAAGCAGACATCTCCATTCCAAGTGAAAAATAATAATGAATCTCTAAAGAGGTTTGCAACCTTTACTTTTTATGTATAGTTCCTTTTATATCTAAATTATTTCCTTATTAATTATTTCCCCGGGGGGATCTTCACTTGTTATAAACAGGATTCAGTAGGAGCATAATCAAATAATTATTCATAGCAGGAAGAAACTTTACAGACTGTTTCCTCCAATACCTTTCCGGAAAAAAAAAAAATCAAAACATCTCAGAGATTTAGCTCAAAAATCTAAAATAAGAATTAGATTTAATGTTGACATAAATGGTTGCCTTTGTTTGCAATTTTCCTTGGGATAATTTTAGATTGACCCTTAAATTAACATCCTTATAAAGTTATATTCTTCTCATAACCTTGGCCACGTATTACTAATGTAGGATTCTGTGTTTAAAATCCCCACACCCTGGTAAATTATTAAACAAAACCGTTGACATCACACCATTCTGACCCACAATTACTTCAGGTGTGTCAGAGTAGCAACGTGCTTCACAGAGTTTTCAACGGATGATTTGTTTCTCAAGGGGAGATCCCAGGTCTTTCTTCCAAAGTGTCTCTGAGTGGATTCAAACACCAGCCCTGCAGAGTAATAGGTGAGCCTTTCCCATGGCAGCTCTGTTGCTGTGAACTTTGGGTTATTTAGGTGGAGAGTTTGTTTCTTCATTTATTTAATTGTGGTGAAATATATATAACAAAATATTTAACCAATATTATTTTTTTAAATAATTCCTAAACTATGACTATCAGTAAATGAATGAGCATTGAGTCTCTGATGGTCATGTTTTTGATACTTTTCAGCAATTTTCTCATGAGGAGTTGTATGTGGAACCTACTTTGTTGATACAACTAACAGTAGGCAAAGTGGTAGAAGAGGAGAATGAGCTCGGGCTTCTGAGGCACAGTCAATAAGAAAAACCTCAAAATTTCCACTTGTGCCATTAAAGAAAGTCTTATTTCTTTTAGCCACAGAATGGATATGTCCAAACCAAATCCAAAGCCTTATCATAAAGAGTGGCTGAATTACAGTGTCAATTATATTCTCACAGGAGAATGATGTTTGATCTTAAAATGAAGGCACTGGTCAGGAAGAAGTGGGACATTGAAACTTTAGATAGTAATATATGAGCAAATAATCAGAAAATGGGCACATTAATCCTCTACATTTTCAGTAAATGGCATGGAGAGACCATATCTGATCTCTGACTTCCCTATTGCCCCCATGGAAGAGTCAGAATGACATCCAGAGTTCATTCTCTTTTCCTATTCTGACACCAACCCTCCTTTCCATGCCACTCTATTCCTATGTTGGAATTTTAAATTAATTGCAATGGTTACAAACACCTCACAAACAGCATTCATGAGGCAGGGGATTTACTAGGCAAGTAAATAGCTTACCACAAGCTTATAGCAGTAAAGATTTAGGATATAGTCATTGGTCCACAGCAATGCCTCTCCTTAAATAACAACCAAGTCTCTCCCTGGTTCTTAGCCTTTCAGCCATAGGTCCTTGGCTTCGGCCTCTGTGGTCCAGGAAGCCAGCCCTCTTGTCAACCTGTCTCACAAGCCATAATCTTAGTCCAGATGAGGAGAAGGTGTCCCATACTCTGGGTGCTGTTCCTCTGAGCCTTCATGACCCAGTCTTTGGGGTGTCTGGTTGTGTCAACTTTCACCACTTCAGACATAGACCTTGTACACACTTTCTGTGTCACAGATGGCTTTTCCACTCCTAGTAAGGGCTTTGATTGGCTGTGTTTGTTGTCTTTTGGCTTACTATATACCCAAGGAATACAAAGAATGCTATCTTAAGTCATACTTTGAAGTAAAGTTGAAAGATAAGCCCAAGGAAACAAAGGGTGCAACTTGATTCACACTGTTTGCTAAGGTGAGGATTTAACCCCACCTTGATCATGTAACAGAAAATTCCCACCAAAATGGGATCGGAGTCACAAGCGTAGAGTCCATAATGATACAAATCACATAAGGAATTGTGTCTGGAAGAGTTGTGTTAGATGACTACATCTCAAAATTGAGTCATTTCAGCCAATAACCTCATGCCTTCTACCTGAAGAGATAGAGATTAAGCCACTCTCATTTATAACCATCATGCCCTCTCTCCACCTTTGAGGGCATGAGTCTAGCCGTGCATGCTGATATGACACTTGGGGATGTATTGTAACCATTGCCTGAGGCAGAGGCCTCAGAAGATTTTCTCAGTTTCCATGAAACACTCTTAACACCCACTATGGTCTCTAGACCTATAACTAGACTTAAGTCTCAGTGAGTCTCAAAAGGAAACGTTCAGATGGTGATGAAGGAACAGATGTACTATGCTTCTCAATAAGTGCTAGAAATTTCTAATACGTACAGATGAAACCCGGAGAACACGCATGCAAATGGTTATTAAGTGTGTGGGACAAGGGTAGAAGGCACACAAGGTTGGATCAGCCTGAGGTTGATGATATGGGCCAACCGAACATGAATTCATTTAATGTTTCAACTTCAACAGATAGGAGAGAATCTAATAGTTTATTTGGTTCATTCATTGAAGTATGTGTAATGAACTGGCCTACAGTAAGTCAAGTAGTACCAGACCACCTTGCTATATTGTAATCCAAAAAAATTAGGCGAAGTGGCATTATAGAGTGGACTCATCAGGATAGACTAAAAGGACACAACTTTTACGACCACCATGAGGAACACATTTGTGAAAGGAGGCCCAGAACTTCTGAAGACGACTGTGATTGATCATGTATGTAGGCTTGGCATATTGCAGGGACATTCTCCCAATGGGCAGAGCTTCGAGCAATGTACTTGGAGACACAGCCAAATTTATAACTATATATTGTTCCATGGGCTAAGGCTAATGACTTGCCTGAATGATCAGGGTCTTAGAAGGAGCATGAATGAAAAATTGGTGACAAGAAGGTGTAGGGTAGAGATATGTGGATGGGTCTTTCTGAATGTGCCCCACAAAAGCAAGGATGTTTGTGCTTTAGGCAAATGCTCACCAAAGGAAGCATTCCTCTGCCTTCCTCCTGTAGAAGAAGAGCTTCAAAAATCAAGTGGATAGGATGACATGCCACATGAAAACCAGTCATCCTCTTTCCCCAGCCACTCATCATTGCCCACTTGGCTCATAAACAAAGTAGCAATTTTGACAAGGATGCGGTTTGTACTTTGGCTCAGCAACATGGACTGCCGCTCTTTAAGACTGTTTTGGCTACTATCCCTGATGAGTGCCTAATCTGCCACCAGCAGACACCAATGGTGTATCCAAGGTATGGGACTATTCCTGAGGAGATCTTCTGAAACTGGGTGACAGTTCAATCAAACAGGACCCATTCCATCATGGAAAGGGCAGCATTTTGTTCTGACTAAAGTAGACACTTACCGTGGAAGTGGATTTGCCTTCCTGCACACAATGCTTCTGTACAGACTTAGTTTGCTCATCCATCAATACGGTATCCCAGAGCTCATTGTAACAGGTCTAGGGATTCACTTCACAGCAAATGAGTGTGGCAGTGGACCCATGTTCATGGAATCCATTGGTCTTATCACGTTCCCCATCATTCTGAAGCAGCTGACTTTGTTGTTGTTGTTGTTGTTGTTGTTAGGTGCCCTGGAATTGGTTCCAACTCATAGGAATCCATGTACAACAGAGCGAAGTACTTCCTGGTCTTGTGCCTTCGGCACAATTGTCCTCATGTTGGAGCCCTTATTTGCAGGACTGTGGGAATCATCTTGTTAAGGACCTTTCTCTTCTCCATTGGCCCTCCATTTTATCAAGCATGATATCTACTCCAGGGATTGTTGTCTCCTGATAAGATGTCCAAAGTATGTGAGATGAAATCTTTCCATCTGTGCCTCTAAGAAGTACTCTTGCCATACTTTTTGAAGACAGATTTGTTGATTCTTTTTGCAATCCATAACATTTTCTATATTCTTCACCAAGACCATAATTCAAATGCACTGATCTTTCTTTGGTCTTCCTTCTTCAGCTTTTACATGCAGATGTGTCCACAGAAAATGTCACGGGTTGGACCAGGCACACTTCTATGCTCTGTACTTTAATGTGATCTTGGGCAGCAGATTTAACTACTGCAATATGTCATTTGATCTCTTGACTGCTGTTTCAATGGGCATTGATTTTTAGATCGAAGCAAGAGAAAATTCTTGATTTCAATATTTTCTCCTTTGAGCCTGACATACTGGTTCTGTAGTGAGGATTTTGGTTTTCCTTACATTGACTTGTAATCTATATTGAAGGTGGCAATCTTTGAACTTCATTACTAAGTGCTTCAAGTCCCCTTCACTTCCAGCAAGCAAGGTTGTGTTATCTGCATACCACAACTTATTAATAAGCCTCTCTCCAATCCTAAAATCCTAATACAGCATTCATTTTCTTATAATCCAACTTCCATTTTTATGTTGTTGAAAAAAGGTATTTGCTGGAAAGAAGCTGTTGGTCTCGCAACATTCTATCATGCAATCTCCAGCTTAGCTTCGACCATATTGTCCAACTGCTGTTCCCTCCTTGTTGTTTCCAACTTTTGTATGCTAATGGTCAGTGATTATCAATGCACCTTGATCACGTGTTTCATAAATTTCAAATCGAAAACATTGGTAGAATTCTTCTACCAATTGGTAGAATTCTTCATTACTAGTTTTAGAGGATGGTGTGTAAATTTGAATAATGGTTGCATTTACTGGGTTTCCTTGTATGCAAATATATAGCATCTTATCCACACAGCATTGTACTTCAAGCTAGATTTTGAAATTTTTTTTGAAATATTTTTGAAAATAAATGTAACTCCCTTCTTTTCAAATCTCATTTCTGGCATTGTAAACCATGATTTTCTGATATAAAATGGCCAGTACTGATGTATTTCACATAAGATATTAATTTTTGCACATTCCATTTTTGTCAACTTCCAATTTTCATTGATTCATTTTGAACATTTAAAGTTCCAATTCTTAATTGATATGTGCAGCTTTTCTTATTTCAAGTTGTTTCCCATCAGCAAATGAAGGTCCCAAGGAGTTTAATACAACAGGGTTTACTTCACCCATGCCATTAGAGTCAGCTCTGCTTTGGGAAGGTGGCTCTTCCCCAATCATATTTCCTTCCAACAGAGTTGCTCATTTTCTGGCACTGTCTCTGACCATGTCCATTAGGTTTTCAGTAATTGACAACGTTTCTATGCTAGCCATAGAGTTCCCACTGGCTAATTCCTCTGAAGTGGACAGCCTATTCCTTTTTTGTAGCCAGTTCTTTGTCTGGAAGCTCAGTTGAAACCTGTTCACTGTGGGCGATCCTGCTGGTATTTAAGATATCAGGGACATAGCTTCCAGCATCACAGCAGCACACCCATTAAGACAGCTCAAATTGACAAACACGTGGTGGAGCTGACATGGTAGAATAATGTAAGGACTTCTAAAGACACAACAACGGCTGTGGCAGTGTTCTTCAAGAGGGTGTAGAGACTCTAAATTAGTGCCAATAACCGAAGTGTGGAAACAGGAGTGGATCCACTCACTATTCTTCCTAGGAACTCCCTAGCAACACTTTTACTTCCTGTTCCTGAGACCCTAATCTCCTTGGGTTTTAGGTCCAGTGGGGCATACTCCCACCTAATGATACTACAGAATTGATTGTATTGAGCTGTAAGTTAACCTTTTGTTGACTGGGTATTTCAAGCAAAATCTATCTAGTTCAGTGCGCTCCTTTAAAGAACTATATTGCTTTCACTTATAAACTAATGTAAGTGCAAACAAGAATTACCTTGTGATGACTCAACAGCATTTGGGCATTAAAACGTGTTAAGCATGGTCAGCAGTATGTTAGGAATATCTCCTGGCCATGTGGGGCTACACATGCATCCAGAGCAACGGGCAAAGAAGGGTGCAACAATATTGAGTGATGTAATTGATCTAGATTGCCAAGGGGAAATTGGATTGATATTACATAATGCAGTTAAGAAGAATATGTCTAGCATCCAGGAGATTTCTTAGGTTGCTTTATAGTGCTACTATGTCTTGTGATTTATGTAAGTAGCCTACAGTAACCTAATTCGGATAAAGATTTGAATAAACCTACCCCGAAAGAAACCATGATCATCCGAATACCTGCTGAGCATAAAGGGTGTACAGAAGAGATAGCGACAGTTCTAAATACCAGCTTCAGCCATGTGATTTGTAACAGAATCAAAGGTTATGAGTATTTTCTCTGTATGTTTTCATCAAATATTTTTGTTTTGTTCTTTTATAAAATAAAATATGCAAATGGGCTCAGCAATATGTTTTCAGTTGTGTGCCTATTAGCTGTGTCATGTTTGGCATAATTATGATCTTATTATTAGCTTGTATGGATTGGATCATGTATGATTTAAGGAAACGTGTACAGAAGTCAAGGTGACAAGGAGTGGAATGTCAGCTTGCTCCATCTGGGTTCTCAGTAGTTTGGCAGTTAGGCCCTAATTATCCCTCAAGAGGTGACCTCAAAATATTAGTAATTCCACGATGGGATCTACAGTGTATGGTAAAGCAATTGTCAGAGGATTAGGAAGGAGTGCAGCCTCCTGACTCAGAGCACAGTCCTGAGGCACTTCAAAGAAAGTTTCTTCAGGGCTGTGGTCTAGTCTTCTTGCGTATCTGGTTGTACTTATTCCAAGACAGATTTGTTTGTCTTTCTGGTAGCCCGTGGGACTTCGAATGTGCTTTGCTAGCACTGTGGTTCAAATATATTGCTACTTCCTGGTCTTCATTATTCAATGTCTAACTTTCACTTGTGTAAGAGGCTATTGAAAGTACTATGGCTCTAGTTATTATTAAAAATAGCATAAACAGTTGGAAGAGAACTAGTGAAGTCATTCACTCAAGCCAATAAAGTTTAGTTCAGCACACAAGTAAAATAAATTAGGATTTGTAAATACAAGCTTGTTTGTCCCTTTGGTGAATGACACTATCTACTATAATAATGTTCTCACAAGTCCATTGCTTTGAAAAATTTTGTGCAATCTTGCGACTATGTTGGACATCCTGGGACAGGATGATACCTGTGCTAAATGATGTAAGAATTGTCATTAAATCCACCAACTAAGTTCTGATTCAGAGAAACCCTCTGCACAATAGAACACAACACTGCCCAATCCTGCGCCATCCACACCATGGTTCCTATCTTTGAACTCATTGATACACTTTCCCCCTCTAACCTTCTACTTCACCAAGCAGAATGTCTATTCCAGGACATTTCCCTCCTGATAACATGCCTAAATCATGTGTGGTAATTTTGCTATTTTCGCTTTTAAGAAGCATTCTGGCTGTATTTCTTCCAAGACACATTTGTTCATTCTTCTGGAAGTCCATGGTATATGGACTTCAACAATATCATAATTCAAATGAACTGATTATTCTGCAGTCCCTGAAACACTTGGATGCCCTTATAACCTTGTATAAATAGTCTTCGTCTTCCAAAGGGCATGTCTTTGCTTTTGCCTTTATTTTCCTGTTTAAGATTTAGTAAATGTTTCTCCTGAGGTTCAATTTGAGATTTGTGGTCTTTTTTAATGCTCTAAACTAGGTATGATCTAAAATGGATGTTTCTGTCTTGCATTTTTACTACCATGTTTCCCCAAAAGTAAGACATCCCCCCCAAATATGACCTCCCCGAAAATAAGGCCCCCCCCAAAGCTACCGTAACTCTGGGCTCTGGACAGTAGCGGCGGGTGCCAGCGCACAGCTCACTGTTGGCCACAACAGAGCTGGAGCAGACAGGAAGTTCGAGGTCTCTTTTAATAAAACAATAAACAATAAATGTGTACTGTATTCTTCTTCATGAAAAATAAGATATCCCCTGAAAATAAGGCCGAGTGCATCTTTGGGAGCAAAAATTAATATAGGACCCTGTCTTATTTTGGGGGAAACAGGGTAGTAAGTGTTTTACATCATTTTCACTTACAGCAAGCAAGGTGTGTCATCTGCATATCACAGTGGGTTAATGAGTCTTTCTCCAGTGTCCAAATCATAATTTCCACATCCTGAAAATGTTTTTTATTTGGGAAAAAATGCATTAGCAGATATAATTATTAAAGGGCTTTGAGAAGTAGAGATCACCTTAGATTATGAAGGTTGATCCTATATTTAATGGCAACTATTTTTATAAAAGATATACTTGGGAGATTTGGCAAAGATGAGACAATGTGACCACTGAGGAAAAGAGTTGAGTGGCACAGCTGTAAACTGGGATCAAAGGAAACCAGAGGAAAGAAGAAATAGATTATGTCCACTAACCCACTAAAGTATTCATGGCTCTGCTAACACTTTGGTTCTTGATTTTTGACCTCCAGAACTGTGAATGCAGCTTTAAGTCACCCCTTTGTGGTAACTTTTTACAACAATCTTGGGAATCCTAGGAGGTTTAGCAGCATCCCCATCTCAACTAAGTTGGCATTTTCAGGGTCCTTTTCCTCATCCTCTCAGATAGTGACAAATATTACTTGGTGGGCACTGTTGCCCCTGATGGAGAGCATATGTCTATACTTCAATTATATGTTGTAGGCTAGTGGTTCTCAGATGTATTATGCATAAGAATTACTTATAGCTTGAAAAAACATAGTTTCCTGGGTTCTAAGCCCCAATATTCTCATTCCATAGTTGGAAATGGGGCCTATGAATTTTCATTCTTAAAATTAATCACGTTAAAAGTGGTGCCAATCTTCCAAGAGCCACTCTTTGTGTGACACCAGACTTTATCAGTGCTCATGTTACTCTGCAGTGTATCGTGTGTTCATGAATCCCCACTCCAAAATACTCAGGTGCCCCAGACCGGAACCAATATTTCAGACTGTTCAGAGAAGGGAGGTTAGAATCTGAAGGTTCACTAGTTTATTAAGTGACCTGGATCTACACTCATTTGTGGACAGTTCCCTAGGTGTTACAAACCGTTAAGGGCTCAACGATTAAGCCAAAGAGTTGGTGGCCCTAACATAGACACAGGCATCTCACAAGAGAAGCCTACTGATCTGGCTTTGAAAGGGCACCGCCTGGAAAGCCCCATGGAGCACAGTGGTGTTACTGTGACACCGCAAGGGCATCGTGACTGAGAAACAACGCACTGACCTGTAACAACAACTGTTCTTAGTGAATTTTGCTCTGTATTAGGACCATCTGGGAGACCTTTACAATTCACCAAATACCAGGCTTCCATGGCAGATATTTTAATTAAATTAGTATAGTGTGCAACCAGGGAACCAAGATTTATCAAACTCTCCAGGTTATGCTTTTGAGCATCAACGTTTGTGACTGACTTTTCTCAACCACGTTTAAACCATGTGTCCATTAAATATGGAGCTTTTTAAAGGGACTTGGTAGTCATAACAAATGACAAGCATTCAAGATTGGAACGAGTTAAATTGATTCCATTTTAAAATCAAAATTGCAGTATTTATTCAGTAATAAAAAGTTCTCTGTGCCGTCCAAAAGCTTCATTCCTGAACAAAATACATATTTAATGCTGGTATTTAATGAAGTCAGCCTTTTGTTCAGAACTGTACTGCACTTTGTCTGAATTGAGATTTTAGTTGATCTTTTGCCTTTTGACACAAACTTAAGTCAGTAGGAACAATTACAACATTGTCATCATAGCCAAAGGAGATTACATTAAGTCCCTTATTGTACTAATCAAGAAAGTTGAGTTTTTCACTGTTCAGAAGAAGAAGAAGGGCTCAGATGCTGGGTGACATATTTCAGCAAAAAATAAATAAAAGAGTATGGATGTGTGTATCTTTGAGGAGTGTGAGGAAATCAAATCAGAAAGCACTTCGTGTTTCCATGCCTTATGAAGTGTTTAAAGTCCACAATACAATATGCCACGTTTTTTGGTATAGAATTGTTTTAAAATTGTGATGTCATTATTAATTTACTTTTGAAATGAGATATTTGTCTACTATTTGTATTCATGAAATTAAAAGAACATTTTTGTTCTTTCATTGTAAAACAAACAACCCCCCAAACAGCAACATATTCTTTAGCTTCCTCCCTCTCCGCGGATGAATGGACGTTTTCACTTTCCCCATGGCCACTGAAGGAGTTATCATGATGTCTAGAGACACCGTGGCTTTCCACATTTCCTCATGCTTCCGAATTCACCAGTTTTACCCGGTGTTGTTGTTGTCCGTTACTGGGAAATTTTTTGCACTTCATAAAAACCCCACATTACATCATGACTGTCTGGTGTGTGTGTGTGTGTTCGTGTAATGTATAATGAGGAAAACACATAAATATGGAGATCTTTATCTCTCTTCCCACACATACATTTAAACATTGATTAAAGCAAAGTAATCAAATCCCAATTGTTGGCATGTTTTATTACCTTAATAGGAAATCAAAGTCCTACACAAAAAGCAGAAACTTCAAGAGCTACAACATAAAGCATTAGGAAGCTGTAGACTTGACACTTGCCTTTTGCTTCGTGGAAACTTATACACGCGCTTCCACTTTTCTAATAATCTACCCTTGTAGACAGGAAACGAGACATAGAAGAGACCAACTCATAGAACTGAAAAGGAAAAATAAATACATGCAAAGCATTGCAATCGTGAGAAAGCTGTTACGTTCTATGCTGGGGATGGCGGAGGAACAAGCCCTGTTTGCTTGTGTTGTAGGTAGGGCCACTCTGAGTTGGAACCCCGGAGAGAACAACAACAGAGAGAATGAACCTGGAGTGAGAGAACTTCATTTATGCTTTGTCTGGTTTTTAACTAATAAAAAGGACTTACTTAAAAGAAGAGAAGAAAGGTATCCCAAAGTATCTCCCCATCCACCTCATAGAAATATATCCCAGATCTCTACAAGTAGACAACAAAACAGCTGAGCGTCTATTCACAGACGCTAACATGTGAGGCAAACAGAAGGCTGTTTTCTTCAGACCACCACATCTACTAACTCCTGGCCACTTCGATTTGGCATCAAACATAATAAAATGAATTAAAATAATAGATCATTTGGACTTAGTAAAAATTTAAGACTTTGTGAGTCAATGAAATTGACAAGTGATGGCAACCTGCAGGAAAAGAGAAAACACTTGAACATCATATAGAGGATAAGAACTGACTATAAAGCAGATGTGATAAATTCCAGAAACTCAACAACAAATAGACAAGCAATTCAATTAATAAGTGGACATGATTTTTCTGAAACAGATATGCAAATGGCAAAGAACCACATAAAGCCATGCTTAAAGCCATTCTTCATTAAATCCACTGCCATAATGGCGATTGCAATTCATAGCAATCTTATGGGAAGGAGTAGAACTGATTGATGGATCTTCACGGAAGTAGATGACCTCATCTTTGTCCAGTGACATGGCTAGTAGGTTCCAGAAGATAGAAAGAAAGATAAGTCATAGAATCTCCTTTCAGGTAGCAGCCCAAAGCTTTATCACTGCATCAGCAAGACTCCACCAATCATCAGGGACATGCAAATCAAAACCCCAATGAGATACCACTTCATGTTTTCTAGTATGTCAATTACAAACAAAACAATGCAAAACAAAAGCACAACAGAACCAATGTTCCAAAGGTATGGAAAAATTGGAACTCTTTCCCACTGCTTGCAGGAATGTAAAATGGTGCAGCCAGCGTGGAAACAGTTTGATAGTTCCTTAAAAAAATGATATAGAAATGCTGAATGATTCCACATATGCATCCATTTTAATGTCCATGAGAAAAGAAAAGCATTGCTATAAAGTCAGAAACTTTTTTTCAACAACAACAAAGCAAAATGTTATTATTTCTTGATGCATCCTACATCTAGTTATATAAACATTTAAAGGTGGTGTCTCCCTCTCTCTAACCCTTTCCCTCCCTGAAGTATTCCATTGACACAATGTCCAATTTTTCAGTTTTAGCAGCTTCAAGGGACCCAAATCATGTCCCTTTAAAAGTTCTTTGAGGTTAGGGAACAAAAAGAAGTCTGAAAGGGCAAAGTCAAAGTGTGAACAGGATAAGATTTCCAGGTGAAATTCTTATAGGACACTCCTTGCTCCCCCAAAAGAATTATTGTGATGGGATAAAATTCCTCATAGCAACTTTTTTTGTGTTTTTCCTATGAATACAGTTTTCAATTTTCTTACAACTTTATAATAAGCCTTCTTGATTGTCTTGTGCCATTTAAGGAAATTTATTAGGATTACAGTCTTCAGTATGCATTGCAAGTATGAATTGTAACTCAATGTAAAGAAGACCAAAATCTTCACAACTAGACCAATATCATGATAAATGGAGGAAAAGTTGAAGTTGTCAAGGGTTTTGTCTTGCTTGGATCCACAGTCAAAGCTCATGGAAGCCGCAGCCAAGACATCAAAGGAAGTCCTTCTTTTTGCCAGTCCCTGGAGAAGGACATCGTGCTTGCCAAAGGAAGGGCTTCAATAGGTAAATGTGCAGCACAAGTCCTCTTCACAGTATTGACAAATAAAGATGTTATGCTGAAGACTAGCGTGTCCCTGGCCCAAGCCATGGTTTCCAATTGCCTCATGTGCATGTGAAAGTTGGACACTGAAAAAAAAAAAAGAGGAAAGAAAGTTGGATTCTGAATAAGGAAGACAGAAGAATCTATGAATTTTCATTGTGGTGCTGGAGAAGAGCTTTGAAAGTACCATGTACTGCTAAACAGCTAAGTCAACCTGTCTTAGAAGAAGTAAGGCCAGAGTTCTCCTGAGAGGCAAGGATGACAAAACTTCATCTTTCCTACACTGGGCATGTTGTCAGGAGAGACCAGTCCCTGGAGAAGGACATCATGCTTGGTAAGGTAGAGGGGCAGCAAAACGAGGAAGGCCCTCAAGAAGATAAATTGACAGTGACTGCAACAATGGGCTCAAGCGAAGGAATAATTGTGAGGCTGGCACAGGACTAGGCACTGCTTCTTTCTGTCGTGCGTAGGACGTCATGGGTGAGAACTCACTTGGCTCCAACCACAACATTCAGATGACTGCTTTGCAACAGCAGTGCACAGTCAACATAACCTAATCCGACGGTAATTCAATTGGCCCAAAAGCTCTCCTCTCAAGCCACTAGTTTGGCTGGATTTTAAAAAATATTTTATTTATATTTTATTAGTTGGAATTTAATACATAGAACATATCATTCCATATTTCAATCATGTCAAGTGGAATTGTACAAGTGCTACCACAACCATTCTTCTTCTACAGGGACTCCCTGACATCGGCTTCCTTTTACCTCCCACCATCCACCCACCAGCACCATTTACCCCCTGTCTCCAACCCCTTATTCTACTTGCTGCCACTCATGGTTCATTGATCCTGGGTTTCATATACTGAAAAATAGAAAAGCTGATAACAGAGCTTCAGGAGGGTGATCTCCATTGACATAGCACTTTTGAGATGCGCTCTGCTATGAACAAAGAGCAAAGGAAACAATACAAACCAAAAATACAGAAAATGTTGGAAACCAAATCAGGTCCAGCCTGCATCATAGAGGGATCTACTGACAAATTTTTAACTGCTCAGGTCAGATTTATGCTTTTGATCTTCTATCCTCCTTGCTCCCAAGCATTTTTATGTTTTGGTGGCATTTGAGTTGGGCTGCAGTTGAATCTAGAAAGAAAGATGAGGCTTCTACTCCTCTAACAAATGACAGTCTCAGCAGCACACAGGTGCAGTTCCTCTCTCTCCTATGAGATTACTGTGAGTTGGAATCGGCTCAATGGCAGTGAAAAATGAGACGACAACAGCTGCATTATTGAGAAAGCTAGTTTGTTATGTGACTGATCCCAGAGGCATGCTTAAATATGGTGTTTTTTTAATATAAGTTTGTTGGTGTTTGAACTGGAACTCTTGTAGCAATACTTGGAATTTCCTGGGCTGTATACTCAAAAGAATCCAAAGGGATAGTCAAACAGTTGCTTGCATATGAATACACATAGCAACACTATTTACAGTAGTCAAAAAGTAGAAACAACCCAAATGATGACTAGTGGATAATTAGATAGCAATATCCAGTCATGAAAAGTAAAGTATCGATACTTATATTTATATTCTTTTAAAAATATTTTTTTTAGTGAACAGATACTCATTTTTCCTTACTGGGCAGGTAGAGGTACGGTTATTATTTCTCGCTACGTGACTTTTCATGCACTCACAGCTGGGTCTTAGAATACAGACCTCCTTTACTTCTCCCCTCCCTTCTTGTTATTCCCAAGTACAATAACCACTCCTGGCTCAGGGTCTTTTCAATGACTTTTCCTTTATCAGGAGCAAGCTCCCCTTGTGTTTACACCCTCACTCCTCCATGTCATTCATATCTGTCTAAATTACCCCTCGGCAGAGGACTTTCTCTCATCTTCCCACCTAAAATATCACTCTTTTCCTTTTATTTCAAGTGCTGTCAGTGAAGGCAAGTAAGGGGCTAATAACCAAAAGTTAGCAGTTCAAACCCACTAGCTGCTCTGTGGGAGAGAGATGCTGCTGTCCGCTTCTGTAATCAGTTGCAGCCTTGGAAATCCGGTTAGGGGTCTGAACCAACTGGATGGTAGTGCTGGGTTTATTGGTGAGCACAACCTCATGCTTCTCTCGAACACGATTAAAGTGCGAAGCATTTAAGCCCCTTTAAAAGGGTCTGCCCCACGAGATGGTGATTTCTTGAGATCAGGCACTATTTTTAATTATTTTATTTTTATGCATAACACTCAACAATTGTTAAGGATTTTATCGAATTAATGAATTAACGAAATGCAAGTATAAACTGACAGGTGTTTATCAAGTATCTTTCATGATTCGATCTCAAATTTACCCAATGGAAAACATAGAAAGGGAAACAGTCTAAGAAAAATATATTTTTTAAAAAGATAATTATAATATAATTTGTGAATCAAGTAATCCAACTGGAAAAATTATTTAAAATTCACTTTTACACTTTAAGATATAGGCTTCAAAATAAAATTTTAAAAATATATAGGCTTCAAATGTGGACATACTTTAGGATTTGAATAAAATGGAAACTCTCACAACTGCATCTATGCACAACATCATGATAACGGTGAAGGAATTAAAGTTGTCAAGGATTATATTCAAAGCCCAGCAAACAAAATAGTCTTGGAAGAAATACAGCCAACATTCTCCTGAGCGGTGAGGATGCTGAGATTTTTCTCTCTCTTACTTTAGACAAATGATAAAAGAAAAGCAATCTCGGGAGAAGAACATCATGCTCCGTAAAGTGGAAGGTCAGCAAAAAAGAGGAAGTCACTCAATGAGTTAGGGTGACCTCGGGTCTCCCTTCACGGGATCCCGCAGAGCAGCCGGGATGCGGCTGGCGAAGGAGCTGGCGGGTTATAGTTTCTGATCCACACGCTGCCACGGGCTGCAGTCAACTGGACGGCCCGAACAGCACCAAAGGCTTCAAGCAATTTGGTTGAGTCAAATCAGGAAACTTCCAAAGGCAGCTTAAAAAGACGAACTTCATCACTTTGTTAGGAAGTAATCTAGGGTTTCTAGATGATAACTAAGAACCCGAGTAAGCATATTAAGATCGAGGGTTCCTCTGAAATAAAAAAGTGTAGCAGTCAGATGAAGGGTTCACAGGGCTAAACAAAAATGAAGAATATGGAAACGATATGTGGGTCAAGAGATCTTGCGTCTAAGGAGGTTCTGAGTTGTTAAAAGATCACCTAATATGCGATTACCTCTGAACCAGAGGCACTCTTGTAGGAGGGGGGTCAGAAGACGAACCAGAATACGGAGCTGTGACAAACCAGGGACTGTCAGGGCTAATAAAACAGGCGTGTGGCCCAAAGTCTGTGTAAGTGTGTGCACACAGACCAAGGTAACCCTCGGTGAAACTCCTTGTATTCCGCCAGTGTAATAATCCCTTTAGGCAAATAAGAGAAAGCATGGGTTAAAAAGCAAGCAAACAAACAAACAAAAAACAACGTAAAAAATTACAACTACAAGGATAGTCTGAAAAACATTTTCTTCCTCTGGATACTCGAAGTTTCCTTAGCCATGACAGTCTAGTAAGTCACAGAGCTTTAGAGTCCACCGTAAGATGTGCTCAAAGAGAATAATATAGGATCAATAGGAGAATGTCTCCCCTTTGGTTGTGCCTAGGAATGAAAATGAATTCATTTTAGGCCCTCTGCAACTATTTTTTAATAATTTCAATATCTTACATGTCTATAAAAACCTGGATTAAAAAAATAAAGTAAATCATAAAAACATCTACATAGGAAAAATAAGGGCAAAAAACTAGAAAAATAGATGTCAATTGTATGTTTAGCTTTCAGGGCAGACAAGGGTATAAAATGTGAGCATGTGTAAAGTGGCACTGACCCCTAACAGCAAGACCGAACATTTATACCAGGAGAATGATCCCTTTGTTGAAAGGCTTTGTAAGGAGTTAAAATGCCCTGCATTGCATTCGTATTTCAATTTTAATGGAGAAATTAATGTATTAATGTTTTGTCTCTTTGAATGTGAAATTTAGGAAACAGAATATCCCCTGTTCCTATTATAATTAATATGGAATTTAATTCTCAAAAAAGTATAGGGAAAATGATTGGATAATATGATTGAGGCAAGTAAATTAACACAGAAATGTCATACCTATTAACTTAGTGTGTTTTGATCCTTTGTGTAATACTAAATGCTAGTCTATAATTTTCCTATTGATGTATTTTTTAATTTATTCTCTTTATCCCACACCAGATCATTTTGCTTTTGTTCTTATTGATTATATAAATTTATATGATCTGGAAGCTTAGGAAGCAAAATCTTTGACTATTAATACAATGGAAAGTATGTCCATGGAAATTGGTTATACTTAACAATATAACCTAATTATTCAAGAAGTTTCTCATTAGTTTTCAAGGCCATAATCTATGACCAGGCCTCTTGTTCATTAAAATCAGGTGTCAGGAAATCAGAGCCCTTGGAAATATGATTCTCTCCCCTTCCACTTTCCACACCCTCTGTCCGTCTTTGGTAACATTTTTTTCTTCTTCATTCTTTCAATCGATACCATTTTTTCAATCGACTCCTTTTTTAAAAAAAACGAACACATTTTTCTTTCTGTTTTGAGATCATCTTGGTACACAAAATTTAGTCTATTATAATCCTTGGTTCATGAAGCATTCTAATCATGGATATTTACTTACTCACATTTGAAAAATTTAGCCAGTATATCAGTAAGTTCATTACTGTTCATTAAAACCCATGACCCAAAATAAAAAGCTTGAACTTGGAAATTTATATTTAACCTTAATACCAGCCCTAACTAGGCCCCAAGCTGAGAGAACTATTATTTCAAATTCCATGTCCTTGTACCCTTATATTTCTTCATACTGTTTTTAAATTGTGTACACATGTGTTTGTAAAATTTTATATTTTAAAATTTAGCTATTTTTAACCTTATAAGAAGAGACTAATTTACTTGTAATCTTTAGATATTTATGTTTGCATATGATACAGCCAGTATTTATCCATTTTCATATATGTGTCTAAAGTTTGTTTTGGATCCTATATAATACCCTGTTGTCCAAACGTATCATACCAAATGTATCCATTTATCTTTGATGAGTACATAGATTGTTTCTCTCTTTTTAAAAAAAATTCTATTATTAAAAGTACTGTTAAGAACATTCTTGTGCATATTTCATGCTATTCATTTCATTTATATATTAATCTTGTATGAATCTACTGGATGGCTACTAAAGTACTCCCCATAAGATGGAAAAAAATGGAGGGGAGGGGAGAATAATAAGTTCCCCAGATCTCATGGTATTTAAAATGAACAAATAAAAATATTAGGCGAGCAATAGCATATTCCCTGTAAGGGTCTAATTACAGCCTTATTTCTTCCTGTTGTAGTATTAAAGGAAAACAATGACAAAATGGTAACACTTAACTTAAATACTTGATACAAATAATTTCCATTTACACTGATTACTATTTTTTTGAGTAAACTTATTTTTGTGGGTGGATTGTCTGTATTAGCCTCACCGCACTTTATATAGGCAGACAAACAATGACCTTTAAAGCTCCTCAGTGTCTTTAGTTTATATTTTAAAATGTATTCCCTTCAAGTCTTGAAGAGATATAATGCAGATTTTTTTTTTACTTTGAAGCCATGTGGTAGATTTTAAATTTTTTATTACCAGCTGCCAGCAAATCAATGGGCAGTTAGACACACTCATCAGAACTGATAAACTGGAAGAGATCCTGCAGTCTCAGTGGACTCTCTTTTAAGTGATCGGAATAACTTGCTCAGAACATTTACATCCTCAAGGACAGACTAGGGAACTGAATCCTTGGCTAACATTTCAACCCCACTAGCATATAAAAAGAGAGTTTCTTTGGAAACTTATAATTTGAAATAATACCAACTAAAATTTTAACTGGTCCTTGTGTTTTCCTCCTGTCCGGGGAGAACTTGGAGAAAGAACTGACTGTGTGGAGAATAGATGGAGAAGCTACAATCAACTGTTTAAAGTCACCATTAAGTGAACCACAATTGATCCGAGCAATGACTCTGACCCTCTGTAAATGTCTTACAGTCTCCAAGATAGTCAATCAGTAGTTATTCTGTGCGCTAATAGTGTGCGTCATTTTACTGTTACACTGTTATATAGTTTTATAAATCTATTTTTATTCATCTATCTAACCATTTCCATCTTAAGGCTGTAGTCAATTAATGTGGCCATTCTAGCCATAATCCTTTGTGACATGTATTACAGATCCTGGCCTGTATGCCTATGGTTATAATCCCATTTTTCAGGGAGTTCTCTGCTGTGCTAATAAAGATATATTATGACGTTATTAGAGGGTGTGAACTAAGTCACCATCCTTTATTTCCTAAGGGGTATGGTCTGCTGGAAGACAGAAACCATGACTCCGTCAAAGCCATTCCCCTGTGGTCAGGAAAGAACAATGATCTTCAGGGATTTTAGTAGCTCATTTTTAGATATAAATCATCAAGTCTTCCTCCTGAAGTACCTCCTGGTGAATTAGAAGTTCCTCAGTTAATAGACTAGCATATTGACTGCGTCTATACTGGAGTAGATTTTGGTAAGCTTGCCTTGGGATATGTATGTATGTGGCTGTATCTTATGATTTCATTATGAATTCTTTCCTCTTGTGGACAAGTTCTCACTACTTGATCTTATCAAGATGTACTTTATAACAGTCCTTTCCAAGCTAATGTTAAGCAAAAAATCTTGGAAGGCATAAAAACATTCCTTGGCCTATGTTAGATTTTTCAGGGCTGAATAGAGCTGATCCAGAATGTAGATTTTAACTCTCCTCTCAAATAACTTTTCCAAGGAAGATGTTTGTGGCAGCTCTCCTCTAAAGGTAAGCAAAACCAAATGAGCCAACCGAACCCCCAACCCCCCAAGCAAACGAAAAACCAACAACTATCACAAGTAGAACTCTACTAGGTTAAAATGTTTTCCTTGCATTCCATATTATATAGTTCTTTGAAGAAAATGAATGGGAAAAATTCAGAAAGGCTCAAAAAATCAGGCTCAAACTTTTGTAGATATCAAGAGAAAGCATCTTAGCTTGAAGGAAAGTTCTTGATATGACCCTTTTTTGATGCAATTTTGTACTCAGATTTTGCTTCAATTAGACCAAATTTAAAATTCACCAAAAAATTTCTCCATAATCTGAAATTTTCATACTGTGATAAACAGAGAAAGGAAATGCAATAAAATGGTGTTTCCATTTTAGTCAACCAGCTTGGTCTCCACATGAATGCATGTTTGAACTTGACAATTGCACAAAACACTGAGCTAATAAAGATGTTCTGTTTTGAAATCTGAGGACAAACTCTGGTCATGTCAATTCAAACTATTCTACAGGTCTTAGCAATTCCTATATGTCCTGAAATGGTGCTTACAAGGTATGTGAGTACATGCGCTCTATTTAAAAATAACGGAGAGCAGAATAAACTGGAGGGAGTCAAGGAAGAGATTACCTGGAAAATTAAGAAAAGATAGTTAACTTCTTGTTTTCCTGCAGAGATATGCTGAGAGACCAGTGCTAGTTTCTTTTGATCATTCTGTTTTTATGATCATGGCTAGCTGCCGCTGAAAAGGGCCAAGTAGATCATCATTTAGACCAAACATGCTAACTTAAGAGATAGAGGCATTGAGAGGGGTATGTTAGTCTGGGTAGACTAGAGAAACAAATGCATAGACACTCATGCATGTACAAGAGAGAGTTTTATATAAAGGGTAGTTGTACAATAAGAACACATCCCAACCAAGTCCAGTCCAAGCCCATAATTCTGACATTAGCTCATATGTCCAAAACCAATCAATAAATTCCTTTTTAGACTCATGAAACATGCAATGATGCCGAATGCAGGATGATCACAGGCCAGTGGGTAGAAAGTCTTTGGGTCCAGGGTGCTGTAAGCATTGCAGCGCTGGCAGGGGTCTCCAGGTGGCTTTTCCAGCACCCAGGACTGCATCAGGGTAGGTCCATGTGGCTTCTCCTCGGGGCTGTATCCCAGGCCTTGTCAGTAGAGAGTCTCCAAGGGAATCAACAGAGAGAGAAAAATGTCTCTTGCCTCCAATGAGGTAAATACAGGAGTTCCCAGAATTCTCAAGAGAAGGCCATGCCCACACAGAGGCCTCATTGGTTATATGTTGATTGACAAGCCAGACTCCACACCTTTTCTCATAATCCTCTCAAATTGATACCAGATTGTGTAACTACCACAAGGGGATAATCGTCTGTGAACTTTCAACATAGTTATCCTAAGGACTTGTTTTCATCACTAAATAACAGAAAAACAAAACAAAACACAGTGTCAGATCACGTAAGTGACATCTAATTGTGTGAAAATGTTTATACATTGAGCTGGACTGATCTTTATATGGACTGGATTGATTCTAGAATCTGTACAGTTAAAATCATGTGTTATATTAGATAGGAAATGGTTAATTCAAGCTGGGAAGAATGGTAAACAAAGATTTTCATGTAAAATGCACAAGTAATAATAGTCATGAAAGCACCAAGACTTCCAGAATCCTCTGCGCTCTGACTCCCTTCAGAGTGTGTTAAGTGTCTTGGGTACACTCCTGTTCCTTATCCCTTTAATAGAAAGCCTAGAGAATTGTGTTAGAATGCTGTTGCTTTAAATTTTATTTATTGCTTATATATTTTTCAAAGAGTAGAAACTCATAGTCAAATAAATACTATGTAAGCCAGTATATGAAACTGTTAAACTAAAATTCTTTTGATTGAAGTTGAGTTGGAAGGCTCGAGAAGACTCACTCATGCAGTGCTCAAAGCATGAGCCCAGCCAAGCTCCAGCACTATTGTCTGGGAGGTTTTTAGACAAACTCACTCACTCAGTCATCTAGTTGATTCCATATCCCGGTGACTTTAGAAGACAGAGTAAAACTGTCCCTGTGAATTTCTGTGACAGTAAACCTTTATCAGAGGAGTACGCCTCATCCCTCATCTTTCTGCCAAGGACTGGCTGATGGTTTCAAACTACTGACCTTGCCGTTAGCAACTCAACTCATCACCCACTATGCTACTAACCTTCCTGAACTAGAAACTCTTGAGGTTCTAATTAGCACTCTGGTAGTTGTATACGTTCTTCAGGAATTTGCATGTATATTTAAATCTGGCAAGCCCTACTCTAAGATTTCAAAGAACACATTTTGCTGACTGTTGTTGTGGTGGATAAAATCCTCATATAAAGTGAATATGAAATATAATTCTGGCTCTAATTAATCACATGAACCAGAGAAAGTCATCATATCTATTTATGCTTTATTTTTTTTACAGTAAAATTAAGGCAATGATAGGTACCATATCTTTGTAATGGGGTATGTGTTCATAATAATACATCCGAAATGTTCAAAGTACTCTACATTCAAGAAGTCACATATATCAATATTTCAGTAGAGAATGATGGAATGCACCCTCATTTATACATATGTGAATTCTATATAATCACTATGATTTACTCAAACTGATATAATTAAACATACAGTTGAAATAAAATTAATATATTTTGATATATAGTTATGGAGATATTTAATAATTTACTATGGTCCATATTCCTCCACTGTGGGATGTAGCATAAATTCTAGCCTCTGCTTCTGGCAGAGTTATCTGTTATTGGATTAAGTGGGATATATTTTGAGTGTTCATATTGTTAGAAGGTGTGACTCAATTCTCCCTCCTCTTGTTTCCTTGAGGGTATGATCTGTAGAAGGCAAAAGCCACACCTCCATCAAAGCCATCTTTATGACATCCTTTTCTTTTCCTGACCAAGCGTGCAGAGATTAGTGCTGAATCACCGGCGACGACAACAGTCAGGCGCCATTCACTCCTTATAATGACTGCTGCTCAGGGCTAGGCTAGTCATCCTTTTATAAAAAAATTATTTTATTAGGGGTTCGTACAATTCTCATCACAATCCATACACACATCAATTGTGTAAAGGGCATTTGTACATTCATTGCCCTCATCATTCTCAAAACATTTTCTCTCCACTTAAGCCCCCGGCATTAGGTCCTCATTCCCGCCTCCCCCCTCCCTCATGAGCCCTTGATAGTTTATAAATTGTTATTTTGTCATATCTTGACCTGTCCGACGTCTCCCTTCACCCATTTTTCTGCTGTCTGTCCCCCAGGGAGGAGGTCACATATAGTTCCTTGTAATCAGTTCCCTCTTTCCTACCCACTCTCCCTCTACCCTCCCTGTTTTGCCACTCACACCACTGGTCCTGTAGGGCTCATCCGCCCTGGATTCCCTGTATTTTCAGCTCCTCTCTGTACCAGTGTACATCCTCTGGTCTAGCCAGACTTGCAAGGTCGAATTCGAGTCATGGTAGTGGAAGCGGGGAGGAAACATTTAGGAGCTAGAGGAAAGTTGTATTTTTCATCATTGTTACATCGCACCCTGACTGGCTCTTCTCCTCCCTGAGACCCCTCTGCAAGGGGATCTCCAGTGTAGGCTAGTCATCTTGATGTAAGTCCCAGCATGCTTTGGGCTGGCTAAGCAAGTGAGACCTGCTTTCACTTTCAGATAGTTCACTTTATTGCTCTGGATCCTGCATCTGACTTACTTCTGCTTGACCTCTCATTGTTGGGATTTGAAGTGTGGCCTATCACCTGACCTGACCCACTAGCTTCTGTAGTCGTATGGATGAGGACCATCCCCCAAATAGATATCTGAATTTGGCATTTTGGAATTACCAGTCCCCAGAACCAACTGAGTCATTTCCTTAATACTTGGCAAGTTTTGTGAGATGTTGCAGCTAAGTGCAGAACCCTGAGGAATGAGAGACTCTACCAAGGGGAGGGTGTGTCGGTTGATATCAGGGATAATGTCTAATTTGGGTAAAAAATAGACATTGGGGGCATCTTTAATGTACACATCACCAGGATGAGTCATGTTATCTTTTTTAAAAGAAATGATGTTTGCAGTTCAAACCTCACAGATGCCACAAAAATCCGAGGTATCTTAAATATCTAAACATGTATATTTAGTCAATTTGTACATCTTATATGTTTATGGATAAAATGCAACCTACAGGTAAGCAAAATACTAAATTATGATACAAAACTGTGTGCCTACAAAGCTTGTCAAATTCTCACAACAAGCTTCTGTATGAATTGTTTGACAGATAATGTCACTGAGGCTTATATAGGTTTCCAAAGACAACTCGTTCCCGAAGGGTGAAGGTCAGAACACTCAAGACAAATTGTATTTTGTGAAAACTTTTTTAAACTGCTAAACTCTCCTAAAGGGTACAGCCCAATTTGTTGAAATGTTTTCAATGTTCTTAATGATTAAACTAGTTGCGTTAGAATTTTTGTGTTAAAAATTCAAATTACTCCATTGGGTGTATGTGCCAGAGTTTACTAATCCACTCATCAGTCGATGGGAACTTAGGCTATTTCCAAGTCTTTGCAATTGTGAATTGCACCACAATAAACATTGGAGTGCAGATGACTGGTCGTGTTTTATTTGTTACCTCCTCTGGGTATATGCCCAGTACTGGGATGGCTGGGTCATAAGGTAGATCAATTTCCATTTTCTTTAAGTATCTCCAGATTGCTTTCCACAGTGGCTGTACAAATTTACATGACCACCAGCAGTGGAGGAGCGTTCCTATTTCCCCACATTCCCTCCAGCACTTGCTGCTCTCTGATTTTCTGATTTGGGCTAGCCTCCGGGGTGTTAGGTGGTATCTCATGGTTGTTTTAATTTACATTTCTCTTATGGCTAATGGACAGGAACACTTTCTCATATGCCTGTTGGCCATATGGCTCTCCTCTCTAGTGAAAATTCTTTTCAGTTCTGTTCTTTTGCCCACTTCCACAGGGGGTTAACTGTTTTTCCTCTTTTTGCAGGCCCTGAAGGTGTTGTAGATTTTAGTAATGAGCCCTTTGTCTGATGTGTCATTACTGAAAATCCTCTCCCAGTCTGTGGATTGTCTTGTCACCCTCTTGGTGAGGTCTTTCGAGGTGCACATGTGTTTTATTCTTATTAAATCCCATTTGTCGATTTTCAGTTCACTTGTGTGTGTACCCTTCCCTATTGCAGTGAGCCTATGAATTCTCTGGGCCAATGATCCTACCCAGACACAAAGGAAAAACAAATGATTAAAAACCAGTGGCAAGGAGGGTGTGGAAGGCCTGGTAGGGCTTGATCAAGGACAATATAACCGAGAGGAATTACTGAAACCCAAATAAATGAAGACTGAGCATGATAGTGGGACAAGGGGAAAGTAAAAGGAAATAGAGGGAAGAAATAGGAAGCAAAGGGCATTTATAGAGGCCTAAATACAGGCACATACATATATAAGTATATTTACATATGATGATACAGTAATAGACCTATGTGCATATAATTTATAGGTTTAGTATTAAGGTAGCAGATGGATGTTGGGCCTCTACTCCCAAGTATTCCCTCAATGCAAGAACACTTTGTTCTGACATTTCATGATGCTCACCTTCCTGTCACAATTACTGAAGGCAAATATGTGCATAAGCAAGTGTGCTGAAGAAAGCTGGCTATCAAAAGATATAGCATCTGGGGTCTTAAAGCCTTGAAGGTAAACAAGCAGTCATCAATCCCAGAAGCAACAAAGCCCACATGGAAGAAGCACACCTGTCTGTGATCATGAGTTGTCGAAGGGATCGGTTATCAGGCATCAAAGAACAAAACAATCACATCATTGTGAATGAGGGGGAGTGCAGTTTGGGGAGCTAAGGCTCATCTGTAGTCAACTGGACATCCCTTTGCAGAGGGGTCACGGGGAGGAGACGAGCCAGTCAGGTGCAGTGTAGCATCAATGAAACATACAACTTTCCTCTGGTTCTTAAATGCTTCCTCTCCCCATCATTATCATGAACCCTATTCTACCTTACAAATATGGCTAGACCAGAGGGTGTACACTGGTACAGTTAGAAACTGGAAACACAGAGAATACAGGACAGATGATCCCTTCAGAACCAGTGGTGAGAGTGGTAGAACCAGGAGAATGGGGTGGAAAAGGGAAACCGATTGCAAGGAATTTACATATAACCTCCCTGGGGGATGGACAACATAAAAGTGGGTAAAGGGAGATGTCAGGAAGTCTAAGATATGATTAAATAATAATAATTTATAAATTATCAAAAGTTCATCAGGGAGGGGAGGGGGGAGGGAGGGAAAATGAGGAATTGATAAGGGCAACAAATGTACAAATGTGCTGGACACAATGGATGTGTATATGGATTGTGATAAGAGTTGTATGAGCCCCCAATAAGATGATTTTAAAAAATTCAAATTAGAAGAAGATATTAAGGTCATCAAAATTATGGAGGAAGAAGCTCCCTCCTGCTGCCTCTGAAAGCATCATCAAAAAACAAGTACCATGTTTCGGAATGAACTTTTACAGAATGCTGGTACAGAACCAGAGGGCGATGGAAACTAAGCAAACACTAAGTAATTCAAACAGGAGAACAATAGGGAGCTTTGTGGCCTGTTGGGATTGGCTGTGCTTCTCCATCACCCTTGCTCCACAACTGGCTTGAAGTGCCAGCACACATTTCTCACGCAGGTCCTAGTGCTAGTGCTACTGTACCAAAAACATAGCCTGATTTAAAAAAGAAAACAAATGCATTTTATCACTTCTCAGGAGGCTCTCCTGAGATAAAGTCCATTTCAGCTCATAGCGACCCTCTAGAACAGGTTACAGAACAGGGTGGAGTTGTGCTTGTGGGCTTCAGAGACTGTAACTCTTCATGGGCGTAGAAAGCCTTATCTTTCTCCCAAGGAGCAGCTGGTCATTTCAAACAACTGGTCTGTGAGTAGCAGCCCCCAATGGATGACCACTCTGCCAACTTGGGGACGATCCTTGTCTGGCTTCTCCAGCCTGGCATGTCTTGGTTTTAGTTCCTTGGAAATCTTCAAAGGGCGTCTCTCTCCTTTCGGTTGTGCTTACATATTTATGTGTCTGTGATGCTCTTTCTGACCGGTAGGACAGCAATTAGTTTAAAGACACAAGCTCCACTTTTGGAGATTCATTAACCAAGCCGATTAATTTTGTTACATGCTAATTTAATTTTTATTAACTTCTACTTAATGAATTATAGTTATTTGTTGTTCATTTTAATTATTTTAATTAATTCATTAACAAAACACCTTTGAAGATTCATTCGCAAAACAGTGAAACCCTTATCCACAATCCGATTCCATCCACAAATACAAGGGTCAAGACTCCCAACACACCTTTTTGGGTCACACAAGTCCATCCATATTGCGGTCTTGTGCACAAACCTTAACTTGATCTCTTCAAACCCGTGATGTGAGGTAGCTATAAGGAAGACACTGTTTGCTTATCATGAACCAAGTTCAAGGCAGAGCAGCAGCTGACACATCAGCAGAACTGCTGGGCAGATTAAAAGGTTTGAGACAAAACAGGGTGATTGAGACACATGAAAAAGCCTAAGGCTAAAATCAATGAGCCTGGGAAAGAAATTGGGAATTTGGATCATTCAAAAATATCTATTTACAAAGCCACACACATGCCCAGGATAAGATCTATATCGACAAAAGCCCTGAGAAAATCCTTGTCTTTCACCCTGGGCTGATTTTTAGGCCTAAAACAAGCCTGGCTAAGTGATGAGGAGAAATAGTATAAAATCAATATGCAACGACTGTAAGATGTGTTGTTTTTCGTTTGTGTGCTTGCTTTTTTATCGTCAATTCCTAACCTTAAATGAAATCTTAGTATCTTAGCTCAAATTAAAATCACAGAAATTGCAACGGCCCCTGGAGTGAGGTGGTGGTGATAGGGGAGACATACATCTTACTTTAATTTCAAAATGTTTTTCTTACTTAGATATAAACAAGCTGTCATCAAGTTCTTATCGGACAGGATAAAACTGGCTCTCTGGGTTTCCAAGATAGGAACTCTTTACCAGGGTCGAAAGCCTAAATTTTCATCCAAAGAGTGGCTGGTGGTTTGAAATTGCGGATCTTTCAGTCGGCGGCCCAACACATAACCAGCAGGACACCAGGGTTCCTCACAAGCCCCACGTGGATTGTAAAACTTTGACCTAAACTACAGAGTCATTGACCTGCTTTGCTATTTCATGTATTTTCATCAGAGTCTACTGACTACTCAGCGATATTGTAATCTACCTTTACTGACTCAAAAAGGCAGGCAATAACAAATTACGTTGCTATTTACTGAAGAAGACTATGAGCCTCCTTACCATTAATTTCATAGTTACAAATAGTACAAAGACAGATTTTTTTTATAAGTTCCTTATTTAATGCTAACTCAATAGCCATTGAGTATCTTGTTACTATGGCAACTCATAGACATTTTGCAAAGAATGTACTTGAGCTTTTATAAATTCTCCAATCTTTGGGTTAGATTTTTTCTTCTTCTTCTTCTCTTTTGTTTTCAAAGAGATGGATACTTTCCTAATTTCTAAATTTATTATTAATTCATGAAAGAATAAAATATTAATTAATATTGAGCTAATTCACAATATATATTTTAACCATTAACCTAGTCTATTTGGAGTCACTGTTTTTAGTAACAAATTCATCTTTCCTTTGTATACGGAACAGCTGCTCAAAATTAACCATGTGTTTTGATTGGTTTGTGTTTTGATTATTTTTAAGAAAGTACACATTACATTTTTTAATCCTTGAAAAGGTAATTGGCCAAAGTCTCTAAATCAATGGATTAGTAAAGCCTTCAGCGATTGGAAAGAAAAGGCAAGAGAGAAGGAATGAGAGCGAGCACACAAAAGAACTAAAGAAAATTAATGGAAGGAAGGAAAGTCAAGGCAGATAAACTGATATCCACAATTGTTAGACTATATTGATCAAATTTCCCTTTTCAGCAAAAAATATTACATGTACAGAGAAACAGATAAAGTAACAGAAACTATCCTTGAGAAAGCCAAGACATTTGACTAACTGAATAGAGGCTTCAAAATCACTCTCTTAAATATGCTCAATGAAGAAAGAAAAACCTGATCAAAGAACCAAAGTAAATCCGGAACACAATCTGTGAGCAAAATGAGAATAGCAATCGGGGTATATTTCTTACACACTAAGTTGCCCCAAAGGTGACCAAGTGATCCAAAGAAGCCATATGGCTGACTATATGATGAGTGTGTTAGCCAGCAGTCCCACAACAGCTTCTCGTCCAATAGAGTCACTTACATGAGACAATGACACAATGTTGGCAAAGTGAAACCTATTTTATTACTCACAGAAAGCAGCCAAACCAAGCTAACAACAGAAAATAAAAACAGTGGCATGGAATGCCGCCCTCCGAAGGGCTTAGGAAGTTGTCCAGGCACATGAGGAGGATGTTGGGTCCGCATTGCGACAGAAACAAAAGGTTCTTTCAAAGGCAACCTGAGAACCTTATGTCACTGAGCAGATACATTTTTTGACTCGGGTGTCAGCAGGCCTGCTCCCGTTTAAGTGCCAGGTCCTTTTCTCTCTCTCTCTATGTAGGCTATCTTGGTTGGTTCTTCTCCAGTGCTTACTGGTCCAGCTTTTAAGCATAAGCCTTGGGACAACCCAGGGATCGGTCTTAATTATGACAGCATTTGAAACAGAAATGTTTTATGGGCTCAAAGGACAGATACTAGGACCAGGCCTTTTATAATGTGCTCTCGATCTTTGGCCCTCACATTGCTTCCACTCTGTTGTGTAGGCTGCATACCCACATGCTACTCATAGGAAGAGGGAGCTAAGCCCTAATACCCGTCTCCAGCAAAGCCCTTGGATTTCTTGCCACTCTCCCTGAGTTTCTTGCTACTCCTGTTGGCACCAGGTATTGTGGGCCTATAGGTCCTACCTTGGGGCCTTTTGCCACTGCCCAGTTTTGTGGTTTTCAGGTAGGATTTCAGTCATTTCTTTGGTCTACTCATGATCTGTTCTGTGGCTGCTTCTGGTTAGATCTGTAAACATATAATAATTCTTGGTCTAGTCCTCCCCAACTGCTCTCCTGCTTGTTCTCTGCTCAGGGAGCACTGGCTTCTCTCAGTCACTGCGGAGTGCTTTCCATTAGCTGCATTCAGGAAATCTGCTACTGCTGGTTCGCGGTGCTTTCTGGTGAACACCACCCAGCAGATCACCACATAACCACGCAAATGTTCCACAGGTGTGGTTCAATGACATTTGTTATGGTCTTTTCCTTGAGTCACCATTCCTGCATCTCTCCCCATATTGTTTCACAACCATGACCTCATGTTTGTTGTACCATGAATGGATGAGTACTGTGCTGTGGAGTTACTATTGTCAATTTGATATTGAAAGAATGCAATGCTCAAGGTAAACATTCTTTATTACTTCAGTAAAATTGATGTTTAGCTTGGATGTGCTTCAGGAAATAATTTGGTGTAAGAAATTTGGGTTCTCTTACCTCAGTGAACCTGGGTTCTATAGGAAATTTGAAATTCTGTTTTACATTTTCTCCCTTTTTGATTATGACACGCCTATTGAATCTTTGCTCGAAACATTCACTAATGATTGTCAAGCCCCACACTGTTCTGGTCTCAGTGACAAAGGAAGCAGTTGAAAATGGGGGACACAGACCTGCAGTGTCACTCTTTCTCAGATTGCTGATTCCCAGTGTCCTTCTGCTGCTGCCCCAGGGGAACAGAGACCAATCGATGCACCTCGGCCGGCCATACACATGTGTGCGCACAGCTCGCAGAACTGGAGGCAGTGCGTTCCACCGAACCTCTGGGACATTGTTACACTAATAGGCAGGTCGGTCCCACAAAGCCAGGGCGCTCCAGCCTTCAGATCAAGAGAGCTAATCTCATGAGCTATGTGTGTATCTAAGTAGTTTCAACAGCTACATCAACATCTTCTTTTTCTTCCTCTTCCGCCTCCCTTTTCTCCTCGCCTGATGTACAGCATGCCATTTGCCATTTCACCCTAATCCTGACGTTTAATTTATTGACAGAAAGAGCCCAATTTCCAGCCTCCTTTCACAGTGTTCCGAGCCCCGGACCTAAGACTTCATGCACATATGTACACCTTAGTTACAGGATTGTTACACTGTATGCAATGCAACCTATTATGGAAGGCAATATATCCATCACAACAGTGTGGTATGAAACTGATGAGAAAAGTTATTTATCATACATAATTAACAGCGTTAACCCCCCAAACTAACTTGAGTCAAAAAGATCCACAAATATAATGAATATACTAGGATTTAAAACGTTTTAGGTACATACACACACACATAAATGCATATACATTCATAGAAATCTCAAAGAACATGATATGATCTGCATGTTAGGAGTATCCCAGGGATGAAACCTAATATACTACTGTTCTATGATTCTTTCAGAGAGAAATAGGAGAAGAGATCCCTGTATAATTTTTGGATTGTGTTTCAGAATTATAAAATATAAAGTTAACTGTCCAAATTTTAAGACCCTTAAGAGAGATCTTATTTGGGTGGTCCTATAGTTACATTTCCCCCTAGGGGGAAGTTACATTACATTATATGTAAGATAATATTTTGTAAAAGAATAATTATTCTGTTAAATCTATTATAAGTGGCTGCCCCCATTTTAGTCCTCCTCCATTAAGCTAAACCTTGAGTGAATATTTACTTCATTTGACCACATTGTGTTGATTTTACTGTGAAAAGAAATGAAAGCAGAATATATTCTTGAATAAAGATAGTACTTCAGAAAAAGAACAATCGTCTTTAAGGTTACTACACTAAAACTTCCAAGGGGTACACACTGTTCACAAAAGCCCTGAAAAGAGTAAGATAGATGAAGAAATAACAATTTTCAGATGGATTAGAGGAAACCTTTGCATGTATTTCACATGATTATGTTTTATCACACAAAATAAAAATGAGAATAATTAAAACCATAAAAGAGTATAAAATAATATTTCAAAGTCCCTATCCTTTAGTATTCTTGTGTCTTTAGAGGCTTTTCCCTGATTAGAGCTCGTATATGAAGTAAAGAAATCCGCTAAGCTCTACTGATCAGCACAAAGAAACCCTGTGTTTCACGCACAGTCTGTTCACTCGCTGCCACTCTCAATGCCTTTGGTTCACGCTCAGGTTCATCAGGGGGGCTGAAACTGCACCCACACCCCGACGTTTCTCTGCTACTTCATTTGGCACCTGACACCGTTGAGAAAGTGCATGCAACGAGGCCGACCTGTGTCACTAACGATTTATGCTCTCCAGTCCCCAGGCGTGTGTCTGTTCCCTGTCTTGAATTTGTTTCAGGCTTCATCAACTATATTCAGAATATAATTCCAGAGCCTTGCTTACCTTACTCTCCAAAATGGAGCATGACTCCCACTTACTAGGTAAGAGAAGATAGGCAAGTTGGTTAGAAATATGGAAACACTTTTCTTTAAAATTTTTAAAAATAGTTTTATTGGCAAATACTTTACATTATTTTCAACTTAAGAGTTCAATCATATTAAGAAGAGTTGTAGAATCATCACCACAATCAATTTCAGAATGTTTTATT
This sequence comes from Echinops telfairi, assembly GCF_000313985.2. Lineage (NCBI taxonomy): Eukaryota > Metazoa > Chordata > Mammalia > Afrosoricida > Tenrecidae > Echinops > Echinops telfairi. The sequence goes on from NW_022111368.1 coordinate 37,095,212, forward strand.
CTCACGCTCATTATTGCTAACTCACCATTTCCCCCCAAACCTCCCCTGCCATTGCCCTCGGTCATTATTAATTCTGTTACTGTCTGTGGATTTACCTATCCTAGATTTCATATACAGAAAGTCACAGAAATATAATCAAGAAGCAAGCAAGCAAACAAACAGTAATAACTAGTCAAAAGAGACAATCTCATTCAAAATGAAAACAGAAAATAATAAAAATGGAAAGTTTAAAATGGGTCAAAAGGGAGATTAAAGATAAGCTATTACATTTTAACTTAACTCCATTGGCCACAATGAATTTACACGGCTGTTTTTAATAGCAAGGCTATTCACATCCCTGGACGATGGTCAGAGGGGACTCACCAGAGGCTTCATCCATTTGGAGATCCTGCACATGGATTTTGAGGTTCCACGGTCATCCATAGGCTTCTACAAACTGAGTTAGAACTCATTATTTATTCTTCCACCTCTTTATTCCTTCAGTGTCCTTTCTGCCTTTGATTCAAGAAAGTATCTCAACACATGTGCTCACAACCCCATTTTATTTACAGTTTATTTATTTTTTATTAGATTTTAATTAAACTGTCTGTGTATGTGAGGTATCCCATGTATTTTTCTGATTCATATATTCCCTCCCACTTTCCAACATTAACCACACATGCATATCTGAAGCCATAAAATCTAATTTAATTAATATTAAAATAAATGTAATCTGCTCCTACCTCTGAATAATATACTACCTTTGGTGTTCTCATCTCTCCTTTTCTATGCCTTATATGTCATATCTGAGATTTTCTACAGTACACACGCACACACACACACACACACAAGCCAACATTTATATTTTCTCCAGATACTCCTATAAATTTCCAGTTTCCTTTATAATAATATTCCTTGAAAATTTTGAGAAAACTCAGTTTATATTCTTCTGTTTCCTTTAAAAATATTTGCTACACAGAAATCAGCATGTATATATGTAAATATACAAATTTAAAATGAAAGGGATAGACCCAATGTACATATATTTATATGTTAAGTATTAAGATAGCAGATGGATTTTGGACCTCTGCTCAAGACCTCCCTTAACAAACGGCTGCTTTGTTCTAACAACCTGACACTCTTTGATACTCACCTTCCTGACATAATCGCTGAAGACAAAATGGGTGCATAAGCAAATGTGGTGAAGAGAGCAGATGGTGCCTGGCTATCAAAATATAGTGTCTGGGGTCTTAAAGGCTTGAAGTTAAACAAGCAGCCACCCAGCAGGGAAGCAAATACACCCACATGGCAGAAGCACACCAGTCTGTGTGATCATGAGGTGTTGATGAGATCAGGTATCAAATATCAAAAGATCCCAAACAAATAACTATATTGATGCAAATGATATGGTGAAGTGGAGACCCAAAGTCCACCTGTAGATAATTGGATATCCCCTCACAGAAGGCTTATAAGGAAGGGTTCATTCACCCAAGCTGCAGCATAGCCCTGACAAAACACACATCATTCATCTAGTTCCTGAATGCTTCTTCCCCCAACTACCATAACCCAGTTCTTTGGTACAAATCTGGCTAGACCAGAGAACACACATTGGTACAGTTAAGAGCGCTCCACACCTGGAATTCAGGATAGATAAACCCCTCAGGTACAGTAGTGGGAGTAGCGATATCTTGAGGGTAGGGGGATGGTCGGAAGGGGGATGAGGGAGAAAGGGGGGACCCATCACAAGGTTGAATATATACCCTTCTGCCCCATGAAGGGGATGAATACCAGAAATGTGGGTGAAGGGAAACAATGGACAGTGTAAGATATGAAATAATAATATAGAATTGACCAAGGATTTACAAAGGCAGGAGGGTGGAGAGGAAAGGGAAAAAGAGGAATTTATACCAAGGGCTCGAGTAGAAAATGTTTTGGAAATGATGATGGCAACATATGTACAAATAGGCTTGATACAACTGATGGATGGAATGTTATAAGAGCTGTAAGAACCTTCAATAAAATGATTTAAAAAGTAAATTAATTAATTTTTTTAAAAGAAAGCAATTGTGCTTGTCTGGGACGACAATTGTCTTCACAAGGACAAATCAACCATTCATTGTTCATTCTTCATATCAATTGATTTATTCCAATTACATTTAATTGATTATCCTCTCCTTGAAATATTTGTCATAAAATTCAGAACACCTCACAGTTCTGATTTGATGTAGAGTCTCTTAGATTTATTATGTAGATGGTATCACCCACAGATATTACAATTGTCTTTTTTCTTTCCTAGGCTGCATAGTTTATACTTCTCAACTGTTAGTATAAAGGAAACCTTAAACCATATGAAGATAGTAAGGCATTCCTAATCTTCTTTCGGATAAACAGAATTTGTACCAGTTTCATATAATGTTTTTGGATTGGTTAACATGGCCTTTATCAGGTTAAGGATTTTTTCCTTTATATCTGACTTTTGAAAGGTTTTTAAAAAATAAAATGCCAAACTTCAAGTAACAATTTTAGGTATCTGTTCAGAGTATCATGAAATGTATTTATTATTTTCACTTATTTTACAACCATTATTACAAAAGTGAAATTATAAGTATTTCTGGAATTCAATATTATCTTGGTCTTGAGAAGATGAAATCATATATCATAAATTGATATTCTCTTCTCTTTCATGGTTTCTACAATTCTTTCTTCCCTTTAGAACAAAGTTCTGTGATACATTCATGCCACCCTGATACAAAGGCATTGGCTAAAAGACAGTCTTGTCTCAAGTAGCATCTTTTTTTAAATATATACCCTCCTCATTCAGACTTTTTTTTTCTATCCCAAGTCTTTTTTTTTTAATTTTTATTTAGTTTACTTTTTATTTTTTAATCATTTTATTAGGGGCTCATACAACTCTTATCACAATCCATACACACATCAATGTGTAAAGCGCATTTGTACATTCATTG
>NW_022111368.1:37099665-37180598 GCF_000313985.2 Echinops telfairi
TGTACAACAAAACAGCAACAACATCAAGCCACTGACAAAGAACAAATTAAAATATACCAAGAAAGAAAAGCTTGTAGTTAGTTCAAGTATCGCTGGCCTTTAAGAGTGTTTTCCAGTCCAGTCTGTTTATTCAGACTTTCATTAAGATGGATACTACAGTCCAAATGCAATATGTAGCTTTAAGTGGGTTCTGCTTAAAGCCTGGTGTCCAATGTCCCCACCCTCAGTACTCCTCTCGTTCCCTGGAAGCCATCGTTCTTGCTCTGCCTGGCTGTGGTTGGAGAGCTGTTCTGACTTTCCTTAGGGTACCACGGTCGGTCTATTTCAGCTCCGATCTGTCTGAAACCTCCATGGGCTTTTCAAGACATGTTTTGCAAGCTCAGCTCTGCACGTAAAACATAGTTGTTGTGTTTGCATTTCTGTTCTGTAGTAAGAACTGTCTCTTTCCAAAGGACCTAATTTGTCATATTCCAAAAAGAAAAAAGAAGGCCCATTTATTGTGATTTTTCTAAGAACTCACCAAACCATAACCCTTTATTATACTATTTTATTCATTATTCTATGAAATCAATTCTATTCTATTAAATATAAAATACACTAGAGCATATAAATATATACAAATACAGTTTTAAGAAAACATGAATAAAATGAGCACATATATAGTCAAGACAATGTTCAATAACACTAAACTTTTACTCAAGAAGCCCCTACAACCTGACTGCCCATTTCAAACCCTTCCTGTCCCGTGATACGGATCCGCTACCTTTTCTTAAGAATTTTACCATCTTACTTAGTTTAGCCTGGATTTTAATGTCATGTAAGTGATATCAAGCTGCGTAAATTCTTGATTTTTTCCCTTTAAGTTCAACACTATTTTAATCTCAGCATGTGTGTTATGGGTGAATAAGTCTCATATTACATATAATTGTGTAAATGCACATTTTTTCCTTGGTTTTCATCAAAGAACTTAACATTGACTCTCTTTTTCTTTTTTCCCCCAAACAATGTTATTGGGAGTTAATACTTAAATGATTGGGAGATATCATTTCATTCCATAGTTCTGTCATAGCAAGCTTACTGTGTAATTACTACCACAATCAGTTTTCAAAACATTATTTTCTTTCTTGAACTCCTTGACATCAGCTCCCTTTTATGTCCTCCCCACTCTCCCCCCCCAGCAACTCTTATTCTGCATGCTGTCCCAATAGGTTCATCAATGATTTTATTTTTCATTTACAAAACTGGCAGTATGCTCTTTCTAAACATATCTTATTTCATAAGACTTGTGATAGCTACTGGAATATCTTTCCAGAGAATACCTGGGTCACAGGGCTTTTTTATATGTAGGTTTTCTTAGAGAGCACTGAACTATTTTCCAAAAGGGGGACATCCATTTACTCTCTCCTCAGTAGTGATTGAGAACCCTTCCTTCTACGAATCCCAGCTGACACTTAATTCTGTCGGTTACTTCATTACTTGTCAAAATGATGTCCGGGGAATGGGATATAATTTTGTGCTTGGTTTCAACTTTTTTGTTTAAAGAAGACTGTAAGATTGACTGTCTTTCATCTGTTTATTGATCATGTGTTTTATCTTCTGTAGATGAATGCATACATTTTCAACCACTGTTTTTCCCCTCTTGCATTATTAGAATTTTTATTGTTGATTGAAGATCATTGATACTGAAAAATAATCTATTTTTATCTCGGGGCAGCCAATATTTTTTCTTAGAGTGTAGCTTGTCATTTCACTTTCCTTAGTGACTTTTGATGAGTACACATTCTCAAATTTAATACATTTGAATTGTTCATTACAGTCTTTAATTTTGGTTTCTATAATTTCATACTTTAACCAAAAATAGAAGGGAACATATAATATGATCAAACAAAATGTAAAAGAATTGTCAGAGAAGAACTGTATTCTATAGGGTTTTCTCTGGATGATTATTTTCAGAAATAAAACAGCAGACTTTTATCTCAAGTTGTCTCTGAGTAGTGTTGCAGATCATTGAAATCCTTACTCCAGAGATATAAAAAAAGAAGAAAAAACATTTATTTAAGGCAAAAATAATAAACAATAGGAGACCAGCCTCACCAATCTCAAGAGAAACCTGCAACTAACACATTATACTGCCAAAGGGGAAAAAGGAAATGATAATATTCTGACTGGTTTACAGTGTTTAAAGTTAGTCTAAGGTGGGGCAAAGTAAAGAATGGTCTTTAGCATTCTCACCTCCATGAATACATTAATTGCTTAAAGACACAATCGAAAAAACGGTCATGGTCAGGAGAGGCTTGTTACTGGTTACAAAACAAGGGTATGACTGATGTTTTCAGGAATAGTTTGTTAACAATTACCTTGTTCAGATTATTATATCTCTGAAGAAAACTGGAAACAAACTTTCCACTAAAGTGTTGATTTGCCCAGAACATCAAGAAACTGAAGGAGATGGAGGTGAAAAATTTCTCTTAAGTATTCATAGTTTTTCCTCTGACAGTAAAGAAACACTTTTCCTTTCAGGAATTGGTTCCTAGGCAACAAAGGTAGAATCTTTGGACTACCACAAAGTTAGAGCAAAGGCTATGTGGTGTTTCTAGACAGCAAATATGAGCATCTTGAGGAAAGATCACATTGTGCTCTTAAATTTATTAAGTCATTTTACAAATAGGTCAAATGGATCCCTTTTTACTTGATATCATTTATTATTTCCTCCTTCTGATCAAGGTTTTTGAACAACATCCTATGATCATCTTTATGAACATTCCCTTGTGCATTGGCTCCTTGATATGCTTTTCCCATGTGATAGCTTATGCTTTGCTTTAAATTGACACAAGTCAATTTAAAATGACACAAAGTCATTTCTCTTTCACAGCTGGGATTCACCAGTGCCTTTGTTGCCAGGTAGTTCTAGATTTCTTCACCATGTTATTGCTTAGCAGCTATCTACAGTGATCTTGGTATGATGAATGGAGAAAGTATGGCCACATTGAAGGAACAACTGGTTCTACTTTAAAATGTCTATCCTTAATGATGAAGCCTCTCTAGTTGTAGGTTCCAACTGCATTGTTGAGGTTATGTAGTTCTATAAGCATGCGATGGAGCAGAATATTCCACTCATATTTATGTTATACATTAAAGTCTTGAAGTGTAGCTTTATTTTTTCATTAATTATCTTTATTGTTCTAGGGTTTACATTTAGGTTTTTAAGCCATCGTGAGTTCATTTATGTGTATTGAGTAAAGTTTACACTCTATTCCATCTGAAATATCATCATCTAATTGAGTCATAGTAGCTGACAGCTTCCAAGTCTTCCAATTGTATTGTGCCAATTCCTTAGGTTGAATACCAGCTCCGTTGTCAGCATCAAGATTACTGATACGTATAGACTACGTTGGGCTATAGCTATCAATTTTAAGTCACGCGCTTAATGTAGACTTTCATTGTAGGTATAAATATTTAGGAGCACTCATAGAATTTCCCATGTACAAAGATAATTAGTCCATGCATGAAAGAAGAGGTAGTGATCGTTTACATGTCAGGAGTTATTTATGGTTTCATCATTGGAACCTCTGTAAAGGAACAAGTAAGCATGCTTTGCAAATAAGGCCTGTTAACAGGGAAACTGACCATAGGGAAATATTAATTTATCAGCCATGTTTTGAAGTTGGCTTTATTACAGGTTTGATTCCCATAGAATATAACTTTGAAAACATGGCATTTTAGTGAACTTGTGCTGTTATACCTGAAATACAAGAAAATGGCTTTAAAAAAACCCCACAAAACCTTAAAAGGTCATTCTCTCAGAGTTTAGGAAGATAGATGCTCCTAAATTCAGGGTTCCATATCCAAAGACAAATTCTTTCTCTCTCTGGTTCTGGAAGAAGCTCCTTGTCATTAATCTTCTCTTGGTTCTAGGAGTTCCTCAGTGGAGCTAATGCTCCAGGTTCTATATTCGGGATGGTAGAAGGTCCCTCTCAGCTCTGTTGACATGTTTAATCTCCTGCCTGGATCATATCTTAGAGATAAGGGTTCACAACACATAAGATAATTACATAAGATCAGAAAGAAGCAGCATAATTACATAATAACGAGGCCACGGGCCAAGCCAAATGACGTATATTTGGGCAACACAACTCACACCATAACATTCTATCTTTTACCCTCATCAATATGTATGCTTACCACATTTGAAAGGTATCATCCTCCCCAAAACTTTGATAGATATCAAGTTCAAATTTCATCCAGAGGTGAAATTTCTCTTCATTTGTGAATCTAGAATACAAATGATTTAGTTCCAAAGCACAGCAGTAGAACAGGCTCAAGTTAAAACACATGAACAACCGTCCATACGCAGATGACATGATCTGGCTTTCTGAACTCCAAGAGGACTTAAAGCCCTTACTGCTGAAGATCAACGAATGCAGTTTTCAGTATGCGTTAAATTTAAAAATAGGTGCCAATTGTGAGAAGTAGCAACAGCGAAATAGTGATAGCAGAAGCAGGAGACAGGAAAAGATGGTGGAGAAGCCTGCTGACAGACTGAGAGAACATAGTGACTTCAGGCAGGAATTGATTTTTTTGTGAAGCAAGGTGTCCCTGGTCATATAAAATAGATATGTAACTCCATTGTTTTCCTTCTCTGTTAAAAATAATGACTGTCTTTGCTTCAGTGGAAAAGAAAAGTGTCTTGGTTCTTCTACCTCCACGTACTGAGTATGTTCTTCCCTTTTAGTTTCCTAACTCTAGGTCTTTGCACATTTCATTTTAACATTTGCCTTTGTCTTCTCAAACTGCCCTTTGAAATTTTCTATTCAGCTCTTTGGCTCCATCATTTGCCCCATTGCCTTAGCAATTCTACTGTTCAGAACACATTTCTGAGTCTCTTCTGTCATCCACTTTGATCTCTATTTCTTGTCTTTTTAAATGACCTTTTGCTTTCTTCATGAATGATGCTTTGATGTCCTCCCAGAGCTTATCTTTTCTTCTGTTATCAGTGTTCAATGTAGCAAATCTGTTCTTGAAACGTTCTCTAAATTCAAGTGCAATAGATTCAATATCATATTTTGTCTCTTGTGGATGTTTTAATTTTCTTCAGCTTTAACCTGAACTTACATAGGAGCAATTGATAGATAGTCTGCTTCAGCATCAGCTCCTGGTCTGGTTTTAGCTAATGATATTGGGCTTTTCCACAAATGTAGTCAGTTTGATTTCTTTGTCTTCCATCTGGAGAAGTCCACTTGTATACTTGCCTTTTTTGTTGTTTGAAATGCTTTTTGGCTAGGAATCAGTTGCTAGTCTTGCAGAATTCTATTGTGTTGTCCCCAGTTTGGTTTCTACCATCAAGACCTGTTTTACAACTTTGGTGCCTTCCTCTTTGTTTCTAATTGTTGCATTCCAATTTCCAATAATTATCAAAGTATCTTGATTGCATGCTTGATTAATTTCAGACTGAAGACATTGGTATAACTCCTCAATTTCTTCATCACTAGCTTTTATGCTTGGTGTATAAATATGAATAATAGCTCTGTTTGTTATATTTCCTTGAACGCAGGTAGATAAAATCTTATCAAAGCCATCGTTGCACTTCAAGATTGATTTTGAAATGTTCTCTTTGGCAATGAATACAATGCTACTTCCTAGAGTGTCCACATATTTATCACTCAAGAATAATATAATTTCTCAGTTGCCATCAAGTCTTTTCCAACATTTGGGAACCTGATTTGTGTCAGAATATAATTATAGTCCATTGGGTTCCCAGTGACTTCTTTTTGTTTTTTAATCATTTTATTAGGGGCTCATACAACTCTTATCACAATCCATGCATACATCAATTGTCTAAAGCACATTTGTACATTGTCTAAAGCACATTGCCCTCATCATTCTCAAAACATTTGTTCTCCACTTAAACCCCTGGCATCAGGTCCTCATTTTCCCACCTCCCTCCCCACTCCCCCCTCCCCGCCCCCGCATGAACCCTTGATAATTTATAAATTATTATTTTGTCATATCTTGCCCTGTCCGATGTCTCCCTTTACCCACTTTTCTGTTGTCCACCCCCCAGGGAGGAAGTTACATATAGATCCTTGTAATCTGTTCCCCCTTTCCAACCTACCCTCCCTCCACCATCCCAGTATCGCCACTCACACTTTTGTTAACAGTTAGATCATCAGGCCTTTCTTCTGAGATCTCTGGTTGGGAGGTGGGGGTATTGACGCCTTCAAGTCTTTACTTAGTATCTAAACACATCTGTCTAACTCTTACAGATTATTTAAGGCTGGACCAAAACTTAATTTATTTCTTTCACAATAGTTTATTTCTCCTCTACTCTAATATCTTTATATGACTGTCTCTTTGTATTTATAATTCTTTGTACCATTTTTCTTAATTATATTATAATGGTCTGCTCATATGTCTGTTTCTCTCACTAGACCATAAACTCTTTTAGGTAATATGTCTACCTACATGTATGTATAGGTCTGTCTACCTAAAATGCATGTTCAGACAGGTTGTGCCTCAAATGTCCAGACAACAGTAAGATTGCTAGGAAAGAGACACGTACGAGGGGTACCTAAAGAAAACACAATTGTGATGGGTGGAGTGGAGCTTTCACAGGACACATTTTCCCTACTAGGAGAGCATCTAACAACTTGCTCTGAGTTAGTGCCCCCAGTGGCATCCATCACCTGGGGAGGTTCTCGCTGATCATTGTGAATTTTTTCATAAAAACAATTTCACTGGGACTTCAATTTTTGTGTTGGCCGATTAAGAGAACACCATGTGTCTGTGAAATTTTGTTTCCTACTCCAGAAAAATACCGCAGAAACTGTTGTAATGTTGAACATAGCTTTTAAGGACAGAGTTAAGGGAAAAACTCAGTATATGGGTGATTTTCTCATTTCAAGAAAGGTGAAATGTTGATTGATGAGAAACTTCATTCTGGACATCCATCAACTTCCTGAACAGATGAAACTGTCAACTCATAGTGAATTTGGAGTTTGTTCCACCAGGGCAGACTATTAATCAAGCTTTCTACTTAGAATCTGAAAAGATTGCATAACAATGTGCCACAAAAAGACCTGATCTGTGGCAGACAGGGTACTGGTTTTGCCACCATGACAGTGCACTTGCTCACGCAGCCACCTCAGTCCTTCAGATTTTGGCAAAAGCCAGAATGGCTCACACACCTTACTCACCTGACCTCACTCTGTTAGACTTCTTTTTGTTTCTGTGAATGAAGAGGGACATGGAAGGACAGTGATTTGACTGCATAAAAGAGGTGGAGAAACAAATAAGAAAGGTGCTGTCAGCTATCCAAACAGATGAGTTTGAAAAATGTTTCCAGAATGGAATTGCAGATTTGACAAATGTATTAAGTGTAATGGAGAATACTTTGAAGGTGATAAGGTTGTTTTGTTAAAAATAATGTAAATATCTAGATTTGGAGGAAAAAAATCCGGTTTTCTTTTGGAATCTCCTCTCATTGGCATTAACCATTATATGAGTGCTATATTCATCTGATATGTTACTGGACATATAAGAAACACAGAGTGTTGGCAAAGTAAAAACCATTTTAGTACTTATAGAGGAAAATCATAAGAAATAATATCAGATTCGTAAAGAGGAAATGCTTCCAAATACCAAACTCACTGCCATCCAATAAATTCTGACTCACAGAGACCAAATCGGACAGGGAAGGATCGCCACTGTAAGTTTCTAGGTTTGTAAATCTTTTTAGGTGTAGAAAACCTCAACTTTCTCCCACAGAACAGTTGTTGGTTTCAAACAGCTGACATTGAGATTACCAGTCCAACAGATAACTATTATGCTACTCTTCCAAAATTACCCATACCCATACTTATGCCCCTGAAACATTGTAGTTCAGGTCAAGTGATGTGTTCGCATCACCATTGTCTCCAGCTGCCAGCAAGCTTCTTGGGGATGGGGGCCTTGCACAGCTCCTGAGGCTGACATTTGGTCACCAGGCTTCACTTGTATATGTCTCTGGCTGTTGTTAGGCATGATTAAATGAGGGATGACTTATGGTGATGCTGCATACAACAGAATGGAATTCCACTTGGCTCTGTTCTATCTTCACAATTGTTATTCTTGAGCCCATTTCTGTAGCCACTGTATCAATCCATCTCATGAAGGGTCTTCTTTTTTGGCTGCCATTCTATTTTACCAAACATTATGTCCTTTTCAAGGGGCTGGTCTCACCTGTTAACATGGGAGGAAGACGTATGAACAGATTTCCACATGAAAGTGACACAACTTCGCTTGTTTCAGGGAGGAGAACTGAAAGCACTTGCTGATGAAGATCAAAGATTGCAGCCTTCAGTATGGAATACAACACAGTCTAAAGAAAACCAAAATCCTCACAACAGATCAATAAACAAAATCATTATAAATGGAGAAAAGATTTTTTCTTTTGTCAAGGATTTTGTCTTGCTTGGATCCACAAGCAATTCTCATAGAAGCAGCGTAGAAGAGATCTTTAGATCTCTCTTCTATGAGATTTAAAGATGCATTGTCTGGTTAAATCTGCTGCACAAAATCTCTTCAAAGCATCAAAGAGCAAGGATGTCACTTCAGAGGACTAAGCTGTGTCTAACCCGAAACATGGTATTTCCAGTCACCTCCTATCCTGGTGAAAGTTGGGTATTGAAGAAGGCAGACTGAAGAAGGATCCATGCATTTGAATTGAGCTGCTGGTGAAGAAGATGGAAAGTGCCATGGGCTTGGACCAACAAATTGGAGCAGGTACATAAACGACTCTCCGCTTTCTACCCACTGGTTTGTGATCTTCTACATTCAGCATCATTGCATGTGTTTCGTGAGTCTGAAGAGGGCTTTATAGATTGCTATCAGACAAATGGGCTAGTACCGGACTTATGGACTTGATCTGGACTGGGCTGGGATGTTTTCTCAATGTTCACGTGCTCTTGTATATAAATCTCTTATACACATACATGTGTCCATGGATTTGTTTCTCTAGCTAACTAACACACCCTGCATAATCAATAAACACAACTTTCTGAGCCAAGAGCAATCTGATGTCAGCAAAGATAGATCTTGTTCCACATCCTCCTTGGAATCGGGCTTGCTTTTTTGGCAATGTCAGTATATAGCTGTAACTGTTATTGAATGATCTTCAGCAACATGTTATTTTAATGTGATATCAATGATATTATTTGATAACTATTGAATTGTGTGGGACCATCTCTCTTTGGGATGGGTACAAATATGGCTTTCTCCTAGTCAGTTGGCTAGGTAGCTGGTTTTCAAATTTCTTGGCATATTCTTGTGAGTGCTTGCAGTGCTTGATCAGAATCTATGGAACGCATTCATTGTTACTTCCTCAATTCTTGGAGCGTTGTTTGCTTGTACTGCCTTCGATGAAGCATGGACTTCCTCCTTCAGTACCACTGATTCTTGGTTCTATGTGAACTTTCAAAATGGTTGACTATCAATGAGTTATTTTTAACATAGTGGCTCTGTGTATCCTTTCCATGTTCTTTTGATGCTTTCTGCTTCATTCCATGTATTTTCATAGAATCCTTTAATATTTCAACCCGAGCCTTGAGTGTTTTCCTTCAGTTCTTTCAGCTTCACATATGCTGTGTGTCCCACCTTGTTTGTGTTCTAACTCCAAGTCTTTGCAAATTCCTTATAATAATTTGTCTTTTCTAATTGCCGATTGAAAATTTCTTTTTAGCTCTTTTTCCTTTATTTCTTCCATTTGCTTTAGCTACTGTATGATCAAGAACAAGTTTCAGAATCTCTTCTAACATCCACTTTGACAATATTTCCTTTCTTTCCTGTCTTTTTAATGAATTTTTCATCATTTATAATGTTATTGATTTCATACACATATCATTAGATTTTTAGTGTTCAATAAGTCAAATCTATTCTGGAGATGGTCTCCAAATTCAAGTTCAAACTTGAACTTAAGGTTAAAATTTGGCTTTAATGGACTTGTTTTAATTTTCTTCAATTTCAACTTGTCTTTGATTTCTATCATGCTATTTGAGCCTGCTGGACTCTCTTGCGTTCACACTCTCTGGGTCCTTGCTAGTGAGTGCGGAGAGGAGTGAAACCTGGCATGGTACACACTTTGCCCTCCCTTGCTCTGAGCAAACAAATGGTTTAACTTTGTTAGCTCTGCTGCCTAATAGCCTTTTGCCTGAAAATACTCAGCTTTTGCCCTGTAGGATGATCACCTCATTGCACCTGTCTCATTCTGTATAGAAGCAAGCTTTGTGCTGCTGTCTTTTGATGTATTGTGCTATATTTAATGTTTAATCCTTCTACTGGGTCTAGGAGGTTCTTCAACACAGAGACCCAAGTCCTCAATCCAAAAGATATGCTTAACTCTGGATTCTTCTTCTTAATACTAGTAATCTCCTGCTGTACCTCTGTGTCATTGACTTTTGTGTAAACCTACTTATTCTCAATTTAAGTCATGCCCCTCCCACAAGACCCATAATCTGATCAATACTCTTTTTAGACAATACATTAATCAATTTATATTAATCCCCACATCCCTTGGTGCTCATTGTTCATCAATTTGCTTAGGTCGAGCCAACCATTTGTGGGAGTTATAAGACCAAAGCTAGAAAAGCCATAAGCATAAAATTGACTCATTGCTCCACAGGCAGGTATCCCCAGTCACCAAGAACAATTTAGCAGTTCAAAATCTTTTAAAAATAAATCACACTTTCCCTTAAACTTTTGATCTGCTTGTCTAATCTAAGCTTTGTGTATTTTTTTTCCTTCAATTGAATTTGATGACAGGTTTTGGCATTTGAACTTTGCTTTCTTTCTTTCATTTTTAAAAAAATATGAGTTTCCCTTTAATCTCTCTGGGCTTCAGCAAACTCCTGCTTAATCACCCCTGACTGGCAGGACCTTGTCATAAGTGAACGGAAACCTCCCACCTCTCGCAGTTTGCTCACTCTCCCAAGAGTTTTCCATTTAGGACTCTCTATAGTACATTTTAAACATGAAAACTGCTTCCTAATTCTGTGTTAAAAAGAAGAAAAAAGAAAAGCGTATTTCTTTCAACAGCATTTATTAAATGTTGTCCTCAATATTCTTTCTACCTTTTAACTGTGATCAGGTGATCGTGCCAGCCTAGCAACAGGAAAAGGAACCCAGAAGTAGAGCTTTGAATCACAATCAAATAAAAATTTTCAAAATTAACCTGGTATATACACACATTACACAAAACAGTGTTGCATATGATAATATGCTACTAATCATCAATGGTTCTCACAAATAACCATCAGCAAAATTACTGCCTCATAGTGAAAACAAATATCAGTGGGGTATTTCCTGTTCATTGTTTCATATAGAGAAACTTTCATAAATGTAAACGTTTTCAATTCTTCAAGGTAACATTGCAGTTTAATCTTTATCTCTTATTCATACCTGCACTAACTTTATTGAAATCTTGGATCTAGTCCTGTTCTTATGAACATCTAGGTGTCTCTGCTTCTAAAGTTAGTAACATCCTTCTCACTTGATACTTCTCTAAGGGGGTTGCCATGCTGTGTGCTTCCTATTTAGATTCCTGAGACTATGGATAGCTAATTAATCATGATGAGCAAATTACACTGGATGAAAGTCTGAAAATACCTTTTCTGTCAACAGTGACACAAAGTGATTGTTGTATAAATTAAACTTTGTTCATTGCAAGCAACCATTATTGCCTTTAATCAAAGATCAATGACTTCCTGTGGTCAGGTGCTATCTAATTGCCACACCCTCATGATAATCTTATGCACTGCAGCTGTCCCATCCTGCACCCTCTTGCAATCATTTGGTATGTTTAAACCTATTGCGTTAATCCATCTTATTGGGGATTTCCTTGTTTTTCTTTCTTTCTCATCTTCCCCTCCCCCTTTATCAAAGGCGCCCTGGTGACGCCACAGGCATGTGCTTGGGCTGCTAAATGAAATGCTGCCACTTCAAGTCCACAAGTGATTCCACAGGAGAAATGCTGCCACTTCAAGTCCACAAGTGATTCCACAGGACGATCTGTGGCTGTAAAGATTACAGCCTTGAAAACTCTCCGGGGCAAGTGTGTTCTGTCACACAAGGTTGCTATGAGTTGGATATTGATTCCACAACACCTAACATCTACTTGACCAAACCTGATATCCTTTTTCAGTGATTTGTCTTTTTTGATGATGTATCCAAAGTAAGTCAAAAATACAAATCTTGCTATTTTCATTTCTAGGGATTATTTTGACTATACTTCTCCAGGGACACACAGGTTTGTTTTCTGGCAGTACACAGTACATTCAGTATTATCCTACAACACTATTTAAGTGCATCAGTCTTCTGCTCTCCCTTCCTCTGTACTGTCCAGTACTGGCAGGTAAGCGAGGAACAGAGAACACCATATTTGGGAGAGGCAGTCCTTAGTCATCAAGGTGATGTATTTGCTTTGTGTGATCATAAAGAGGTCTCTGACTGCAAATGGGCCTGATGTAATGAAATCTATTGTTTGATTTATTGGCAACTGCCTCTGTGGGCATAGATTGGTGATCCAATCAAAATGAAAATTTCATTAACTACACTCTATTCCCAATGATCACATCTTATTTGGGTGCTAGAATTAAGTAAGGGTTGTAGCCAAGTAGTTTAGATGAGTAGAGTAAGTAAAGTTAGCAAACTATGGGCTATCTATTGGTATTCTTCCTTAGTACTTTATATGTTAACTAAAGCTTGAGGTTGCTACACATCAAACTATTTCCAAAAATTGTATCATCATCATACTGACATTTTATCACCATTCTTAAATCCCATCATCAGCGATGCCTATAATGCTAATAAAATCCATTTTACATCTACAGGTTAATTGCTTTCATCTCCACTTGACATTCTTAAAGTCTTCTCAATTTCACTGAGATGAAATATTCAATTTCAACTTTCACCCTTATCACTTACATTCCATGTCTGGCCCACACATGCACACAAACACTCATAAATTGCTTTCTAAATATTGGTGTTTCCTTATCAATATATTTTATATGACATAGAAACAGACAGTCATGGCAAAATAACATAGTGAAGGCATAATACTATTTATGTCTTCCCAAGAATTGAAATATTGTCATCCTAAATTAACAAGATCTTCCTCTAACCTTACTGTCACTTACTGTAACTTAATGATAAATTATCAACTTATTGGCTAATTTAACAAACTGATGAAAAATTATACAGTGTCTCCACAAACTTACTTATTTTAAAATCTTTTATAAGTGCATATTTATCAATCAATTTGAGATTGATCAAAAATCGTACACTTAGTTCTTTAAGCATCCTCTAATTCAATCTGCTACTATATTTTAGTAACCAATTAGTGAATCATTTCACTTCTTTCTGGGTGTAACTTTGATTCTACTTTTCACTCTGTAAGCCCTTTTAAATGTAGATTTTTGTTTCCAGTGAACAGCACGAAAAGGAGGAGAATGACTACCTCAAGCAAAATGACATTTTTGGAAAGCACTTTAGAAGTCCTCTGGGTCCTAAAAAAAATCCCGACTCCAATTATTTGTACTTAACTTTAAAGGAAAAATCAGAATCTTAAATTTCATGTAAGATATCCAACAACGTTGTGCATGCAACTCGAGTTGTTATTCTTTAATCTGCAGAATGACTCCATGACCTTGATTTTCAGTAGGGTCAGCCCTGTAGTTAGAAGAAATAAGAAATTATTTTAACAATGCCACATAGTTTCTGTTTCATTTGCTGACTAGAGGCAAAAAATTTGCGGTTTAAATTTGTTTTCTCCTCAGTTACCCACTACTAGTTAGAATCAACCAACCAACCAACCTACCATGTGCTTTATCTCTTAATCAATTTAAATTAGTGGATGAGGTGTATCTACCTAATATTCTTACGAGGCACACTTAGTGATGACATTGGTTAAGGTTCTCACAGGTAAACAGAATTCATCCTTGGCTCGCCTTTTCCCGTCCTCACTATATAAATAGGATTGCCATTGACTTTCATTTATTGTTAGCTTGTAATCTACATAGCATGTCTTCTGATGCCCATGAAGATCTCTTTCCTACACCTCTTACTTTGTACTAACTTTTAAATCAGGGAAAGCTCACCGGTTGTAAAGCAATAGAAATAGACTAAGTTATAAAGAAATGTGGGGCACATATTGGTGGAAATATTTTGGAGTACTTCCAATAACTCCCACCTTCTGTCATACTGTGGTGGTTTATGTGTTGCTAGGATGCTGGAAGCTCTTCTCCTGCATTTGGAAAAGCAGCAAGATCAACCACGATGCACAGGTGAAGAAGACACGATGAGCCAGAATAGGAAGCAGCTTGGCAATCAACCTCAGAAAACTGACCAATAAAAACTCCATGGAACACAAAATTGATGTGCTATATAATACTAGAAGACAAGCCTTCTAGGTTAGAAAACACTCCACATCCAGTGGCCACTAAAGTGTATTTGAACCCCTATAAATTATCATAAGTATGATGTAGTACTAGGCAATGTTTTTCTGTTATATATAGGGTCACTGCAATTGGGAAACATCTCAAAAGCAACTAGCAAAACTTTCAAATATTTGAAAGGAAAATAACACATGAACAACTTGGTGAGAACATTAAATAGTACATTTCTGGAAATATAAATCATAGGAGCACATGGATTATTGTTCTAAGGCATGCTTACGAATGGAGTGAGACACCCCACCAACCCCCTTGCCATCAAGTTGATTTAAACTCCAGGCAACCTACAGGATCAAGTAAAACTTCCCCATAGGGCTTCCAAGGATGAATATGTTTAAAGAAGCAAATTGCCACATTTCTCTCCTGTGGAGCGACAGGAGCGTTTACACAGACAACCTTTTGGTTAGCAGTAGATGGCTTAAAATGATCAAGGCTCCTTGATTTTAGACACAATGGTTGACTATTGTAATATGCTAAATATAAGATTCCTTTTCCCAAGAGAGAACCTAATTGGCCAAATTAGATTATTCATTCATCTCTTAATAAATGAAATTAGTCACGAAAAAAAGCCAAAGAAAAATATCTTCAAGAATACAAGAGAAAATAATAAATTTTAAACATAAGCACCTGGAAGTAATGCATGAATTATTTTTTATATGTTGTGTTTTCATTAATAGAACATAACCCTTGTAAAATAGTATGTATGTCATACTTTTTTTTTGCAAAACAGGATATCAGCAATCATCCATTGCTATAGAATAGATTGCTATCCATAGCTACCCTATAGAGGGTTCAGGGACGATAAATTGTTCTAGGAGCAGATAGCCTCATCTCTCTCCCCTGAATTGTTGTTGGCTGTGAACCTCAGAACTGGTGGTCCGCAGTCCAATGCTTACCCAGTGCAACCATTATATACATTTGAAAGTATAAGCTTCCTGTACTCTATAATTGGAAAATAGATAAACATGTCACATTTATTTTTTTTCACATTTATTTTTAAGATGAGATATTTAAAACATTTAGGTCAATAAAGACTCTCCAAGATAGAACTATATAGAAAAAGACCAAGGATGAACCTAGTGGATAACTATATTTATTTGAGAAAAGGGGAGAATGAGATCAATTTAGAGCTAGAAACAGGCAGTTAACAAAGCAGAGAATAAAATTATGAAATATCAGGTAGAACATATATTTTAAAGGAAGATATTTTGCCACAGCCAATATCCCACTCAGTGCTTTTAAAAAATAAAATGAAATGGTTATTATGAAAATTTCATATTTGCTATCACTTTTATTAGTTAACATTGCTCTGGCATTTCAAATACAATCAAGTGCACTCATAGTGAACAGGTTTCCGTGGCTCTTCAGGATGAAGGACAGACTCAGAAGAAGGACTAGGCTGTCCAGTTATGGGAAACTGGCCACCGAAAGCCCGAAGAGTAGCAGAAAACCTGGTGTGACGCACTGCTGGAGCACAAGCTCCCCGGGTTAGCGAGCACTGGACGCAAAACTGCAGAAAAGGCACCTTCTTAAAATGGATTAAGCATCATGATGTGGATGGAGCAAGTTTTGGGGTTTTTATTTGCTAAGGAGGCAGGACTCAAAAAGGGAAAAAATGGATGCAAACATCTGTTAATTATCAAAATATACAATTACAAAGCATTAATCTAGGTTAACTGAAAGTTGTCCACAAGGAAACAGAATGCATAAAGATTGGTTTCTTAGTCATTAGTGAGCTTAAATTGAGTGATATTGGCCAATTTGAGTCAGACACTCATACAGTTTACTGTGGCAAGACTGACAGATGCAAGAAAAAAGTCATTACATTAATCCTCAAAAAGAACATTCCAAGATCTATATTGAAGTATAATGCTGTCTTTGATAGAATAATATCAATATGTGTACAATGAAAAACAATTAATTCCAGTTAGTACAACTATTATTCAATTCCTCGCACTAACTACTAAAGTCAGTTGAGAAGAATCAAACAAATCTACCTGCTATTTAGTCTCAAATTGTTCAATATGCAATCAATATTCAATCAATATGCAGTGACATTTAATGATGACCAGGATGTGAAAGTTATAAACAAAAGAGAAGGATCTTAGTTTGGAGACTGCATGATATTATTTTGCAAGACCAGTGACTTCATTGCAAATACCTTTGTTACAACTATATAAGTGAACTTCACCAGATATGATATGCAGGAATCAAACCGATAACATCTGTAATTTGAAATGATGGGGAAGCTTGATATCATTACACAAAACTAGACAAGAGACTGTGGAATAGTTCATCAATTGCTTGTTTACAAGTTCTGTGTGAAGCTAAAAAACAAATTAGAAAATTAAAACACATCCACAAGAGCCAAAGTATGACATTAAGCATATACCACTTGAATTTAGAGGTCATTTAAAACTCCTGACCAGAGGCTAGGTGACTTGTGTGAAGCATAGAACCTCTTCTGCACCCTTTCAACTTGGGCTGGGATATGTACATATCTCCGGTCAGCAGAACTTGAATAAATATGGCATGAACCACAGCTTGAAAAGTGCTAATTTGATGAGGCTTCACTTCTCTTACTATTTTTAGAATGCTTCAAATCCAACGCCATGTGAACAACCCAAGGCTAAGCTCCTGAATAAAGAGACTGGTGGTCAAGCTATTTCCCATTGCTACACTTGTCATGTCATGTGACGTTCGGACATAAGGGAAGCCTAATAACTGCCGACACCAAAATAATTGCCTATCCAAATTACAGAATAGTGAAGTATAATGTAACATATATTTCTTTACGATTCTAACTTTTGTTTTTCTATGCAGAAAAATGGGATAGAGTAATGGACAAAGAGATTAAAAGAAAATGAAATAAATGTAACACTACTAATGTTGAGACTGCATTAATAATGATTACAGTTAAGACAAGTCTCTGCCCTATTTCTACTCCAGCACTTGAGCTCATCATAAATTGGAATTAACTCAATGGTGCATTTGGTTCAGGTACAAATGTACACTTTTATTTATATTCTCATATATTATGATATGCCATTGAATGGCTCCCAAATAATAGTGACACAATGTTGTAATATTGCTACATCAGAGCACTTTGTTGCAGCCCCAGTGTCAATCCATTTCATTTAGGGTTTTTCTCTTTTATATTTAGTTATAGTTCATTAATGTGACCCTTCTACCCATAATTCCTTATGTGATATGTGATCATTCTGGACTCTACATGCCTGTGGAGATAGTCCTATCTTGGCAGGCATTCTCTACTACACTACTGGACAGGATTAGGGTCGGGTAGAGGGTGTGAACCAAGCAACACCCTTTATTTCCTTGGGGAGATTTTTTATTCTACCTTAGAGGAAGGTATAATTGAAGATATCACTCTTTGCAGTTGGCAGTGTAATGACTAGCCAGAAAGTCTACCAGTGGTCCTTCACCCCAATCTTACATCTGTTTTATCTGCTTTGTCTTCTTTACCTCAAAGTTTTCATATGTCTCCTTCCTCTGGTATATGTTCCAAAGACATTATTTCTTCAAAGACAACTTTTCTAACCATATGGATGTTAATCTTTACCCAACCTGGGACAGCTTATCACATTACCCTGATATTTTCTTCATATTCTTCTATGTAAAACTGTCTTAATTGCTCTTTATTTCCACATCAGAAGGCCGCATGTCTGTCTCATACAACAGTATATTTCCAATGCCTACATTTTTACTGGGCCATGGGAAAAAAGAAGACACATTGCAAATGTAGTTGCAAAGTTCAGCAACAATACTTAAAATTGAAGTTATCCAAATCAAATTATCCCCATGTGGACCCCACCTAGCACTAAACAATGTTAATTATTTCCCCAAACGTCTGCGAATATGAAGATACAAGAGTACATTATTTTCCAAGATTCCTTTCTGTGAGAGACAAAGTTAGCTCAGGAGTGATTCAGAAAGAGGAGAGAGAGAGAGAGAGAGAGAGAGAGAGAGAGAGAGAAGCAAGCAAACAAAATAATAGCTGAACACTGAACAACTCACACTAAAAACACTCCTTGGGGAGGTTATATTTGTCCTGAGGCCAGAAAAGTAGGGAAAGAAAATTTTCAGAAAACTTTCACTAACAAACTTTCCTTCTTTTAAATTAAAATTTCCCTGTCAAAATCTGATCTGGTTCACCGTTTTAGGCATAATTTTTCCTTATCCTATGCTTTCTTCTCCACCTGAAATGAGCGATCCCATCCTTTTATTTGACAGAAACCTACAGAGTGGTCATACTTTCTGTAAAAGATCATATCAATAAGACAGAAAAGTGTACTTAGCCTTGATGATTAAGAATGGTTAATTCTGGAATGAATGTGGTATTCCAGATGCTATATCATTATCACTGAAATTCTTATTACATTGCTACATCAGGACTTGGGAGCATAATTACTAGTATTTGAATCCTATCTACCGACTATATCTAGGATTTGGGGTGGATTATTTTACCCATGTTATTCAGGCTGGATTCAGGAGAGGAAGTGGAACAAGGGATATCGTGGCGGATGTCAGATGGATCATACCTGAAAGCAGAAAACACTAGAAAGATGTCTATTTATGTTTCATTAGTTCTGCAAATGCATTTGACTGGACAGACCACAATAAACTATGGATAACCTTGAGAAGAATGAGAATTCCAGAATTCTTCATTGTGCTCCTGTGGAACTTATAAATGGATTAAAAGGCGGTTGTGTGAATAGAACAAGGAAATACAACATGGCTTAAAATTCGGATAGGTGAGCATCAATATGTATGCTGAGCAAATCACCAGAGGAGCTGGATTATATGAAGAAGAATGAGACATCAGGAATGGAAGAAGGCTTATTAACAACCTGTGAAGTGAGAAAGACGTGCTGATGAAGAGCAATAGTTTCAATCTTCATGATGGATGACAACTCAGTGTAGAGAAGACCCAAATCCTCACAACTGGACCAATAGGTGACATCACGATAAATGGAGACAGGTTTGAAGTTGTTAAGAATTTCATCTGGCATGGATCTACAATCAATGCTCATGGAATCAGCTGTCAAGAGAGCAAGAGATGAGTTGCATTGGGTAAATCTGGTGCCTTGGACCACTTTAGAGAATGTAGAAAAGCAAGAATAAGACTTTGAGGACTAAGGTGCACCTGACCCGAGAATTGCTTCATATGCACGTGAAAGTTACACATTGAATTAAAAAAAACCAACCCAGAAGACAACTAATGCTTTTAAATTGAGTTGCTGGCATAGAATATAGAAAGTACTAAGGAGGGCTACAAAGACGGAAACATCTATCTTGGAAGAAGTATAACCAGAAAGTTCCTTAGAGGCAAGAATGGAAGGATTTTGTCTCATGTACTTTGGATATGTCAGGAGAGATGCGTCCCTGGAGATGGACGCCATCCCTGATAAAGTAAAGGGTCATCACAAAAGGAAGACCTTCAAGGAGATGGATTGACACAGTGGCTGCAGCAATGGGAGTCATGCATCACGACAATTGTGAGGATGGCACAGGACAGGGCAGTAGTTTCTTCTGCTGGGCTTAGGGTGTCTATGGATCGGAACTGATTCAATTACCATTAACGACAACAACCTCCAATTAAAAGTGCATCCCCTCTTGACCAAGTATTTGCTTTCTGGAATTTTACCTGTGTGTGTTCAAACATGTATAAAGATGACCCTGTGATGAAGTTTTTGAAAGTAACTGAAAACAATATGAATGAAAATCAAGAATTGGTAAAGCAATTCATGATATTTGGGGGGAGGCTATGTGAGTCTGACACAGCTGTGAAGAACGACACTGTAGGATTGAGTTAGAAGTGCCCCTTTGAGTTTCTGAGATTGTAAATCTTTAGGAGAGCAGGCAGCCTCATCTTTCTCCCATGGAGCAAATGGCAGGTTCCCATGGCTGACCTGGGAGTTAGCCGAGAAGTGCTAGCTCATCATGCCACAGGGCTCCTTGCAGCTGTAATCAGAGATTTTCTCAAGAGAGTGCAGTTCCTGAAGAAGGATCTCATTCATGTTAAAGTAGGAGATCAACAAAGAAGAAAGCTAAAATAAAATGAGTGACTGTATGTGCAACGATAGGCTTAAACATGACAAAAAAATTGAAGTGCAGCACAGAGTTTTTTCCTGTTGCTTATAGCATCTCTATGAGTCAGAACAGACTTGGACACATCTAAATAAAACAAATGAACCAGGGAGTATAGAAAGGCATATACGAATGTGAGTACATGCCAGAGAGATTTGAAGTAAAGCAAGGAGTTGTGATGCTCTAAGTATAGCATGATCCCAAGTCAGCTATTCAAACAAGGATAGCTTTTTAATTTATAAGTTGGCTAATGAACATTTAATTACTTAAAAGAATGAACAATAGGTCCAAATGAACAAATCCCCACTGTGATTCCAGAATAAGAGAATCAGAGATTGATTTGGCAATATATGAAGCAGTTGGTTTGCTTTAGAAAATCCACTTTGTAGCTTCAGATTGGACACTCATGTTTAAACCGATGGTCATTTCCTTTGCACACAACTTATTCCTTTTTATGACAGGATTCTCTAATTGGCATTTTCCCTGGTCTTCAAGCTTCTCGGTTGAAGGCTCTACTGATGACATTTTCTTATTCCTTTGAGATGCCACCCTAAATCCCCAAAATGGAATTCTACTTCCTCCAATTAGTATATTTAAATTAGGCAAATCTACATTTTAAAACATCTGAAAACTATTTTCTAAATTTAGTGAAAATTATTCTAGCTATTTTCTCTTTTTTTATTCTAGCTATTTTCATGAGCGTTCATTAAGTGTATATGCAGTGAAGCACAAATATTATTTTGTTTATATTACTTATTTGTGTAGCCTTCCACATGTCCTACTAACAGGAAGTGAGGATTTCCCTAAAGCTTGGGTGGGGAAAGTCTGGCCTGCAGGTCATGTAAGGCTGGTGAAATCATCAATACCAACTAACATCACACACCTATATAGAACTGCAATTTTAAGTTGATCATTTTCTATGGCCTGTGACTGCTGTTATAAATATACATGGTCATTGGTAGATAACAAGTTCCGCACCCCTGCTCTAGAGAGTGCTTGCCTCTCTCTGTCCCCTCTCTCTCCTTGAAGACTTAAGGACATTTGGGCTGATTGACACTAAAAAGGTTACTAAAGTGCCTGCTTCTAAGAGTGGAAACAGGAGTTCATTTACCTCAACACTCTCAGTTTTCTTGCCTGACACTTCAGTGGGCAAAGTTTATCATCCAAAGGTGCACAAGTGTGTCTGGATACTTATTGCACCCCCTGCAGGTCTGCCTAGGAACAAGTTTTCTTTCCAGAGTTTACCAAATGATGAACCTAGAAATGTAGTCTTTGTAGTCCCATGAGTACTAAGATGATGGGACAGCTTTGCAAAGTATGGTTTCTTGCTACATTCCATGCCCCTGGAAATATCACGCTTCTTATTTTCCAACAAACAAGAACAGGAGGCTACTTGTTCTGTTATAAACTGATGATCTGTTTATGTCACTAAGGGGAAAGAGCTGAGTATTCTCTAGCAAATATAAGGAAAGAAAGACATTGATATTCTGGCAGGTACTTCTGGTAAGTCATTCTGCTACATGTGTAATGAAATGATTAATAAAATAAATGTGTGTATATGTGTAAATATATGTTCTTGTTTTTGCAAAGAAAGTCACAGGAAGGAATAAAAGAAACAGTTTATAGTGGGAAGTGGGAATGAGGAGGTTGGAGTAATATCCATTTCTAGCACCTACATTGTTTTATTTTTAATAACATTATCCCATTTACCATAAAATTAAAATTGAGGGTTTTGTTGGTTTATTCATTTTAACTAAAAATAAGAGGGCTCCCCCCTTCAAAAAAAGAAGAAAAGTGAATGAACATAACTTCTGTTAAAGGAGTTTTCAATTCTTTGTGCTTAATTTCAAGCAGTATTGGTTCTGGGCTTCTAGCTCACAAATTAGCTTGCTTTGAGCTCTCTGAAAATTCCTTTGATTTTCAATTTTACTGTCCAAACCAAGAAGCTAAGATTTTCATTTATATGGTACTTTTAAGCTTATAAAATATGTCCAAAATATAGCACATAAATATGAATAAAATATACACACCGTTCATTATTGCATCATTTTTTCAGATAAGCAATGCATCTACCAAATTTAACACTGCACCTTGTAGGTAATTTTTGAGCTATCATTTATCATGAGGATGAAGCATAAGAATATATTAGGTAATGAGAATGATCATTTAAAAATTACACTGTTATAATTGCCTAGAGCCTTCTATAACCCAGGAGAAATTGGGAATTACTGGGAATGAAGATATTTGGAGAAGAATCTTTACATGGATTCACACCCAGAGACTGATGCATATTTAATGGAATTATATTTCCATCTTTAAGGGTGTTTCCTTTTTTTCTATTTTGAAGTAGCTACATAATTTCTCAACTGACAGGTCAGCCTTTCAAACCACCATGTCTCTGGGGGAGATAGATGAGGTTTCCTACTCCTGTAAAGAATTAAAGTCCCAGAAACCCATGAAGCAGCTCTGCCTTGTCCTGTGAGGTCACGCTGGGTAGGGATTGCCTTGAGAGCAGTGGGTTTGCTATTTTTGAAGTTGTTTATATCATGTCTACTGAAAAACAATGTTGAATCACACTGAAAAAAAACGGGTCTAAAGTGTATGTGTTTATGAATGAGTGACTTCATTTCTAAGTCAATCACGATGATCCCAAAGTCCACATGATGAAATAAATAACCCCCGAATTAGACTTTAGATGTAATGTGAGATGTTCATCAAGAAGATGGATTTTGGTCCATGCTGGAATGCTGCTTTCAAATATGACCAGATGAGTGCTGTGTTCTTTGCTCTGACACCTATTGACGTGGAATTCAAATGGAGAAGAGGCCTCTGCTTTGATGTGTAAATCAAGAAAATGCAAGAAATTTGCATTGCCAGAAACTTTCCAACCTGAAGTCAGAACTTTCATATCATTAAATTGATCCACTGAGAGTTGTTTTGATTAAAGCACTAGCTTAACTCAAAACAGCATCTGTACTCAGTGATATAAGTCAAACAAGTAAAATGAGTGCCTACCTTTTAATTTTTTTATGAAAAGGCTTCATAATATATAATTAAAAAGTGTTTTACATGTTCTACTGATGAACTATCTGCAGGTATGACATTTAGCATCTGCACTTAAAAGTAGCCACCTGTTACAGTCTGGTAATCCTGACTGTGAAGAAAATCAGAAAAATGAAACTTGGTATTATTTGGATTCAAGAGTCTCAAGAATACATCATTTCTTTGATTTTCATTATTTTGTTGTGGGTAATCATTCAGGATTTTAAAAAGTGCATTCATGGGGAACTCCATTTGACTGCATTTGTTTTCAAACTCTCGGGAAAATATGGAATAAGAGAAGAATTCTTGAATTTATTTTTTGCTTTTGTGTCTTTAGCGTTTCAAGTTCAGGGGTTTGTTTTCTTTCTTTCTTTCTTTTTCACTTCAGTTTTAAGATAGCTTCTCAGATTTTTTCTGCACCCTGCATCCAGTTGCACATAATTTTACTTTTGATGGATGGGGGTAATAATGAATTGAGTCGCATGTTGTGATTTAAAGTACAGTGTCTATGTCAATTATCCTCAAGTTGATTTTGACTCGTGGTGATCTCATTTGTGAAAATAATGTTGTATGTCACCCATGATCTGATTGAACAGTGTGGTCAACTCCCTGATGGAGTCTTCAGTGAAGCAGCCAAGCAGCTGTGGACAGACTAAGACAGAGTCGTTGTTGTTGGGTGGCTTCTTGTCAGTTCTGACTCATAGTGACCCTGTGTAGAACACAACAGAACTGTACAGACCTGCGCTGACCTTATAATTGTCCCTGTGTTGGAGCCCATTGTTGCAGAAACTGTGTCAACCCAGCTCCTGGAGGCATTTCATTTTTTCCGTTGCTTCACGATGCTTAGCATGCTTCATCATGCTTAGCATGATGTCGTGCTAAGGACTGGTTTCTCTTGACAACATGTCCAAACTAATTGAAGCGAAGTCTCCCCATCCTTTTCTTTCAGAAGCATTCTGGCTGTACTTCTTCCCTGGCAGATCTGTTTGTTTTTTGACAGTCTTTGTACTTTCTCGATTCTTCATCAGCATCATAAGTGAAATGCGTTGATTCTTCTTTGGTCTTTCTTATTCCATGTCCAACTTCCAAGTCAATATGAGATGACTGAAAATATTATGGCCGAGACCTCAGTACTCATCCTGGCATTTCAAACCTTTAAAGATATCTTGTGCAGCAGATTTACCCAATGCAATGCAGTGTTTGACCTCTTGACTGCTGCTTCCGTTAGTGTTGATTGTGGATCCAAGTAAGACTGACTTATTGACAACTTCAAACCTATGGATCTAGTTATAAGGATTTTCTTTACATTCAATCCTAATCCATACTCTGAAGGATGCAAGCCTTGATATTTATCAGCAAGTGCTTCAATTCCTCCTCATTTATAAGCAAGCAAATTTTCATCATCTGCATATCACAGCTTATTAAGAAGCCTTCCTTCAATCCTGATATCACACTCTCCTTCAAATAATCCGGCTTCTCTGATGATTTGCTCAGATAAAGATTGAATCAATATGGTGAGAAGATACAAACTTTCTCATCCATCCTTTTCCTGATTTTAAACATGCTGTGTTTCCTTTTTCTGTTCATACCACTGTCTCCGATCTGTGTGCAGATTCTTCATGAATTCTTCATTATTTTTCATGACTACAATAAAGTATTCTGGAATTCTCATTTTTCTCAAGACTTTTCTCAAGTTCCATAGTTTTTTGGTTTTGTTTTGTTTTTATAATCCACAAAGTTGAATGCCACTGCATGGTCAATAAAACGTAAGTAAACATCATTCTGGAATGTTCTGCTTTCAGCCTAGATCCATCTGACAATAGCAATAATATCCCTTGTTCCACATCCTCTACTGAATTTCGCCTGAACCTTGGCAGCAACTTCTACAACCATTGTTGGATGGTCTTCAGCATAATTTTACTTGCATGTGATATCATGATTTTGTTCTATATGTTGAGTATTCTGTGGGGTCACCTTTGTTTGGAATGGATAAGGATACATTTCTTATCGGTTGAAGAAATAGCTGTCTTCTAAATATTCCAGCATAGATGGCTTAATGCTTCCATTTCAATTGGTATTCCATTAATATCAGAAACTAGTTTTTGACTAATGCTTTCAGTGTAACTTGAACATCTTCCTTCAGTACCACTGGTTCTTTCTTTTCTCTTGTAAGAGTTTGAGGCTTTTTAATTTGTCTCAAAGTTACTGAAGCAAAATCCTCCCCAATGCAAAAGGGAAAAAATATATTTGTAGGTAAAACTCAGTTCTATACATAGAATGAAATGTCATCTCCACAGGGCTCTATCTAAAAGTGTCATCTGTATCTGAATGTCCACGAAAGACTTCGTCATGGTCCAATAAAAATAAAGCCCACAGTTTCTTCTCTCAAATGGAAGTGACAAAGACAGGGGCAGAAGCATGGTTCAGGTTTCATATTCTTTCTTATGACTTGTGGGCTCCTTTTCCTGTGCTTCTCCAGAAGCTTCCTCGAACCCAAAAGCCTCTCCAGATTCTACTACCGAATAGACAATGCTCTCCTCTGCTGTGGCCACTGAAAGCTTCCAAACCCTTCTCTGCTGCCACCGTGTCCCCTAAAGCCACCTACACCTTTGAGCTTGGCCCAGTTCAAGGTCACTGTTTTCATCGATCTCTCGCCATCATCCAGAGCCTCCTTGACTGCTCTAGCTTCCTCTTCACAGCTGAAGTCTCCTGAACTGCATGCTTCAGAGGAGCTGGTTTTCCCGTCAATGACTCTCCTGTTTTAAACAGACCCATCAAACAATTCTATCAAAGTCTCATTGGTGGTGTCTTCAGACAGGCCTTTGGAGGTTTGGGCCAGCCTGGCTCCTTGAGTTGGGTGATCACCTGAACCCTTACAACTTTAACCAGATTATTCTTCCCTCAATTTCTCTTTTATTACAAGAAATTACTTTCTAATGAAGCAAATTTTATGAGTGCATACCCTTTAGATTTGCTATGCTGCTTCTGGGGCACGTTAATCGTAGTTGCTTTCTCGAACACCTTCTGAAGAATTTCACTGGTTACATTGTTTTTGATATACCACTCCAAGCGCGGTCTCCCCACCTCAGTGGTCTTGATCGACGTGTCTCCCTTGTATTACACAGTGATATTTCCCAATAATCCATCTCTGTTCACTGCTTGTCTTCAAGGGTTTTCTGAGCATCAACTTCGGTCTTAAATTCGAGGTAAGCGATCTATGGCTTTTCCGTCTCTGCTGACTAATCTGATCTCCATAGCATCTTCAAAGACTTCTTCTTAAATCATTGTGAGTGACTTATAAGGGATATTTTTTGGCCAACTATATCCTGGCATCTCAATCTTTCTTATTTTATTTTCCCTCTGGCCTCTCAAATTTAATTTTGTTGCCAAAGACTTTTAAGTCAGTGAGTTCCAAATCTTTTTGCAGATTGTCAGCAGATGCAAAATCCACCTAACCAAACTCTCTCATCATACCAATTCTGACACCCATCACAGTAAAATTATTTTTAGCAAAAAGGTCACTGAGGTTAGTTTTTTTTTTTTAATTTAGGGACAGATTTGTTGCTGTTTGGGTTTCCCATAAAGAGTTTTAAACCTGTCATTGGCTCTATGACTTCTGCTTTCTGTTTCTTAGTCTATTTCCTTCTTCCATTTGTCAGGTTCTTCTTTGACAGTTTCTTCTTCCTCTTTCTCCTCCCCTTCATCATCATTCTCATCCTCGTAATCTTCATCTCCATCACCCTTATTTTTCTCTTCCTCTTTGTCATGTTCTTCTTCCTCCTCAGCTTTACTCTTGTCTTTCACAGGACCACTTTGTTTATTTTCTATTTTTCCTGTTTCCTGCTTTTGGCTGGCATGATCTCCAGAGCCTCTCCCTCAGAGTCATCATCCTCATCATTTTTATCCTCCTTCTCCTCCTCCCCCTTGTCTTTTAAAGCAGAAGAAACTGCTGATTATAATTGACTCAAATTCCTCCTCATTCTCACCATCTTCACACTGTCCTTTTCAACTTCCTCATCATTCTTATCCCCCTGACAGTGCAGTGGTTATGTGTGGGGCTGTAATCCACACAGTCTACAGTTCAACACCACTATCAGTCTTTCCACTCCCATAAACAGTTACAGTCTCAGAAACCAGTAAGAGGTCACATGAGTCAATATTGACTCAAAGGCATTTAGTTTGGTTTTCACCCCCATAGCTGGTGTGACAACACCCTTCTTGCTGGATTTGCTCTGGATGGCTTTATTCTTGTCAGGTGCTGCTACTGCTTTGACTGGTGTGTCTGTCTTTTTGGCTAGTGCACTGGCTATCTTTTTGATGAGAGTGACAACTGTTTTCTTGGCTGGTGTGCTAGATACCAGCCTTTTTATGTTGGAGAAACCATCTTCTTTGATGGCATTATGCCATTCTTCTTGCCTTTTATCTGATGAATGTGAACCTCCTCAACTGCTTTCTTCTTCTTCATCATTGTCTAATAAGTAATCATCTTCACTATCATCTTTACCCAAGGAAGGAGCCATCTTCTTGGGATAACCTTGGTTTTCACCAGCCTTGGCAAGCTTCCCATGTTGGCTGCTTGGGGAGATGGTGGGCACTAGAGGTGACACTGTCTTCCCTGATTTTTAATGAACTTTTTCTTTATATATATATATATATATATATATATATATATATATATATTACAAATTATAATTGTGTTAGTTTAGGTTGACTACAGAAACTATATCCTTACCATGTGTTTATTTATTTCCCATGAAGAAAGAAATCACAATGGTATATCACACATAGCAAGTTCAGAAACATTATATATATAATTTGTGTATATATATATATATATATATATATATATATATATATATATTACAAATTCATAGACACTCATATGTGTATAAGAAAGAGCTTTATATAAAGATTAATTGTACAGTAAGAAAACATCCTAGCCCAGTCCAGATCAAGTTCAACAGTCAAATATCAGCTCATATGTCCCATACTAGTCCATAAATTTCTCTTTAGATTCACACAGCCATATAATAATTCTGAATGCAGGAATATCACAGGCCAATGGGTGGAAAGTCTTGTGGATCCAGTGGAGATGAAAGCATCTCAGCACTGGTGTGGGTCTCCATGTGGTTCCTCCAGCTCCAGGGCTCTGGTTCTATCAGTGTAGCTCCATGTGTCTTGTCAGCAGGATGGCAAATCAAAGAGAGAGAAGCAGAGAGTGTTTCTGGCCTCCAGTGAGCTATTTATCTCTGTTGCACCTCCAAATGAGGTTATCAAGCTGTAACCTGATTGACAAGCTAAACTCCACCCCTTCACTCTTAATAGTCTCAAGTTGGCACCTGATTATGTAACTACCACAGCTCCCTAGGTAGATGACTGGTATAAACCTCATCTCCCCACCCCTACTTGGCCACCCACACCATCTGTAGAGAACAAACTCCATCCTCTCTGATCTGATTCACAAGAATACACCTCTCACAGTCATACCAGACAGCAAAACCATCCCCCTAACCTGAATCTGAACCCCACTCTCTAGCCTTACCAGATCTCAGGGCACAAGGTAGTAAAGCAATATACCACCACATACTATACCCACCAATGCAAGGGATCTCTGCTCCAACCAGTCCTGCTGCACCCTCTCCCCCATGACAAAGGGTGGACCCCAGAGGGTCATTGTCCTGGTATTGTTGTTGCTGTCTGTTTTAATACTTCCATACTCTCACCTGCACCCCCTTTTACAAATTTTTAAACTATTCTTAAATGTCATCTTCAACCAGGATTTACCTATTTGTGGGCATACGTAAAAACAGGGAAAACAATTTATGTATTTCCTCAACACATCTTCCCACCAGAAGTTAGCAGATAAAACAAAGACAAGCTCCTAGGTAAAATTCAGAGCCAAACAAACATAAATTAACAACTATCCTGCATCTTACTCTAGTATTTTTTTTCCCATTAGTATTCTTAAAACAAGTCTCTTGCCTTTAATTTTCCTTATTTCAGTCAAAAGAACTAAAGTTTTATTTCAGAATATTTTCAACCGGTCCTTTAGTCTGACCTTTCTTATCGTCAAACTTGTGCTGTCCTTCCTACTCTGATTTTTAAAAAAAGCTCACCCTAACACTACATTAAAAAAAAAAAAATCCTATTGTCTATTAGGACCAGTTCCTTCAGTGCTGCAGGTGGGCAATCCCTTCCTTTAACCTACCAAATAACACTACCTGACCTCTCCCATTTTTTACTTTATGTACTGATCCTTTTAACCCTTCCCAACACTTGCTCTCCCACTCTCTGAATGCTTCTTGAATACCTAATCCAACACTCCCCACCAGAAACTTAATACAGACTGTCCATAACCCCTCTCCTGTACTACTGAAGCTAACAGAGTTCACAACTACCACATAACATCACCTACTTAACATCCCTAATAGCGATGTCAAGATGACAAAGAAACAACAGAAGATATTGGTGCACACACAAAAACAAGAGATATGGAAACAGATCATCTAATACCAACCAGACCTAAATCTAATTCCTGACACTGAACAGGCTATGAAGCTGGCAGACAAAGAATGTAACAGAATGATAGCAGGACTCGTGCAACCGCTGAGCATTGGAAAGAGAAAGGGAAACAATAGAAAAGCTGATCACCTCACTACAAAAACTCAAAACATAAACACAAATCACCTCTACAATAGAATCAAACAACACTATGATGGAACTGAGAAACAGAACTGAAAAGATGGAAACCGAATTCATGACCTATAACACAAATCTATAGACTCTACCTTAAAAGAGGAACAGATAACAACAGAAAAGTTTAAAGAGATGGAGAAGAACATGAGAACATTGTGCCCCACAATGTTTGTCTTATAGGGATTCCAGAAGAGAAAGAAGCATATAAATCCACACAGAAAATAGTCCAAGATCTCCTGCAAGAGAACTTTCCTCAATGTCCAAACAAGGAAAGGAAGTTATTCATGAAGTTGAGATAACCTCAGCTAAGAAAGATCTCAAAGGACACCCCACCCCACACCACATATTGTAGTCATAAAACATCAATGAAAAGGAAAAAAAAATATAAAATCAGCAAGAGGAAAAATGGTCAATTACATACAAAGGGTCAGCATTTAGAGTAACCTCAGATTTCTCAGCAGAAACCATACAGGCAAGTAGACAATATAGTGATGTATACAGAGTACTAAAGAGTGAAAAATGTCAACTTAGCATCCTGCATCCAGCAAAGTTATCAATTAATTATGATGGAGAAATAAAAAAATATTCCAGGACAAGAGAAACTAAAAAAAATTCACAAAAAACAAGACTGCCACTACAAAAAAAATGCTCAATGAAGTACTATGGCCATAAAACCAGCAGCAACAACACACAAACCTAAAACCAACATACAAGGCAACCCTTCACAAAAAACAACACACACAGAGCAACACCCAAAGCAAGGAAATAACACAGGAAGAACAAAGAAAATAAACACAACACCAGACAAGCACACAACACACATACATAAAGCAAAATGGTAGTAACAAATACATACATATCAATAATTTCACAGAATATTAATGCACTGAATGCACAAGTAAAGAGACAGAGAATAGGAGAATGGATAAGGGGAATTCTACAAATATTATAAGATTTGACAGCAATACTACACAAACTCTTCCAGAACATAGAAAAAGACAGCAAACTTTCAAACTACATAATTCTATGTAGAAAGCATAACACTGATTCCAAAACCAGGAAACGAACCCACAAAGTTTGAAAATTATCGGCCAACATCCCTCATGAACATATACTCTAAATTCTCAGCAAAATCCTGGCCAATAGAATACAGCAGCATATCAAAAAATAATAATAATTCACAGTGTTCACATAGTATTCATTCCAGGTATGCAGCAATGGTTCAACATTTGAAAAACAATCAGCGTAATCCACTACATAAACAATATAAGAAACAAAAACCACACCATCATCAAAAGATGCAGAAAAGGCATTTGACAATTTTCAATGCCCATTTCTCTTCAAAACACTCAACAAAACAGGAATAGAAGGTAAATTCCTCAACATAATAAAAACCGTATATGGGAAACTAAAACCAATATCATGCTCAATAAAGAAAAGCCAGAAATATTCCCACTGAAAACAGGGACCAGGCAAGGATGTCCTCTATCACCACTCTTCCTCAACAAAGTGATGAAAGTTTTAGCTAGCACCATCAGACAATGGAAAGAAATCAAGGGACTACAAATGGGTAAGAAAGAAGTGAAACTCTCCCTATTCACAGATGGTATGATCCTACATAGAAAATCCAAGTCTCCATAAAAAGCCTGCTGGACACAATTGAGGAATTCTACATGGTAGCAGTATACAAAGTCAATAACCAGAAATCAATTGGATTCCTGTATGTCGTGAAGAGAACTACAAAAAAGACATTAAGAAAGCAATACCATTTACAATAACCTCATAAAACATGAAATATTTAGGAATAAACTGAAGAAACAAATGAATTATATGGAGGGAAAAAAACCTACAGAACATTACTACAAGAAACTAAAAAGGACCTATATAAACGGAAGAATAGTCCATGCTCCTGGATAGGCAGACTTAATATCGTGAAAATTACAATACTACTAAAACAATCTACAGATACAATGCAATTCCAATTCAAATCCCAAATAAATTCTTTAAAGAAATGGAAAAAATATTTACCAATTTCACCTCTGAGGGACTCTACCTTTTGATTAGCAGCCAAGCAAGGTAATCACTTTCATCACCCAGAGATAAATATGTGTTTATATAAAACCGAATATGTATGTGTGTATACAATTATGTTTAAATACTGAATATAGCTATAGATACAGCTTTTTCAAAATGTTTCATCCACTAATATGTGTATCATTAATAGATTAGGCCAACAAAGAGCATCTTTGATAAACGCTGTGCAGATATGGTCATTTTCTGATGTTTTGTTGGTGAGATGAAAACTTTGATGAATGATTTCATAAATTAATATAATATAATATCCTCAGAAGATGAGGAAAACAATCAAACAATTGCAAATAATGGAATAGCTGGTATAAAGTTACATATGTTCATATGTGTAAGTGTCGTGGATTTAGTTCATAATGGCATTTCAATTCCATATAATAATCTGAGAGAAAGAGAGAGCCTAAGTGGTTTCCACACCACAAGTAAATTCATCCACCATTGTATTCAGTAAACATTCTCCTTATAGCATGCGGGAGATGGAGAAATGAATCTATTTTCCTTAAATTTTGCTCTGTTTGCATAGGTCTTTTGTCATGTGAATATCTTACCTCGCTGAATTTAATTTTATTATTTTAAGAAAGACATGGCTCATAAACGCAAGTCAGCTTATGATCAAAATTTTTCTCACAGAGTTTAGATTGTCTATCTGAAACTGTCACCTTACATCCTAATTTTAGAAACTGTCATATAACATGTTTCTGTGTATGTGTGTGTGTGTGTGTGTGTGCATATGAAAGTGCATGTGTGTAAACATGCATATCCAAGGTCAGCATAGGTAGGCTAATCTGATCATCTAAGTTCAGAGGTCATATGGCTGATCAGATAACAGGCTGCTGATGACTATCCAGGTCGGTAGGCAATATGGGAAAGCCATTGGATTCAGTTCAAGGATCTGGAGGTCCATAAAAGAGATGTAGGATCCAACTCCATCAATAAAGAACAAACAACTTTTAGCATAGTATCTACCTATATAGGAATTAAGCCACCATTTCTCCACCTCAGCAATGAAACTTTCTTTACAATTGTATCAGGACTGTGATCCCAGTTACGTAGGTTGGATTTTACTCTAAGCTTCTTATAACTGATTGGCTGTTTATGAAATATTCCATTATGGAGTTAATTATATTGTGTTAGGTCACAACATGGAGGACTACTAGGGCTTAACTGCCCTGAGTTCCAGCTAAGTAGACACAAAACTTGCCTATAACAGTCAGAAATAGATTTAATTCTATTTATTCTTGTATCTTGTACATTCACGCATACCTGATGAACAGTAAACATTTACTCACTACAGATTGAAAGAATAAATGCAACTACAATTTTAAAGAAGAGTGACAAATTTCACTTTCTAACTAAACAGGATGCAAGCTATTTTTCACTCAAGCAGCAACTTAGTCTCTCAGTTGTCACTTCATTTGTCCCTGACATTTCCTCTCTTGAAGAAGCAGCTAGAGAACATAGAAAGCAATCATAGGCTCTGGCTTTCTGGGGATCAAATTCCTGTCAGAGCATTTCATAAGTGTAGTAATTGGGCAGAAGTGAATATTTACTGAAAGTCATTTTCACATAATAATTCCATTCTACTTGACAAGATGTTGTTCTACATTCTTTACATTATTATCACTGGTATATGGGTCATTGTCATTCCAGGGCATGCACACAGGCACATGGTAAGCAGGTGTTTTATAAACATTTCTTCCAGGGTACCTACTTTTAAAATGTGTGGTTTACTTGTAAAATTTTTGAAGAAAGTCAGTCACACAAATTTTCTGAGATAAAAATTGATGCATAGCATCATGATAAATTTTATCAAAAAGTGAAAGAAAGAACCCTAAAGTTTAAATCTATGGGGCACGGAAGCCAAGGTCCAACTTTGAATATATCCCATCTGAATTTGGTGAACATTTCAAGAAGAGATTTTATGATTTGAACACTAATAACTGACAAATCATGGGATAGTATTAATAACCTCATATATGAAGAAAGCATGCGGTTATTAGAAAGACAAAAAATAAAATATCAAAGTAGAGGCTGGGAATGATGAATTAAAAGAGCTGAACCAAAATTTTCAGAAGACAGCTTTAGAAGACAAAAAATATTATAATGAAATCTGGTGTTAGAAAGACAAGAAAGAAGATATGCTAAACATATGTCATGTTTGAAAATTAAAGAAAAGAAAAAACACAAGACTCAAGTTGAAATATTGAAGAATCCATGGGTAATTTAGTTAACGATGTAGAAAGCACCCAAGTAGAGGGAAGGAATACACAGCCACTGTACCAAAAAGAATCGACTGACATTCAGTCCTTTCAAGAAGCCTCATATGAACTGAAACAATGGTCTTGAAGGATGCCTAGGCTACATTAATGCATCTTCATGTACTTCAAACAGTTGATTACATTATCAATATAAAGGGTTTGTAATCAATTGTTCAAGTAGGAAAATTTGCTTTCCCTGGAATGTTCAATATACATGTTAATTAATTAAAATTCTGATATGCAATGCACTGATACAGCTTAACATTATTTAGTCTAGTATTTTCAAAACACATTTAACTAGGTGGTATTTCTTTTACTATGTGATACCCTTTAATATCATTAAAGTCCCAGACTTCGGAAAACCTTTCTAAGAAAGACTTGGGAACTACTTGATAGAATTGGATGGTTTTAGACAGATATTCAAAAATAACACTTTGGGAGATTTTTCCTGAAACAGTTACAAAACAAAATTTGGTAAGATATTCAAAGATGATTATTCACTGAGATTCACTAAACAATTAGAAATATGAAAGTTTATTACAAAATACAGTAAGTAGTTCAGTTGATTGAGAACAACTGTAGTTATAGCTATTGTTACTTTGTAGTAACCTAAGAGGGATGTATATAAATATAAAAGCCCTCAATTAATCCCTTTGTCTTTATTGGCTCTTATAATTAAGATCTTTTCACTCTCAGATGTAGTGTTTGAATATAATTCTGATAATTTTCAAAACAAACAGCCATGATGATGAAAAAAATCCATATTTTTAGTCCATGCCATCCTGGTAGCATAGTCATTACAAGTTGGACTGCAATCCTCAAGGTCCCAAGTTCAAAATCACCAGAAGCTCTTAGGGAGAAAGACAGGGCTTTCTGCTCCCCTAGACAGTTATAGTCTAGGAAACTCACAGGGGAAGTTCTACTCTGCTCTCTGGGATCACTATGAGTCTGTATCATTGACGTGGTAGCTGAGAGTTGAGTGAGTTATGGTTTCCTTTGATTTCAATTTACCTAGTAATATTTTATTTGAATATCTAATTTAGTTTTGCTTCCAACCCTAGGCAGCTTTGGTAAATGCAACATTAATTCCTTTGATGTTTAACCTGGGGTGGCTGGTGAAAAGCTTTTCATGATCAGCTATTGTAGGCATATCAGCTGTTAACATGTTGTGTTAGTATCTCACATGTGCTCTTTATAATGCACACATGTCAGTAAGTGTTTTAATTAATTAGTTGAAAGGGCATATCTGAGAAAGAAAGTTTGCACAGCTGCTCAACTGAAAATATCATTTGTGATAGATTTTTGGATACTTTGCCATATTTTTCAGGTATGTTGTGTTGTATATTGAAATGAAAGTGTGTGTGTGTTTTCAAATACTACCTCCAAATGTAAACTGAAGTATGTGCTTAAATTAATTGGTTGTTAACAAAGAGATCTTGGTGTTGAGGGAATAAAAATATTTGTAAGTATGGCAGTGACATCTATTCAAGAAACAATATTATTATGAATATTACACCAGTCATTTCATCTAACGCTAAGCATGATTTGAGTTATGCCGGTTGCTGGGTAACTGATCCTCCTCAAGGCAACGCCTCCTGTGTCTGAGCAGACTGGGCTCCACAGCGTTTGCAGCAGTTGATTGTTCTCAGAAGTCAATCCTTTCCTGGAGGTCCTGGGTAGAAGCTGAGTACGTTCCTGGTTGCAGAATCCAGCACAGACAGATGTAAAATCATTGTTGTTATTAATTTCAATTGAGTAGTCCCCAATTTGTGAGCATCTAAAGCCCAAAGAAGAGAAGCCATAGTGAATTACTGGTTACGTGTTAGGCTGCTAACTGCTAGGTCAGTAGTTCAAAACCATGAGTCACTCTATGGGAGAAAGATAGGTGTTTCTACTTTCATAAAGAATTACAGGCTAGGAAATTCTGCCCTGACCTACAGGGTCCCTCAGAGTCAGGATCAACTCAATGGCAGTGAGGTTTGATTTGGAATCCTGGATCACGCCCCCCCCCCCCACGATGAATCTTTGTAAGTTGGCCCATTGTGATTCCTAGGATTTCAATGATTGATGATTTAGCAGCGCACGAGTAAGTCCAAATGTATTTTTACAAAATCGTAGAGACTTCTAAAATATACAATTCTGAAGCCATTGTTTCTCAAGACAGTGTTTCTATCTCTCTAACCCTCCCCTGAAGAGCTCTGTGCTCTTCGGTTTGTGCCATGCCAAACCAGCCTGACATCCCTGATGATCTCTACTTTTGTTCATTTTACATGTTTTATTTAGTTTTGGGAAATCTGATAGAACAAAATCAGGGCTTATATTGGAATGGAGTAATGGTTCTCAATTAAATTCTCACATGATAGCCTTGGTTACCCTCAAAGAATGCACAGGTGCACAATTGTGATAGGGAAAGAAAAAAACAAATCCTTGAATCTACTTGCTGCTCTTTTCTGCACCAATGCAGTTTTTGGTTTTCTTAAAACTTCATGATAAGCACTCATGATCTCCCTGTGTACTTCAAGAAATTTCTCAAGATTTCAACTTTAGAATCTCTCTACACGCACACACGTGCACACACACACACACACACACACACACACACACACACACACAAAGTCTCCATACATTCAGAGCTGTCTTCAATGTCTTGAATTTAACTGGCCCAGTAGCGCCCCTGTTCTGATTGGACGTTTTTTAAGGCACTCTCACAAGTCAAAGATTAGTGCATTTCTGAGAGAGCTTTCCTGCAGCAATCTACTGACCACGGAACGTGTTTGAACACATTTTTCTTGGAACAAACACGCACATATATGAACTGGAACCTTAGTAGCTATAGAGTTTGGCTTACCTGAACAGATAACCAAACATTTCTCCAGAGTTTTTTTTAAATCTGAGTGTTCCTCTGAAACCTACTTAACATCATAGTCATGCATAAGTCTCCCCTGGCCGAAGGTAGTGCATGCCAGGAGGTACATTGCCCATGAATCAAACAAACTGAGCTCCCCTTCATGGAAAGCAAACATTACCCTGTCCCTCAGATCAGAAGCAGGTCTTGTTATAACTGAAGTGCCAGGGTGGTTCAACAGTTGTCCACTTGACTACTAGACAAAAGGTTGGCAGTTTAAACTCACCGGTTGCTCTGTGAAGAAATTATCTATCTGCTTCTGTAAAGATTTATTGCCTCGGCTGCTCTCGGAAAAATCCACTTTGTCTAAGTGTTACTATGAATTTGAAGTGACTCTCTGGCACATGACAGTAACAATAATATTGTCACTCTAAAGTGTTTAGTACTATTGCTTGACACAATTTAAGAAAAAGATACAGTCACAGCTCCTCATGTTTACAGTTGGCAAACAGAAGATTCCTGTGATTGAAAGATTAAGCAATGGCTCATTATCTCACCTTTAACAAAGGGTAGATTCATTATTTTAATACAGATATGCTCAACTCTAGACATAGACCTCCTTAAAAATAGTTTTATTGGCATGTAGTTGACATATAATACAATTCAGTATTTTGAATAGATTAAGAATATTTGTTCTGTCATCTCCACAATCAGTTTTAGAACATTTGCTTCATTTTTGTACCCATCAGCGCCCCATTTTCCACCAACCTCCCCTGCCACGATCTTAAGAAACTATTAATCCAGTTACTGTCTCTATAGATTTATCTATTTTGAATTTTATATAAAGAAAAAACCCCAACAATAATAACAAAATAAAATAGAGGAAAACCCCAATCAAAAAGAAAGCAGAAAATAAACAAAAACTAGAACAAATTTAAAATTTGTCAAAAGAGGACAAATGATAAGGTGTTAAATTTTAAACTAGTTACATCTGCATTAATTCACTTTCCAATATTCTCTGTCTGATAGCAAAGCTATTCACCTTTCTGATCAATGATCAAAGAGGATTCTCCTGAGGCTTAATCCATGTGGGGATTTTCAAGTGGGTCTTTGGCTTTCAAGGTTGTCCATAATCTTCTGCAAACCGTATGCTCAGAATTCAAGCTCTAACACATTTCCCTCTTCTGGGTTTGAATTTTATTATTAAAATTCTTGGATCATACAGGTTGGTGTGCTTCCTCCATGTAGACTTAGTTGACACCTCACATAGATAGTTGGTTGACTTAAGACAAGCCTTTATGACAACAGACCCTATTCTTTCTGATAGCTGGGCACCATCTGATTTGTTCATCATACTTTATAGCACCCATATCTTCAACGCTCTCTTCATGAGGGCATTTATCCAGTAGGGCCACATCATAAGAACTAAATGTTCTTAGATTAGAACTACAATTGAGTGGAAACTCTTAAAATGTATATATACATATATGTATATTCCTGATACACTTTAGAGATGTTGTTATAATTTATTGGGTAATATTATAAATCAACCCTACAGGGCTTGTTATAATTCTATTGATAATATCATTAATTTAGCCAATGTTGAAGAATTTAAAATACTGTTGAGGAAAGGAAAGTGTATGCATATAGGACAAGGTTTTACAGTAAAACCTGTTTAAAACTAATACATGTTGTGTTTGACTTGTACAAATAAAACACTGATGTGACTAGAGACTATCAAACAATGAGGATGGGAGATGTGGCAAAAACTTTCAGTAGCACTCCTTCAACGAAGACAGAACTACACATGCTGGACTGAAACACAAAGCGCTCTTAACAACCAAGGCATACCTTTGGAATATGGAAAACTCATTGTGCCTATTTCAAATTGGTCAACTTCATAGGGAGATATATACCTAAGAAATGGTTACAAAACACATGCGGTCAGGCAATTTGAAGGCGGATGTGAGTGTGCCTTAGATTCAGTGCTCTTGGGGCTTAAAGAGAAAGGAGCCAGGAATGCACTGGAATGATTCATCTTCCCTACAGTTGCTTAACTCACAACCTCCACACCTCCAGTCAGGCTTCTCTCAGAAGATACAGTCAGAAAATGCAATATCATCTGGTCTATGAGATCAATAATGACCATTCCAGTCTATAATATGCACATGTTTATTACACATACAGAACCTTTTTGTTTGAGTTCTTATTTGAGCCTAGCCCTTATTACTTGAAAACATTCTATTTTTTGTTGCAATTTTTAAGGCTCTGTTTGATTTTCTCTCGTGATTTAAACTCTTTGAAGTAGGTCTTTTTATCTTGCATAGCACAAATATCAATAATTCTTGAATGGAATTGATGAGAACATGTTTCTATTTCAGAGCACACCTTGCCAAGTGCTAAATATGCAGCTGTCATTCAATTAGCAGCATTTGATTGATTAAACTCATGTATATTTTGTCTGCGGAGACATGGTATGGAAGCCACGTCTGACCTCTTCTGACTAGAGAAAGAAAAAGGAGAACCCAATCCCAAATCTGCTCAAGGCTGATTCCTATATGGCAGAGGTCAGAACTATCTTCATCTTATTCGGAAACCAACTAGTCCTCCCACTACATTCCACTTCCCTGCTGCGTTAAGTAATTCATTCCAATGGCTGCGCAGAACTAAAGAAAATAGTCACGATTATGGGGTTCATTAGAGAAGCTAACAGGTTACAACATGTTAATGATACAGATTTGTGTCCTCAACTGTGAGGAACAGAGGGATTTCTCTTAAGTTGTCTCCCCAAAATATATGCCAGATTTAGCTTGAAAATAACTGTTCACTAGGCAGCGAAAGTAGGTCAGAGGTTATTCTCCCTAACATCGACCATCAAGAATGGATTGGGAGTCATTCTCACTGAGAGGTATCAGCTGTCTAGATCAAGCA
Source organism: Echinops telfairi (assembly GCF_000313985.2). Taxonomy (NCBI): domain Eukaryota; kingdom Metazoa; phylum Chordata; class Mammalia; order Afrosoricida; family Tenrecidae; genus Echinops; species Echinops telfairi. The sequence goes on from NW_022111368.1 coordinate 37,140,114, forward strand.
GACACCACTGCTTATCCCACAACAAATAGGGCCCATTCCTTTCTGTTATTATTCCCTCGAAGCAGTGCCCATAGGCAAGCCCAGGACCACTCTAAGATGACTAAGCTTAGGCTACTATCTTGCCACACATGCCCCCCTATTCCCTCCTCTTACTATTGCACATTCACCCGTAGGTCATCCCCCTCCTATTGCTTGTATTGCCTATGTTAAAACCCCTCTCTATGAAGTAGGTTGCTATCTGCTATCAGGGGGCTTGCATGCCTCGCAGGATAGTAATTGCCTGCTTTATTGTATGAGACACCAGAATGATCAAACCTGTTCAAGGATGAATTGTACTGCCCTTCTCTGTGACGCATAATGCTGTGATGTATCCCCCTAAAGTAATATGATGCGTGGTTAGCAATAAATAAGGAGGCTCCCTGGTTCTCGGGAGGGTGGCTAGTCAAGGGTGGCTGGCCAGAGGTGGCTGACAGAGGGTGGCTGAGGAAGGAGGGCTGCTCCCGTGAGGGGCGGCTCCCATGAGGGCGGTGGACGAGAGGGCGGCTCCTGCTCTGGCAGCCGGGTTCTCTCCACGTGGACCACCAAGCTGGGTTGAGGTGTGCAATGCCACCATGTAATATGTCTGACTGTATTATTGAATTATCTCTCATGCTCTTGATGACATTAATATAATATTTATATATCTCAACCATACAATTGTGCATTACTGGACCCAGAAGTTGTATTACTAAACCAGTGAGTTCAAGCAGTGGGTGGGGCTAGCACCCCACTCCCCCATGCCATTTTTAATTTAATACTACACTCAACTATGCAGGCAGGGGTGACTCTTGCTAGTCCTTGGCTCTTCAGTCACACATTATCTTGGCTTCTGTCCTGCTCCAGTCACTGTTAGAAAGCTTTACTTTTTCTGGGGGATAGAAAGCCCACTGTTCTTTCTCGAGATAAGGATTTTCCTGCTGCCCCTTTGCTCTGTCTGGTGGTCTCACACTGCTCCTCCGCTGCCCCTCCCTGCAAGGATCTCGTATGTACTTCTCTCCTGATTCGTCTTTATTGTTGCCTCTGAGATTCTCTGCTTCTTCCTTTGAAGTGGCTCCCGTTAAACATGGTGTAATGGAAAAACTGACCAACCCCTCCCATTGGTTGGAGCCGTGGTGGTGCTGTGTGTTACACTTTGGACTGCTGAACACAAGATCACCAGTTCAATTAGAGCAGCTCTTCTGTGGAACAAAGATGATGTTTTCTTCTTCTATTAATTATTGCAGCTTCGGATAAGCCCTAGGGGCAGTTCTACTATATCCTAGAGAGTCCGTCTGTGTCAGAGTTGACTCGATAGCAGTTTAATTTCTTTTTAAAATAATCTAGTACTCTGAAGAGACAAACATTTGTTTGAGATGAAGAATCTTCACTCTAATTGGAACTGTGAGCATTTGTATCTATAAGCAAAATCCAGTCCAGCAAAATTGCAGTAGCTTATACCCACTCACAAGGTCAAAACTCTCTCCCTTTTCATTTGGTTGGGTTCAGGTCACTGCAGTCCTGACAGTATAAGCTAGATGTAATGGATGTCAGCAGCAAGCTTAGAAGTTCACACACACCTCCCTGCCCGTCAGACTTGCTGTACCCATCACAGGCCAGTCATATCCTCCTGTCCTCTCTTCCCTCCAGCCTCTGTGATCCAGGTCAATGGGTGACATTGGAACATGTCTGAATTCAGTCCATTTCTTCATTGCTCTTTTTCCACACTTCTACTCAACAGTGGGCCTAGGTAGTCAGCACTGTGAGCCTATCAGGCTGCTTGATGACAGATTCCCTTTAACTTTCAGTCCACGATGAGAGAAAGCCCAAGAAGCTTGGAAGAGCACATCCAATATCTCTGCACCAGCGACAGGGGCAAGGAGACTCAAAGGAGCAGCACTGACACCATGGGGGTCCTTTCTTCTTTGGCCTGAGACTATGGAACAGTGGGGCAGAGTAACAGGTGGGCTGTATTCCTGGCACCTGGAAGCAAAGGTCAAGAGACTATGTAGCTGAGAAAATGAGGACTGGAGAGAGACTTGGATGCTGGCTGAGGTGATCAATCCTTGTTGTTTCCTGACCTTGACTTGTGACTACCTATTGACTTCCCTAATAACCCTCCTGGGGAGCCCTGGTGGAATAGTAGGTTACTCCCTGTTTTGCTAACCATGGGGTCAGCAGTTTGAATTCACTAGCTACTGCTCAGGAGAAAGAAGGGGCTTTCTACTCTCTTAAATGGTTAAAGTATCAGAAACCTACACGGGCAGTCCTATGCGTTTCTATAGGGTCAATATAAGTTGAAGTCAACTAAGTGGCAGTGAATGAGAATACACCTCCTTAACGGTGAGCACTGTCTGTGAGTTCAATGTGGCCATTATAATGAATTATCAAACTCAGCATAGACGTAGAGTGTGTGGGAGAAACTGTGTCAGAATAGGTTGGACCAGGGTGCAGCTGCCTTAGCCAGTTCTCTGCTTCAGCCGGCAAGGCTCACTTCCTGCAAGACATCTCTGAGGAGAAGCCACATGGACCTACCCCGATGCAGCCCTGGGTGCTGGAGCAGCTGTGTGGAGACCCCTGCCAGCGCTGAGATGCTTACACGTTCACTGACTCGGCTTTCCTCCTGCAGTCGGTATCATTGCGTGAGTTTTGTGAGATGGAGGAGGACTTTGAGGATTGGTGTTGGATATATGGGTTAATGTTGGAATTGTGGGTTGGGATGTTTTCTTGATGTGCCTTTAACCTTTAAATAAAACTCTCTCTTATACATATGAAAAAAAAAAAAAGAATAGGTCACAAAAAATGGAGCATGAAAGTTTATATGACTTCTTTCTCATAGCAATAGGGAAGCCAGAGGAGATCAGATATGTTCACCTCCATTGACACCATTGCCATCTGCACATCTTTTCAAATACAAATGCGAAGGTTCTGTTTGAGGTTCAGACTTTCCAACCTAAAGCCGCACACTCTACAATGCTTCACCCAAAAAACCTATTTCTTTGGAGCAATTACTTCTTCTTAACATACCAAATAAATGTTGGCTGAAGGCTGGCTTATAAACTCTCTGTGTCCATAATTCTCATTTCTATCACACATGTAAATATGTTTTACAATCCTAGTAGGAGAATGAAATAATCATAATACAGTAAAATGCCATAATTCTTTAAAAAACATTTATTTTATGTTCTCCACCTGTCACCATCCCAACTCACATGCATGTGTCTTTGGGATTCTGGCAAGGCTTCTGGCCCTCAATGGGTCATCTGGTTTCGTGAGCCTGACTTTTAACCCAGGCCTCTCCAGGAGCAACTTCTGTTCCACCAGTTGCAGTTTAACATGACTCAACATCTTCTCAGTCATTACAGGTGAAGAGCACCAGGGTCAACAATCCAAGCAATATTTTCACTTCTCATGCCCAGTGACTCTGTCTTTTATATAATTTCATGAGCCTGCAACCATTGTGATAAATCTCACATCTAACACCAACTATACAGATGGTATCTGAATTCACCAATCTAACTTCCTCTGGCTACAGAAGGGAGGAAAATCCCACTCCACATCTCCCAAGAATGCTTCTGACACCAACCAATCCTGCAATCCTTAGCTGTTCTTTCGCTGCCTCTCTACACAGGCTCTTCAATACACTGCACCCCTGCTTCTTCTTCCTTGCTGGTCGCAGGATTATCTGTTTTTGCTTCTGAAAAGTCTCACTTTCTATGTAGTGGAATGGGAAAAATTGACTAATTTCCCCATTAGGTTTTCACACATCTTATTTGCATGGGCTTATCCAATTATTTGGTGGGAGTTACAAAGAATATGAACAGAAGAATCATATCAAGTAATTTCACATCATCATCCTCTAACTGAATAATTATTTATTTTGGCTGTTCCCAAACTCTACATGTAATTATACTTTTGTAACTTTATATCATTTGTGACTTCTCCTTTGCTCTCTCTCCAAAGTCTGTCCCTTTTGATATTCAAATTTTTGTCTTTGGCCTTATTCTTATTATATAGTCTCATACAATATTTATCATTTAATAAATGTTGAACTTCACTCAGTATAATGATTTCCAGGTCTATCCATGTCATGAAGTGCTTCATAGTTTTATCATTGTTTTTCAGTGATGCATAGTCTAACATTGTGTGTGTGTACCAGAGTTTCTTCATCCATTCTTCCAATGATGGCTATTTGGGCTGTTCTAAATTCTTACGATTAATGTTTTAAATTCTGTGATGAAACTGGAAGTGCATATGCCTGCTTGTGTATAGGCTCTTACTTCTTTAGAGTATTTACCCAGGAGAGGTATTGCTGGATTGTATGGAATTTCTATTCTCAGTTGTTTGAGGTGGCATGATATCACTTTCCAAATGGTCGTACATATTTACCGTACCACAGTTGTGTATGAGGGTTTGAGGTAGGTAGTTTATTATTCCAACCTGGCGATAAACACATGTGGGGTTAAATGAAGGGTGAAGGGATAAATGGCTCAGTGAGCCTTGCCTTTCACGTTCCGAGTCCCTTGCTTTCTGATGGTCCCACCAGGGTGCAGTTGCCTTAGCCAGGTCCCTGTTTAGCTGGCGAGGCTCACTTCCAGCAAGACACCCCTGAGGAGAAGCCACACGGACCTACCCTGATGCAGCCCTGGGTGCTGGAGCAGCCGTGTGGAGACCCCTGCCAGGGCTGAGATGTTTACAAATTCACTGATTCAGCTTTCCCCCTGCAGTTGGCATCATTGGGCATGTTTTGTGAGAGGGAGGAGGACTTTGTGGTTTGTGTTGGAGATATGGGTTAATGGGTTAATGTTGGACTTGTGGGTTTGGGCAGCACTGGGTTGGGATGTTTTCTTGATGTGCACTTAACCCTTATATAAAACTCTCTCTTATACATGAGTTTCTGTGGATTTGTTTCTCTAAAGTACCCAGACTAACACAGGGTTCCAATCTCTTTGCATCTTCTCCAGCATTTGTTGTTTTCTGTTTTTTGTTTGTTTGTTTAAATCAGACTGTCATTGTTTATGTATGATGTGATTTCATCATTGCATTGACTTACATCTCCCAGATGGGTAATAATTGTGAGCATTTTTTTCAATGCTTGTTACTCAGTTGAATGTTATTTTCATGTGCTGTCTGTTCATGTCGTTTGCTCACAAATTTAATTCAGTTATTCATCTCTTTTTTATTAGTCTTTACAATTTTCTGTATATTTCAGAGATACGTCTCTTGTACATGTGAAATTGCCAACATTTTCTTTTCTGATTCTGTGTGTTCTTTTTCCTTTGCTGATGAAATAGTTTGATGCACATGGTCATATATGTGTGAGTCCCTCATTGTGCTTGATAGCACATCAGTGACCTCTGGAGGGCCCTTCAGTTTGTCCTTATTTTCTGCACTGAGGAAGTTCACAGCTCTGGGATTTGCATTTAGTTTTCTGATATATCTGGAGTTGGTTTTTGTTCAATGGGTAAAGTTTGTGTGTTGTTTCAATCTTCTGCAGATGAAAATCAAATTTTGCCGATATCATTTGTTGAAGAGGTCATCTCTTTCCCATTTACTAGTTCTTGGTCCTTGGTGGTAGATCCATCTGTCTGCTGATGGATGCTGCCATCTTCTTTTGAGTCTTCTGACAGCTAACAATATTTTCCCTGTGGAATCCTTGAGTATTATGACTTGAGGTTTGGGTTTTTCTTATTGGTTCTTTCAGTTTGAGAAAAACCGATCTTGTTCTTCCCATTTGGTTTTATAACTCCAGATTTTTGCACATTTCATAATATTCTGTTTTTATCTTCTCTAGCTGCCCACTTACATCTTCTGTTCAGCTTTTTAACATCACCCTTTCTTTCTTTTGCTTTGCTTACTCTATGTTGCATAGCACACTTCAGAATGTCTGTTGACATTCATTTTTGCCTTTCCTTCCTTACTTTTTATATTTAATGATCTTTTGATTTTTTTCATCATTGATAGCCTTGGTTTGGTTTCAGAACTCAGATGGTCTTTAGTTATAAGTGCTCAATGCATCTAATTTATTCTCTAAATTTAGGTGGGGTATACTCAGAATCCTATTTTGACTCTCAAAGACTATTTCTAATTTTCTTCAGATTTACCTTGAGTTTGCATATGGGCAATAGATGTTCATAGTGCACTTCTTATCTTGCTTTGGATGATGATACTGAGCTTTGCCATCTTCTCTTTTCATAGATATTGTAAATTTGATTCCTCTGTTTGGGTTAGGATGGATTTTCTAGTCAAGCAAACGAGGACACTTATATGTATATAAAGAGAGACATTTGTATCAAGAAATAAGTTTATATCAATAAATCCACCCACAGAGCCTCAGAGCAGGCAAATGTAGTGCCACTCCATGCCACAGGTAAGATGATATCTGGACACTGAACTGAGTGATTCCAAGGAAAGGAACATGGTAGGCTACCAAGAGCTCTTGTGTTAGATTGGGTTTCCAGAGAAATGAGATCAGAACATTAATATATGTCTAAGAGAGAACTCTATATCGAGAAGTGGTTTTATATCCAGAAGACATTCCATCCCATTGAAATAAAGTTCAAAAGTCTGATGTTAGCTGCAGCCCTCGTCAGATTCACATAGCTGCTGGCCAATGATTCAGAAAGTGAAATAGGGCTTTCACAGGCCGGTGTGTGCAGAGTCACATGGATCCACAGTAGGTGGGAAAATGGTAGGGTGGTGAAAGCTCAGAGATAGGCTTCCAGGGCTGAAGGCCCACATGGGGCTGACCATAGAGGCAGACAAAATCCCAGCAAGCAGAAAGGTAAAAGGGCAAAGAGGGTAGGTAGACATTCTCACTGTCTCTCTTGTAGAAAAGACCACACCCCCAAGGAGGAATCATCAGGTTGTGACCCTGATTGATGGGATGGACTATACCCGTACACTTTCATACAAATTCAAGTTGACATCGAATCTAACTGCCAAGCTCCCAAAGGTTGACAGACTACAGGGTGTATACAGGCCCAAATCCTAGGAAGCTAGACGCAGGAAAAAGAAGAGGAGAGGGTTTTTCATAACACCTCTATAGAGAGCAAATACACCACACACCCAAGAAGACATCTTCAGGCTGTAGCCTGAGTGAGGGGTTGCCAAGTTGACATAAAATGTAACCATCACATCCATCAAGTTATTTTCACATATGTAATTACTATTTAATGGCATCCTGGTGGTGTAGTGGTTATACATTGGGATGTGATCTGCATGGTTGGCTGTTCAAAATCACCAGTAGTCCCCAGAGAACTGGCTGCCCCTCGAGAGGGGGCCTCAGCTGGGATTGTAGCTTGACATTGCAACTGCACTTCCGTTGACTAATCCTCAACCTGTGCAGTCTTATGGGATAGCAGGTCCAAGAACCCTCTGCTTCCCTGCCAAAGAATGAAACATGGGGTTCCCACCCCACCTCCCGCACAGCAGGGGCTGGGAAGACAGTCCCAGAGCCTCCCTTTAGTGTCTGCTCTGTCATGTGGAAATGTTTTCTTCGCTCAGGGCTGAAGTAAAGTGAACACTGACACCTGGAAAAAAAAAAAAAGAAAAGAAAAAGAAACCCACCAGTAGTAGCTATGCAGGAGAAAGACTGAACTTTGCATTCCCATTAACAGTTACAGTCTCAGAAACCCACAAGGAGTCTCTGTGAGTCACCCTCAACTGAATTGCAGTGAGAGTTACTATTTATGGTGCTAGAAATAAGTGTTTGCTATGAAAAAGTCAGAGATCTGATCAGATTCTAATATGTACACTTCGGTGTTGTTTCTATCACCAAGAAAATAATTTGCAACTACTGATCCTCCCTCTTTGCTTCTAAAATTCTTATTATGGTGACAGTAATTATCAAGGCATCTTGATTGCAAGTTTGATCAATTTCAGACTGCAACATGTGGTAAAAATATCCAATTTTTTCATATTTGACTTTAATGTTTGGTGCATACATTTGAATAAAACTCTTATAATCTGGTATTCCTTATCTCTATATAGTGATCCTATCACATCACTGGCAGTAATAGAACTTCAATATAAATATTTAAATTTTCATTTTAATGTTAAATGGAATGCAATTCCCTTCCATTTGTTTATCCTGACATAATAGTCTACATGATCATCCAGTTAAAAATGGCCACTAGACATCCATTTGAGCTCCCTAATATCTAGGACAGTGGCTTTCAACCTGTTACAGGGGAAGTCCGATTCACAAGAGTAGCAAAATTACAGTGATGAAGTAGCAACAAAAGCAATTTTATGGTTGGGGGTCACCACAACATGAGGAACTGTATGAAAGGGCTGTGGCATTAGGAAAGTTGAGAACTACTGCTCTAGGATGTCACCATTTATACTTTCCATTTTAATTTTGATGACTTCCAATTCTACTAAGGTCATATTTTGTTTATTCCATGCTCTGATTATAAATGGATGTTTGTGATGGTTTCATCTCATTTTCTTTCATGCCACATTAGCAAATCAAGGTCAAAATAGCTTCACTGCAACAATATTATGAAAGTCAATTCTATTTGAGGAGGGAGATCATCGTTAGTAAGATTGTAGATATCTTCCAACTTCATGGCTCTTCTTCTGGCACTGTACCAGACAATGTCCTGCTGCTAATGATAAGGTTTCAGTTGTTAAATCAAAAGTAGATTGGCACATTGTTTTTCCTAGTGTGCCTTAGATCGGGAGCTCTGGTGAAGCCTCTTTATTATGGATGACTTAGCTATTTGAAATACTTGTAACATAGATTCCAGCATGAGAGCAACATGCCAGGCATCAAAGAACAACAAACTCTGTGAAGTAGCGGAGAGCTAATTGTATTAATTAAAATAGAGATACAGCTGAGAGTGCGTGAAGGCCAAGGAAGGCCATAGGACACAGTAGTTGTTAAATTCTATGGAGTCAATTTTCTACTCCTTTTAACTACACAGGGCAGAGCATATCTTTCCCACAGATTTGGTTTGGCTGTAATCTTCCTAGATGTGTATCACTACTTCATTTTGCTGTAAAGCCACTGGGTGGGTTCAAGCTGCCTACCTTAGAGTAGGGTAGCTCTGAGAGTGACAATTATGTCATCAGGGTTCTTTATAAGATACAGTACTGAAGAGGAAACAGAGTTGCATAAGAAAAGATCACTGAAAGTATACAAGATAATCCACAATTATTAATGTAGCTTGTTACTGATATTCCAACCAATTATAGGGAACATTAGCCAAGGACCAGAAAGAGCCAGGAACATTGCCTGTTATTATATGCCAGGCTCGAGAGTATTGTAATCCAAAGATTATTTGGTAGAATATTCAAAAGATCTTATTTATCAGGAAAGAAATTGTATAAATTAATAAATTAAAATTTACTTGGACTACAAATCTGAAAACCACCAGTTGAAAAGATCAGATGGATTACAAGTAACTTAAAACACACAGAAAAACATCTAGTCAGACTCATAGAAACACAAAAATATCCATGACAAAACAAAATAGAATTTTCTTTTGCAATGCAAAAATGAAACATTTACAAGGCAAGTAAAGATGCAGAACTAGAACCCACAATAAGAAAAATAGAAGACGCAACCTACCAAGAGTCCACACATTTATTAGAATTAGCAGAAAATGACACTAGAATAAGAATTTTTGCAGCATTATTTCAGCTTAAAAATTAAGTGGAGATATAGACAATTCAAATAATAAAATTAAAATTCCAAAGATGAAAATTACAATATCTAAACTGGAAAATATACTGGATAATATTAATGATAGATTAGATATTGCATAAGAAAGCACTGTGAACTTAAAGACATGTAAATAAATGCTATTCAAAATTAAAAACTAAGAACAACATATCTCTATCTATCTAAATTAAGATATCTGTGGAAATATATTTTGAAACTAATATACAAATATTTGAGAAACAAAGTGATGGAAGGGAAGTTGCAAAAATTATTTGAAGAAATATTCCAAATTCCAGTTACAAAACTGCAGATCCAATAACCCGAAGGAAACTGAAACAGAAGTAGCAGGAAGAATTCATAGCAATATTACTAGCAAAGATGAGGGAATAGCAAACAAAAACCAAGCACTTGTGAGGGTGTGGAAAGACTGGAATCTCATACACAACTGATGAGACTTTAAAATGTTTCAACTACTGTGGAAAACAGTATGGTGCTTTTTCAAAATGTTGAGAATAAAAATACTATATAACCTAGCAATTGCTCTAGTTAATATATATTCCAGAGAATACGAGTCACGGATAGATATTTGCAAATCCATGTTAACTGGAGCATAATAGCAAAAGAATGGAAGCCCTCTAAATCAGTGGTTCTCAACCTTCCTAATGCTGCGACCCTTTAATCCAGTTCCTCATGTGGTGGTGACCCCCAACCTTAAAATTATTCTCATTGCTACTTCATCACTGTAATTTAGCTACTATTATGAATCATAATGTAAATATCTGATATGCAGGAAGTATTTTCATTGTTACAAATTTAACATAATTCAAGCATACTGATTAATCACAAAAGAATATGTAATTATATATTGTGAAATATTTATTTCTAATTACAAATAAAAATGAAATTTTGTCTTGAAGCATTGTCTAGCATGGGTAACAGTCTTAATACAACAACAGTAAACTACATTGCTACATTTTGCGACAGTAAGTGTAAAAAGCCAAGGTCAGTGGGAAGGCTGAGATAGCTTCTTTCTCACCAGATCAGAAATTCTTAGGGCAGTCTTTGCAAGAACACAATGAAGATCATCTTCCACAACAAGTCTACCTCTGTATTTAGACTCGAAAACCAACAAGCTGGAAAACCTTGTTTCACAAAAATATGTTGCTGGAAATGGAATAAGGTGCAACACAGTTTCAGACAGAACAGGATATGACTGCAAACACTTGATCCAGATATTTGTAACTGGCATTGTAGAGAAATCAGTTCTCGCTGCATAGCTGTTAATAAGTTCCATGGACTCCTCTTGTGCTGTCTCAGGAACATCTTCAACTTTGACTGTAAATAGGCTTCTGGCATGTGCAAATGGGGTGTCAAGTAAATTTGGAAAGTATGATGAAATTTTGTCTGCAAGCATGTGCAAGTGCTCTTTCACAGAAATTATCATTGTAATCCTTTTGTCTGGTTCAATGTCATATTGCTCAAAGAAAGCAGATAAGGTAGGAAACATGTAAACTTTATTTTCATCCAATTTTTTTCCCCCAAAGCTGAAGTTTCATTTGGAATGATTGGATCTTTTTAGACAAATCAAGACATGTTGCATTTGTTCCTTACAGTGATAAATTTAACTCATTCAAGATGGCAAAGATGGCAACCAAGTAAGCTATATTCTGCAATTCGCTTTTGTCGATGAAAAGTGCTTCAAACTGCGGTCTTGCTTTCTGGTTAATAAACATTTGAGTACATCACGAAGCTCAAAAACATATTTTAAAACGTTTCCTCTTAACAGCCATCTCACTTCAGTGTGAATTAACCGAGCATTATTCAGTGCATCCAACTCATTGCACAGTTGCAAAAACAGTCAACTGTTTAAAGTGCTCGCCTTTACAAAATTAACAGAATTGATGATGCTTTTCACTACTTCTTATAACTCTTGTGGCAGCATCTTTGTTGACTTTTGGTGGCTCATTCAGAGCCAAACGTTGAAATACAGATCGACATCCTAGCATAGCAGGAGCGCTATTTGTGCAAACACCACAAACCTGTTCCAAAGAGATCTTATGTTCTTTCAGAAATGAACCAATGGTGTCAAATACATCACGTGCAGTAGTTGTCATTTCAAGAGGTTTGCCAAAAAGAAATTTATCTTTAAAGTCGTCATCATTAATATAATTCATGTAAACCAATAACTGTGAACAGTTTGCAATGTCTGTAGATTTGTCAAGCTGGATGCTAAACATTGGAAGTGGAGCAGATTTAATTTCCTGGATTACCTGATCAAGAATATCAGCAACATGTCATCTATTCTTCTGTAGATAGTGTCGTTAGATAAGGAAATTGCACTAAATTTTGTAACAAATTCATCTCTGATCATAATTTGAACAATGTCTTTGGCAGCTGGCAACAGTAAATCCTCAGCAATGGTGTGAGGTTTCATAACTCTGGCGATTCTGAGTGCCACCAAATATGAAGCTTCAATGGCTGGTACGTTTTGTTTGTGGTACTTGCCACCAGTGTCAAGACTGGCTTTCTTGAGTCCTTCAGCTTTGCTTCTAAAATAGTTGGTATCCTTGATGCTTGCTATCAAAATGGCGTTTTAGTTTGTTCAGCTTCATATAGTTGACTGATAGAACTTCACAACAAATAACATTGCAGTTTCCCAATTCCTGCAGTAATAATTGAGGTAAAACTATACTGTAAAAAATCCTTGCTATATTTTCTTTTCTTAACATTCTTCTCTACATGATCCATTGTCATGAGATGGTTTGCTAATGAAAATAATATATAACAATAGCTTTCATAATATAAAAGATGATACATGGCATAGTTCAGTCAATACAGTTCATTAAAGTTTCCTATGATTTACCATTCTGTGTTTTTTTTCCTACCTGTTTCTATCACAAGTGGCCAGCATTCAGGTCAACCACAGCTGAATATGAAAAGTCCCATCAGCATCCATATGTGTATATGGTATATGTATATGCAGTAGTTCATAATTTTACAGTACATTATTTTACATTTACCAAGAAATTATAATTCATGAAGTGTCATTTTACCTCAAATACTGCTGTTTTCAACACAGTAACTGCTTTTAACAGAGCAGCTACTTTCAACACAGCAGCTGCTCTCTACACAGTAGTCACTCTGTACACATGTGTGACTGGTCCACATAAGTACATTATGGCACCAACTCTGACAGATACACCTGTATTTGTGCGGGGTGTATGTGATGGGTTTGGCACGATGTTGTCATCAGTGCCATGTACTCACTATGTGGGCATATCTGCATGTGGGTGGACCTGCCTGTAGACAGATAGAGGAACGGTGTCTCGGTTCCTAAGACCATTGGAAATATGTGTTTCCTGATGGTCTTAGGTGACCCCTGTGAAAGGGTTGTTCAACCCCAAATGGGTTCATGAACCACAGCTTGAGAACCACTGCTCTAAGTGGTATAAATATAAGAATGCATAGATAAACTTTGATTCATAAACACAATGGAATACTATGCAACATTAAAGAATAATGATGAATTTGTGAAACCTCATACAATGAATTAACCCGGAGGTCATTATATTGAGTGAAATAAAATACTCAAAAAAAGAACAAATATTCTATGAGACCACTTTTATGAAAATGAAGAAAAGAAAAAATATTTGATGGTTCCTAAGGATGTAAAGGAATGGCCCTGGTTATAAGGTAGAAAACTGTTTAATTGAATTAAGCAGAATGTAATGTGTAAGCAGAATGTAAACTAGTGGAAGAGGGGGATTGACAAGGCAGGGGAAGACTCTGGATGGTTTCTAAATGTTAAAGTCAACAGAGGTAATATTGCTAGACCCACAATCCTTCAATAGCTATGATCTATGAGTAGATGCATCAATAGACAAAAATGCCAAACAGATGTGGGAGAGTGGGAGTGTACTCACAGACCAGATGTGACAAAAGATGTATGTAAATGTGTATTTACCTTTGCTATAAATAAATTAATTAGGTTGATGTATCATAATGGGAACACAATTATTAAAACTTTTTAGATATAGCCAAACTCCTTGAGGGAATGAGTCACGGGACTTAAGGGATCAGGACCATTCTCTCAAGGGACACAAAGGTTAATTGTCATAAAATAGTTCAGGAAAACAATGATTTCCATGCTACTTTGGTGAATAGAGGAACCCCGATGGTGTACTGGGTACACTTTTGGCTGCTAAATGCAAGATTAGCAGTTTGAAACCACTCTGTGGGAGAAAGAGGAGGCTTTCTACTCTCATAGAGTTACCGCCTTGGAAAGCCAATTGGTGTTTCTGCCCTGTCCTCTCAGGTTTCTATGAGTTATATTTGACTCCATGGCGGTGATTTTGGTTTTGCTTTTTTCGGTTGGTAAACAGAGGTTGCCTTCTCAAACCTCATGGACAGCCATGTAAGATGTAATTATTGTTCTCTCCCAGTCTGTAGAAAATAATAATAATATATATATTTTAAATGACAATAATTATTCCAATGAATGATGGGCCATAAGAAAATCAGGCTTCATGATTCTGAGAACAGCATAACTAGATGGTGACTGGCTACACTGCTAACTGCTTTGGGAGGGATTGCGTTTGAAGGTCCTGTATAGAGTAGGAAAAAATCTTGAACCAAACTCAACATCATGGAAGAGATCAGGTTTGTTTGTTAGCTAGACACTGATGAAATCTCTAAGACTAGGTCCCCCACTAACTCTGGATGTGGAAATAACCTCTCCTCTCTGGCGCAATTTTCATTTGAATGTAAAACAATAGACAGACTGTTAAGGGGAACAAGAACAATAGTGAGGTACACATCCCTTAGAACCATTGAATATCAAAGAGCAACGTTTACTGAAAACATAAAGGTCAGAGGAGAGAAAAGATGGAGAAATGGAAATAGGAAACAGGAATGAAGAAAACTAAGTATTGATGGGATTGCAATGAGTGAGATGGGACAAAATATCCATGACCTGCTGAATGTAAAATTTATGATTTGTTCTGTAAATTTGTACTCCATTCACAATAAAGTTTTATTTCTTAAAAAAAATAGAAACGGATAGTAAACTACAAGGTAAAATATAATCAAATTGCTCAAAATGTGTGACAAAGAATAGCCCTAAATATTCATGAAAAAAATCACTATAATAAAAAAAGAATAAAAATTTCAGAAATTGCCATATCTGAAATATGAAAATTACAAGATAATGGTGCTAACATTTCAAGTACTAAATTTAAAAATAAATGAACCTAGAGTGTTATATCCAATAAATATATCTCTCAAGAACAATGGGAAATCAAGAATTCTCCAAAATCTGAAGGAATTCATCATGTACATACACAAAGAGAAGAAATATTAACAACATTTCTTAAGACAAAGAAAATGAGACTAAAAGGGACAGAGTAGTAAAAATAGAGACAGTGCAACCAGAGACAGAGGTCAAAGTGGTTGCTTGTGTAAGAGTGGGATGAGAGCTCAGAGAAGCTTCTAGAGTTAGGTCTCCTCTCTTACTGTAATATTTAAGCTATTTACATAAAGATTGCCTCAGAGACCTAGAACTTGCATCACCTTGTGGACTGCATTTTGTCCTTGTGACTACATTCACCAGATTTCTTGAACCCAAGATGCTCTAATGGGAACAGAGCATGCTTGAACTAAAATCCTCACACCCTTGGGAACCTCTAAATTCTGCCCAGGCTGGTGTAAGATGAGTCATTTTTGCTCTTTGGCTTCATGGCACAGCCAACCTCCAGAGATTTTAGTCAAATTCTCCAGGGTTGCCTTTATGTCTTACTAGAGTACTTGGTACTTACTTGGCTAAAGACAAAAGCTTAATTCCAGTAACAAGACTATAAGTAAATATGGATTTACATAAAGAACTGATCATCAAATAAAGTAATTATATGGATAAAATTGTATTTTTATTACTGTTTACAGTCCTTGAATGATAAATGATGATATAAACCAGAATAATGACAGTTTACTGTGGAAACTAGCTGGTAAAAAACTAGCACAAAATAGAATGGTATTATCAAAACCTTAAAGGTTACCAATTTTTAATCGTTGTAAAAGTTTTGCAAAGAAAACCAAAAACTAAACTAAACAACAACACACCAAGTTTATGGCTATAAAGCCTACATCCTTTTGATAGACTCTGCTTTCAGCCAAGATCTAGATGACATGAGCAGTTATTCCTGGTCCATGTCCTCTTCTGCATTTCTGGCAGCTCTCAGTCAATGTGCTGCTGCAGTCATTTTTTAAGTTATCTTGAACACAGTTTTACTTGCATTCATTATCAATGATCTCATTCAATAATTTCTACACTCTGCTGGGTCATTTCTCTCTCTCTTGGAATTGGAGAATATTTTGTTGTGTACTTCTTTTATATAAGTAATTTTATTGGGGGGGGGCTCTTACATGTATTATAAAAATCCATACATTGATTATGTCAAGTGAAACCATAAAAATATTGTCATCAACAATTTCAAAAGATTATCTTCTTGAGCCCTTTGTTATTAGCTCTTCTTGTTCCCTACCTCGTCTACCTTGCCACCCACGAAAACCCTTTATATATTGTATATTGTTAATATTATTTATACATATCTTACACTGCTCATTGTATCCCTACACCTACTATCCTGGTGTTCATCACCCTTGCGGGAGGTTATTTCATCACCATTGCTATTCATTCTCCATTCCTCCCCCGTCCCCCCATTCCCTTCCCCTACCCTCCTTGAATCTTTACTCCCATTACTGTTTCTGAGGAGTTTGTTTATCCTGAATTCTGTATATTGAAAGCTCTTGTCTGCACCAATGTATGTACACTGGTCTAGCAGGATTTTGGAAAGGCCATAAATAATGATTTCTTCTAGTTGGTTGCCTAATTAGCTCCCTTCCAAATTTCTTGGCATTGGCTATTTAGTATCTCCAGTGCTGCACCAGTTGTTGAAGCACTTCAATTTTTCATCAATTCTTAGGCCTTAGGTTTTTGTGAATGCCTTCAATGCAGTTTGGACTACTTCCTTCAATATTTTATAATCTTAATCATAGACTACTTCTTGAAATAGTTAAACATTAGTTGATTATTTTTAGTACAGATTGTTTATATAATCCTTCCATTTTCTTTTGATGCTTTCTGTACTGTCCCACAGAACCCTTCAGTATTGCAGCTCAATAATGTAGCTATAGGTCAAAGCCAACTTGGTGACCATGGTTGTGCTCTTTTAGCTCGAAATTTGCTGCGGTGCTCTTCCTTTTTGGCTAACTCCAGGCTTTTGCATATTTTGTTATAATTATTTGCATCCTCTTTTCAGGTTGCAGTTTGAAATTTTCTCTTCAGTTAATTAACTTTATATCTTCTTGCTTTCCTCTAGCTACTCTATGTTCAAGAGCAAGTTTCAGAGTCTCTTCTGACATGTGCTTTGGTCTTTCTTGTATTTTTAATAATCTCTTATTTAATAATCTCTGTGTGATGTTCTTGAAGTCATCCCAAAATTCATCTTTGTCATTTGTGTTCCATGTGTCAAATCTGTTCTTTAGATAGCATCTGCATTCAGGTATGATGTATTTAAGGTTATATTTCAGCTATTTTGGATTCGATATGTATTCAACTTTGACCTGAAAATACAGAGGAGTAGTTGAAGGTCTGTTTCACAGATGACCCCTAGTCTTTATTTGCTGATAATATTGAGCTTCTACAGTATCATTTTCCACAGATATATTCAATTTGAGGCCTGTGCATTCCATCTGGTGAGGTCCATGTGTATACTCCCCTTTTGAATGCATATGAGACCACTGAAAATACGATATCATGGGTCAGGAAGACCTTAGTTATAAAAGTGATAGGTTTTTAAAAAATACTTAAGAATTTTTTAGTTGTTTTTACAATAGGTTTCCCCAATGCACCATTGATTATGATGTTGTTTATTAGTCTAATTATGAAGATTTTTGTTTACTTCATATTTAAGTGTAATTCATATTGAAGGCTATAATAGTTTCTCTTTATCTTTACTTGAAGTTATCTTCACTTTCAACAAACAAGATTGTGTCATATACATATTGAAGATTATTTAATAACCCTTCATCTCACTTGATGCCAGTTTCTTTTTTAATATAGCTTATTTAGCTTCTCAGATTATTGGATTAGCATAAAATTGAATAAGCCTGGTGAAAGAATACAACCTTGACACACACAACTTTCAAAAATTTTAAACCATGCAGTAGTACCTTGTTCTGTTCAAACAATGCTCCATTGGTCTTTGTATAGATTCTTTATGAGCTCAATTAAGTGATCTGAAAGTATTTTTCTTTGTAAATTATCCATAATTTGTTTTGATTTGTACAGTCAAATGCCTTTATAATCAATAAAACAGAGGCAATTGTGTATAGAGAGATGCCAAAAAAAATTCAGACCTATTGCTATTAAATGAATTCTGAGTTCTAGAGATCTATATACGGTGTCTGAGGTTGTAAATCTTCTTAGGATTGAATAGTCTCTTCTTTCTACCTTGGATCAATGAGTGGGTTGGGACTGATGAACTTGTAGATAGCAGTCTAATGTTTACCCTTCAATACTACCATGCTTCCTTCATACGGAGATTCAAAGGACCAAAATATTTTGGTTAACAAAAGGATGTTTAAACACTAATAGTTCCTGTTGTGAAGACTTACTAGATATATAACATTGTGATAATAACGATGTTAGCTAGACAAATAGATCAATAAAAAATAGACTATGAACATACTTTAACAAAGTTGCAAAACCAAGTAGTAGGAATCTAATTTTCAACTTTTCCATAAGTGGTACTGGAAACATTGGGTATCCATATGCAAAAGAAAAAAACCCTATGAATTTTAACCATCTTTTATTACAAATGCAATAATTAAGCTGCAATGAATCATAAACTTAAATTTAAAACCTTAATTTTTTAATAAAACATTTAAATAAAAGTTATGCATGACTTTGAGTTGAGCAAATAATCATTACATATCCAATCAAAGGCATGATAAAGGAATATGAAACAGGAATTGGCACATTTTCAATTGTAGTTTTGGAATAGAATTTTGAATAACGGTGAATGTCAGAAGAATGAATAATCCATTTTCAAGGAAGCACCAAATGCTGCTTTGAAGAGAGAACCCTGAGGCCTCATTCTGCCATTTTGGAGACATTGTGGTTTTCTTTGCACATATCAGTGTGAAAGATCAATTGCTAGAAAAGAACAATATGTTTGGTAAAGTTGAAGGCCAATGAAAATGACAGAAGTCATCCAAGAGATGGATGAACAAAGTGGTGGTTGCAACAATAGGCTCCAATATTCCATCAGGTAATTAAAGAGTGTAAAAGAAGGCTTTGGCCAATGTATGTACAATAGGAAGCCACTGAAAAACTTTGAACAACAAAAAAAATCAAATAGAAACGTCACACAACAGGCAGTTTAAAGTGGAGATTAACGATGGGATCACCAGTGTGGAGTCTCATGTTGTCTCCTATAGTGCAAGACAGACAAAATTTGAAACTGCCTTTGACATAATTATTTAATTACTTGGGAACAACCTTCAAACATATGAAACCCTATTAAAAACCTCAATTTTAGTTTTACATTTAGTTTGGTAGAATAAATATAGCCTGTGACACTCAGTGGATTCTCTAGGCGGTACGCACAGTTAAGTTTGTGACTGCTAGTCAAAAGGCCCGTAGTTTGAACTCACTTTGAGGTGCCTCAGAAGAAAAGCTCGGCAGTCTGTTTCTGGAAAACCATAGCCGTGAAAATCCTATGGAGTGGTTCACCTTAGCACACACGGTGCCACCCTGAGCCGGAATCGCCAGGATGGAAGCTCGCAACAAGAACAGAGCTTTCTTTTAACTCTCAGTGAGGGTCAAGGCCCCAAATACTTGACAAATTCTCTTATAGAAGGCAAAGAGAATTATTTTTTAATCATTAGAGATGTTTTCTTTGAATTCTCTTGGCATGTTGTTGACACAATTCCAAAATCAAGTATGTGTGGATCAGTCTGTCGTGGAGAGTGAATGTTCGTGGAAGTTTCAACTGACAGCTTGTTGATCTAGTTTTCAGGTTGTCTCCATAAATAGGCATAGGGTAAAGAGCTGACCTTGGTGATATACTTCCAGAATTACCAGAAAATTCCACTGTATTCCTAGAATAAATAACAATATTAATTTTCTAAACTTTTTGTTATGAATAATTGAAAGTTTATAGTGCAGTTCATCAGTTTTACATTCAATAATTCATACACATATTGTTTCATCTTACTTGCAATCCACTCAATTTTCTGTTGTTATTCCTCCTTTTTTCCTTACCATTAGAACTTTGGGTAAATGCTCAGCTTTTGATCTTAAGTGGCTGATTATTCTACACTACTTCCCTAATGTTATGGTTCCTTTTAGAGATCTGTGTTAAGTGGTACTGTAGTGGTTACATGTTGGGCTGCTAACTGGCATGTCAGCAGTTCAAAACCAACAGCCAATCCATGGGGAAAATATAAGGCTTTCTCTTCTTGTAAAGAGTTACAGAGTTATTCTGCCCTGTCATACAGGGTCACTATGGGTTCTAATGGACTCAATGACAGTTAGTGACTTTTATTATTTGGCTTGCAGGGCAGGCATGAGTTGTTTCACACTTTTAGAGAAACTAGGGCCCAAAGTCTTGGTGCTTCTAGCTATTGCCAGTTGACAGGTAAGCCTGTTTTCTTTTATGAATTTGAGTTTTGGTTAACATTTTTCTGCCCTCTATCCAGGAACTTCTTATGTGACCTCTCAGAGCAGTTAGCAGTGGTGCCTGGACACCAAGTAGTTCTTCTAGTCTATGGGCTGTGGACACTGATGTTCTTATGGATCATTAGTATATTGGACTGATTATTTTCAAGTGTCTGTGTTAGTCTGGGTACATTAGAGAAACAAATCCACAGAACCTCATATATATAAGAGTTTTATATAAAGGGTAAGTGCACATCAATAAAACATCCCAACCCAGTGCTGCCCAAACCCACATTAACCCATATATCAGACACTAATCCACAAAGTCCTCCTCCATCTCACAAAACATGCCCAAATATGCCAACTGCTGGGGGTAAGCTGAATCAGTGAATGTGTAAGCATCTCAGCACTGGCATGGGTCTCCATATGGCTGCTCCATCACCCAGGTCTGCATCAGGGTAGGTCCATGTAGCTTCTTCTCCGGGATGTCTTGCAGGAAGTGAGCCTTGCCAGCTGAAACAGGGGACTGGCTAAGGCAGCTGCACCCTGGTGCGACCATCACAAAGCAAGAGACCCGAGAACGCGGAAGGCGAGGCTCACTGAGCCATTTTTCCCTCTGCCCTTCAATTAACCCCACATGTGTTTATCAGCCAGGTTGGAACAATAAACTTTAACTATCTCAGTGTCTTTCTAGCATCACTTCTTCTTTATCTGAACAAGGAGAAGGCAATGATTACACTGTAGGTGGCCACTGACATGCTTTTAAGACGCCAATTGCTACTTATAAAAATAACTGTAGAACATTTCCATCATGAACTATGTTATGACAATTGATGTTGGCATCCCCCTGATTTTCCTAGCTCATTCTTCTTTCTCTCAGAGTTTGGTTATGTCTAAGAAGTTTTCACAGTTTTTCCCCCATCTGCTACATTATCTGCATGGATGTATTTGCAACAAAATTAAACACACATACAGATATCTTCTTCTGACAAACTTATGTACACTATGTTACTGATTATGTACATTATGTTACTGGTGTACACTAACCCTCCCTTCCACATCTGTCAAACCTTCATATCTTTCCATGAATCTTCTCATATGTGATAGTGGATTGTGCATATAATAGTATTTGCTTTTGTTACGTTCAACTCTTGCACACTTCCCAGTGTCTTTCCTTCCTATATCCTTTTGTTGCTATCTTCCCTCTTAATGTATCTTACCTTCCCCTTCACCCAAGTCAATCCGTGTTCACTCATTTGCTAGCAACCCAATCCAGGTATCCAGCAAAAATTTTTTTAGGGAGTTTATGTTGGGATTACTCAAAAATAGATGCCAAGATGGATTTATGAGTGCAAGACATTAGTTGGGAATTAAAACTCAAATCTTCACAACTGGACCAATAAATGATATCATATCATGAAAAATGGAGATAAGAATTTCATTTTGCTTACATCCACAATAAATGTTAATGGAATAATCAGCAATCAAAGGACACAATGCACTGAAAAAAATTGTTGCACAATGCCTCTCTAGAGAGTTGAAGAGAAATTATATCATTTTAAAATGTACACCTAATCCAAGCCATGGTATTTTAAATTGTTTCAGATAGATGTGAAACTTGGACAATGAATGAGAAAAACACACACAGGCAAATAAATGCATTTGAATTATTGAGTTTGCAAAGAATATTGAAAGTACTGTGGCTTGCCAGAAGAACAAACAAATCTGTCTTGGGAAAAGTATAGCCAGAATCAAGGATTAGAGAGTTTATCTCAAGTACTTGGGGCATGTTATCAGGAAAGACCAGTCCCTGGAAAAGGACATGTGTGGTAAAGTAGTAAGTAAGTAAAAAGAGGAAAACTGCTAATGAGATGGATTCACACAGTGACTACAACAATGGACTCATATAACACCAATTGTCAGAACGGCACCAGATTGGGAATATGTAATGCTCTAATACATAGAGCCACTATGAATCAGAATCAATTTGATGGCACCTAACAATAACAACAGTTATGAC
Source organism: Echinops telfairi (assembly GCF_000313985.2). Classification (NCBI taxonomy): domain Eukaryota; kingdom Metazoa; phylum Chordata; class Mammalia; order Afrosoricida; family Tenrecidae; genus Echinops; species Echinops telfairi. The sequence goes on from NW_022111368.1 coordinate 37,162,536, forward strand.
TGGAAGAGGAGGTCTAGGGTTGTTGTATGATAACATTGGGCTACTAAACTCGATAAGTTGTTCAAACCCGAGAGCCATGTACTCCATAGAAGAAAGATGAGACTGTCTGCCCCTGTAAAGATTGACAGTCTCAAAAACCTTGCATAGAGTGGCTATGGTTTATAACTGATTTGATGACAGTGAATTTTATATTTTATGCCTATGAAAGGTAAAAGGAATTTTGTATGTTTTGGTAGATTTGATGCAGCCTGTGATGAAGTTCGCGTAAAGTCTCGGTCAATTTAACAAGACTGCATAGGAGAGATTGTGCATTAGAGAAATCCCAATATAGACAGAAATGGCAAGACCAAAGCATTTAACTAATTGTGTGGGCCTGTCCCCGAGAGGCACAGCTATACCACATATGATGGGGCATATATTTATGGCACCAACACCTAGCAGATGTCAGGGGCATTGAATTTCCTGCAGCTGAACAAAATCATTTTTTCTTGAAGAGAGACCCAAGAAACATACCTCCATGAATGAGTCAGTTGACATTGTGTAGGCATACTATATTTTATTTGCTCATAAGTTAATATAATACATCTTACCCATTCTGTTTTAATGAAGTCATGGAGTCATAGAATAATGTAACTTTTCAGTATATAAATCAAAGCAACTCTTAACTCATTTGAATGTAGAGATTAATTTCATGGGGGCCTAATCCCAAGGAGCACTAACTAGTAGGACAGATGCTTAAATTTGGACTGCTCACTGTAAGGTGGTCATTTCAAACCCACCAGCTACTATCAGGAAGAAAGGTGAAATTCTTCTGTGAATAAGACTCCACTCAGCAAGTGGTTTTGCTCTTTGGTTTTTCACTTCCGATTAATAGTATAAATGATTTGTCCCATGTCAATGCTTCAATTTTCAGATAGTGGTGATCCCCCCTTGTGGTAGCTACTTAACCTGGTATCAATTAGGATTTGAGAGGATTAACAGTGAAGTGGTGGAGTCTAGTCTGTCAATAGGATCTTAGCCAATGAGACCTCTGTGTGGGCATGGGTTTCTCCTGAGAATTCTGGGAAATCTGTTTTTTTCCTTCTTGGAGGCGGGAGATTCTCTACTCATTTCCTTGGAGATGCTCTACCGACAAGATACATGGACCTACCTTGATGCAGCCAGAACCCTGGACCTGGAGAAGCCACATGGAGACCTCTGCCAGCAGTGAGATGCTTACAGTGCAACCGATCTACAAGACTTCCCACCCACTGGCCTGTGATCTGCCTGCATTCAGCATCATTGCATATGTTTCTTGAGACTGAAGAGGATTTTGCTTTAGGGTTGGGGTAAGACATATGGGCTAATATCGGACCCATGGACTTGATCTGGACTGGACTGGGATGCTTTCTCAATATTCAGTTTCTCTTGTATGTAAACCTCTTTCTTATACACATATCAGTGTCCATGAATTTGTTTCTCTAGTCAACCCAGACTAACACAGCCCTATAGGTTGTTTCTTTTATTAAAACACATGAATGCAGTCAAATCTCTTTCAACAGCATATTTATAACCTGGGTAATGACAAAATGCTCAGCAAAAATGCATTGTACAGAGCAAAGAATGTGTATGAACCCTGAGTTATATCACTGATCTAAGTGAATTTCTATTTGAATTGGGCTGAAATAGGAAGATCAGTAGACATTAGCATAAGTATAACTGATTGTGACAAAGATTGTTTGAACTCAGATAAAAAGAAACTTTGTTGATGGCTATACTACTAGTGAAATTTTATCGTTTGTTTTTTAATTACTGCTTTTATTTGTTCTTGGATGAGAAATCTATCACATATTTACTGGTGCATGCAAAGAAAAAGAAATGAAATTTTAAAAGTGTGAAATGAAAATACAATGAATAGAACTGATTTACACACATTGAAGTTTATGAAGGTAGAGCTAGATTATGATTAAATGACATTTTTGGCTATAATATAGGCCAAATTAGGGGTGACATATAATTTGCTATCAATAATCTGCTTCTCTAATTTCTTTGCCTGATATTTTTTTCCCTAGAAACTACTAGTGATTCAAGATCTCCCTTAAAGTCATGCATTTTAAGCAGTTTATTCCACATTTCCAAATTCCACGTTAGAAAAGACAGGCTATTAGGAGAGGACAATGGTAATACATACTCTTGTGGATACAATCTGTGGAGTTTATTCTTTCTTAAAGATCTCCTTAGATCTATATGAGTGTGAGGATTGATGTGTCTGTCTTTATTCAGTGGCACCATGGATATGGAAGAATTGAGATGTGGAGTAACAATGTGCTCATTCTTTAAACATATCTCTTTTGTTCTACATTTATTGCTTTTATAAATGAAGGAATGTGTCAGTTTGGGACCTCAAAGAAGTAGATGCTGGGACAAAAGTGTATGGGCAAAAACGGTATTGTGGGAAACAACACAGAAATGTAATGAGAAGGAGCAACCACCAACAGGGAGCATATGCAGAGCACAGGACAGTATGATGTTGGACAGCAGGAGAGGTTGGAGAGAGGAGCATGGTTTAAGGAGACAAGGTCTTGGCCATGAACATTGGGGCAGAGTTCCCCCTCAAGGGAGTGCTATGTCAGTCAGAAATTGCCCGTTTCTAGGCTTTCTCTGTAGTTAATAACTGACTTGGAGCAGACTGAGGCAGCATGGCTGGATCTCAGATTTTTTTATTGGAGCCTAAAGGTGTTGACACCTGAAGGCTGTCAGCTTACAATTCCCTTTGTTGCATGGGTCCTTGAAGAGATGTAAGTGGCCTAAACATTTGCTGCCCAAGAACGTTTACAAGTTACCATGTAGCTTACTATCTGAGGACAAAATTATTTGTACCAGAGAACAATGCACCAGCGGGTTTTCAGTAGCTAATTTTTCTAAAATGTGACAACTGTATAGACTCTAACCAACAGCTTTCTGGTTAGCAACCAAGTGTGGTAACTGTTTATACCACAGAGGGATTCCATCCTCAAAACTTTTAAAACTAATTCTTAGGGAAAATTCTAAAGAAACCCTAAAGTATATATCGTTAACTGTTTCTCCTCTTACATAACTATCTTGCAGCCACAGGGAAAAAATCAAAAAGGAAATTGGCTGCAGATTCAAAAGTATTCTCAAGCTATTAAAAATGAAGATATATTCTTTATATATTTTTTCATAATCCTAAAGGAATAAAAGTTCTCCACTGTGATCCTTGCAAAATTTTAGCCTCCGGTTATTCTTTACCACCTCTTTTACTTAATCCCAGTTGTCAGACTAAATGGTGCTAAATGGTGACCCCTGTCATGATGACCGTTTTTTCTTCTGAAATGCCCAACAGCATCCAAGGATCCAAACTAAGCAATTCTCAGAAGGAAAAGAAAAAGAAAACCTGAACCTTGACTGATTTTCCTTACTCTACTGTAAAAAATATTTTGCTTTCTTACTGCCCTACACTGCTAAGCATAAAAGTTATTTTCTCATTATGGTATCCTGATTAAGGCTTTCACTATTGAATTTGTTTGTCTTTTTAAAAATTTCTCTCCACAATCTATAAAGCTTTATTCCTCTTTCTATGTCTAATTTTATCCTTGATCATTTTGACTGAATCCAAAATATTATGCATGACCCTGACTGTACTGCTACTGAATAAAGAATGCTTTCTTTAAATCTCTTGAAGCCATCCTTATTTGATAGTTCAATCCCCACAGTAACCAAGCTTCCCACCTAATTCAAGTCAATTCTGACTCATAGTGACCCTATAGGTTGTACTAGAACTGCTTCCTGGGAGTTTTCAGGGGATAAATCTTTATGGAAGCAGACAGTGCCATGTGCCTTCTGCTGAGCAGCCCATGAGATGGGACTATCTTTCAGCACCTCAACATTTAAACCATAGTGCCACCATGACTCTTTGTCTCTGCAATATGAAGAGTTTACCAAATTACATAGATGATTAGTGGGGATCTGTTTATGATCAGTGAAGACTGAACAGTACAGTCCTAAAGAGTGTCTTATCTTTCAAACTGACTTATAAACAGAATTTAGAAACCACCCACTGATTTCACAGCTAGGTGAGTAATGGATAATGTGTTTGTTGGTTTCTTCTGTAGGTTTCTTAAACAGCTACAAATTGTTGTTTTTACAAGTTTAATTTTATGTGAGAAAACAAAGTACAAAGCATACAACGGCATAGTTGGGAAATGATATAATAACTCAAAGAATATTCTCTCATACAATAAAACTCTATATTCCTGTTTTCCAGCACTCTTCTGAAGGAAGGCATATAGAACAAAAAGAGCTTCATTATATTCTAGGCTACAAATCATGATAGGGATAAAAATTAGACATAAAATTTCACATTGTTTTTGAGCCTCTAGGTTTTTACAATAACGTCATTAATAGTTCTTGCATTTGAAGATTTTATCATGGCACAGAGATTGGAGCAGTTGCGCAGTTTAAATTAATGGAACACGAAATACTTACGGCAGGATTCCAGAAATTGGGAAGAGCCTGGCGTAAACAATTCAGGGATGCAGGTGTTTCTAGTATACGAGACAGGTGGTTGGATGCAGAATTTAGAAAATGGACCAAAGTGAAATAGAAACCCAGTTATATGAGCTAGAAACAAATGGAGAGAGATTCAGGCTCAGGTATTGGCTCAAGTATGCCAGTGAAGAAGCTTTGAAATTTGAAATAAATATTATTTATTGCAAATTGTGAGTAGAGTAGAAAAAGCTCTAGTGTTAAAAATAGGCGAAAGAAACAAAAAGGAGAAAAAAATGACTGTGACTTCACACTCCTGGTTGTGTGAAATAATGGCTCAATTTTGAATATTTATGCATCAGGCTATGCTGCAAATATTATTTTCACTTTAACATTGAGTTATGCACTGTGTTAGTCAGGATTCTCTAGGGCAGCAAAACCAGCAAAATCTACCTACTTATATATCTATGTATCCTCTCATATTTGCATAACTATTGATTTATTTCAAGGGGTTGTCTCATGGCATTGCACGGACCAGAGAGACCCACATCTGTAGTTCAGAAGGCAGGCCAGAGGCTTCCTTATGTTGGTGTCCCAGGATCCTAGGTCAGGTAACTAGTGCTGGGCTAAGAGAAGGCAAGTTCTGTTAAGATATTTGTTTTAATTCCTTTTAATGAATTGATTGAATACATTATGGTACATGATTGCATTATAATTATTTACATTAACTTATGGAACAGCAACTAGTTTAGTGTTTAGCAAACCACTGGGAACCATATCCTTTCTAAGTTGATGAATAAAATTAGCTATAGCTGTACTATCAATTTAGTTTTCTGAATACAACTTAACAACCACAAACCATCATTCTTTTTGTTAGAAGCTGTGTTAGTCCAGGGAGACTAGAGAAACAAACCCAGGGAGATTCACATATGTTTATGAAATAACTTTATATCAAAGAGTAATTGTATATTAAGAAAACATCCCAACTGCATCCAGATCAAGTCCATAAGTCTGACAGTAGCCTGTATATTCGATACCAGTCTGTAATTTTCTCTTCAGACTCATGCAAAACCTGCAATCATGCTGAATGCAGGAAGCTCACAAGGCAGTGCATAGAAAGTCATATAGACCCATGGCGGTGGAAGCATCTCAGCCCTGACACGGGTCTCCATGTGGCCCCTCTAGCACCAGGGCTCTGGTTCCATCAGCATAGCTCCATCTGGCTTGTCATCAGAAATGTAAAACAGAGAGAGCATGTCCCGCCTTCAGAGGGGAAGACCAATGTTCCCAGAATCCTCAGGAGAAAGCCATGCCCACACAGAGGCATGAATGGCTATGACCTGATTAGCAGACTAGATTACACCCCTTCACTCAAGTTGAAAGGAGATTATGTAACTGCTCTAGTCTAACAATTGCACTACAATAGATCCTACACACACACACACACACACACACACACACACACAGTAAAAAAGTATTACCCCTAGGATTCTAGGTCATACATAAACTTATTTATTACAAACAAAATGTGTTTAATTATGACTCTATGATGACTACAAACAAGTTCTCTATCAATAATATCTTGGTCAGAGTGCCTTTATAAAAAGTTCATTCAAAATAGCAATTTCTGCAGGAATCTGTTGGCAGGTCAGTTCACAACAAGACAGAGAAGTCAGCTCAGATGGTTGTGACATCTGTTTTTGAGATTCCAAAAGGGTCATCTTGAAAGATCTTGAGTCATACAGAATAATAATGGGGTCTTATTATGAAAAATCTTTAAAAGAAATTGAAAACTGAATTGGTGAGGAAAAAACAAACTGGAAAGTTGTGTTAAGGTGTTTTTGTTTCACATCACAACATTCCATCTACTCCATCTTTGAGAGCAGTAAGGGCTCCTAAAATAATGTTATGAGAAAAGCTTACCTTATCTAATCTACAGCCACAGGCTTGCCCTCCATCAGCCACTTCTTACTCACAACACAGAAACATTGAACAGAACGCATTTGAGTCTTTTAAGGGTGGCCAAACTGCTGTTTTGACATGTGAAATTATACAGTGAAAATTATTTGGGGAAATGTGAAAGAGATACAAACATCACCTTTAAAAATATAAAAACATAGATGGAAGACAGGTTGTGGACTATCTTGTTTCATATTTTGGTATGAAAGTTTCTGAATATTTAAAATAAAACTTTTTTACTTGTCCTCATATATGTTCACTACACATCCTATGCCAGGTACTCTTTGATGCAACAGTATACAAAATAAAAGTCCCTGCTTTCCTGGAGTCTACGTCCTATTATTGTAAAAACAGAAGCAAACAAGCAATGGAGTGGCTTATTTTTTGAAGATGAACAAAGTAGAATATGGGAAAAGTAAATGCTGAGTGTGACTATTTTGTTATTTTATAGACTTTATACTGTGCATACTTGAAAGATAAAATTAAAATTTGAACAGAACTCAAAAGGAAACATGGTGTTCAAAGTGTAGACCAAGATGTATTCAGGAAGGAAACAATTGTAGGTAAAGAAAGCAGTGAGCATGAAGGCTGGATTCTTGTAAAAAAAAATAGCAAGGAGTTTTAGTAATTAGGTACATGATATCCATTGATGCTGAATATTTTGAATTGCTTTTGATTATTTTCGGCTAATAAAAATGAGGAAATATTTGAATATTATATAGAGACATTGACCTAATGATGTCTACTTTCCATACTTTAAGTTTCATTAGTTTTTTTGTAAAATTGAAGTGAGATCTGAATTGAAAACTATCCCAGTAGAGTACTTGTTCATATGTCAGTCCTTTGCATCATTGAATGCTCATTCATTACAAGTATAATTCCAGTAGGCTACCCAAACATGTTTCATCAAATTCAGATTTCCTCCATTATTTGAAAATAGAATGTTTCTATAAAACTTTTCATATGGCAAAATGGTGTAAAGCAAAGATACAATTAACATTAATTTTGTATGAAAAAAGGAGTGTTGCCAGACTTAAATATTTACCTCTAAATCATAATAAATGACATGTAAAACCTAAAATAGCATTTGCATACCTTGTTCATAGATATGGTTCAAATTTTTTGAAGTTTGTTGCTGAGATCCTGAATATAGATCCTGAGTTTGACAGAGCCTCTATCTCTGCTAGAGGGGCACACTTTCTCTTTTAGAGCTCATTGAAGAATAATTGCTGAACTCTAGTTTTGCCTTTTGTCTTCAAGTGTAAAAGCAAAAGATCCTCTTACAGATTTCCTATGGCTAGTGAAAACAGGTACTAATGTACATCCTTTGTAAGAGTGAAGTGATGTAAAGCAGATTTTCCCAAAGTGGGAAATATATATGCTACATTTCCATGATTCAAACCATTAATGTTATTAATAATGTAGTAAATAGAGTAGTTATATTCTCTAAGTAGGAAACCAGGGCACACATACAACTTTAGGCAAATTCTTCTACAGGTGAAACAAAGTTAACAGTATAAAACTGAAGTGAAAAAGAATGTGTTACTTAAGGTTTTCAGTCCTCTATAAGCTAATCTTTTGCCACTAACATTGCACCATAATATACTAGGCAAAGCAACAGAATGGGAAATACCAGCCTATGTCTGTGGACTTGAGAGAAAATACCTCATTCACATACATATCTAAGTATTGAAATTTATTTTTCCTACCATTGTTCAATCAAGCTGAACTAATCCCTCTGCTTCTACAAGCTAAGCCAGTCCTCTATAGTTTTTGACATAATTGAGAATAGAGCACTATTTATTTACTTGTGTAACCAAGGCTCTGAATTCTAAGACTGTAAGCATGGAAACTGATCATTCAACTTCAAACCTCATTATAGTTTAGAATGGTAGAAAACAGACATCAAGGCCATATAGTTGCAGACTACCAAGCAAAATGGTGACCAGGTAAGCAGATAATGCTGGGAGCTCCTTGGAGATCAGTGAGTGGGGAGATCTGGACTGGGTTGGGATGCTTTCTTAATGTACAATTACCCTTTATATAAACTCTCTCTTATACACATATGAGTTTCTACAGATTTGTTTCTCTAGTCCACCCAGACTAACAGAACGTATTATTGATATGCTGGCACAAAACTTACAGCAATTAGAACAGAGTCAGTAGGACAACCAATAGCAAAAGAAAAGACATACTAAATATCAGAGCTGAGATTCATGAATGGGAAAACAAGAAAAACAATGCTAAAAATTAGTGCAGCTAAAACTTGGCTTTTGAGAGGATTAACAGAATTGACAAACCTAACCAAAGAAAGACAGGAACAAATTTCAACAGCATGGTAGAAGGACGAAACAGGGGACTGTTCAACAGAACCTAATGAATCAAATGGATAATTACACAGTACTACAAAGGCCTGTATTTCAATGAATTCAATGACTTGGAAGACATGGACAAATACTTGGAAAAAGAATCCCTCTCTAGACTATGCCAGATGGACATCAAGCATCTCAACAGACCATAGCAATAGAAGAAACAGACAAGGTTATTAAGGGATTACCATAAAAACATCACCTGGACTAGATGGTTTCACAGGAGAATTCTATCAAACATTTATGGAAGGATTGCCACCAATCCTACAAGAAATTCTTCTCAAACACTGAAAAAAACAGAAAACTCCCAAACACTTTCTATGAAGCTAGTGTAACTCTGATACTTAAAGCAGGCAATTATGCCATAAGAATTGAGCACTATGGACCAATATCCACAATGAACATCGATATAAAAATAGTTAACAAAATATTGGCCAATAGAATACAAAAGTATATGAAACAAATAATTCCCCATGACCAAGTGGGATTCATACCAGGGATGCAGGGATGGTTCAACATATGAAAGACCATTAGTATTTGCCACATTGACATGAAAATTTATAAGAACCACACGATAATATTGATAGATGCAGAAAAAGCTATCGACATCTAACACCAATTCCTGTTTAAGACACTCAAGAAAATAGAAATGAAGGGAAAGTTCCTCAATATAATATAAGCTATATATGAAAAACCAACAGCCAACATGGCAGTTAATGGAAAAAAAATGAAAACAATCCTACCAAAAAAGGGGACCAGACAAGGATGTCCCTTGTCCCCACTCTTATTTAAAATTGTACTGGAGGTCTTAGTTAGCAGCATAAGGCAAAGAGAAGACCTCAAAGGTATTCACTCGGGGAAAGAAAAAGTGAAACTGTTATTATTCACAGATGTTATGATCTTACATAGGGGAAATCCCAAAAGCTCCACAAGGGGAGTGCTGGAAGCGATAGAGGAATATGGCACAGTGGCAGGATATAAGATCAACAAACAGAAGTGTATCAGACTGTTATACACATCGGCACGACCAGGGAAAAGAGGATCAAAAATGTAATACCCTTCACAATAGCCAAGGACAGATTGAAATATCCTGGGATATACTTGACAATAACAACAACAATAAGAGGAAAACTACAAAACACTATTACAAGAAACCAAGAGTGACTTCAACAAATGGAAGACTATCCCATGCTCATGAATCAGAAAACTTAATATAGTAAAGATGCCAGTTCTGCCCAAGGCATTACAAGTTTAATACTATCCCGATACAATTTCCATTATCTTTCTTCAAAGAATTGGAAAAACTGACTACCAACTTCATATGGAGAGGGAAGAAACCCAGAATTAGCAGAGAACTCCTCAAGAAAAAGGACACAGTTGGAGGACTTGCTTTACCTGACTTCAGCACCTATTATACAGCCACAGCATTCAAAACCTTGTGGTACTGGTATAATGACAGATACTCAGACCAATGGAAACTAACTGAAAACCCAGAAATAAAATCATCAGCATACAGACAACTGATCCTTGATAAGGAATCAAAATATAACAAATGGGAAGCAGATGCCCTATTTAACAATTGGTGCTGGAAAGAAATGGATATCTACCTGCAGAAAAATGAAGCAAGACCCTTATCTCACTCCCTGTGAAAGAATAAACTCAAGGTGGATCACAAACCTTGAGGTAAACCCCCATACTATTAGGTCCACCAGGAGGGAATTGAGATAAACCTGAGAACTTTGGCACAGGGAATACATAGGATATCAGAAATAGGGAAGGACACAAGCACAGAGGAGGCACACATTGACAAGTGGGATATACTGAAGATAAAAATGCCAATGTACATCAGAAGAATTCACCAAGAGTGTTATAAGAGAGCCCACAGACTGGGAAACCATATTTAGCAATGATATATCAGGCCTTATTATTAGAAACTATAATACTGTGATAGCTTACAATAAGAAAAAAACTAATTGCCCACTGAGGAGGTGGGCAAAGGACCTGAACAGAAGTTTTCCAAGGGCAGAAATCTGAATGGCCAATAAACATATGAGAATATGTTCCCGATCATTAGCCATAGAGAAATAAAAATTAAAACAACTATGAGATATTACCTAACACCCTCAAAGATAGCCCAATTCAAAAAATCAGAAAGCAACGATTATTGAAAGGGCTGTGGTGAGATAGGAAATCTTATCCACCACTGGTGGACCTGTAGATATGTATAGACATTCTGGAAATCAATTTGGCGATATCTAAAACAAATGGAAATTGAACTACCATACAACCTAGCAATCCCCCTACTGGTCATATACTAAGAAGAGGCAAGAAACAAACCATGGCCAGACATCTGTTATCCAGTATTCATAGTGGCACAGTTCACAATTGCAAGGACTTGGAAACAAATTTCCATCTATGGATGAATGGATTAAAAACTGGTACATACATGCAATAGAGTCCTATGCATCCTTAAAAAGCAGTGATGAACATATGAAGCACATCACTGCATGGGAAGAATTGGAGGAAATTATGCTAAGCAAAGTAAGCCAAGGACAAAAGAAAGTCCAATATGAGTCTACCGAGATAAGCTTAAAAATACAAAAGGATTATAGGGAAAAAGCTACTGCATACATACATTCCTGGGGTGGGGTCCAGGCACAATAGCAGGGGCCAAACTCAATCCAGGGATACATGGGGAAAACAACAACAACAACAACAAAAAAACATGAGTAGTGGGGGAACAGGGCACTAACCCACATAAGGGGAAGGTATTGTTGGTATCTCCACAAGAGAAGAGAGAGTCCAGGCTTCAGCCTGGTGTGCCAAGACGTGAATGCAATATACCGGCATTAAACAGTGAACCAATAGAGAGGTCTGTGAAGCCAGCCCCAGTCCCATCTGTGTGGACACCACCCCCCTCTGCAAGAAGAATGCACTTCAGAGGACAACACTGAAGCTACAGCTCAGAGAAAGTGGTGTGTCTGATCAGAACACATAGGAGTAAACTAAGAGGGAAGAAGAGAGAAAGAAAGTAGAACACATCGGGCCCACTAAGCCCAGAGGATGATATTTCTGCCCAAAGCAGCCAACACACAGAGAGGACCATAGGGCCGGTCCCACCATGAGACATAACATCCCTCACTGACCCATAGCATTATGGGAGACAACACTGGAGACACAATGCAGGAATTGTGCCTGATCTGACTCTACCACACCGGGCAAAACCTTAAGGGTATGCAACAGAGCAGCAAGGGGAGCAAGCAATGAAGTCCCCAGGAAATACCGAATATAGACTTTGGGGCCAGGGAGTGGCACCCCATCAGACTGGCCTGGAAAACACTCATAAAGGTCAACAAACAGACCTGGATCTATTTATAGGATTTTCTTTTGTTGTTGTTGTTTGTTTTGTCTTTTTCTGTCTTGTTTTTGTGCTTATTATTATCTCTGTATGTCTATCTAGATAAGACAGGAGTTGATAAACAATCCAGAGGAGAAAGCAATTGAACTGACAGTTCTTGGGGGACAAGTGAGATGGGGAGGGGCAGAGGACAGGGGAAAGGAACGGGGGTGCCAACAACCCCAGGGACAAGGGAACAACAACTGATCAAAAACTGATGGCGAGGAGGACATAGGATGTCTGGTGGGGCTGAATCAAGGGATATGTGCTCAAGAGGAATTACTGAAACCGAATGAAGGCTGCACATGATAGGGGGACAAGAGGAGAGCAAAAGGAAATAGCGGAAAGAACGGAGAGGCAAAGGGCATTTATAGAGATCTAAATACAGGAATATACATATGTAAATATATATATAATGATAATGTAAAAGATCTATGTACATATATTTATATTTAAATATTAAGACAGTAGACAGACATTGGGTCTCTACTCAAATAGTCATTCAATGCAAGAACACTTTGTTCTAATAACTGGGCATTCTGTTATGTTCACCTTCTCCGACAAGATCACTGAAGATAAAATAGTTGCATAAGCAAGTGTGGTGAATAAAGTTGATGATACCTAGCTATCAAAAGATATAGAGTCTGGGGTCTTAAAAGCTTGAAGATAAACAAGTGGTGATCTAGCTGAGATGCAACAAAGCCCACATGGAAAAGCACACCAGCCTCTGTGATCATGTTGTGTTGATGGGATCAGGTATCAGGCATCAAAGACCCAGAACAAAAAAATCATATAAATGTGAATGAAGGGGAGTGCAGAGTAGAGACCCAAAGCCCATCTGTAGACAATTGGACATCCCCTCACAGAAGGGTCACAAGGAAGAGACGAGACAGTTAGGGTGCAGTATAGCACCAATGAAACATACAACTGTATCATTTATTATTTATTATATTATTTATGGCATCAAGCGTGTACAGTATGAGCCAATCAGTGGCAGTAATGACAGAGCATGCGCTGTTATGCAAAAACCGCGATAGAGTGAAGCCGCGGAAGTTGAAGCGCGAAGTGGCGAGGGTTCACTGTAGTTAATTGTTCTAAGGAGTACATCCCTAGATAGATATCTGCTTTTTCAGACCCCTTGAAAAAACATTCTTGTGGATGGTATCGCCCATTTTGGGAAACATTGGTCTCAACTATGAATGGACTATTCATATCCAGACTCGCTATGCCTGAGACCAGAAGTCCAGGAAACCACTGTTGACCCGTCTGAAAAGGATCACAGTAGGAGATCCTCATTAGAGTGAAAGAAAATGTGGGGGAAAAAAAAAAAGAAAATGTGGAACACAATTCAAAATAATAAAGACCAGGCTTACTTATATTATAGAAATTGGTGGAACTATGTTCTCCCCACTACCAGACACTAGGTCCCTTAGACATGCTTCAAACCTGGAACTGAACTCACGTATGTATCACGTTTCTTCCAAATGATAGACACGCTTCTATAGTGAACACTAGGGATGTACTCCATAGAACAATTAACTACTGTACACAAAATCAAAAGAGAAGCATTTTCCCAGAGACAAAGATTATAAGGAAGGTAGAGATAGAAATCAAGGATAAATGAAACTGATAAAAATCAGGACAAGGTGGGAAGAGTGCTGGTACATTGTTGTAGCGATTGCAATCAAAGCCAGGAATCAAAATAAGTATGAATTGTTGAATGGAAATCCAATTGCTCTATGAATTCCCATCCAAGTCACAAGGAAAAGTTTTTGTTTTGTTTGTTTTAACAAGCAAAGGGCCTTAGAGGCTCTGAGATTTAATTTTGTACTGCTTCTAAGTTTTCTTTAAAGAGGTAAGGTATATATTTGGTATATTGATGATAATCATATAAAACATATATGATTTCAAGTTTTTTACTTTAACTTTTTATTGTTACTTGGGTGAAAGTTTGATTTCAAGTTCTTTAAATGAAAAAGACTCAAGTCCAAGAGATATTGTATAAGGGAACTTTCATTCAAACAATCATAATTTGAGTAATGCCTTCTTTTTGAATTTTCAAGGTTAGAAAGGGAGAATAATTAGGGTATATAATGATTAATAGTAGTAATGCTTTGGTTAATTATAGACTAGAGGCTATTTTAAATTAATTCTTTCAGTGTTTTCACTAGGCAGGTAATAACCAAATGTTCTTATTTTACTTTTAGTATTATTTGCTGTAAATTTCTTATTATATACCCAAGCTTCCTTGTCCTAGAAAAACATAGACCATCTGAAATTGAGATTGAAAGTAAGATGGCATTTTTTATAGTCAGGTGTCAAATTGCGTTGATATTTGAAGGAAGCATTGTAAGGAAAAATTAAGTGATAATTCTAAAATCATTTCATTCAGTCAATCTCTGGAGGTGAGTAGCAGAATCAGTTTTAGAAAAAAAAAATCCCTCTTGAGAGCATACAGTTCTTTATTCAAGTGGAAGTAACTTTAGTTCATTAACATTAATGCTATCTTTTGAATTCATTAATCAATTCATTACTAATTAATTAAGTGGACAAGAATAAGGAGGAATAACACATGAAAGATTCCCCAAATATTAAAAAATGTTGCAATATTGTCTGTAATAAGATTATATGTATCTACATTTGGAGAAATCCAATCAATAAGAATATTATTCAAGTTTATGCACCCACCACCAAATCTAGTGATGAAGGAATTGAAAGACTCTACCAACATCTTTAGTCAGAAAGTGATGAAATGTACGATCAAAATTCATTGATAATTATTGCTAAACAGATGGTGTAGACTCAGCTCAGTGGAAAGTATAAAAGAGCCACATAGCGACACCATATTTTAATCACCCATCTCTGATTCTATAAGGGGGATCTACTAAATAAGTTCATTTCACCATGTGGAAGAATTTTCATGGAAAATGACCATGTGAATAATGTCTCCATTCTAGTTTTCTAGTTCCAAACACAAAGATAAATACTTCCTTCTCTTAATTCTGAGTTTGTTCTTTCTCCTTTCTCTGAGCACACACGTAGCCATGTATGAATAATATATGTCAACCTCTGTAAATTTTGACATTCATTGGCCAAAGTGTATTCTGCAGAGATGAATGCCACAGACTGTTAGTCTGGGTCGACTAAAGAAACAAGTCCAGAGACACTCACATGTGTGTAAGAGAGAGCTTTATATCAAAAAGCAATTGTATGTTTAGAAAACATCCTAGTCCAGTCCAGATCAAGTCCATAAGCCTGCTGCTAGCCCATTTGTCAGATACTAGTCTATAAATTTCTCTTGAGACTCACAATGATGCTGAATGCAGGAAGATCACAGTCCAGTGAGTGACAAGTCTTGTGAATCCAGTGGTGGTGGAAACATCTCAGCTCTGGCATGAGTGTCCACTTGACTCCTCCACAGGAAGATGAAGCAGAGAGAGAGTGTGTCCAGCCTCCAGTGAGCTATTGATCCCGATCGGCCTCGCCTCTAAATGAAGTCATCAAGCTGTGATCCAATTGGCAAGCTAAACTCCACTCCTTCCATCTTAATACCATAAGTTGACAGGAGATTATGTAACTACCACACATACCAACCATTCAGTATGACTCAGCTGAGTAGAATAGCAGGGGAGAGACAAGATTGGAGAGATGGAGGGGGCAGTATTTTAGAAGTCTGAATGTCCTCGGAGCATCAGAGCCATCTTTTCTAGAGGAGAGGGATAGCAGGTGTGCCACTGGGCTCCAGTCTGAAAAGAACTTAACTTATTAAACTGTTGTGAGGTGCCCCAGACTTGGATTCCACCCATAGTGACCCTGTGCACAACAGAAGGAACAACTGCCCTGCCTGGGCCATCTGCATACTTGCTCCTATATTAAACTCAAGACTTCCAAATGTTTGTGGATAACTAGAATTAAAAGTTAATATTTTTTCATAAACTTTTTGAAGCACCTTCTTATTTGATACCTCCGGAAAATGGGCCATAGGGCCTGCAGTTTTCTAAGTCACTGTTTTATCAGATAACTTATACTCCTGGTTCTTCCACATAGTCTGTCCGTTTGTCATACTGTGGTGGCTTGTGTGTTGCTGTGATGCTGGAAGCAATGTCCCTGGTATTTCAGATGCTAATGCAGTCACCCAAAATAAACAGGTTTGAGTGGCGCTTCCAGACTGAGAACAGATCACAAAGAAGTTTTCGGCTGCTCACTTCAGAGAAGGAGCGCTGAAGGCCTGTCCGTAGCTTCGAAATGGTAGCAGAGACTGCAAGTCTAATGAATGGAAGCAGATGATTGTTGCAAGTTCCAGGGGATGGTCACCTTGGGTCGCACGGCCCTCAGTGTAACTGAGGAGAAGTTGATTGTTTAAAGTGGAGTCAGTCACTGTGCCATGAGTCAGGTAAAACCAGGGGGAGTGGAGCATTGGGATCTCCTTTGTTGATGGGGCACAACTCAAGGTAAGAAGAAATAGATGCAAAAGCTTAATGACTGGAACTTGGACATGAAATGGAACCCATCTAGATAGATATTCGTGAGTTGACTTAGACTGGTATTGGTCATTTTGAATCAGGAAATTATATGGTTTACTATGCTAGGAATAACACAATCGATAGGAATGGCATTGCATTCCTTGTCAAAAAAAGACTTCGTTAAATCAATCATGAAGTACAATACTATCTGTGATAGGACTCTATCTATCTACCTTCAAGGAAATCTAATGAATGAAACAAACATTCAATGTTATGAAGCAACCACAAACGCTAGTGATGAAGAAATTAAATAATTCTACCAATGACTTAGGAAAAAATTGGATCAAACATGCAGTCAATATGCATGGATGATTATTTGTGATTGGGATACACAAGTTGGAAACAAAAGAATGAACAGTAGTTGAAAAATATGGTCTTGGTGAGAGATATAAAGTTGGAGATCACATGATAGAACTTTGCAAGCCAACTACTTGTTCATAGCAAACAGCTTTTTCAATAACACGAAAGGTAACTGTATACATGGACTTCTCTAGATGGGATACACAGAAATCAAGTTGACTACATCTTTGGGAAAAGATGATAGAGAAGCTCAATATCGGCAGCTAATATCAGTCCAGGAAATGAATGAGGATATGTAAATTCATGATAAAGCTGAAGAAAATTCAAACACATTATTGAGAGCCAAAATATAACCATGAGGCTATCTTACCTGGACTTTGTGTGAAACCATTTCAAGAACAGATTTGATGTATTGAACACTAATGAGAGAAGACCTAATGAGCTGTGGGGGGCAGCAAGAAACAAAAGGTCAAAAATGACATAAAGATTAAAAAACAACCCAGAAAATTTCAGAAGAGACACTGAATCTCACTCTTAATCACAGAGTAGCTAAATCAAATAAAAGAAATTATGTCATTAAAGAGCTGCTTAGAAAAATGCAAAAGGCAGCTCAGGAAGACAAAGCCAAATATTTTAATGAAATGTGCAGGAACCCATCCTGGCCTACAAAGCCTTGAGAACGATATTCCCACTCAGAGCAGCCAATTCACAGAGAAGACCACATGGCCGGCCCCACTATGAGACACGACATCCTTCACTGACCCAGAGCACTAAAGGGGACAACACTGGAGACACAGTGTGGGAATGCTGCCCAATCTGTTCCCACCACATTGTGGTAAAACACTAAGGGTGTGGAACAGAGCAATAAGGGGAACAGAGCAACAAAGTCCCCAAGGAATATAAAAAAATAGACTTTGGGGCCAGGCCTTGGCACCCCAACAGACTAGACTGGAAAACACTCCTAAAGGCCAAGAAACAGTCCTTGAACCAACTACAAGCTTTTCTTTCTTGTGTTTTGCTTTTTTTTTTT